>NC_133617.1:318475293-319121722 GCF_048593235.1 Sminthopsis crassicaudata | reverse complement strand
ATTCCTGGTTCTGCTTGTTTTGTTCAATATCAGTTCATGTAGATATTTCCAGGCCTTTCTAAAATCAGCTTGTTCATCATTTTTTAATAGAATAATGATATTCCATTACCTTCATATACCACAACTTGTTCAATCATATCTAATCTATTCCATTGATCCACCACTCTATTTCTTGGCTAGTACCAAATGGTTTTGATAACTGCTACTTTATAATATAGTTTTAGGTTTGGTACTGATAAGCCACCATCCTTTGGATTTTTTTTCTTTCATTACTTCTCTTGATATTCTTGACCTTTTCTATTTCCAGATGAATTTTGTTATTATTTTTTCTAGTTTTATACAATAATGTTTTTGCATTTTTATTCATATGTCACTGAACAAGTAGACCAATTTAGGCAAAATTGTCATTTTTATTATATTAGCTTGGCCTGGTCATGAACAATTGACATTTTTCCAGTTCTTTAGATGTGACATTATTTGTGTGAGAAGTGTTTTGTACTTGTGTTCATATAGTTCTTGACTTTGTCTTGGAATGTAGACCCCCAAGTATTTTATTTTGTCTATAATAATTTTAAATGGAATTTCTCTATCTCTTGTTGATGGGCTTTGTCAGTAACATAGAAATGCTGATGATTTGTGAGGGTTTATTTTATATCCTAAAACTTTGCTAAAGCTGTGAATTGTTCCCAGTAGGTTTTGGGATAATTTTCTAAAATTCTTTAACTATATCATTATATCAGCTGCAAAGAGTGACAATATTATTTCCTCATTGCCTATTCAAATTATTTTAATTTCTTTTATCTTTTCTTTTTTACTAAAACCAACATTTCTAGTACAAAGGGCATCCTTCTTTCATCCTTGATCTTATTACGAATGAGTTCAACTTCTCTACATTACAAATAATGCTTACTGTAGGTTTTAGATAGATATTCCTTATTATTTTAAGGAAAACTTCCTTCATCCCTCTGATCTCTTATTATTTTTAATCGGAATGGGTGCTGTATTTTGTCAAAAGCTTTTTCTGCATCTATTGATATAATCATATAATTTCTGCTGATTTTGTTGTTGATTTTGGTTAATTATGATAATGATTTTCCTGATGTTGTCAGCCCTGCATTCCTGGCATAAATAAATCCCATTTGGATATAATGTATTATCCTGCTGATAAATTGCTGTAATCTCTTTGCTAATGTTTTACTTAAATTTTTGAAGTAATATTAATTAGAAAGATTAATCTGTAATTTTCTTCTGGCCCTCTCTGGTTTAGGTATTAGTACCATAATTGTGTGATTTAAGGAATTTAGCAGCCCTCCTTCTTTACCTATTTTTCCAAATAATTTACATAGCATTGGAATTAATTGTTGTTTAAATATCTGATAAATTCACTTGTAAATCTATCTGGCTCTGAAGATTGTATCTTAAGAAGTTCTAATGACATCTAATTTCTTTTCTGTTATCCTTGGTAATTTATATTTTTTTGTAAATATTTATCCATTTCAGTTAGATTGTCAGACTTGCTAACACAGAGTGGAAAAGGGGTGAATTTACCCTTTTCATTTTGATGCTGGAGATTTTTTTTTCTTTCCTTTTTCTGATCAAATTAACCAAAGATTTATTTATTTTTTGGTTATTTCATAAAGCCAACTCTTAGTTTTGTTTATCAGTTTCAATAGCTTTCTTAATTTCTGTTTTATTGATCTCTCCTTTGAATTTCAGAATTTCTAATTTGGTATTTAATTAGAAGTTTTTAATTTGTTCTTTTTCTTGCTTTTGTATTTGTATGCCTAATTCACTGATTTCCTGATTTCCTCTTCTCTATTTTATTTATATAGGTACTAAGAGATATAAAATTTCCCCTATGAACTGCTTTGGCTGCTTCACATAGATTTTTGTATGTTGTCTCATTATTGTCATTCTCTTGGATGAAATTATGGATTGTTTCTGTGATTTATTTTTTGACCTAATCTAATTCTTTGAATTAGATTATTTGATTTCCAATTGTTTTTAGTCTATCTTTCCCTGGCCCTTTATTGCATATTTTTATTGCTTTGTGGTCTGAAAAGGAATCATTTACTATTTCTGCCTTTTTGCATTTGATTGTGAAGTTTTTATGCCCTAATACATGGTCAGTTTTTGTGTAGGTGCCACATACTATTAAGAAAAAGACATATTACATTCTAATCTTATTCAGTTTTCTCCAGAGGTCTATCATATCTAGGTTTTCTAGGATCCTATTAACCTCCCTAGTTTCTTTCTTGTGAAGACTGAGTTAGCACCCTGGATTCCTTGGAATCAGCTGGAGTCAGGATAAGCAAAAGTCCTTGGTCTTTATTCTTGGTCTTTAGGGGTAGAAGTGAAGGGAATGGACACAGGATCTCCATGACCTCCCTTCTCCTCCTCTACTGCCAAATTGACCCAGGCTTGTCTTACTCCACCCCCTAATCCCTCCTACAATTATCTGTATACACCAAAAGAGCAAACCAACACAGAATAGTGGGAAGGGCCATTTTCCAAGCATATGGTAATAGAGTATTGTCCAGTTGGTAATTAGCTTTAAGTGCTCTGTTGTCTGATTCCAGTGTATCAACTCAGTTTCAGCCCTTTACAGTTAGATTTGTCTGATTCTGAGAAGGGAAGGTTGAGGTCCTGCTCTAGAATAGTTTTGCTATCTATGTCTTCTTCTAACTGGCTTAAAATTTTCTTTAGGAGTCTGCCTGCTCTACCACTTGATGCATGCACATTTAGTATTGATAGTATTTCATTATTTATGGCATCTTTATCAAGATATACTTTCCTTTCTTATCTCTTTTAATAAGATCTATTTTTACTTTTGCATTATCTAAGACTAAAATTGCCACCTCTGCTTTTTTTCACATGTGCTGAAGTATAACAAATTCTATTTCAGTCTTCTACCTTTACTCTATATGTGTCTCTCTGTGTCAACTGTGTTCCATGTAAACAACATATTGTATGATTCTGTTTTTGAATTCATTCTGCTATTTCCTTCTATGGGAGAGTTCATCCTATTCACATTCACAGTTATGATTACCAGCTCTATATTTCCTACCATCCTATTTTCTTCCCTGAATATAGATTTTTTTTTTTTATGTTACTACTCTGTCCTTAGCCCTGTGTTTATTTTTTACTCACCCTATGCACTACTTTCTCTCCTCTCACCTTATACACTATTTTATCTTCTATCAACTCTTCCTCCCTTCTTTTTTCCTTAGTGTTTCTGCCCTAGCTTCTATCCTGTCTCTCCCTTTGCTTTTCTCTTTCTCCTCCTATTTCTTAATAGATAAATTTAGATAAATGTCTATATGCAACTGAATGATTAAGTTATTCCCTCTTAGAGCCAAAATAGCTGAGATCAATCTTCAGACAATGGTCTTCTGCTTCCCTTCTTTACCTTAATTATAATAGATCTTTTGCATCTCTTCATGTGAACCAATTGTCCCATTATACCTCCCTCCCCTTTCCTGTTTTTTCATGAAAAACCTTTTTTTACCCCTTAATGAGTTTTTCTTTGATGTTACCACATCACAGTCCATTCACAACCATACCCTCTGGAGTAACGAGGATGCTGTCCCAAACTTCCTGCACAACTCTGAACCTTGGTTTTAAGAACAGGAGCCTCTTTTGTTTGCTGGGGGGGTAGCTTTGTCTGTTTGGTTCAGAAACTCTGGTTTCTCAGTTTGCCTTCTGAACTGAGACTGAAAGCTCCACTGACTTGCTCCTCTACTGAGACAGGATTGAGAGTCTTAGTTGTTGATTTGCTGTGATTAAGACCCTCTTACTGGTTTTCCCAAAGTGTATCTGAGCTGGGCTAAACACCTTTTTCACCCCAGTGAAACTGACTTTTTTTGATGTTTAATCTTGAGCTGGAGAGTGGTTTCATTCCATCACATTCTGTTAAGAGGCTTGTTTTCATGTGGTTTTCAAGGGAAACTGGGAGAGCTGGAAAAGCTTCTTGACTTTCTTCAAACATCTTGGCTCCATCCTTAGCTGCAGCTTTTTTTTTTTTTTTTTAAACATCCATTTTCACATTGTTATCTTCTTCTGAGTTAACTCCTTGGTCTTCCTAGCTATCATAATTGCTTTTTATGCTCAAGTTATTTTTGTTGATGTGGTTCTTTGCTTACTTTTCCAGCTTATTTCTTGACTGAACTTTATGTTAAATTTTAGGATCTGTTCAATCTGGAGTGGGGAGCCATTGTCTCAAATTGCAGGCTTTTTTAATGTTTCTGTTTTCAGAGCTAATTCTGATGATCTACAAGTTTTTGACTCTTGCAAAATGGTATGATCAAGAGTCAAATTATCATTGTGCTGATTGATGCTGGTTTTTTTGTTTTGTTTTTGTGGAGTTTTTTAGGTTTCTTTTTTTTTTTTTTTCCCTAAGAAGTATGTTGCTCCCCTGAAGCTGCAAATATCAGAAATATCAGTGGTTCTCTAGCCCTGGAACTGTGAATACTTTTGCAACCACAAATCCCACTGCTTCTCTCTGCCTTAAAATTGGGACCAGGCCCTACAATCCCTTTTGATCCTCTGTAAGTGTTCCTTTCTACCCTATAACTTCGATCTAGAATTGCATATAGACATTAGAGTTATCAATCTGTGCCAATTGCACCCAGTGCCAAAAAATAGTCATAATATTTTTGAACCAGTTCTCTAGCCCTCCTACCATTGTCTCTATGCTAAGAACTTCAAAAGCAGCTGCTCTCTCTGTCATAATCATTTCCAAGACTCACAATTGTTCCTGGTAATGCACTTCAGGCTAGTTCTTATCATAATGTCAAAGATCTTTCCTCCTAACTTCTTAGTTTATTTTAGGCTGGGGAAAAATGGTTCACTCTAATCTTTTCCTGCACTTGCTAATTTGATATTTGGTTGAGGAATTATTTTAAATTATTTTGGAGCAGAAGGTTGTAAGAGTTCAGGTAGGTAACTGCCTGTATTCTACTTAGTTCTGCCCACGCTCCACTGATATTTTTATAATTTCAGAAATAACCTTAGAAGAACAGGTAAAGTGGATTGTATGTGTTTTTTTATGATAGCTTGATGTATACAGAAATAAAATGTAATTAATATGATTTTGCTTTCTCTCTATTCCCATAAGCCAATAAAATCTTTGTTGGAAAACAAACAAACAACAACAACAACAACAAAAAAAAAAAAAAAAAAAAAAACCTGTAGTTCCATTCCCAGGGCTCTTTCCACTTGGTTCACTGAGAAAGTGACCACTAAAAAATTACATGGGTGTATGGATAAAAATATAATTGGACTCAAAGAGGGCTATCAATCAGGGAAGTCTAGGGAAGGGGTTTGAGTGCAAAGACTAGGTGTTAGAACTTGCTTTACACCGATGAAAACTTTGTCATAAAGAAAATGTGATTAACTAAATCCAATCTCACACAATTCTATACATTTTTGAGAATTTGACCCTTATGAAACTCCCACTAGTTCCCATATAAATATTTCACTTAAACCAAGGGTATGGTATTTGATTACTAAAATTAATTGAAAATGGCATTTTGAAATACAATTGCATTTTGCATTCTATATCATCCATGAAAAAAAATGCCTTTGACAATCTCAAGGAAAGAATATCTTTTTTTTTCTTTTTTTTTTTTACTGGCAAGAAATATGCAAAAAAAAAAAAAAAAAAAAATATATATATATATATATATATATATATATATACATAGATAGATAGATAGATAAATAGATAGATAGATAGATATACAGAAACTATATGTAATTTGACCAAGTTCAAATAGCTAGGAAGTAGAGATTTGAAACCACATCTCCTGAATACAAATCTACTGGGATTTTTTTTTTTTGTTTGTTTGTTTTGTTTTTTCTATTATACCAAGATAAAATGCATGCTTTAATGGGGAATTCAGCAAGACATCTATCTTTTATTTTCAAGTTTCTCAGTTCATGTTTGCATAGCTTACAATGATATCAATAGTACTCTAGAAACAAATGAATTTGGTACCCATCAAGCATGAATAACATCTGATAATCAGAAGCTACCAGACAGCCTTTCCCTTAGTAGCATTAAAGAGGTAGCCTGCTTTTTCTAAGCTGCCCAGAAGAGTGTTCCATATGGTGCTGTAATTGGTTTCCATCTTAACTAAAAAGAGAAACTTTTATGTCTCGATCCCTAGATGTCTAGCAAATGAAGAGAAATGAACTTCTCAAATTTCTTCCTTCAGGAACCCATTTGGGTGGCATAATTTTGGACCTCCAGATTTTGGTATCTACATAACTAATTTGAAGAAAATTTAGGAAAACCTTTCCTGTCAGTTTATGCTATTGTTGCTTATTGAAAATCCAGCTGATCCAGGACATTGGACAGTAAGCTGTTCTGAAATGTGCTGTTGCCACTGATGCCACAGCTATTGCTGGATGCTTCACAGCAGGCATCTTCACTAACCAGATCCAGACAGCTTTCATAGAGTCTCACTTCTTAGTGTCATTGATCCTTGGGCAGATCACCAATCCCTGACTAAAGCATCATGTGTTAAACACACAACCACTGCATTGTGCAATATAGATTTCCCAATTTATTATGTGAACTTTACCATTCCATGTAACAATAAGGAAGCTCACTCAGTAGGCTGTGATGGTTGGAGACCTTTAAAGTCCTTTTTATGCATGGTACCATTTCCCATGAACATCCTTGAGAATTTATGTCTAGTCTTTATTTTTACAAGGATCCAAAGGACATTGAAAAGAAAGAATAGCTCACAGCTGAGAAAGCAGTAATAAAAGGCATTTCAGGGTAAATGTTCCTGCTCCAGAATTCGCTGCTACTCATCCACAGGTGGCTGATTGGTTTGAAGGAGTACAGATGCCATCTGTGCCTATTCAACAGTTCTCTACTAAATATTATAGTGCTCATCTGGCTATTGAGAAGGTCTGCAGTTCCTACTGCTCAGATCATTGAGTGGATAGGAACCACCACAGATGTTCTAATAGTATTGAAAAATGTTGACCGATAATAAGTATTGATTTCTCATGAGAAGAACAAGAAAAATAATAAGAACAAGAAATAGTGGATAGATAGATAGATAGATAGATAGATAGATAGATAGATAGATAGATATAGATATATAAATATCTATATTTGAATAGAATTAATCTTCTTAGTAATCTCATATAATTTTTTCAATTAAAATATTATTCTGAAAAGAGATTCATCAGATTACCAAAAGAGTCTATGACAGAAAAAGTTTAAGAACCTATGACTTAGAGAAACATACAAATTCTACCTATTGTCATACCTCAATATTTTCCATCAATTTCTGCTTTTATCTCTTATCCTTTAAAGATGTACTTGAGAATATGTTTAGATGAAAAACAGAAAGATTATAGAGTACACAAAGCGATGGTGTAAACATTTTCCAGTGTACTTGATGGTAGAGAAAAGAGAAAAACTGAAATTTAGAATCCAATTTTGGTAAAAACCTGTTTCATTCCTCTCCTGATTCTTAGTTGCCATTTTTAGGAGAAAGTTTCTCCCAGAGATGGCTAAAAAGAAGACCACTTTTCCCTTGTTCTATTTCTTCTTTCACAATAAGACTATTGTAAAAATTGTTATGGTAGTTTGTCCTTTATTTTGGAAGAGGATGATGACTTCAAGAAGGTGATGCCATGACATGCAAGTAAAGTGAATTAAAATGAGGTAGGGCTGTGCAAGACACCAATCTCACTTTCTCCTTCAAAGTCATCTGGTTCACTGGCCTGATTTAGGTCAGGTTGATTAGAAATGTCTTTGGATGTATGAGGAAAACTTGACGTTTTCAAGTGTGCATTCAATAGGCTGACTGAAGCTACCAGATAGAGCACCAGTCCTGAAGTCCACTTCAGCCAGGATCTGAGTTTAAATCTGGACTCAGACACCTAACACTTCCTAGCTGTGTGACCCTGGGCATGTCATGTTTACCCCAATTGCCTCAGGAAAAAAAAAATCTGCCTGAAGCCACACTCATTTAGAGATTAAGGCTAAGCACAAATCAAGGCAAGGAATAGCCTCTTTCTCCAGTCAAAAAAAAAATCACATAAAAATATATCTGAGAGGAGAAGACCCTCAGAATTTCTGGCCAAACCAGAAATGACTCTTATATAACTTCACTCAGAGTCGATTTTTTTTATTTTTATTTTTAGAGTGGTTTAGGGGAGACCAAGGCCAGTTCCTGCCTTTATTCTACCATCTTGGCTCTGCCTCTCAGTGTAATTTTAGTAAGAATGGTGATAGAGTGCTGAAAGTTAATTCAGGAATTGTCATAGGACAGTTTGCATTTTTATAGTCTTAGACAATGTACAATTAGACGTTAGTGCCCAAACTGCAAAATACTAAAAGATAAAATTCAAGATAAAATATTGTAAGAATGTATACTTGAGGAGATTATACCAATTTATGCATTGCTTTATGTTGCTTTTATATAAGTGGCTGACAGGAACTGGCCTTGGTCTCCCCTAAACCACTCCAAATTCTTTCAAATAATGACCCTCAACAAATTTTAGAGCATCAGAACGCTCAAAAAGATGAAGAAGAGCAATTTTTCAATCAATGACAATTTAAAAGGTCAGCAGGAAAGATCTGTGACATCAGGGTAGGAGTCCAGCCTGCTGTTCAATTCAGGTCTCACAAGTGAAGCCCTGGTCTTGACCCTGGCCCAACTTCTAGTTCCAGCAAAATATACAGGGCCTTAGGCACCTCTGAATCGGTGGCAGTACTGGTAAATTCCAAACCTCTTAGCCAAGAGATATCAAAGACAACTTGGAAGGACAACAGAACCTACCAGGAGTAGGTATGAGCAGTGACAGTTTCTGGAGGTCTCAGGTCTATTACAAGTATTAAGAAAGGATTCTGATTTAGATCTTACAATTACAGGGGGCAGGGACACTCCCAATAGTTCCAGAGCAAAAAAGAATGCTTGTGATGAGTCCCTAGAAGGATCTCTGAAAACAACTGAACAAAATCCCTGAAGCTTGGAACAGTGAACTCTCTATCCTGGAAATACAGTCCTACTTTAACAAAGAGTTAAAATCTAATAGACTAGGCAAATGAACAGACAACAGAAAAAGATTCTGACCATAGAAAGTTAATATGGTGACAAGGAAGATCAAAACACACACTCAGAAGAAAGTAACAAAATCAAAGTCCCTACATTCAAAGCTTTCAGGAAAAATAAGAATTGGTATTAGGCCATGGAAGAGCTCAAAAGGGATTTTGAAAATCAAGTAAGATAAAAATAGAGGAAAAATTATGGAAAATTTGAGAGTAGTGCAAAAAGAAATATAAAAGGCTAGTAAGGAGAAGAATACCTTAAAAAACAAAACTGGCCAGGTGGGAAAGGAGTTATAAAAGCTCATTGAGGAAAATATTTGTTTAAAAATTATAATTGAGCAAATGAAAGTTAATGCCTTTATGAAATAGAATAAAGCAAAACCATGAAAAACAAAAAAAACAATGTGAAATATCTCATTAGAAGAATGACTTGGAAAATAGATGCAAGAGAGATAATTTTTAAATTATTGATCTAACTGAGAGTCATGATCAAAAAAATGATCCTGGACATCATCTTTCAAGAAATTATCAAGGAAAACTGTCCTAATATTCTGGAACCATAGAGTAAAATAGAAATTGAAAGAATCCATCAATCCCCTCCTGAAAGACATCCCAAGATCTCAAACTCCCAGGAATACTATAGCTAAATTCCAGAACTCTCTAATCAAGAAGAAAATATCGAAATCATCCAAAAAGAAATAATTCAAATATAGTGGAGCCACAGTCAGGACAACACAAGATTTAGCAGCTTCTACATTAAAGGACCAGACAGCTTAGAATATGATATGCTAAAAGGCAATACTGCTAGCACTACAATCAAGAAACACCTACCCTATCAAAACTGACTATAATCCCTCAAGAGAAAAGTTGAAAATTCAATGAAATAGAAGATTTTCAAGCACTCCTGTTGAAAAGACCAGAACTGAATAGAAAATTTGATTTTAAATACAGAAATCAGAAGTATGAGGAGGTAATCAGGAAAATGATATAAGGAACTTAAAAATACTCTCTTTTTCTATTTTATTTTTCTTGAGGAATTTTTAGAGTAGAAGAACTGTTTCCTTTGACATCATGACTTTTAGAAGCAATTATTGATTAATTGTATAGTACTTGACCATTAATCCAACTCCTTCTGGCCTCCAAAGAGCTTAGACTTTAAAAACAAATAACAGTTAAGTGTCTTTGAAGAGATATGATTTAAAATTAGATACTTTTTAATTTGCTGGAAAAGATGCTTCATGATAAGCAGAGGCATTCAGGTGAGAGAAAAGTATAAGAAATTACAAAATTTAGACTACTTGATGATCTTTTTGTTTTTTTGTCCACTAATGAATATATCTACTAATTGGATTAAAAATCTGTTATATTACCTTCCCTAGTCATTATCTACAAGTTTCCTAGTACATATCTAATACACATTCCAAATTCAAGTAAAGAATTGGTTCAGTAGATAGAATGTGTCTGGAGTTAGAAAGAGTAAGGTTGAAATTGGGCCTTCAACACTTAGTAGCTATTTGAACCCAGACAAGTCATTTAAGTTGCATTTACCTCAGCCTCCCTAACTGAAAATAGAATAACAACATCTAATTCTCAGGGTTGCTGTGATAATCAAATGAGAAAATATTTAAATTTATTATTATATTTATTACATATTTATTGTTATTGTTATATTTATGATAAAATATTTATTACAATATTTATCACATAATAGATGCTTACCAAATGTTTATGCCCTTCACTTACCCTTTCCTGATAACATAAAAAAATAAAGTCCTTGATCTTAAATTATTTTAATTTGATGCTCAGCTCTATAAATCCCTTTAATATTTTTCAAAAAAGGCCATAGTAGTTTCTCCAACCTGCCTCTAATTATTATGGCAGATATTTATTATATTCATTTTTTAATTAATTAATTAAACACGACTATTCCCTTTGACATTAAAGATCTATATATTTCTTCTATCCATTAAATCTTGCTAAAGAATTGTTTATCTAATGAGAAAAAACTCCCTTTCAGTCTTCCCTTACGCTGACATTTATAACTCTTCAGTTTAATTGCTTACAAAATAAATTGCTAAAAGTAAACAAAAAAAATCAACACAGTGATAATCTTTGAATAAATAATTTATTTTTATATTTCTGAAAAGAATCGATTAATTTGCACTTAATGTCAAAAGCCTGTCAATGCAAGGTGCTCATTTTTAGGGTATCAACACCAAGTTTATTAAAGGATAAAAACACACCTTCTTATTATCCTAGCTTTGGTTCCTTCATTATGTTTTGTTTTATGAATATTTCATAAAAAGGTATCTATCAATAGCCTTGGGCTCATATTTAACATTTTAATCTATTTTTTATAGTTTTGAAAAATAGAGACTTTGACTAGTATTAATCACATACTTATTCTGAGATATTTTTTATACACTAACAATGGCTACTACCCAGTTGCTGAAGCAATAAATCTAAACTAGTTTAAAAAATGACCACATACAATATAAAGTGCAAGTAAAATTCTATTCCTAGCATTGGGCCAAGATAATATGTATAAAAAATAGAATGAGATCATTTCAAGTTGGAAGAGACAATGAGGTTATCAAAGAGGTGATATAATAAATAGAGTCCTGGACTTGAATTCAACAAGACATGAATTCAGATCTAATCTAGATACTGACTAATTGTACAATCCTGGGCAGGTCATTTAACCTGTATGACTCAGTTTCCTCAACTGTAAAATGGTGATAATAATAGCATATACCTCTCATCGTTGTTATGAAGAGCAGATGAGATATCATTTATAAAGTGCTTAACAAAGTGTCTGACAGAAATATCCATTTACTCCCTTCTCCTCCTTCCCTCCCTACTTTCTTCCTTCTTCCCTTCCTTTTTTTCCCTTCCTTCTTTCCTTCATCATTTTATCTTTAAGTACACATGTTCAAAGAAGTTATGCTATTTGTTCAATATCAAAGATAGTTATTGGTAAAGTTTGGGCTCTTGGCTAACCTCAGATCCCATGACTATTGGTCTAATGCATTCCTTCTGCACACAATTTACTTTAATTCTGCTACATAAGAGTAGGAAGAAAACCATGTAATATTCACTAGGGATAAGCTGTTTAAATGAAGAATATTGCCTCAAGTGAATGAGATAGTATATGAAATTTTAGTGTGGTTGTTGAAAATAACATAGATTCTGTCCCCAAATCAGAAAGCCCCAGTTATGTGTCAGGGGAAAAAAAAAATAAACAAAACAAAGGTTTTTCAGTGATTTCATGCATTGTAAAGTTCTTTTGAGAACCTAATCACCTTTATGAGTATTAGTATTGTTTTTCTTTCTCCTTTAAACAAATCTTACTGACCCTTTAGTACCCAGCTCAAGGCATATCTACTCCCTTATTAAATGAATGATAACGTTAGTTAATGATTATGTTCCAATCATCATCTCTGATTAGACACATAAAGAATTTCATTTTGATTTTGTATAATAAATAGAATTGTAGATAGAGTTAGAAGTTACCTTAGAAGCTGAGCCCAAACTCTTCATTTCATAAATAAGGAATCAAGTGATTTGCTATTGGTTACCAAACTGATAAAGTGAGACAGATTCAAATCTTTTTTAGATACTTAATAGTTGTGTGACCCCTAGGAAAATCATTTAACTTTATTTGCCTCAGTTTCCTCATATGTAAAATGAGGGAACTGGCTAACTACTCCACTATCTTTGCCCAAAATACTGCAAATAGGATCACAAAGAGTCAAACAGGACTGAAAAATTACAGAACAGCAAAGTATTGAGAATCAGAACTATCAAAAATAGTTTCTTATCCAAACTGGGACAACTGAGAACTTTTAAAGGATCAAGATTGTTTATTTTCTAAACATTTGTGCTTTTGTTTGTTTTTTTTCTCAGTGACTAATAGTCATCTGCATGCAACAGGAATTTAAAATTATTGTTTTTACTTAAAATGATCATTAAATACAACACTAATAATAATAATTAGTATTTATCAAGAAGAATAGGGTATTCTGCAGAATTTTAATTAATGTTGAGGACTTGAATTGTTTATTTGGAAGCCAAACAAATCCCTGGGATTTTTCCTTAATAAACAAATGACATTTTATATAAAAGACTTTGTGAAGCAAAAAGTTCTAACTAACAATTGTGAGTCACTATAATCTTAAAAGATTGTAAACTCATTGTCGTCTGGGACCACATCTTATTCAATATTCAGTTTCTTAGAACCTAATCTTGTATCATGAATATAAAAAAAGATCCAAATAAATATTGGTCAAATGAATCAAATTTCATAGAAAGTCAATTTTAAAACAATGTCTACTTCTGGTATTCTTTGCTGTTAAGGGGAAAAGGGAAAAAAATAAAATTACAAGTCCAGATATTAAATTACCTGCTTTAGCTACTTCAGTCTGCCAATTTTGTAACCTGATAGCTCTTGTTAAAAAGCTTAAGCCTGCCTTACAAATCCAGCCCTTCCTGTTTCAATTTTAGTTCCTGTCCATGAGTTTTATCTCCTATGGCACTGAAAATAAAGCAAGTTAGTTCCAATTTGCTGGGCAGCTTTAACAAGGGTTTTAAAGCTATTGTCAATTTTCAAGCACCCATTTTTAAAGATTAAAAATTTTAAGCTTCTTAAATTTTTCTTTAAGAAGCTTTTCCAATAAATAAGCTTTAGAGTTCATCTCAGGACTTCTTTTTATGGTCTGGTAGTTATTCTTAAGTAATTCAAATGCATCAGCAGAAGACTTGTACTTATTTCTTCATAATGTAGTAACATAGATTTAGAACTGAAAAAGACCTTAGACATCATCCATTCCAAATCCCTTATTTTATAGATCAAAAAACTGAGGCATAGAGAAAGGAAGGCACTTGTCCAAGGTTATGCAGGTCATGCTTATTAGTGACAAATCTGGATTTCAGAATAAGAACCTCTGTCTGACTCCAAATGCAAGAATTTTCCTTTTCTATCACATTGTCATTAGCAAACAAAAGATACCACATATATGAAATCCAATTATTTTGGAAAAATATTAATTTGAACCTCTTATTTATTTACATTTTAAAATTACATTTTCTAACTATTTTTTCCAACAAATATACATGATGTCCTTTGTCTTAGAATCCTTGATAGTGCTGATGATGATGATGATCATGATAATGGTGATGATGTCACAGAAACACATAATCTCAGAATCATAAGAGACTTTCAACAACTCCATTCCAAATGGCTATTGGTAATGACTTAAACCCTCAGTTCCATAAGGAATTCCCTAAAAAAATAAATTGTGAAACATTTTTCCAGATCAAGATTTCTCAGAACGACTTCAGGAAAGGTCTGTCTCACTTGGGTAAAAGAGGTACACAACTGAGAGCAGACACAATGCAAGGAATCTAGTGGAAGATTGTCAGATATAGCACAGATGAGCAGTTGAGGCCCCTTGATCCTAGCCCAAAGTGCCAGTGGCTCAGCAGGTGAGCTGTGAGACCTCTAATACCTATGCAAAAGAAAACTGTGGGTTACTGAATCCTGGCACAACAAAAGCAACCCAGTACAATGGAAAACCTCTAGCCCCAATAGAGAAATAGTGAGAGGCCCTTGTCCCTTTGGGCCCTAGAAGTAGAACTCAGCTTTTACAAATGAGCAAAATTCAAAAAGGAAACAATATCCACACTCAATAGAGTATAGAAATCTATCTTACCCTGCAGAAAAGTATCAGGAAAAGGAAATAGAAGAAGAGAGGAGGGTTATAAAAGAAAGGGCATATTGGGAGGGGAGTTAGTCAGGAAAAAAAAAGTCATTTTTTAAAGAGGGATAGAGTGAAAGGAGAGAGATAATCAAATAAATTGGGGGAAATTAGTTAACAATAGTAATTGTGACAAGAATTTTGAAGGCAGTTTCTCTGATAAAGATTATACCAAGAATATAAGGCTGGTTCAATATGAGGAAAACTATTACCATAATCTACCATATCAATAACAAAACCAACAGAAATCATATGATAATTTAAATAGATGCAGAAAAAAACTTTTGACAAACTACAGTACCCATTTCTATTAAAAACATGAGAGCACATAGGGGTAAAGGGAGTTTTCCTTAAAATAATAAGCAGTAGCTATTTAAAACAAATAGCAAGCATTATTTGTAATGGAGAGAATCTGAACTCATTCCCAGTAAGGTCAGAGGTGAAACAAGGATGCCCATTTATCACCCCTGTTATTCAACATTCTACTATAAATGATTCATTACCAATAAGAAAAGAAAAAAAAAAATTAAAGGAATTAGAATAAGCAATGAGGAAATAAAAATTTCACTCTTTGTAGAAATATGATAATATACTTGAGACTCCTAGAAAATCATCCATAAACCTACTGGAAATAATTCACAGTTTTTGTAAAGTTACAGAATTTAAAATAAACTCACACAAATCATCATCATTTCTATATATTACTGACAAATCTCAGTAGTAAGAGATAGAAAGAGAAATTCCTTTTAAAATAACTATACACAAAATAAAATACTTGGGGGGAGGTCTACTTGTTGAGACAAACCCAAGCAATATATAAACATATTTACAAAACACTTCTCACACAAATAAAATAATTAGGAAAATATTAATTGCTCATGGAGAAGCTGAGCTAATATAATAAAAATGACAATTCCACCTAAATTGGTCTACTTGTTCAGTGCCATACTTATCAAGCTACTAAAAAAGTAATTTATAGAACTAGAAAAAAATAATAACAAAATTTATCTGGAAAAACAAAAGGCCATGAATATTAAGGGAATTAAAAAAAAAAATCCAAAGGATGGTGATTTAGCTAAAATTATATTATAAAGCAACAATCATCAAAACCATTTGGTACAGGCTGAGAAATAGAGTGTTGGATCACTGGAATAGATTAAATATACACAAGTGGATGATTATCTAGTATTTGATACCCCCCAAATAGCTGCCATAAATATATTTACAGAATACCTTTTTAAAATATATTTACAGAAGTCTAGTTGATCAAAAACAAGAGGGTTCAGGTAACCATTTAGATAAAGTTGCAGTTGTCATTAAATAACAAATGGATTTTACAAAAATATATGAAATTATCAACTTCATAATGTTCTTACCTAGTTTGTCATATTTTATTTCTCCTTCATAGATACTTTATATAACTTATTTAAAACCTAAAATTTGGCCAAGGTTCTGACCAAAGCATGATGCAATGGCAACAATCTCTTTAAATATGCCCCCTAGTGTAATGTTCTCTTAGTTTTCTGGAGGTGTCTGGACCAGCCTTCATTTATCACATATATATATTATATATATATTTATCACATATATATCACATATTCATATATCACAAGAATAGCCAGGTGTTAAAATCCAAATCCTTTATTATATCCTTCATGATCTAGTTTCATTGCCCGGGGCCTGGGCTAGCCTTCTTGAGGTTCTCTGGAATAAGTCTTGGTTTCTGTGGAGGAGGCAGGAGGATCATCACCACAGTCTCTATCTTGAAGTCTGTCTCAGTCAGAGAGCTTGTACTCCAGCCTCCAGTCTTCTGTCTTCAGAGTCTATCTCTGAGCCCTTTCCAAGTCTATGGCTGGCCCTTCTGAGTTTCTCTCCATGATCTTCTATGTCTGACTCTGGCTCAGACAGGCCTTAGTCTCAGTGGAAGGAACACCACAGTGGTGTGAGATGGAATGAATGAATCTAGCTGAGTTTGTCCCAGTTTATATACTCTATTATAATTACATTATCATAGGTGTGAATCTTGTAGAATAGGTGTCAATTTTGTAGAACTACATTACTGAATTAGTAAACAATTAATCACTATGCTAAACTAGATAACCATTATGTTATTAATTCCACCGAGGTAGCACCTTGTAAGAATCCTTGTTTCAAGTATAGAATTCTGACCTATAAAATCCTAGATCTCTAAAATATCTTATTTTTGGAGTTAGAAAACCATGATAGAGAATGCCTATACTGAGCACTGCTACTTCATTCATTATCTGAGAAATTAGATTTGCACATTTTTCTGACTTCCTTACCTTTAGAGTATCATAGTATCACAATTGTTAAACTCAATGTAATTCAGTAGAAAAATCAATATCTGATCTTTCAATATTTTCTGTCAGGGTAACATTATATGATCAAAAATAACTACATAAAAGCTCCTTCCCCAGTGGATGTTGTTTTTTACATTAAAAAAGGAAAATAAACATACTTTTTCTTGAGCTTTAATTTTTTTCTAATAGAAATTAAGATGCAATTAAGAGAAATAATAAGCTATATCCTAGGATTCAGGAAGATCTGAATTCAAATTGCACTGATAACATATTAGCTGTCTATTACAATATATGCCAGTGAATTGGTATAGTATCCCAGGGAATTCTAAAAGACTAACTTATAGAACAGATTTCATATATCTAGATCTGCAACAGGAAGGAAAACTTCCTTTTTGAAAATTCATAGATTTGTGCAAAAAGAAATATGAAGTGCATTTCATTTCGCAGAATACAATATCAGACTCAGATGTTCATTTGTTCAAATTATATGTTTGACTCCATGTTACCTTTACCTTTATAAAATATTAACCTGCAAAAAGTAATTAATGAGACATATTAATTTTGAATGTGGCAAAAGCAGGAATTGTTCTGATGAGAGAAAAGGAAAGAGAGAAAGAGAGAAAAAGAGAAAAGATTGTGAGAATGAGAGACAAAGATATGAGAGACAGATTATGCAGTAATTTGTTATATATACATGTGTAGTAATAAATATAGATACATGTACATGCACATAGATATGTAAAATTATAGATATAGTATATTTTATGATATATTATTGCTATTTACATATCTGAATAAGTATATAAATCTATAAAAGCATGTAGCTGCCAATATGTTTAGATTTATAGATAATGTTTAAGAATAAAGTTGGTTTCTGTATACTATATATGTAAATATGTTTGTTTGTAGATAGATAAATACATACATATTCATGTGTTTCTGAAATGTTGAATTTGTTTCATGTATATTTATTACAAAGGTTTTGTTTTCTCTTTTCCTTCTTTTAGAAGATAAGAGGAAAAAGAATAAGTTTTTGTTTATTGAAGGATAATTTTAAAAGCAATTCAAACATATAAGTTTCTTGAGGACACATAAAAGCCAGCTCCCTTTCTCTCTAAAGAATCCTACCCTCTTTTATGAAAGTGAAGAAAAACACCTTCTTCTTAAGCTAAAATGTGTTTATTTTATTTTATTTTTATTTAAAATTAAGTACAAAATAGAA
The DNA here is from genome assembly GCF_048593235.1 of Sminthopsis crassicaudata. NCBI lineage: Eukaryota > Metazoa > Chordata > Mammalia > Dasyuromorphia > Dasyuridae > Sminthopsis > Sminthopsis crassicaudata. The sequence continues at coordinate 319,103,344 of NC_133617.1, read as the reverse complement.
AAAAAATTCTTGTATACAATAGAACATAAGAGAAGATTCAAAATATAAAGAAATAAATTTTGATTTTAAGAAAGCCTATAAAATAAATGCCACACTTATGTTCAAAGCTGTCCATCTTTGCTGCTTTGTAGCTTTTCTTTTGTTTTTTACTGCACACTTTTTACTTCATCCTTTTATTTTTCCTTTCTTCCCCATCCCACTCCAAAAGCTTACAACTAAGCACAGATATATCATATATATATATATATATATATATATATATATATATATATATATATATATATATATAAATTCTGCAACAAAAGCTTGAAGTTATTGAATTTCAATTCAGTTCATTGAATATCCCCACTTTTTATTGTTACCCAGGGTCATAGAGCCAGGAAGTATTAAGTGTCTGAGGCCATATTTGAACTCAGGTTCTCCTGACTTCAGGGCTGGTGTTCTATCCACTGTTCCATCTATTTAACCCTACTCGGATTATTCTTATGTTTTTGTTTTTGTTTTTGTTTTTTTTTCTGGATCACATTTGTTATTTTTCTTATGAGAATTTTTTTTATTCCTTTCATATATTCTTTATATTTTGTTTTATTATTTCTTGGTCTCATAACTTCACTGACTTGCCTTTGCCCAATTTTAGCTTTTAAGGAGATATTTTTTTCCTTAACGTTGTGGATTTCCTTTTTTTAGTTGGTTGATTTTTTTTTCATGTTCTTGTTTTTTCTTTATTGTTCTTTCTCGCCACTCCCTGCCCTCCAATTGTGAAACAGGGGTCAGCCAGAGTCAGGATAAATTAAAGTCCTTGGTCTTTAGAGGAAGAAATGGAGACAGACAAACTACCATGAGGTTTGCCAATGATGTGTCTTGGATTCTCGAGTCCAAAGTCACCAACCTCTCTCCTCCTCATCCTGTGGCAAAGTGACTCTGGCCTGTCTCACCCCACCCTCTAAGCCTTGCCTACCATTATCTTAAAGCCAAACATTGAGCCAGCATCAACAGGAGAAGAGCCATTTATCCAAACATATGCTAATGGAGTCATTGTCTCACATTGAATAGGTAATTGGCTTTAAGTGCTCAGTTGTCTGATTCAAGTACACCTATTCAAAGTTTCATTCCTCTACAGCCAATCTCTTTAATTTTATTTTAAAAGTCTTTTTTTAGTTCTTTCTTTGAATTCTTTCTGGCATGCAACAATTTCATGATACTTTATAGGGTAGGAGAGATTTTTTCTTATTGCTTCCCTATTCTCCTCTGAAGACAAACCACATTCTTCACTATTCTCAAAGTGGCTTTCAATGATTGGGTTCTTTCTCCTTTGAATTTTCTTTTCTTTTTTTTTTTTTTAATTAACAGCAGCTTATTGGTGTGATTACCACTAACTTCTAGATCAGGGGTTCTCAAACTACAGCCTTCGGGCCAGATGAGGTCTGCTGAGGATGTTTATACAGCCCCGGGTTATGGCAAATGGGCTGAGGGGCAGAGACTGTGAGTTTTTGTTTTTACTATGGTCCGGCCCTCCCACAGTCTGAGGGACAGTGAGCTGGCTCTCTATTTTAAAAGTTTGAGGACCACTGTCCTAGATGGTGCTTCTGGCCTCCTTCAGTTTTCCCCTCTGGCAAGAACAGGTGTCCACAACCATCAGCATTCCTGCTTAACTGCTTCTATACTCATTAGTGTGTTCTGGTACTTCTGGACCAGAACCACTTATCTGCAGCACAGCTTGTCTTGGTGTCCCTTATCAGCAGAGGCTCCCTCAGTCTTCCTGAAAGCTAATTCCCTACACTCTGCAGAAAGCGAAAATTCCTATAGCTTTCAAACTAGCTGTTTCAATGGACAACTAGCCTAGAGGTGTTTGTATTTCATAGATATCCAACCTCTGTCCTATTATCTTTCTTCAGATTTTAATCTATTGTATGAGAAGATCTATTGTTCTGCTCCAACTCTTGTTTATTTTTAGCACTCTACATTCACCCTGAAGTATTATTTTGGTTTGTTTATGGAGATCTAGATATCTGGGAATTTTCTGACCTACACCTGCTATCTTCCCAGAATTATTTGGATAATATAAATTTAAAGGTAAAAGAAATTATGTTTAAATTCTCAAATGACTCATTTGTCTATTCATTTGGTGTATTCCCCTCTCCTTTTTTGAAAAAAAAAAATTTATCAAGGATGTTCCTATAACTTTTCCTTTCAAAAATAAATAAAATATGTATCTATTGTGGGAAAATGTGAGTGAAGGGAGGAGTGTTGTTATAGGATAATACTAATTACCATTAGATCTTCTTAGAAGAAAAGAATTAATATAATAATAATATATTATAAAGTACAATATTCTACCATGCTCTAAAAAATTGAAATAAAGAATACTAACTTAAAGAAAGATAATCATGAACAATTGCAAGAAAGTTTAATTGATTTCCTTTCTGATTTGCCTATAACCCAAGAACAAGATAATAGCAGCTAATAATGTACTTAAAGGAAATCAGAAAAAGGAGGATATTTAACAATAAGCATATTTAAAATCCTTTGATCACAAGGCATGGAGTAATAATTTAACTCATGAAAAATCAACTATCAGCAGCAACTTTTGACTCTGGGACAAGAGGAGAGATTATTCATTTAGTACAACTAGGTATTGAATGATCATGAGCCAAGGGTAGAATAGATTCATGAAGAGAAAAATCATCTCCAGGCTCTGAGAGATTGTCCATGATGATGGACAATAGTAATATAACAATAACTGTCTCTTTTCTTCTGTTTACATTAAATTTAAACTTATTTGACAATTCAGTCTTACTTTGGTTTTGTCAGCATGAGGAACACAACAATAGTCCATATAGAGAGGAACATAAAGTTGATAAAGTACCAGGTCATGGGAGAACAGCTCGGAATGTGAACAATTCACAACAGTCATTATCATAGTCCCAAGGGCCCCTTATTGTCATGAAAGGGCTCGTGCACAAAATTAAAATGATTTAGCAAGGGGGTGTGATGAAGAGGACTTTTTAAAGTTCTGAGGGAAGAGTGAGAGAGGAAGTAAAAGCAGGATCCAAAAAGTTAGGAAGGAATTAAGAAGGGTACTAGTTGAGAACAAACTTGCATATGCATTATGTCTACTGTGCAACTATCTGAAGGGATAGATAAATATGCCTCAGATATGCAAACAGACAGTCCCAGGATTTTGGCCTACCTTTGTGTGTGATCTCGGTGGTACTGGAGACAAGATGGACTTATTAAAGTTTATATCATTCCTGACAACAACTGCACATAACAAAAAAATAAAAAAGGAAAGTCTAATCAGGGTCTGAAACCCATTATAATAACTTCTGAGGCATTCTCTAAATTTTCTGGATAGTTATCTATATGAAAATTAGGTGATCTATGGAGCAAACTAATTCACACACACATACGCACACACACACATAAAATAATTTACAATTTGCTTTACTCATACCAGTGAAATTATCCCATTAATATGAAATGAGTGTGATATAAAGATATAGTCTTTTGTGATGAAAATTCACTGTTTGACTACATAACCTGGATTCTCAAGAAATTATGATTGGTTTATTCTTTATAAAGCAACATAACAAAAAGCATACAAAATCATCCTATACCTTTGAGGGCCACTTAAAAGGGAAAAATTTATATACCTTGTCTCACTGATTAACTTTAGCTTCTACTATCTACTTCTAACATTGTAAATTTTATGATACTCTTTGGGAACCTCCACCCTATTTTTTCTTTCCCTCCACCATTCCTTGAAAAAGTAGTTTTTATTGTCTAAATTTTTTCTCTCCTTCAAATAGGCTATGTGAAAATGTCATTTTCCCAGACTAACAGTCTCACCTAAGAACCAATTTCATCACTTCCCCATGTATTCCCTACCTTGCACTTTCACATTTGAAATATAGCATCATTCCAAAAATTTCTATTAGCAAAGAAACTTTCTATCATTTCAAATGCATTATTTCCTTTCCAGTAATTGTGTGAGGAGAAAAACAAAACAAAACTTACTTCAGGAGAAAGAGGGCTAAATGTGGTATCTTGAGAATATAATTAAAATCCTGACTCTGATATAACCTATATGTCAAATCATTTAAACTCTATGGGTCTTAGTTTCCTCATCTACAAAATGAAGAAGTTCAACCAAATGATTCCTCTTAGGTCTCTTTTAAATGCAAGATTTATAATTTTGTGATCTTATTTTCTTCATATATTTTAATTTATTGGGTTAGATTTTTTTTTTGTGAATTCTACTGATCATTTAAATTAAATGATTTCACTAGTGAAAAATTCATGTAGTAAAATACTGACCTAAGCATCTTTTTTAGTTTCAATTTTATTTTGAATTCCAAGGAATGATCCTTAATCATTAAATAAGTATTCCATTCTCTTGTAGAGAAAAAGCCATTTTTCAAAAAGATATGTGATATAGTTTAATTTCAATGAAAGTAAATTTCATTTGCCAAATTTTATTCCATTTCTAAAGCAGTCAGCTTTTGGTTTCCTTTTTTATATGTTACATAGGGATATGAACATTATTCAAATCATGTCATTTTCTCAATTTTATTAGAAATATCTGTACAAAACAGAAGAAAGGCCTGTGCTACATAGATTTTTTTCTTTAATTTCATAGTTTATTTTAATATAGCATATATTTAGTTTATTTTTCTTAAGGTTAAACACATTTTCATCTCTAAGTCTAATGTGGTCATGATGAGGTTAGTGACAGTGCAGAGAGTTGAGGTGCAGGTCCTTCGTGAAAGAATTCACAAACCCGAAAAGTTTTAAGTGTCAAAAAGGGAAGTTTATTGTTGGATGAGAAGTCAGCTTTGCTAGGAGACTGACTTCCTCAGTGGCAAGGTCTTAGTATGGAAATGGGGTTTAGCACTGAGAAGAGAATGTTTTCACAGTGGGCAGGAATCCTGACAGGCAGCTATGCCAAGGGATGAGGCATAGTCCTGCTTTGGACATTTAAATTGCCCTTTAATAGGAAATCTGAGACTCCTGTGTCAAACTGAAAAGAAAGTCAATGTCCCCAGACCTACATGCTTATCAATACAGTCCCAGACCTCCAATTGAATGGAAATAAATTTGAAAGCTACCTGAATGAGAATCCAGCTACCAACTGGGGGGAGGGGTGTGATTTGCCTTAGAAAAGGCCCAGTCCAATGACACCACTTAATTTATCTGGGGAGATATGCTTCCCAGGAGGGCCTGAAACTCAAATCTCCCTACTTTACAGATAAAAGGGTACACAATTTCAGAGTGTTAATTTTACTGATCAAATGAGGACACAATTTTTTTATAGAGTTCACCACATCAGTCAGGTTAAAAAAAAATGCAGGATATATTATTTTAGTACCTTGTCTAATATTTGGTCTAATCTTTTAGAAGCAATATAGTTTAGAGATAGTGTGTAAAAATTATTTTTCATTATTTTTTTCACCTTCTGGTTTGGATATGTGAGCCATATATGTGGCATAAAAGAGGTAGAATTTTAAATTTCACAATTTTTAAATAATATTTTTGTAATGATAAATTGTTATTCAAATGTTTGTTTAAAATTATTTCCGAGTGTATGTCCATCAATTGGAAAATGGCTGAATAAATTGTGGTATATGAATATGGAATATTATTGTTCTGTAAGAAATGACCAACAGGATGATTTCAGAAAGGCCTGGAGAGACTTTATGAACTGATGCTGAGTGAAATAAGCAGGACCAGGAGATCATTATATACTTCAACAACAATACTATATGATGATCAATTTGATGGACATGGCCATCTTCAACAATGAGATGAACCAAATCAGTAGCAGTAATGAACTGAACTAGTTATGCCCAGCGAAAGAACTCTGGGAGAGGACTATGAACCACTACATAGAATTCCCAATATCCCTATTTTTGTCCGCCTGCATTTTTTATTTCCTTCACAGGCTCATTGTACACTATTTCAAAGTCCGGCTCTTTTTGTACAGCAAAATAACCGTTTGGACATGTTTACATATATTTCATTTAATTTATACTTTAACATATTTAACATGTATTGGTCAACCTGCCATCTGGGGGAAGGGGGTGGGGGGAAGGAGGGGAAATATTGGAACAAAAGGCTTGGCAATTATCAGTGCTGTAAAATTACCCATGCACATATATCTTGTAAATAAAAATCTATAATAATAAAAAAATAAAGTGATTAAACATTTTAAAATTATTTCTACATTAATCTGTAGAAGTTTGTTTTTTTTTTTTCTTTTTCCTACATAGGTTTAGAGTTTATCCATTTTTCTTTTTGAAACTGTGATTTTAGAATATCTAGTTACTATGTTCTTAATTTGAAAAATTCATATTTTGGGAGATTTCTGCCCATTCACTTTAAATTATTTATATAAAACCCTAGATGTTTTCATTTTTCCCTACATTACTTAAATATTTTCCATTTACTTTTAAATTATTTTTTAAACTAGGCTTCCTGTTGGAGTCCAGATCTAATAGTGAATGAAGGGCTTGGTTATAGAGGAGCTAGGGGGAGAAGTTCAAATTATGAACTCTTCAAACTTTATTGATCAGAGAAACAAAAAAAAAAAAAAAAAAAAAAAGAAATATATATGTGTGTGTGTGTGTGTGTGTGTGTGTGTGTGTGTGTGTATACACATCTCCTATGCTTATAAGAATTGAAACAAAATCTACCAAGCACAACCTACTGAGATGTAAATGATTAAGCCCTTATCTTGGTTACTAAGACAGTGAGACAGTGATGTAAATAGTTGAGGTATACATCAGAGTAAATTTATCATAACTATGTCCTCAAGTACCTTTCTCTCAAATGCCTTTAGTCTCCAATGTGAGCTATTTTTTGTGTCCTAAGATCAAAGGCTTACCTTTGATCCATTGTAGAGTAGTTTTCCATTTTGCTTCAGGGGCAAGATTTCAAATAAGGGGCACTTATTATTAACAAGTATGTCTTTGCTATTTCATAAGAGGGAAGTTAGTGAGCCAAGTTACTGTAAGATTCAAGATGTGAAATGTATTCTCATCTCCTAGTTCTCTACAATTTCCTTTCACCTTTTTAAAAATAAAGCAAAACAATTACTTATCAATGTTATGAATCCTCTAAATCCTATTTGTTTCAGTTCAATAATATCCTATTTATCTTTTGTTCCAAAATTTTCTTTTGTTTTTATTCAAGGGTTTTAAATGCATTAATTTGTTTTGTTTTGTTTTTAATGCATGTTTATTATACTAGTCCTCTTTTTCTACTTATTAAATGTATGTTTGGAGAAAAATAAAACATCTAAAAGATAATTAATCAAATTTAAAACTATCCAGATTAAAACCAATTTTAGTTGTATACTATAAGTATTGATTTGTTCCAATCTATTAGTCTTCCTGCTTTAATTATTTCTGGTTTTTATGAATCAACCTTTAATCCATTCATTACTTAAGGTATGATAAATTAAACACCATTTAGTTCTACATGGTTTGTTTATTGTTAGTGATGCCTAATTTTGCTATGCTAAAATTTAAAATTTATAAATTTATAAAATATCTATGTCTTTCAACATATTTATGGATTATTTATGCTTTGGTACAGGCTAAATTTTCTCTTTTTTTGCATTAAAAGAAAACTTTTATTTAAAAAAAATCAAGGTGTATTTTTTTTTTTTTCTGGTTTACTTTCATTTTTGGTTAGAGTAAGTTTCACATAAAGATTTTCAAGAGTAAAATTTATTGGGGAAAAATCTTTAATGTATAAAGTTGATTTTCTCAACATGTTAAAAAATACATAACCACTAAAATAAATACATATTGAGTTAGTGTTTAATTTCTTTACTATACAAATGTTATTACAAAGAACTGTTCCATTTAGTTAAAACCTAATGAATACCACCATTATTTTCTGACTATTTTTCCCTTTAACAACAGTAATACATAAACCTATAATTGTATCACCCTTTTTAAATGCTTAAAAAAGAGGAATTTAATATTAAGTATAAATTTGTAAACATGAAAAATCATAATTCAACAGATAATTTGCATTAAGGTTTTTCATCACATATTTTTAAAATGGATTGAATTTCAGCAAATAACTAGCATAAATTAAAATTTTTATGGTTTATTCAGGTAATAAAGTTATAATCTTCATTCCTAACTGTAGAATCATGATGGCATTGTTTATTATAATGTATGAGTGCAAAAAGAAGCTTTTTTTTTTTATTAAACATAAATGATGTCCCTAAAGGTACCTCCTTTTAAAATGCATTTAAAAATTACAAAAGGAACTCCTTTTATGGAATTACCTTCAAAGCCACCTTGTAAATCACAGAACAAAACTAGCTTTGTTAACTTACAGTTACATCTCTTTCTCTTTCTGTCTCTGTCTCTCGCTCTCATTTTTTCCTGAGACAATTGGGTTTAAGTGACTTGCCCAGGGTCACACAGCTCAAAAGTGTTAAGTGGTCTGAAACCAGATTTGAACTTAAATTCTCCTTACTTGAGGGCTGTTGCTCTATCCATTGCGCCACCTAACTGCTCTCTTTCTCTCTTTTAAACCCAATTAATGTTAGGTTTAAAAGGTTATCATTTTGATCATCTATCATGTTCATGACACGATTCTGAACTTTAGGCTATTTCCAAAAAGAAAATCCATCTAACAAATGACCAAAATCTGTCATCATTGTGAAAAAAGAAGTTTTAAAAGCAATTTCAAAGGATTCCAAAAATGTTTTGGGCAATGGCAGCATTGTTGGAAAAAAAGAGATATATAGCCTTCCACATTAATAATTTTGAAGGGGACAACACAGAGTTGGATTAATACTTTAAAAAAATTATTCCCTTAGTCACACTGTCTCTGAAATCACAGAAAATAATCACACTGTGAGATTTGTTGAATGCCAGAAAAGCCATGTTGTCACTATATTAGGTCAATATTAAATACTTTGTCTCTATAATAATATTCTTTTACAAATTTTCTTTTCTGATATTTTCTGCAATTCACAAGGTTAATTTCCAAAAGGCTACTTGTAATTTTGAAAAATGAATAGTATCTTAATAATTTTATTCAGTAGTCATAATAGAATTATTAATTCTAATTTATTCATCGTTCTCTTAATTTAGATATTGCCTTCTTCTTTAGGTTAATGTTGGATTTATCAGATTCTGAAAGAAGAATGTTAATATCACATGAAATTATTTTATCATTGTAAGGGCCCTTTAAATGGACGGACACAGTGCAACAGGAGATTGAGGCCCGGAAGTATTCTCTGTGGATATTAGGACTTCCCTGTGGGTGGGATCTTGGCCACATTGAGATAGCTTCATAATGGGTGACGACTCTCTTGCTGGTTGGCTGTGTGTGTGACCTCACAGGCCCTTTATAAGCCCCCTGCACACAGCAGTCATTCTCTTTAACCTGGCTCCCTGAGCCAAGCAGATGGATAGCCCAGAGAGGTAAGGAATTTGGTAGTGAACACGTGGGTCTTCTGACCAGGTGTTCACTAGGGAACCAACAAGTCAGGGCATTATGTGAGTAGGTATAATAAAGGCTTTTAAGATTACATGTGGCTGTTCTTGAGCATGCTACTGGTTATTAAACTATAGATTCAAGAAATCATGGCCAGAGACCTTTGAAGGCCTCAGAGGAGGCGAGCCGGGTAGAGTTGACACTGCAAAGGTCAGTGGTCAAAGGTACTCTGTTGGGCCTAGGCAGACTAGTAATTGTAACTGCCAGGAGGGCATGTTACAAATGTAGCCTGAACATGGATGCATCAGAAATTATCAGATTTTGAAAATATTTAATATTCAGAATTAAGATTCTGAAAGATCCGGTAGAAATGCCACTTAGGAGGGAAGGCAGGCAATATGGTCCCAGGTAACTCCGGGATCAGGCTCAAGGATACAGCTGAACATAATGTTTATATAAAGAGGTTAAAGAGCCAGATGGAAGATCTTTTAACAGAGATCACCACTGAAGAACAGCAGGAAGCTTGTAATCAAGCTCCCAGAAGGCTATCCCCACACCCATTAAATATAGCTCGGAGAAGGAGCAATCTAGAGCTAATGTGTTTGTATGACAGTATAGGGTATAAAATGCGACAACTAGAAGTTGAGTTGAAAATAGAATGACAAACTATTAAAAAAGAGTTGCTAGAATTGCAGGTTAAACTACAGGTTGAGAAAGAGAAAGAAGAAAAAGCTAGGTTACTACACAAACCAGTGGCTGAAGTTAAGGAGGGAAATAAACCACATGGACTTCAGTTGGAGAAATTCTTCTTAGCGTTTTGTTGGTTTACCTCATGCATTATTGTTTTAAGGAATCTATTGATTATTCTTCCATTGAGAAAAGGTTTAGTTCTTTTTATGTGCAAAGCTTGGGTTGGATTCTAAATCAGCCTTTGGGGAATTTTCAAATTCCTGACCCACTTCTCTCTGCCCCACCTTGTGGGCCAAGGGAGAAGGGGGAGGAGGAAAAGGAAGGGCGATAATATCATCAGCACTTCCCTGAATCCATTTAAAACTCCTGTGTCTTCATTTCAAAAGACAGGAATAGGCTTTATGGCCCAAGGCAAAAAGGAATTGTGGGGTATTGACTATAATCATAAAAATTTTAAAAATACAGTTCAGTTAATTTCTAAGAAACCTTACAAGCATAAGATCTTGCAGTTAGAGAGAGTGGAGTTTTATACTTGTAAAACTGCTAGGATCGTCTTTGGAGAGTTGGAACTCCTCTTTTCTTACCTTGTGGATTTTTCACTTCCACAGGGGGGCTTGATTTCCCAACCCCCTAGGAGTACTTATAAAACAGTGTTTATGTTTAGAATGGTTTGGAAACTTGCTGTTTTAATCACTAGAATAAATAGACAGTGTGTGATCTTTGACCCAGGAGGAAAAGTAATACCAGATTTATTGATTCACACTCCTGAAGTACAATTCAGTATCAGAAACTCAAACTTTGATTTTTAGGCAAAAGAATTCGGAGATATAGCCAAGTGTTCTTTTTTCATTAACTGTATGAGTGGCAGACTACTGAAAAGGTATCAGCTCTTTTAAGAACTTCGAGAGTGAGTGAGAAAGCACTCAGATAAATATACCCTACATGTCCATTTTCAGAGTGGACCTTCAAATCATTTATAGTCAGGCTGCTAGAGTCTTATATTTGCAAATTGTGATAACTAAAGAGGAAGCTAGGAGCATGGCAGAAGGCTACACAGCTTATCTTTCTTTCACTTTCCTATACTCCCTATGGGACAAAACCCTTATGGTTTGAAATTTAATGTTTTAAGACCAATGGACATTATGGCTTCATTCCAATCTGGAGAAGCAGCTAGACATGTGATCAACCATTTTTCCATTGTAGAAATTTTACATGCATTTAAGACAGTTTATGGATTGGCTTACAAATATTTTGCCTTTAGGTGTTTTTGCATTGAATTTGACTTTGCCCATTCCATTGGCATTTCTTATAATCCTACTAGTAAAGTCATTACTGCACAGACTATATCCCCAAGATCTTCTCTTCTAAACAAGAGAAGGGAATTTTGGGATATGTACAAGATGTAGCAATACATATATGTGATTGCTTGCAATTTTTAAATTTTGATTTTACATTTAAACACTTTTTTACATCTTTAAAGTATTTTGATTTTACATTACTAAGTTATTTTGATTTTACATTTTAAAGTTATTTTGGTTTTACATTTTTAATCTATTTCGGTTTTACACTTTTAAATTATTTTGGTTTTACATTTTTAAATTCTTTGCATTTTACCTTAGCAATGCACTTCGGGCATACACAGAAAGTGCAGCTAAGTGACAGACTAACTAACTTTTGTCTGACTTTTGTTAATCTTTTTGACAACAACTTTGTTTCCACTGTGATGTGGAAAGGCCTGGATGGCATTTGGAAAGGCCCAAATTGGGCCCCGGGTACATTCCTTCCTAGGTGCAGATTCAGCAGCAGAGTTGGTCCCAACCAGAGACATTTATTTTTTGTTTTGTTTTGTTTTTTGAGTCTGGGGTTAAGTGACTTGCCCAGGGTTACACAGCTAGGAAATGTTAAGTGTCTTAAGACCAGATTTGAACTCGGGTCCTGCTGAATTCAAGGCTGGTGCTCTATCCACTGCACCACCTAGCTGCCCCCCAGAGACATTTGTGAACTGGGGATCCAAGAGAAGGACCAGACAACATCCCAGAGGGACCAGCCAGATGTCAGCAGCCCTCTAGACACTGATGGCAGCAATGTCCCTCCTGACCGTGACACCAGAGACAGCAGACACAGTTCCAGTGTTGCAGCTGAAATGGACTGTTTTGGGTGATATGCAATATAAAGACTGTAAATGGACAATGGGCCAGCTTGCTCCTCCTGTGGCTACTTGCCATATGGTGGCCTGGGGAGAGGCTTTGCCCTATGCTTTCTATTGAAGGACTATGCTTTTAAATTAGTGGATAAAAAACCAACACACCCACCTGCCATTGTTATTGAGACAATGTTTCTGGACATGACTTTGCTTATGTGCACCTGTGAAACTGGAATTGCTCTAGAATTGTGACAAGTGCAATAGAGAATTGTGAGAGACTAGAATTGGTCTACAATTGTGGTAAATGTAACTAGAATTGTGACAACCTACCTCACTGATATTTAATTGTTAACTAGAATTGTGTTTTACCTTGTTGACTTCCCACCTCAGTGTTGACATTCTACCTCATTGTCATCCAACCTCTTTGGCTTATTATCTCCTTGAGTATGACTTTAATGAATGGGTTGAACACTTGGGCCACTGTTGAGCTGGTTCTCATTGTCATACTTCTGTTTACTGATCTGCTGCTTTGTACCTCCGTGGGCATAACACTCTGTCATCTCATGGATCAAGTGAACTATAGCTGGTGATAAAAGTTTAGCTTGATGAGATGTGCAGTTCCCACAAAACAAGAGAAGGGAATTGTAAGGAGGTGCCACAGCGCAAGGGGAGATTGAGTGCCCTAGAAAGTAATCTCTGTGGATATAGGACTTCCCTGTGGGTGGGATCCTGGCCACATTGAGATAGCTTTGTAATGGGTGACTCTCTCGCTGATTGGCTGTGTGTGTGACCTCACAGGCCCTTTATAAGCCCACTGCAGACAGCAGTCACTCTCTTTAACCTGGCGCTTTTTAACCTAGCTCTCTGAGCCAAGCGGATGGATAGCCCAGAGAGGTAAGGAGTTTGGTAGTGAACACGTGGGTCTTCTGACCAGGTGTTCACTAGGGAACCAACAAGTCAGGGCATTATGTGAGTAGGTATAATAAATGCTTTTAAGATTACACATGGCTATTCTTGAGCGTGCTACTGGTTATTAAACTATAGATTCAAGAAATCATGGCCAGAGACCTTTGAAGGCCTCAGAGGAGGTGAGCCGGGTAGAGTTGACACTGCAAAGGTCAGTGGTCAAAGGTACTCTGTTGGACATAGGACAGACTAGTAATTGTAACTGCCAGGAGGGCACGTTACATATCATAAAGGATTTCTAAAAAGTATTTTAGTTATTGTTTAAGTATTTAACTGATTTGGGGCAGCTAGATGGCACAGTCAATAGAGTAATGACCTTGAAGTCAAAAGGACTTGAATTCAAATCAGACCTCAGAAACTTAACATTTCCCACCTATGTGACCCTAAGCAAATCACTTAACTCCAATTGCCTGGCAAATATATAAATATATATATATATATATATATATATTTGAACTATATATATGTGTGTGTGTATATATATATATATATATATATACATATACATATATTTAATACACATGTATTATTTAATACATATGTAAAATTTATCATGCATTTATTATCATTATTTATGACTTTATATATAAAATATAGTTTCTCTCTGTTCTCTTTATACATTCACTGCTCTTTTTTAAAGGAACTTTTAGTCTGTAGCATTCCAACTGAAGAAAGATTAACTTTTTTCATCTTTCTTACTTTTCCCCTTTTCTAGAAAGTCTACTGTTATCCTTTTTATGGGATACATTTACAAATGTTTTCTCTTTCTTTCCGCAATGAACTCAAAAACAGAAAAGGCATTTAAAATATATAAACTATATCACTTTTTGTAGCATAAAACAATATTTTTTTCTACTTGAATTATTCATTCAATACAGGTTTATTTCCCTTCATTAAAGTACATTTTGCCCACATTCAATGAATTTACAAATAATATACACCATTCTGGCTTCTATAAAAATTATCCATATTTCACCCTCTTCTGAAAAACAAAGAACTCCACCCCCATTTCACTGCTAGTTAAGATTAACTTTTCAGATATTATTTAGAGATGCAATAACTAAAAATAAACAAAAAAAGCTTAAAATTAATGAATTCTTTTATAACTCATATCCTTTCCTATCCCTAAGCCCTTAATATAGGAAGTAATTTTTGCTTCAATGTTTAATAGATTATTATTTAGTTTTGATGTTCTTGGACTTAAATTTTATCTTTCTAACACAGGTGAACTTATGATTCATTAAGAATCATAAGTTTCTTTTATTTTTATTTCACCAAATACATACAAAGATATTTTTTAACATTCATCTTTGCAAAATTTTGTTTTCCAATTTTTTCTCAACTCCTTTTCCCTCTTCCCCCTTTCCCAAAGGGAAAGCAATGCAATATAAGTTAAACATGTGCAATTCTTCTAAACATATTTCCATATTTGTCATGCTGCACAAGAAAAGTCAGATCAACAGGAGAAAAAATAAGAAAGAAAAAAGAAACAAGTAAACAACAATAACAACAAAAAATAAACATGAAAATCCTATACTTTGATCCACATGTAGTCTACATAGTGTTCTCTCTGGATGTGAATGACTCTTTCCATCCTAAGTCTTTTGGAATTATTGAATTATCTTGAATCACTTCCTTGTTGAAATAAGCCAAGTCAATCACATCTGATTATCACATTATCTTGTTGCTGAATAGTAGTGGTAATAATGAACAATCTTATTTCACCCAATTTTATTAGAAATGCTTCTATTTTATCCCTATTATAATGCTTGCTGGTAGTTTTTAATATATATTCCTTATCATTTTAAGGAAAACTCCATTTATTGCTCTGCTCTCTTGTGTTCTTAGTTTTTAGTCATCCAGTAAGTTCTAGAAATCTGAATTTTGTTTTATGTTTTTAATATGTACAGATAATTTTATTACTTTTTTGAGAGAATTTTTGAAAGGGGTATTATGTGTTTGTATTTTCCCCTTAGGTGAGCAATAATTATCTGTAGCGTGCTCTCCTGGCAGTTACTATTACTAGTCTGTCCTAGACCTACCAGAGTACCTTTGACCACTGTCCTTTGCAGTGTGAGCTCTACCCGGCTCGCCTCCTCTGAGGCCTTCTAAGGTCTCTGGCCACAATCTCTTGAATCTATAGCTTAATAACCGGTAGCGCACTCAAGAACAATCACGTGTAATCTTAAAAGCCTTTATTATACCTACTCACATAATGCCCTAACTGATGCCCTGACTTGTTGGTTCCCGAGTGAACACCTGGTCAGAAGACCCACGTGTTCACTACCAAAACCCTTACCTCTTTCGGCTACCCATCTTGGCTTGGCCACCCAGGCTGGGGAGCCAGGGTGAACAGCACGAGGTTAAAGAGGGAGGTTGCTGCCTGCAGTGGGCTTACATAGGGCCTGTGAGGTCACACACACAGCCAATCAGCGAGAGAGTCACCCATTACAAAACTATCTCAATATGGCCAGGATCCCGCCCAAGGGCAGTCCTAATATCCACAGAAATTACTTCTGGGCCTCAATCTCCCGATGCACTGTGTCCGCCCATTTAAAGGGTCCTTACAATTCCCTTTCTCTTGTTTTGCGGGAACCGCACATCTCACCAAGCTAAACTTTTAGCACCAGCTATAGTTCACTTGATCCATGAGATGAAAGAGTGTTATGCCCAAGAAGGTACAAAGCAGCAGATCAGTAAACAGAAGTATGACAATGAGAACCAGGCTCAACAGTGGCCCAAATGTTCAACCCATTCATCAAAGTCATACTCGATATAATATGCCAATGAGGTTGGATGTCAACACTGAGGTGGGAAGTCAACAAGGTAAAACATCACAATTCTAGTTAACAAATATCAGTAGGTAGGTTGTCACAATTCTAGTTACATTTATCACAGTTCTAGACCAATTCTAGTTTCTTACAATTTTCTGTTGCACTTTTCACACTCCTAGAACAATTCTAGCTTATCACAATTCTCAATTGCACTTGTCACAATCCTAGACAATTCTAGTTTATCACAATTCTCAATTGCACTTTTCACAATTCTAGAGCAATTCTAGCTTATCACAATTCTCTATTGCACTTTTCACAATTCTAGAACAATTCTAGTTTCACAGGTGCACATAAGCAAAGTCATGTCCAGTAACATTGTCTCAATAACAACGGCAGGTGGGTGCGTTGGTTTTTCACCCACTAATTTAAAAGCATAGTCCTTCAATAGAAAGCATAGGGCAAAGCCTCTCCCCAGGCCACCATACGGCAAGTAGCCACGGGAGGAGCAAGCAGGCCCATTGTCCATTTACAGTCTTTATATTGCATATCACCCGAAACAGTCCATTTCAGCTGCAACACTGGAACTGTGTCTGCTGTCTCTGGTGTCATGGTCAGGAGGGGCATCGCTGCCATCAGCGTCTGAAGGGCTGCGGACATCTGGCTGGTCCCTCTGGCCGGTTGTCTGGTCCTTCTCTTGGATCCCCAGGTTACAAATGTCTCTGGTGGGGATGAACTCTACTGCTGGATCTGCACCTAGGAAGGAATGTCCCCGGGGCCCAACTTGGGCCTTTCCAAATGCCATCCAGGCCTTTCCACATCACAGTGGAAACAAAGTTGTTGTCAAAAAGATTAACAAAAGTCAGACAAAAGTTAGTCAGTCTGTCACTTAGCTGCACTTTCTGTGTATGCCCGAAGTGCATTGCTAAAGTAAAAGGCAAAGAATTCAAAAGTGTAAAACCAAAATAACTTTAAAATGTAAAATCAAAAATGTTTAAAAATGTAAAATCAAAATTTAAAAATTGTAAGCAATCACATATCCCAAAATTCCCTTCTCTTGGTTAGAAGAGAAGATCTTGGGGATAGTCTGTGCAGTAATGACTTTATGAAAAAAGAACACTCGGCTATATCCCTGAATTCTTTTGCCTAAAATTCAAAGTTTGAATTTCTGATACCGAATTGTACTCCAGGAGTGTGAATCAATAAATCTGATATTACTTTTCCTCCTGGGTCAAAGATCACACACTGTCTATTTATTCTAGTGATTAAAACAGCAATTTTCCAACCCATTCTAGACATAGACACTGTTTTATAAGTACCCGTGGGGGGTTGGGAAATCAAGCTCACCTGTGGAAGTGGAAAATCCACTAGGTAAGAAAAGAGGAGTTTCAACTCTCCAAAGACGATCCTAGCAGTTTTAAAAGTATAAAACTCCACTCTCTCTAACTGCAAGGCCTTATCCCTGTAAGGTTTCTTAGAAATTAACTGAACTGTATTTTTAAAACTTTTCTGATTATACTCAATACCCCACAATTCCTTTATGCCTTGGGCCATAAAGCCTACTCCTGTCCTTTGAAATGAAGACACAGGAGTTTTGAATGGATTAATGGGCAGTGCTGATGATATTATCGCCCTTCCTTTTCCTCCTCCCCCTTCTCCCTTGGCCCAAGAAGGTGAGGCAGAGGGAAGAAGAATTGGAAAATTCCCCAAAGGCTGATTTAAAATCAAACCTGAGCTTTGCACATAAAAAGAACTAAACTTCTTCTCAATGAAAGAGTAATCAATAAATTCCTTAAAACAACAATGCACAAGGTAAACCAACAAAACGCTAAGAAGAATTTCTACAACTGAAGTCCATGTGATTCGTTTATTTCCTTCCTTAGTTTCTGCCACTGGTTTGAACTCTTCCTGTTCTATCTGTAGTAACCTAGCTTTTTCTTCTTTCTCTAGCTCAATCTGTAGTTTAACCTGCAATTCCAGCATCTCTTGCTGTGGCATTTTATACTCTATACTGTCATACATACGCACTAGCTCTAGGTTGCTCCCTCTCCAAGCTATATCTAATAGGTGTGGGGGTAGCCTTCTGGGAGCTTGATTACAAGCTTCCTGCTGTTTTTCAGTGGTGATCTTTGTTAAAAGATCTTCCATCTGGCTCTTTAACCTCTTGATATAAGCATTATGTTCAGCTGTGTCCTTGAGTCTGATCCCAGATTTACCTGGGTCCATATTGCTTCTCTGTCTTCCCTCTTAAGTGGCGTTTCTACCGGATCTTTCAGAATCTTAATTCTGAATATTAAATATTTTCAAAACCTGATAATTTCTGATGCGTCCACGTTGGGCGCCATTTGTAACGTGCTCTCCTGGCAGTTACTATTACTAGTCTGTCCTAGACCTACCAGAGTACCTTTGACCACTGTCCTTTGCAGTGTGAGCTCTACCCGGCTCGCCTCCTCTGAGGCCTTCTAAGGTCTCTGGCCACAATCTCTTGAATCTATAGCTTAATAACCGGTAGCGCACTCAAGAACAATCACGTGTAATCTTAAAAGCCTTTATTATACCTACTCACATAATGCCCTAACTGATGCCCTGACTTGTTGGTTCCCGAGTGAACACCTGGTCAGAAGACCCACGTGTTCACTACCAAAACCCTTACCTCTTTCGGCTACCCATCTTGGCTTGGCCACCCAGGCTGGGGAGCCAGGGTGAACAGCACGAGGTTAAAGAGGGAGGTTGCTGCCTGCAGTGGGCTTACATAGGGCCTGTGAGGTCACACACACAGCCAATCAGCGAGAGAGTCACCCATTACGAAACTATCTCAATATGGCCAGGATCCCGCCCAAGGGCAGTCCTAATATCCACAGAAATTACTTCTGGGCCTCAATCTCCCGATGCACTGTGTCCGCCCATTTAAAGGGCCCTTACAATTATCCAATACTTTTGTAGCATTGTCTTCAAGATCATTTTCAGAAAAGATGGGAGAAATATTTGAAAATAAGTAATAAGAATATCAGGAAACAAGCAAAGTGATCAGACCATTACTACTTATTTTTCATTACTTAGTTTAGAAAGAAAAAACATTGAAGCCATCTTTTAAAACATAAGAAAGCACATTCTAGAGAAAATCATATAAAAGACACCTGATTTTAAAACTAGCTAATTGGACAACCTTGGGGGGAAAAAAATCAGTGAGGTTCTCATAAGAAGCTAAAATATTATTTTATTGTTTTGTCTTGATTTATCTCTCAGCCAAAGGGAGACAGTGTTATTTTTTCAATTTTTTTCCATGTTCTCCCCAGGTCTAAAATGATAAACAATTAAGATTTTGCTTTTTAGATGTATTCTACTATGGGTAACATGTTTTTTTCCTTAAAAAGCAGGAGAGAGAGGCACACCCAAAGAAAGAAAGAAAGAGAGAGAGAGAGAGAGAGAGAGAGAGAGAGAGAGAGAGAGAAAGAGAGAGAGACACAGACAGGGAGAGATGATGATGATGATGATGATGATAGTATCTTCTCTGTCTCTCTGTGTCTCTCTTTGTTTCTTGGTCTATATTGGGTTTATCTTTTCTTTGCATGCATGCAGTACTGAAACATATGCAAACAAAAATATACATACACACAGAGAGAAACAATTAGGCTTATCATCTCAGTAGAAACACTTGAAATTTTCTCTCAGAAATTGAATTCTTGGTTATTTGCCTGCTTTGCCCACTATAAAAGATTTGGATGACATATTATTTAACTCGTGAAATGAAAAGCCAATATTTTACATTTTCACAACTGCTAGGAGAAAAACATTAGCCAAAAGTCTTGACATAACTTAAATAGCCACAGCTTTTTTTTAGCCTATAAGTCCATCTAACTACAAGCAAATGGAGAATAAAATAAGAAGGCTAGAGATTGCATTTCATCTTAACAGGGGCAGCAGCCAACATAAAAAGTTTTGTATTTTAATTGAATTTTACTTCCTTTATGTTTTATACCTTATGGGCCAAATAGAGTGATTGATTTTCTATTGGGATTACTGAACATGGATTCTGGAAAGATGCATGAACCTTTGCTGGCAGTAGAAACCCAAGTGATTCATCCTTTTCCTTAACTGTGCTCATATTTTTTTATCAGAACAAACACAGAGGATGAATTCCTGGCAGAAGGGAAATTGCAGGTACAATTCAATAAGGGTAATTTTCAGAAACTCATTGTTAAAGCCCAGGGCAAAAATGGTGTGTTGAAAGCCCCTGGCAGGATGAATTTATACAAGTTTTGGCACAGCAAATACAATGGTTAAAGCTCTGGCTGAATAAGCATATATATTATCTATCCATAAGAACACATTGATAATATTAACTCTTCAAATGAAGGGAAAAGGTCTCAAATCCTGCCAGAGCTAATATATATATATATATATATATATATATATATATATATATATATATATATATATATA
The DNA here is from genome assembly GCF_048593235.1 of Sminthopsis crassicaudata. Lineage (NCBI taxonomy): Eukaryota > Metazoa > Chordata > Mammalia > Dasyuromorphia > Dasyuridae > Sminthopsis > Sminthopsis crassicaudata. The sequence continues at coordinate 319,082,866 of NC_133617.1, read as the reverse complement.
TATATATATATATATATATATATCCTGGCAAGACAAGTATTTTCTTTGAGACATTGAATGAAAAAGATTTATTTTTAGTTGAAGCCATCTAAATGGCGATTTTTTCTGAGAATCAAGCTACTGTAGGTATATCCCAACAATAGCAGCACAGGAGAAAGGCAAAAGATGAATATGATCGGATAAGCTATGATCTATCTACATAGTTGTGGCTGGTAACAGAAACTGCTGCTTATAAGATTTAAACAGTAGTGGGTCATTCCTTATATCTTACATTGATACAATATATATATTTTTCCCCTTGCATTATTTAAGAATGAGTAAAACTTTTTTTTTTTTTCTTTTAGCATTTTATATAAGATATTGAGAGATAGAGTCCTATACTAGATAGCAAGTTTGCTTCAAAGCTAGGAATACTTGGGTTTAAGTCCCAACTTTAACAAATGCTGTCCTTTTGACACAGGACAAACCATTAAACCTCTCAGTATTCTAAGTAATTCTTTATGATTAAAAATAATTAGAGGATTTGTCAACCTGCATTGGTAGAAGTATCCAAGGTTCACTTGCTATTCCTGTGCTATATTATTAGAGATAATACATGTGTACATTTTTTTAAAAATAGACTTTTTAAGGGGCAGCTAGTTAGCATAGTGGCTAGAGCACCGGTCCTGAAGTCAGGAGGACCTGAGTTCAAATCTGACCTCAGACACTTAAAACTTCTTAGTGTGTGACCCTGGGCAACTTTTTAAACTTACTGGAAAATCTTATTTATTTTTTTCTCAAAATCTTATTTATTTTTTTCTCAAAATGAAAGATAATTTTACTGTTATACTTTTTATGACTACTAAGAGAAGCACTCAAAGTAGTAGAGAAAGTTAAAGTCTCAGAAGCACAAAAATCATGAGTTAAAGTCTGAATTTCTGACATTATCTGAGGGAAGCTGGTCAAATCATTGGACTTCTTTATAGTTCAGGCAACTCTCTAAAATTATAAATTAAAGAAAAGGTATTATTCCCTTTGTTAGAGGAAAATTTCTCCTAGGAATTTCTTAAACCTATAAGATCATAGATCCAGAAAAAAAATTTAAATAATGAAAATGAATAATTACTACATTAAAATGATGAAATGATTTAGTGGAATTAGTGGAATCCCTATGACTATATGAACAATGAAAAAATTATTAATGGCTTATGAAGACTCTTTACATCCTTTTTTTTCAGCCTGTTCACATTCTGCCTCTATCTTCCCATTTGGAAAATGAGATTGGGCTAAAGGATATTTGAGGTGTCATCTATATTTTCTTTTCATATGAATACAATGAGTTGACATTTTTAATAATTGCTTTTTTATTTTTCAAAATACATGCCAAGATGTTTTTCAACATGCACCACTGCAAAACTTTGTGTTTCATAGTTTTCTCTCTCCCTCCCCATCTCACCCTTCCCCTAAAGAGCAAGTAATACAATACAGGTAAAACATGTGCAATTTTTCTAAACATATTTCCAAATTTATCATGCTGCACAAGAAAAACAAGTTCAAAAAGGAAAAAAGTGAGAAAAAAAATCAAACAAAAAATAACAAAAAGAGTGAAAATACTATGCTATCATGCACATTCAGTCCCCATAGTCCTCTCTGGATGTAGATGGCTCTCTTCATCACAAATCTATTAGATTTGGCCTGGATCTCATCATTGTTGAGAAGAGCCAAGTCCACCACAGTTGATCATCACATAATCTTGTTGTTGTATACAATGTTTTTTTTGTTTCTACTCACTTAACTTAGCATCAGTTTATATAAGTCTATGAATTAACATTTTAAGATATTTAGACCTGAATTAATTTTAAACTATGATTAGTATTTAAAAGTAAATAAAATTTTCTTTTAAAAGTAAATAAAATATATGATTACTTTTCCAGAATCAAATAATCAAAATGTATTACATATGGAATTTGAACCCAGGTCATCCTGAGGCCAGTTTTGTATTTGTTTTATCATACTGCTTATCATTCTTTAAATTATTGTTTAAAGGTTTTACTATATTATTATATTAGGCTAACTACCTGATGCAAATAGAATTCACAGAAACTTAATTAGAAAATGTCATAATTATCATAGGGCAACCAGAGTTTTACTGCATGTTTCAGCAATGGCAGGTGGCAGTGGAATGATGCTTCTTTCTGGAAGTAAAATGCATTTTCTCCTTGAGATGGTTATGTTCTTCCTGCAGTGAGTGATACTTAATAGTCATCCTGTGACCAATATCATTACAATTATATTGTAATCATTACTCCTATGGCTCTGATGCTGTAGCATCCTCTCCCAGGGCTTCTCTTCCACTAGAACTACTCCATATGTTGAATCTACTTTGGGGCAAGGGTTGGGGAGGGAAAGTTTTACCTCATATTGAACTCTTTCCTGTGAAATTAATAATAAAGTCTTCAATTGACTTTTCCCTAAGCATAGAAATTCTCAGTTATGATTCATTTAGTTATAGCCAACTGACATAAAGCATATTTTAACAGTTATTAATGAGGATACTTACATTGATTCAAAAAACACAACATTTTTCTTATTAGGTCTACTTACTTTTAATTTAATTTTTAAACAGGTAAATCAGATTATTTTTCTTATATTACAATTACAAAAACAGTATCAAACAAATTCTTTTTTTCTCAATATGATTTTATTTTCCCACATATATGTAAAGATAGTTTTAAACATTCATTTTTGAATGATTTTATGTTCCAAATTTTTATCAGTTCCTTCCTTATTACTGTCCTCTTCAAGACACCAAGCAGTTTGGTATAGGTTAAGTGAAGCAAATTCTTTAAAATATTATTTGACAAGACATATGTTCTTGTGATTCTTTTTTAAATAACATCATTCAATTACACTAGTATTTTGGTCAATCTAGTACAGTCTTTAAAAGCAAGAAAAATAGCAAAATAGCAAAGAAATAATTATCAGAAAAGTTTTAATGTAGTAAAAATTTGTACGCTGGTACATATAAACTCAATTTTTGTAATAGTCCTCAAGTTTTTAAACTGTTCTTGTCATGTAAAATTAAAAACAAGCAAATATTAACACTTTATGTCCCACTAAAGTTTAGTATATTATCAATGTCTTTATTCAATAATTTAATGTGCTAGTTTCAATCTATAGTTTAACTCAATTTTAAATGACTACTTGCATTTATAGCTTTATTTTCTTGCTTAGATTAAATGACTTCCAATTTGGTAGCCAAGCTAAGGGTATACTAATTTAAAGTCTTTAATTCTCAATATATTTATCTATATTCCGTAAGCTATAAGTTACTTGATAACCTGCTAACAAATGGTTCTATCAGATGTAGTATTCCAAAATCGTGAGCTGTTTGTAAACCAAATCTATTTTTTGCATGTCACTGCAAGAATATATCTATATGTTTCCCCTAATTTTAACAGATGTGCTTTTGAAAACCAAAATAAAATTTTTGGTAGGAAGACATGCAATATTTATCAAAGGTCTGATGATGCTCTGTATATTAATGAAAATATTATTAAATTGATATTCCTATCAAAATGTCTCTATTGAATTAAATCTCAGGTCCTTAGTGTATTCATTTATGTTTAATGTATTTTTTGGTAGAAAAATATTACCTAAATTTACACATTTTTAAGAAAAATCTGTTTTTTGTATTCAAGAGTAAATTTTTATTTATAATATTCCTGCACTACAATATCAATAATGTGAATATTCCACTATGATGAAAAAACTTCCTGTTCATCTCTTGCCCATTTGGTATAATGCTGTCTAAGTCCAAAAATACATGGGATGATTATCTTGTAAGAGCAAAGAATAATTGATTTATTACCCATGACCCTAAACATTTCTTAGACTTGGTTTCCTCCTCTAAAATGAAAAGATTAATCTATTGTTTCCTGAAGTACATTTTAATGCTAAATCTATTTATTATTCATGTAGCAAACAATATGTTTTTTAATTGAGCCATTATAATTATGTGGTATCATGATAAACTTTTTTGTTAGGGAACTAAGACAAACAGAACCTTCATTAATATGTTATAACTGAGAAAAGAAATTTAATAGCTAAACTTATTAAAATAACAAGAGTTGTTCAAGAAACTTTAGCCTGTGAATTATAGGGTAATGCGGCTTTATAGCACATTTGAGGCTTATACATTCTCTAGTTTCACTCTGTTCTTTAAAAGACATCAAGCAAGAAGAGACTCTATTCTAACTCATCTCTCTACATTAATGCCTAATTCTACTAAATTGTTCCAAAATGAATGACTAGTAATAAAGAAATAAATTCCATGCACTGTATGTTGTAAGACTCAGATGTAGGAGATTAAAAAAAAAAAAAAAAAAAAAAAAAAAAAAACCTAGTTTTAAGTTAATCAAGAGCTCAGTTCTTACATTTTCCCCATTAATAAAATCAGTTTTCTCATAAGATAATTAATTATACCTCATGAGACAGGTGAATCACTTAATCTGACTTATTAGATATTAATTATTAAACTACTACAGCATTTTCCATAATAGCTCTCTCTCCTCTCTCTCCAACTCTGTGTCTCTGTCTCTCTTTTCTGTATATGTCTGTGTGTCAGTCTGTCTCTGCCTCTATCTATGTGTCTGTCTCTTTGTCTCTGTCTCCCTCTCTCTCCTTCTGTATGTTTGTATATTTGTGTATTCTTTTTACATGTGTATATGGATGGATGTACATATAGTAGATAGGCATCTTTTCTTTTGTTTAAACAAACACTAAGATTGTGTATAAAAGGTTATTATCTAAAAAAACTTTTAAAATATATATATATATATATATATATATATATATATATATATAATTGTATTATGTTCCATCTTTGAGTTAGTTAACAGTCACACTTAGCTATCAATAGAGTACTACTACTAAATTCTCAAGTCTGGAAACATTGTCCCTCCATTCAGTTACTTCTTTCAATATAGTGGTCACTTTCTCAACACTTCTATTTATTTACAATGCTTCTTTAAATACAGAATTAAGCACTTCTCAATATAGAAGTTTTCTTTTTACATTGTCTCTTTATCTAATTTCATCTTCTGTGCAATAAAAACTCTCTAGAATGAAAATTAAATCTTCAGGCTCCTCACAGGATGATTGTTATGTTTTGAAATTCTATTGATTATTAAAGAAACTTTAGTTGCATATAAAGATTCTGTGAGTCAACTTAAAATGTCAATCATTTAACATTAACTTCAATTTTTAAATTTAATTTAAAACCAATTAAAATTTAATGCTAATTAATTTAAAGTCTATTATAAATGAAGCATGATTACTGATCTCCATACATGTACATGTATGTATAAGCAATTAATATTATATTCAACAGAACAATATCTGAAGAATTCAGTCATAGATATAACAGATCACTTTCATATTTAACTGTAACGTGCTCTCCTGGCAGTTACAATTACTAGTCTGTCCTAGACCCACCAGAGTACCTTTGACCACTGTCCTTTGCAGTGTGAGCTCTACCCGGCTCGCCTCCTCTGAGGCCTTCAAAGGTCTCTGGCCACAATTTCTTGAATCTATAGCTTAATAACCAGTAGCGCACTCAAGAACAACCACGTGTAATCTTAAAAGCCTTTATTATACCTACTCACATAATGCCCTAACTGATGCCCTGACTTGTTGGTTCCCGAGTGAACACCTGGTCAGAAGACCCATGTGTTCACTACCAAAATCCTTACCTCTTTTGGCTATCCATCTCGGCTTAGCCACCTAGGCTAGGGAGCCAGGGTGAAGAGCACCAGATTAAAGAGAGCGCTTGCTGCCTGCAGTGGGCTTACATAGGGCCTGTGAGGTCACACACACAGCCAATCAGCGAGAGAGTCACCCATTACGAAGCTATCTCAATATGGCCAGGATCCCGCCCAAGGGCAGTCCTAATATCCACAGAAATTACTTCCGGGCCTCAATCTCCCGATGTGCTGTGGCACCCATTTAAAGGCCCCTTACATTTAACCATTATGAATCACTGCTTATTCAAACCCTGATATTTCCTTCCAAATTTTATAAAAATAAGCAACTTTCCAAATCTATGCCAATATTTCATGGAGTTAAAACTAGTACACATCTATGTAACTCATGGACTTGCCTTCATACCCATGAGGTGTTTTGTGATAATTCATAATCAAGAACTCACAAAGGTGTCTTTTATTCAGCCATTCAGAGGCTTTGCCTGTCTAATTATGACTTACCAGTAAGGAAACATAAAATTCTCAACCCAGAAGCTCTCCATTACTTCTCTGTATTATATAGCTACCCAGTATCTTTGTGTTTCTTGACTAGAGAAAAATTGACTTTCTGTTCCATAGAGTTCAACATAGCCAGGAAGAAGAGGATTATAGCAGAATAATGTGTTCATGTTCTCAGCATGAAGCCCTATAATGGATTTTTTTTTTTTTTTTTTACCAATCAGTAGGAGAGTAATTTTCTCTTTCTATATAAAAAGTGCTTCCAACAGTTTTAACAGTTTTAAATCCTAGCCTCTGACATACTCTTTTTAAAGGGTCAAGGTTTTTCTTTTTCTTTTAACTTTGAAACATATTTAAATAGAAACTAAGAAACTTTTAAAATAAAAGCTATATATCTATTCCCATATACTCTCTTTATATAGTGATATAGTTGGGCAGAGAAAGGGAGAGATAGCAATATTATACAAATATAGCCATAACTTTAATACAGGACTTGAAAGGGAAAGACATACAGACTCTAATTCTCTCTGTAACTATACTTAAAGAAATATTCTTCCAAGTGAAAAGGAATGGTGTATATGTTTCTGGTCTCCAAAATTTTTTGAAATATTAGTTGTAGCTATAACTTCATTAAAGTATAAAATCCCTTTACTGTTAAATAAATGGCAACCCACTTATGCTTTCTCATTCTTGTATATTCTTTTTTGTAGATACAACATAGGATCCAAATCCATGACCTCTAACTTATAGTTTGTAAAATATCATCTTCATCAGAGCTTTCTTTGTGTAATTTTTGTTTTTCATCATTTCCCAACTATATATCATTCTGCCTCTCCTCAACAGCCATTTTTCTTACCCCTTACCTGGTTGACATTTGGTTTATACCCCTGGAATCACAATAGACCTCTTTAAGAGTCTTTCTCAATGTTGTATCTAGATTTTTATCTCTATCACTGCATATATATATTTCTTGACAAATTGCTCACATTTTTTTTTTAAGTCTAGTGTAATGGTCTCTTCTCTAAAATATATAATGAAAATATATAATGTTTTCTTGGAACAGGTTTCTTGGGGGGCTTCTGCAGGCAGCCTTCATTTCAGTTCAGAGTAATCACCCCAAATGCACCCAGGAGTTAAAGTCAAAATCTTTTATTGTCTCTCTCCAAGTCTTGTCCTTCCTTGAGCCTGGTTAGCTTTCTTAGAGGTCTATCTCTCTCCTTGGTTATCTCCGAATGTCTCCAGCCAGCACAAAGGTAGATGTTGGAATGAATCTTGACTCCTCCTTCCAGAGAGTGGGCTTGTGGGTTTCTGACTTGTGAATCTCCCAGAAATCAATCCTAGCTGTGAATCTCCTGGAAGTCCAAGAGCAGGCTTTTCCTCTTGTGAGCTTGTCAGCTCCTCCTTATATATGCTCTCTTAAAGGTGTGAATCTTGTGGAATTATAGTAAGTATTAAGTACATGTAAATTAAAGAATCATTATCTCATCAATTCCACTGAGTACCTTGTTTCAAGTTCTGGCCCATAACATCTCCTTAGGATCAGATCAATCATACTGAACCATGCTAAATTAGATAATTATTGTCTCTATCAATTTCAGAGACTTAGCACCTTGTAAGAATCCTAACAGTCTAGAGATTTACCAATCTGGATTTTTTTATGTCTGACCCCCTGTAAAGAAGCATGCTTTTTCTTCAAAGTTGGATGGTATTGTCAGCCTTATTAGACTCGGATTTTCTTTTGTTTTGTTTTTTTCTTTTCTCCTCTGTCCACAAATTGAGCAATGTCCTTTGTTACTGGTTTTCCAAGCAACCACTTCTTCATCTAATAGTGGCTGGATGGATATATAAATATATATATATATATATATATATATATATATATATATATATATATATATATATATATATACATATATATATATACATATATATATATATATGTATATATATATATATATGTATATATAAACATATATATATGTATACATATATAAAATATGTATATGTATATATATAAAAATATCTGTATCTATAGATATGTATGTGTGTATAGATAGATAGATATATACATATGTGTCTATGCCTATCTATCTATATGTATGAGTGTGTATGTGTAAAAAAAATATATATATATATATATATATGCTTGTATATCTTAGTGAGGAATTCCAGTAACTCTCAGGCATAATTTTGTGTAAATTTGTTTGCTGAAAACTTTGAAATATGCTCCCTGTTATCTAATAGAGTCTCAGGAAATAGTAGGAAGATTGGTCATTTTCTTGGTGCCTTAATTAATTAATATTCTTTATGGTAAACCTGTATTTGCCCCAGAAACCTGACCAGTTCCTGGAGTAAATATAATCCTCTTGAAGGAATAAACAACTTTTATGGGCCTCTTGAGATGGAACATCCCTGTAAGTGAAGGAGACTGCTCTGAGCCAAGTGTTACATATCAATTGAGAATACTGAATGTGGTGCCTTTTTTGTTCTCAGGCTATAAAAATTCCTTAGTAAAAAGAGACTTTGAGGACTCAAGTTAGGAAGTTTGGTACCACTTGCATAACACAACCTCCTACTTAAGACTCTGAACAGTTGTGATCCATCTTTTCCCAGCGAAAGGACTTGAGATGTTGGTGCTTCCTCATAGTGAATATGATGTATGTTGTATGTTGTCTTTTAGATAGTCTTGTTGATCTTAATTGCACACTACTTTCATATATGTTTCCTTTTGTTCTTATATCTTGTTTAAGTCAACTTTCTGAGTACTAATAACTTTCTGTATTTCATCTTTTTAAGTCTGCCTATTGAATGCAAAATCCTCTAAACCTAGGTTTATCCTACAACTACCTAATATATCCTAAAAGATATATTTCCTAGATATATATCCTACAACTACCTAATATATCCTAAAAGATATATTATTGATCTTAGTCTTCTAAATTGTCAGCCTGAATATTTTTCCAAGAAATTAGTTCAGCCTTCATTTAGTCTCTTGCTCATATTTCTTTAGAGCTTTACTCTGGCCTAAGGATCAGTATGGCTAAGTTTATAGAAGTTCACTCATAAAAGGGTGGCACCTAATTGATGCACAATTCATTAGCTAAGGTATGAAGAGTCTGTGGAGAAGGGAGAACCCAAAATACTGAAATCACAATTTCAGTGGAATATTTGAGTTTAAAAGATATTAACATATTTTTTCTAATGGTGACCCAAAGAACTTTGTTGGACATTACTATATTCTAGGATTATATCAGTAAAAGCAGTTAAAGTGGGTTTTAGATAAATAAACAATAGAAGAAAATTTCTTAACCTAGGTGCAGGGGATTTTAAAAAAAATGTATTTCTGGTAACTGTATTCCAATGTTACTGGCTACTTTTGCAGTGCCATGTATTTTAATTTATTTATTTAAAGCATTTTTTAAAGTTGTTCACCAGAGATAATCTATAGATTTTACTACACTTCCAAGAGGGTCATGGAATCAAGAGGACTCATTTTCATGAGTTCAAATCTAGACTCAGATATTAGCTATGTGAACATGGGTAAGCCACTTAATCCTCTTTGCCTCAATTCCTCATCTGTAAAATGAGATGCAGAATTAAATAGTAAACTACTCCAATATTTTTTCCAAGAAAATTTCGAATGAGGTCACAAATACTGAGCTATAACTGAAAAATGATTGGATAATATGTTTTAAGTATTCCCAAAATATATATTCTGTTATTTTGTACATGATTTTAGAAAGCTGGCTATCTTCCATCATAAAAAGTTTATCTAACCATAAAGTTACCAAAAAACTTTGTGATCCTTTATGAAATGTAATTGCTAAATATAGTCTATTTCCTGAACAATTTGATAGTGCTGACATGGATGATACACTAGTAATGCTTGCCAAATTATACCCCAGCAGGTATAGAATCATATGCTACTTGGTTTAAACAGAAAGGGAATAAGTTCATTTTCTTTTGTATAACTGCAAGCTTACCTATTAAAAAAAATCTCTGTAGCAGAAAAGTACAGGTATCCTAGAGCTTTTATTTAACTGTTGTTTACAGGGAACAAAATAACTTATAGGTGATGAAGTGTGTTTAATTTGAATTTGTTTCATCATTGGCTTGCATCTGAAACAAAGGTGAATTTTAATGCATCTAGGCTTGTCTGACTATTTTAATATTAGAGAAATGCTGAGCTTATCAACAAGAATATATGTTTTTGCTTTCTCATTATTTTTGTAAACTTTCTCTTTGATTTTACAAGGATCAGGGCATCATTTATTCATTCTCTCTTCTAAATAGATAGATAGACAGATAGACAGACACATATGTATACAAATATATGTAGCAAAATTTATAATCTAAGAATTATATAAAATTTGCCATCTCTTTCTCAAATGTTAAATATTTTATATGTATTTAGGTGTGGAAGATTACATACTGAATCTTACCCTTTTGTTTTGCATCAGTGAATTCAGAAATTATCTAAGTTGTTCCATGGGCAAATCCCTTCCCCTCTCTAGACAAAAAAAAAAAGTGATTTTGGACTGTGATGTATATGTTTACATACATATATATGCATACTTCATATGTATGTGTATGTGTGTGTGTGTGTGTATACACTTATATATATATATAATCTTTAGGGGACTGGATTTTGAACAAACAACATCTGAAGTAATGAGATTATTTCTTGCTTAAACAAAACATTTTGTTGCTAAAAATCAAAATTGCTTGCTTTCTTGCTTTACTAATGGTGATTTAAGGAATTAAATTCAAAATAAATGTAAACTAGTCCCATCTCTTCACTTTAGAACTAAGGTCAAATTGATGGGACAACCAAGTACAGTGGCCAAACAATGTCTCTTTATTTGAATCACTATTCTAGAGCTAGTTGATTCCCAATAGTAGAAATGTCAACAAAAGACTGTCAACATAATGCCTAGAGTCTTTCAGAGCTACAATATCATCTTTTTGGACATCATTGCTCATTTTTAGTTATAATTGTATATAAGGGATAAGTTAGACTAAATTATTAACTCTGTCTCTTGGCAGATGATATTGCCAAGTACAAAAGACTGTATAAAAAGTTAAAATTTTCTGTGTTATTCATTAAAATTTTCAAATATAATAGCTAAATTATAGTTTATAATGGAGCTTATGTGGAAATAGAACAAATATCAATGGGATAAAACATTTAGGCTAGAAAACACAGATGAACTTTTCTCCATTCTTTCATTCTTATGTAGGTGTTATATGGTTTAAACATTTCCAAAATCAAGTATGCCAGTATTTTTTTAATGTTTTAACATCTTATAATTGAAACATACAACTCTGCTATAGCTATAGTTTATTCATTATTTCTGATATGATATTTTCTTCATATAGGTGTACCATTATTTCAACAAAATACTGGAATAAAAGTATCATTTGTTTCAAATATAGTTCATTAAATGTAACAGAAATAGTTCCCTGGGTAACTATTCAAAAAACATGACAGACTTCAAAAATTATCTTGACCCAGATTGCAATAATGACAAATGACAGAGAATTTAATTCTTTGAGATCACAGACACACAAAAATGTAACCTAGTGATATGTTGTGGTTGCTACTTTGAAAAAGCTAATTTAGTTTTAAAGTATAGCAGAATCCTGCCAATTCCTTTAGAAATTACATTAAAGGTGATTCCCTTTTCTTTGCCACTATTGTAGTTGCTTTCAGATCAAGTTATAGCTATGTAATCAGATGATAAATGAAAAATTCAACCCGAAGTCAGCCCACAGTGGAAAACCACTGCCTGTCTTCAGGCTATCACCATTGTAATTGCTGAAACAACTAAGTTAAAGCAATGTAAAATCTATGGACACAAGTTCTATGAAGTACTAGGCAGCAAATATATCCAGCTGAGAAATACTATTAAAGATGATTGCTTTAAGATGCCTCTGCACTAAAGCTGGATCAGTTATTCTAGCTCAGAAGAATGTAAACATTCCCTGTTGTAAAAATAAAATGACTGACAACTGAAGGAAATTTTTTTTATTTAATACAACAGGGAGTTGGGATTTTTAAGCATTTAAAAATTAAATTAAATTTTTAAAATTTTATTTAACTAAATTAATAATGGTCTATGCTAAGCAAGCTTATTGATATTTTAGTCCTCACATCTATTTCAATATAAACTAAATTATTATCCTTGAAGCTAATGAATTGTGCACCAGAATCGAACTTAAAAAGGATTGAAGCCTAGAATCACAATATTACTAGCAACAATCATATTTTACTTCTTGATTTCTGGAATTCATGAAAGAAGTGATTTGCTCTTACACTTTGGATAAGTACAAAGAAACAAATGAACAAAATCCTTGGGGAAGTGGGAGAGTGGATTGGGGAACTATGGATATCAACAATTCTGAAGCTCAGAGCTGATGGAAGCTGCAAGAAAGCTGACCTAAGCAAGAAATTAAAAGTCTAGATTCATGTGTCTAAGTCCATACCCATAAAGAATTCACAAATCTATTGGTGATTTACTTCTGATCATGCATCTGCACACATCTACTCTGCCATGGTCAGTCATGGCTTGTCCACTTGTCAATACAATGCAGAACTATAACCATGGCAGTCAGCTCTGAGGAACTGAATTTAGCAGTCATGAACTCATGACTGCCGCACTGGTACAGATGTTCTTTGTGAGTCAATATAAACAGTCCTTGATATGGTCCATTTCAGTATTGTCTCTAGCACAAAAGCCAGGATATAACAAAAATAAGTAAAAGCAGGGACTCCCCTGAGCTCTCATCAAAACTCTTCCAAATATTGACTCTAAACAAATTCTAGAGCATCGAAACCCATCAAAAGACTAAGTGAAATAATTTTCTAGTCCAAGACAGTTTAGAAGATCAGCAGGAAAGATATGTATCACTAGGGGGAGAATAGCAATTCTAGCACAGGCAGTGCTAGTACAGCCCTAGGTCAATAACCCCGGAGCAGACTTTGGAGTGACTGAATCAGTGGCAGCAGTGGCTATTACCTGACCTCTCAGCCCACAGACACCAAAGACAACCTAGAAGGTCGGCAGGAAAGGTGTGTCACACCTGGGTGAGAGTAATGGAGACTACAGCCTGGACCATGCCAGCACAGCCCTGGTCTCAGCAAACCAGGAATAGGGAAATGGCTACTTCCATAGTTCTCAATCCACACATGGTAAGGGAGTCAAGTAATAGGTCAGAAGACTACAGGGTTCTCTTTCCTAGTATTGAGTTGGGACTTTGTTACTTTACTCATACTGGGATCTAGGTCACAGTCCTGAGTGACAGTTCCAAGATGAGAAGAGCAATAATATACCAGAATTTTCATTCACAGTGAAACAGGGACGCTTCTCACAATTCCAGAGCAGAAAAGAGTGCTCATGGTCACTCACAAAATGAAGCACAGGCCAGGAGAATGATAAACATAATTCTCCTTAAATTATACAAACTTGGAAGTAAGGAGGATTTACAAGTCCCTAGAAGGATCTCTGAAAATATTAGCACAAAAGTCATAAAGCTTAGGACAGTGCAACTCTATTCAGGAAGTAGTGTCCTACTTTAACAAACAGCTAAAAATCAAGTATTAGGTTGGGAAAATGAGGAAACCACAGGGGAAAAAAAAAACTGACCATAGAAATTTACTATGGTGACAATCAAAATCAAAAGACACATTCTGGGAAAGATGTTATCTTTGTTAAGTCAAAGTTCTAATATCCAAAGCCACAAAAATATAATTTGTCTCATGCCACAAAAGAGCTCAAAAAAAAGATTTTGAAAATGAAATAAAGGTAGAGGAAAGAGAAGGTAATAAGAGTAATGCAAGAAAATCATGAAAAACAAGTGAACATCTTTAAATTTTTTTTTAATTTGAAGAAAATATATTAAAAACAGACTAGGTAAAATTGTAAAGGAGAAAAAACAAAAGAAGACATTGAGGAGATGGATGTCTTAAAAAGCAGAACTGGCCAAATGAAAAGAACAAAAATTCATTGAAGAAAAATAAGATCTTTAAGAAATTCAATTGATCCAATAGGAAAAGAGGAGCAAAAGTTCATTGTAGAAAATAATTCCTTAAAATTTTTAATTAAACAAGTGAAAACTTATGTTTTATGAGAAATTAAGAAATAATAAATCATAAACAAAACAATGAAAAAATAGAAGACAATGTGAAAAATCTACTTGAAAAAAACAACTGATCTGGAAAATAGATGCAGGAAAAATAATTTAAAAATAATGAGACTCTGAAAACCATGGGTTTTTTTGTTTTTTTGTTTTGTTTTGTTTTGTTTTTTAAAGAGCCTATATAACATCTTCCAAGAGATCATCAAGGAAAACTACCCTGATATTCTGGAATCAAAAGATAACATAGAAATTGAAAGAATGCACTGATCATTTCTTGAAAGAGATACCCAAATGAAAACTCTCAGCCAAATTTCAGAACTCTCTGGTCAAGTAGAAGATATTGTGAATAGCCAGAAAGAAATAATTCAAGCATGGGGGACCCACAGTTAGGATAATACAAGATTTAGAAGCTTCTACAATAAAAAAATATGAGGGCTTGGAATAAGATATTGCTGAGGACAAAGGAGTTAGGATTATAAAAAAGAATCATTTACCCAGCAAAACTGAATATAATCATTTATGGGAGAAAAGGAAATAAAAGACTTTCAAGCATTCTTGATAAAAAAAAAAAAGACCAGAAATTAATAGAAAATTTGACATTCAAATACAAAACTCAACAGAAGCATAAAAAGGCGAATAGCAAAGAGAAATCATAAGTTTAATAAGGTTAAACTGTTTACATTCCTACATGGGAAGCTGAGACTTATAACACATAAGAACTTTCTCATTACTAGGACACGTAAGGGGAGTATACATATAGACAAAGGGCACAGTTTGGAATTTGAAAGAATGATATCTTTTGAAAATAAAATTAAGTGGTGAAAGAAGATTGTACTGGGAGAGATAGAATAAGAGACGAGAAAAATAGTTTTACAGTGTAGAAGAAGGAAGATGTGACAGATGAAGTGAGTGAAACTCTTATCAGAATTGGCTCATAGAGGGAATAACATGCACACTCAGTTGGGTATATAAATCTATCTAATCATAAAGAAAAATAAGATGGGATGGAATAGAGATTAAGGGTTGTTGATAGAAAAGAGGAGAGAGTGGGAGAGGGGGATAGTCAGAAGCAAAACACTTTTGAGAGGGGACAAAATGAAAGGAGTAAGAAAATGGCATAAATGGGCAGGGTGAATTCAAGAAAGAGAAATGAAGTTAGTAGTAGTTAACTAAAAAAAAAAAATTGAAAAATCTTCTTTTGATAAAGGCCTCATTTCTCAAGCAAATAGAGAACTGAATGGAATTTACAAAAAATAGGAATGATTCTCCAATTGATAAATGATCAAAGATATGAATAGTTTTCAGCTGAAGCAATGAAAGCTATCTATAATATTTGAGGGAAAAAGCTCTAACACTCTTAATTGGAGAAATTCAAATTAAACTATTCTGAGGTGCTACCTCATATCTAGTAGATTGGCTTAAAGTACAAATGGAAAATGAAAAGGAGAGTGACAAAAGGTGGAAGGAATATAGGAAAAATAAAATATTAAGGCACTGTTGGAGTTAAGAACCGATTCAATCATTCTGTAGAGAAATTTGGAACTATGCTCAAACAAACAAACCATGCATGTCTTTTGACTTAGCAATACCATTACTAGATTTGTATCCCAAAGGAAAAAAAAAAAAGAAATTATATATAAAAAAACATTTATATGCTATTTTCTGGGGACAAAGAGTTGGAAATTGTGGGGGTATACATTAAATAGGAAGTGACTGAATAATTTTGGGGGGATTATGAAGGAATGCTATTATACTATAAGAAATGATGAACAAGATACTCTCTGAAAAACCTCAAAAGACTTCTGTGAGGTGATGCAAAGTGAAATGTATTAGGTTAAAATAACAATATTGTAAGATGATCAGCTGTAAAAGACTTAGCTATTCTCAGCAATACAATGATCCAAGAAAACTCTAAAGGACTTATGATGTAAAATGCTATCCACTTCCCAGAGAAAAAACTGATGGTGGTTCAATACAGATCAAAGCATATTTTTTAAAAGAAACTTTTTTATTTCTCTTAAGGTTTTGTTGTTGCTTGTTTTTAATTTTGATTTTCTTTTTCTTGTTTGTGGCAGGTTTTTTCCCAAAAAAGTTTAAATTTATTTATTAATTTTAATATACATTGCTTTATGACTCATGTTGGGAGAGAGAATCAGAACAAAAGGGAAAAATGGTAGGAAAGAAAAAAAGGCAGAAAAAAGAAGTGAACATAGCATGTGTTGTTTTACATTCAATTTATATAGTTCTTTTTCTGGATGCAGATGGAATTTTCTGTGGTGATCATTGGATCACCAAACCACTGAGAAGAACTAAGTCATTCATAGTTGATCATCACGCATATTTGCAATTATTGAATACATGGTATTCCTAATTATGCTTGTTTCATTCAGTGCCAGTTCATATAAATCTTTCCAGGCCTTTCTAAAATCAGCTTGTTCATCATTTTATATAGAATAATAATATTCCATTACCTTCATATACTACAGATTATTCAGCCATTCCCTAATTGATAGGCATCTACTCATTTAGCAGTTACTAACCTTTTTTGCACATGTGGGATGTTTTCCCACTTTAACGATTTCCTTGGAATAAAAATCCACTTGTGGCATTGCTGGGTCATGGCGTATAAACAATTTTATAGTCCTTTGGACATAGTTCCATATTGCTCTCCAGAACTAATGGATCATTTCACAACTCAACCAACAATTTCTTCCAACATTTATAATTTTTTTCATGTCATCTCAGACAATCTAAGAAGTTTGAGGTAGTATCTTAGAGTTATTTGTTCATAAAAATGACTGTTTTTTTTATTTTTTACTTATAGCTAAAAAAAATTCTAAAAGATTCACAAAGGGAGACAACTGAAGAATGTCAAAACATATCTTGTACATATCTTATTTGTAATTTATATGTGATCTATTCCCATTAGACTATGAACTCTTTGAGAACAGTATCTTTTTTTGCCTTTCTTTGTATTCCATTCATTTAGAACAATGTGTGGAATATAGTAGGCCCTAATAATTGCTTATTGGTGAGGAGAGGAGAGGAGAGGAGAGGAGAGGAGAGGAGAGGAGAGGAGAGGAGAGGAGAGGAGAGGAGAGGAGAGGAGAGGAGAGGAGAGGAGAGGACAGGAGAGGACAGGAGAGGAGAGGAGAGGAGAGGAGAGGAGAGGGAGAGGAGAGGAGAGGGAGAGGGGAAGGGGAAGGGGAGGGGAAGAGGAAAGGGAAAGAGAAGGGGAAAGGAAAGGGAAAGAGAAGGGGAAAGGAAAGGGAAAGAGAAGGGGAAAGGAAAGGGAAAGGGGAGAGAGGAAGTAAAGTATCTAATAAATACTAGACATTACCAAGTGAATCAACTCTTTATCCTCAATTTTTCCCATTTACTCAAAACACAAAAATGGTGAGGGAGTTAGTGATTTTTCTTTCTTCATTATTTTTTTACATGAAAAGCATACTTATATCTCAAAGTTTAAGATTTTATCTAATGTTTTCTTATGCCAAATATTATAATCCCTTAAGGGAAAAAAACCCAAAACTCTAAAAAAATTTGTTTCATTATTTTCAAGATAGGAAATCTTCACATATATGCAAAATGATAAATATAGCCTTATTATCTATGAATACACAAATGACATGAAAATCCTGCTGCTTTTTTGTCTCCCATCATTTACAGAGTTCTTTGGGCACAAGGAACAAAAAGGATACAAAGAAATACTCAATACCCCCAAAATTATATAATTATTCTACTCATAAATGAGCCTCCTCTTCTTGTATCTTCTATTTATTTTCCTATTATTTTATGGATAATATTAGTAGTAAGAATACTGATATCAAAATATTTCATATTTTCAAGAAGTTTCATGGTCTTGGTGAAACTCAGACACTAGATAGCTTTCTAAATCCAATCTCTTTCTCTGTGGTTTACAGCACTAATTTCATCAGTATAAAGAACATGATAACTTTAGATTCATCTAGTCAGAATAATTCTCAAGTTCTCCTTCCAACACAGTCATTTCTTTTCTCTGTGTGAACTATATCTTAGTAGACATGTGATTTTGCTAGATTTTAGATGTGTGAGTATAATGGCATCAATCCCCCATCCCTGCAACTAAAAAAATTCTGCAAACTTTATACAATTTTTTTAGTTGCAAAAGGGAAAACTACAGCACCACGAAAAAGAGGAATATATATATACATACATATATTTAATACTTCATTACAGCTATACTCACAGAGGAGTTAGGTGGCACAATTGATCAGAGATTAGAGAGTATTTAATAATTTATTTAAAAGGGAGAGATTTACTGGGACAAATGGATCCATGGTTTGGTCCCAGGGCTGAATGAGACTATCATCTTCAAGAATCCAACAAACAATGTGAATTCTCAATGACCTATAAGCTTGTGGCTCAGACACAGGGGGTAGACTGAGGCAGGGGTGGAGTCAACATGCTAAGAGCTATAAAGGGACTCTGACAAGATGGAGTGAGCCACCGGAGATGGGGATGATGTAATAGGGGGAGGCACCCCAGAGATAAGATAAGACTATATCTGATATTCTGATAGCTTGGGATGGTGAGAGGCATTCTGATATTCTAAATTATAAGATCTTTTATCCTAATCAAATATTCTGATTAAGAGAGAGGGGTGTTTTTGCAGGATTGAGCAGAACAATTATAAATTGAGGCAGAACAATTAAGGAAACCGAGTCAGGACAATAAAAGAGAATTGTGGCATAACATAGTCATTTGAGACAGCCTGTGCAGAGATAGAAATGAGACAATGCCTTGATGAGTCTGTCTAAGTGTAGGGAGAAGTTTAAGGGCAATAGTGTAAAAGGAGAATATTAAAATGAAATAATTTGGGAAAGGGAAGTGAAAGCCTTGTTTTGAAAAACTTTAGATGTCAAGGAGAGGATCACGTAGTAAAAAGAAATCTCAATTATTTGAGTCTATATTTTCTTATAGCTTCATTATCATATTAATATCTTGTGTTGTTATAAAGCATTCTCTACCACCACTCCTGAGTTATAATTCTAAAATGAGAAACAAGTAAAGAACTTAATTCTAGAAACACAGCCCTAGTGTTAACATCATATATTCTAGGAGAACCCTGATCTGTGATTTGACTATGAAGAAAACGTAGTAAAATTATAATTTAAATCAGCTATTAGTCACCTATGTAGCTCAAAAATCAAAACAGAACAATCTGGAATTCTTTGTATTCCTGAAAAGACAGATTTTCATCTCACTTCTGATTCTGTGTGGCCTATTTTAAAAATAGGAACATTTCCTAGTAGTATCTGATACCTGAAGTTGTTGACCTTTGTAGGCCAATGTTGAGCATTTCTTTGAATAGCTACATGACATAATATGAAAACATCACATTTGGACTTAAAAATCTTGGGTTGAAACCTTGGCTTTGCTGTCTATAAGCAATGTGATTAGGGGTAGAAAATGTAGATAACTACTAATCCAATCTGCATTTTCTTCATCCATAAATAAGGATGTTAGACAAGCTGATGTTTAAAAGGTCTCTTTTAGATATAAATCCATAAACACTACACCAAATTACACAAACTGCCACTGAGAAAAACCTCCATTCTCAGTAAGAACAAGAATCAGGTAGGGTGACAGAGGCACTGAATCTATATTCCCTCCTACTCTCTGTCTTGATCTTGTCTCTCTCTCTCACTTCTGAATGTCTCTGTCTCTCTGTCTCTCTGTTTTCTTTTATGTGTCTTTGTGTTTGTGTATTTTTCTCTGTGTATATTTCTCTCCCTCCTCCCTAATTTGAACCCCAAATTGGTCCTGACCTTTCATAATAAAACATATTTCTAAGATTCCATTTACATGGAGCACTAGCATTACTTTTAGTAACAAGAAATTACTAAATGACTTTGTGTCCAGCCTGCTAGTATTCGTGTGGAATGTCCAGCTTTCCTTCCAAGGCTAAAAATCAATGAGCTATGGCCAATATAAAACCGAGATTGTAAACATTCATTTTTTTTAAGGCCGATGCTGTCAGGAACAATGAAATACGTAAGCTCTTTACCTTGTTTTCAAATTGCAGAAGTGAGGGAAAAACAGTTGCAGCTGTATTGGAGGCATAAGGCAAGGTAGTCAATACAGCTTCTCTGGGCAATTTAATTGGGGGGAAAGGTCAGGTTGTTTCCTTTTCAAGAAGAATGATTGTGCAACATTTTTTCAGCACCTGAGGCTAGATAGATATGAGTACTTTCTGGTCTCTGTTTTGCCAACACCATAGAACCATAGATTGAAAACTGCAGAGTTGAAGGGGACCTCGGAGGTTAGTCATCCAACTATTTCTTAAATCTTGTCTACAGCATCCCTAGAAAGTTGTTACCCAGACTCTGTTTATATGTGGTTAATGAAAGGTGACACATTTTCATATTCAAGCTCATTTCTACACAACCTCGTTTCTTTTTTTTAGCATTTTAACAAGTACAAATTATTATCTTCATAATATCTCTATGAAGTCCACAGAGTAGTAGTATTTTTTCCAGTTTAAACAGGAGTAAGATAAGACTAGAATTTCAGTGACTTGCTTCTATCTATTAAGGCAGGAATTAGATATCCAAAACAGATCTTCTGGCTTTAATTTCAATAGTCTTTATAATCACAGTGATTTCCTGAAACATTACACTCCATATTCAAATATAAACAATTTGAGAGAGTTAGTGATGACTGTGGGGTTATTGTGTTTATTTATTGTTATATTTATACCAAGTTATATTTTATAGCATATTCTGGTTTTGGTTTTGGATTTTTCTTAAACTTTTTTGGTCTTCATGTCTCCAATGCTAACAGGGTGTCATACCTAGAAATTGATTAGTAAATTGTGAATGGATTGAATTGACATGAATTAATTGTTGCATGAATGAAACTAAAGAATGTTAAGTGGTAGATAAATGACAACCTGACAGGAAGTTTCTTGTAGAATGACAAAGATTTCTCCTATTTTTCAAATCATTAAATTAAGAGACCAGATGCTTTATATAATATATCCTGCCAACATCAACAAAACATATAATTCTTTGAAAACCAATATAACAATGGTAATAAACAGAAGAGATAATATTTTATGTATTTTAAGCCAAATGACTTATGAGCCTTCAATTCATAATATTTTTGTGACTGGCGTAGATGATGACTAGATTAGTTCTAACACCATAATAATATTGTGTCAGCCCTCAATTTGTTTTCAGTAATTCAACAGAGAATTGCTTCCTTGATCTCTAGAACGAAGAGGAATAATTAATTATAAATCCAAATTAACCACAGAAGTGAAATTATCCATGTTGGGGCAATAGCTTACAAATGAAACTAAACAAAATATATAATTGATCACCTGATCCTTTAGACTTCTAGATATTTTTTTCCCCCAAAGTGTTCTATGCCATTAAAATATGTATTCACTGCTGCAAGAGTTAAAGGAAAGTAATGAAAGTGATTTCAATTATCAATAATGACTCTACCACATTCGTGATTATATTTTATTTAAATACTTGATTCTGGGCTATTAGTTAAGCAAATGTCTGATTATCACCATCAAGGATATTAACAGGGAAGCCACTTGATAGAATAATGATTTACTTTAATATTATCCAGAATACCAATAGTAGTCAAGTGATAAGTCTGTAGCTATTACACACACACACACACACACACACACACACACACACACACACACACAAAATCAGTATTCCATCATTGCCCTTTAAAGGCTTGGGTTTTATAAGAGTACAAATTTTTTTCTATTAATAAGATACTTTCTGGAAATGAATAAGCTATTTTGTCAATATACTCTAATAATACTATTTTTTGGCTGCATGATCAATAAAATTACAATTTTCCTAAATGTTTTAGTAAAGCAAAGCCAAAAGCAAACAAACAAGAATGAATCCTCAAGATATTATTTCTGAGGCTTCTGGTTGGAGGTGGAGCCAAGGTGGCAGAGTAAAGTCAAAAAGCTGCTCAGCTCTTCCAGTTTCCCTCAAAAACCATGTGAAATTAAGTTCTAAATAGAATTTGAAGGAATGAAACCACTCTCCAGCTTAAGATACATTAGAAAAGTATCAAGAAAGTTCAGTCTCATAGTGTTCAGCCCAACTTAAGACAGCTTCTGAAAAAGCTGATGAGAGGGTCTTAATCACAGAAAATCAGCAAATAATATATAAAATACTTGGGAGGTCTACCTGCCAAGTCAAACCCAAGAACTATATGAACACAATTACAAAATATTTTTCACACAAATGTAGTCAGATCTAAACAAATAGAAAAATACTAATTGCTCATAGGTAGATAGGTAATATAATTAAAATGACAATTCTGCCTAAATTGCTCTACTTTTTCATTGTCATACCAATCCATCTGCCAAAAATTTATTTCATAGAACTAAAAAAAGTAACAACAAAATTCATCTGGAAGAAAAAAAGGTCAAGAATATCAAGTGAATTACTAAAAAAAAAAAAAATACAGAGAATGGTGGCTTAGCAATATGAAACCTAAAACTATCTTATAAAGCAGCAGTCATCAAAACCATTTAGTATTGGCTAAAAATTGAGTGGTGGATCAGTGAAATAGATTAGATACACATCACACAGTAATCAAGACCTATATTATCTAGTATTTGATGAACCCATAAAGTGCAATTTCTGAAATATGAATTTGCTATTTGATAAAAATAGATAGGCTGAAAGCAAAAGATACTAATAAATATATGAAAGAATGTGGAAAAACTGGGATACTAATGCATTATTGGTGGAATTGTGAAATGATCCAATCATTCTGGGCTACAATGTGGAACTATGCCCAAAATTCTATAAAACGGCATATTTTTTGACCTAGTAGTGCCATTACAGTGTCTGTATCCCAAGGAAATAATAAACGACAGAAAAGGTCCCACATGTGCAAAAATGTTTGTAGCAGTTATTTTTATGGTAACAAAGAATTGGAAAATGAGTAGAAACTCATCAATTGGGGAATGGCTGAACAAGTTGTGGTATATGAAGATAATGAAATATTATTGTTCCTTAAAAATGATGAACAAGCTTATTTTAGAAAGGCCTGGGAAGGTATACACAAGCTGATGCTGAATGAAACAAACAGTTCAGGGAATCTATTATACATAATAACAGCAAGAATCTGCAAGGATCAATTATGAGCTTCTCAGTGGTTCAGTGATCCAATGCAATCCCAATAGACTGGTCAGAAAATTCCATCTGCATCCATAAAATGAATTATGGAGAATGAATGTAAATCAATACATGTTATGTTCACTTCTCTTTTCTGTTTTATATATCTCTCATGCTTTTTCCATTTTGCTCTGATTTTTCTCTCCCAACATGATTCATAATGCAATGTGTATTTAAAAATAAATAAATTTTGAAAACCCTTAAAAATAAACATATAGCACATATATTTTAAAAAATGTATTTGTAATCCTAGTTTTAAGACTGTCAAAACACCAAGATTTTTATGCATTCACAAGAGTTTTGATGAATCCTCACAAGAAAAGTTTTTATAGAGATAGATCAGGTAATTGAGATAACCAAGCAACTTTTCTACCAATCCATCATTCTGAGAAAGTGTTATTCAGATAATTAAATTAAGATTTAAAATTCATTATTGAAAATTCATTAAGCTACATGTGTAGAAATACATTTTAAATAATTAAACTTTGAAATAATATTTTGTGTATTTGTAGCCTTTGTAGACTTTGTATTTCTGAAGTTATTAAAACTGAAAGCTATACTGAAACTTTTAAAACACTCTGAATAGAGTAGAAATTAAAAAAAAAACATGAAAACAGAAAATAAAAGATATTTCCATCAAGTACATTCCTTTTGCCATGGGAAGCTAAGATCAATCAAATCTAAAAATCGTGGTTGAATCCAAGCAAGTTAAGCATAGACTGGCTTTTGGAAAAATAGAGATAAAGTGGCTGACTATATCCATTAATTTATTCACTTATTTAGATATATATTACATTTAGATATAGATATATAAATAATTCATTTACTTAGATCATCATTCTATGTAGTAGCTTGTCTTTTAGATTACATAAAGTAAAGGTTGCATATTTCATTATTTTTGCTTGCAAAATGTAAAGTAGTACACTCTTGGACAAAAAAAATTTGTTTTCAAATTGCAGATACTATAGACACTTAAATTTTGATTTTACAAATAAATGAAACCTAGTTCTAATGGACAAGACATCAAGCTTGCCTCCAAACTGTTGTAAACCACATGAAGAAGAGAATCATATTTTCAAATCCAATAAGCATTTGCATAAAAGGTTCCTATCCAGGCATCAAGGATACACTAACAAAATAAAAATCATATTCTGACCTCAAAGCACTTACATGCTACTTGGAAAGATACAACATGGAAACAGGTGAATACATACACCAAGAGAAAACTGTGAAGAAGAGAGCATGACTAAGTCAAAGGAAATTGTGTTGTCCATTCTTCTAAATACTCATGTGTAAGCACTATGTGTAAAATAACTGCGCAATAAACTTGTTCATTGAAAAACATTTTATCTGAGGATTTCAATGTAATATCCTCACTAAGCATGGATATAGCTCAAAGCTTTACACTGAATCATCTTTTCTTTTACCTTTCTATCTCACTTGGATATCTCATAGTCCCTATACATTCAATTATCCCAATGAAAATGATTCCCACATGCAAAATTCTAGTCTAAATCTTTCTCCTAATCTCCAGTATACATTTCCAGTTTCTCAAACTAAGTATCTTACAATCTTCTGAACTTTGTATCCAAAACAGAACTCATTTTCTTTTCCCCAAAATCTTCCCCTTTTCCAAATTTCCATAGCATTGTCATCAGGACAACCATTTCCCAGTTACCCAGGTTCACAACCTCATTACCATTTTATCTCTTCATTCTCACTCACCCCACATATCCAATCTATTGCCATATCTTGTTATTTAAATCTGCACAATAGCGCCCATAGGCATCCCCTTCTCTGCAGTCATGCAATTCAATCTCTCTGTATTTCTGATTCTTTTATCTATAAGAAAGGGAATAGTAATAGCACTTACCTCACAATATATTGTTGTGAGAATCAAATGAGTTAATACATATAAAGTATTTTGTACTTTAAAATACTATACAAGTGGTAGTAATACAATCATTTGATTATGTACTTTGATTTGTCCTACATGCCTACATTTTCCCTGACTCTACCCCCCAGCACAAGGAATGAACTCACATAATAATTTACTTTTAACAAAATGTGAAAAAAAAAAAAAAAAAAAAAGCAAAACCCATTGATATATTGGGGGGGAAATAGGTTGTTTCATGAATTTGTTTCATTATCTATGGATGCCTATCACAGCAAATTAAGTTAGGAGAGGTATCTTCTCACATCATTCTTTCTATTCAATTTTGTTTATTAAAGTTTTTTATTTACAAAATATATGCTTGAGTAATTTTTCAACATTTACCCTTGCAAAGCCTTCTTTTCCAAATTATCAACTCCTTCCTCCCACCTCCTCCCCTGGATGGCAGGTAGTCCAATACATGTTAAATATGTCAAAATATATATTAAATCCAATATATCAAATAAGGTCCTAGCTTTTTATTCTCAGGTTTTCAATATTAATATTTTGTGGGTTCGGTCAATATATTTATATTGTTGAAGTAATTATGTATAGAGTTTTCATGGATCTTCTTTCTTTTCTTAGCAGGAATTTATAGGACTTCATGCTTCTCTGTATTCATTCTATTTGTCATTTCTTAAAGTATAGTAATATTGCATTACATTCATGCATCATAATTTTTTATTCATTCTCGAGTATACAGGCTTCACTAATGTTTTCAGTTCTTTGTGATCACACACACAATAATGTGGTACTATAAATATATTTATTTGTAGAGTTCTCTGACAGTGACTTCATATGCCTATGAGTAGAAGCACTAGGTCAAAGGGTAGGGGGCATGTATTTGCATAATTCAAAATTGCTTTCCGTAATGGTTTTACCAGTTTATATCTCTTCCCAAATAACAATGCAACAATGTGCCTATCTTTTCCTTCAAGCTATTTTTATCTTTGTCATCTTTGCCAATTTGTTGAGTTTGAGGTAAAACCTTTTGGATTTAACTTGCTTTTCTTTCTTTTTTCTTTTTTCTTTTTTAAAGCAATTTGGAGCATTATTTCACATTATTGTTAATAGTTGCCATTCTTCTTTTGAGAATCCTTTGACAATGTATAATGCTGTTGCAATAGACTTCTAATTAGTATGTTAGCCTCATCCATCCTCCAGCAGCCAAAATAATTTTTCTAAAATGGAAGTCTGATAATATTGTTTTTCTACTCTGCCTCACCCTCCATACATACACTCAATTGTAAAGTCCTCTGTTTGACATTCAAAGTTTTTTTTAATATTCTGAACCATCTTTACACTATATTATACACTGTATGATCTAACTTGTACACAACCATCTCATATTTCTCTATTTTATCCATATAATAGATAAAAGAATGTTCTCTCTTCTCCCTTTTTCCTCTTGGGCTTTCCTCGGCACTCAACTCAAATCTTAACTTCTACAGAAGGCTTATTGAGGTTAATCAATCATCTCATAAAAGTGTGCATTACTTCTAATCATGCACTTCACAATCCATCCATGAATGCTAAGCCCACATAATTCTACACATGTTCTATCATAAAGTATCAGTGCATAGATTAGTGGTCTGCTCTACATGCAGATTGGATTATTTGATGTATTTTGACATCACAAGGTTAGCAATGGTCTTCATTTGCTTTTATTATGAATAGCCTTTTTTATTGTCATATATTTCTTTGAAAATATTCTTCTACCACTTTTCTTACATAACTCTTTAATTGTAATATGTCACAATCTCCTGCATATACAAAAATATGACAACTGAGTGTCTCTTATTTATCTACTTGATTCTCATTTATTAACAAGAGAACAGAATTACAGAGACAAACTAGGGCATGGGAAAAATTTCACCTAAAAGGAGTATATATTGTCCAGTTTCACCTTTGATGTTATAGGACAAAATCCAGCCTTAATTAAAAGAAAAGAAGAGGCAATAAATATACTAGCTCCAAAGTGTATTCCCTGTGATTTTTTTATGTAATTACAAAGAACAGAAATTCAGAGCAAAGGTACTAGTTCTATTATGTGTTTCTACCTAATTTAATTCCTAATCATGTCCACATGAATGTTATTTAGACTTGAAACAGACTTGTTGGATAAGTCGGCTTTGATTCAATGAAAAGATTTCACCTCTGTAGCTTCCTGAAGATTGTTAACATTAGCAGTGTTAAATAAAAAGTGCATTGAATTACAATTATATACTTTCTTCCTCAGTATTCCATATATGTGATTAATAAATGAAGACATTTTAAACTGTTCTCAAAATGTGTGGTTTGCAGTGATCCAAAAATAGTACCATGTGTCCAGGGATATTTAGATGTGGCTAATCATTTTGGACAGATACTAACTAGTGTCACAGAGAAGAGAAATACAATATTAATATCAACAAATTAAACCAATTAAGAATATATTCACTCATTCATTCAACAGATATTTATTGAGCATGCTTTATGAGAAGTAGGCACTTAACCTAAATAAACAACAAGATATGACTTTATAGATAATGATTTTTAAAATATGATCTTCCCCAAATAAACAAATATTCAATTAATACCTATTATTTGCCAGGCATTCTGTTAGTTTCTCTGGATACAAAGACAAAAAGAAAATTAAAAAAAAAAAAAATCCTGCAGGAACTTACATTCCATAGCAACTGAAGGATTCTTAAAAAGTGTCTTCAATCCCTGGAGATTGTAATCCACTCAGCTCTGAAAGTCTTGCTCTGGTATTTGGTTGTCTTGACTAGTGAGCACAAACCCAATTAATCCACAATATATAACCAGTGCCAGACCAACAAATTAAGAATATGCTTCACATCACATTTAGTTTCCCATCCATCTATTTTGCCATCTACTTAGTCACTAGTAATGTAATCCCTCTCTCCCTTTTCACTTTTCCCAGTTGACATAGTTATCACATTGCTAGAGTGATAGTAAGGGCATTTTAATTAACTGGATTCTAGATCAATTTTTAATCCCTGTGTGTCTCCAGTATTCCTTTTATCAATCATTAGTGCTATATAAATAGAATATAAGCTCTTTTAGAGCAGAAAATTTCTTCCTTTTTGTATTTGCATCCTTAGAGGCTTTCACAGTGCCTGGCTTATAATAAGTGCTAAATAAATGCATATTTTCCCTTCAAGGGATAATGACATATACACAAAAGAAAAATACCAGTGAGGTCACCAGCAGAACCACACATCCCTGTTCTTAACTTCTAAGCCAGATCCCCAAACAAATAGCCATGGATCATTAAAGATACATTGTATGTCTGAATCCCTCAAAAACATAAAATCACATACATCCTTATTGCCTTATCAGCCAAAATATATAATGAATTAAAAACAGATATTTAATGAAATGCTACAGTAATAAAAGTATTATCAAACTATTTCCCTAAAAAAGTTGGAGCATTATCTCCCACCAATACAACATAAGTAGCAAGAATGGACCTATATAAGCAACCTGTAGGACCAGTAAATATATGTGGAGCAGTATAAGTATAAGAAAGAACAAAGATTAATGTACACACATGCAGAAAAGTAACTAATGCTTCCCTAGCTTCAGGGTACTAGTGATATTATTAAATTGCACTTACCAGGTATTATTATTTACTTGCCTCAGTCACCACTGGATGCCACCACACTTGATTTTGTTTTTCTAGACATTCATTCTGTCATGAATTTGGTAGGATTGACATGCCTCCAACAAATTTACTTCTACTAAGTGCTGCCTTGTTTTTAGCTTCTGGCTAAAATACCTGGCTATCTCTTCTTCAAGGAAAAACTAGAAACTGTTCCATTCTTTCAGAATGAATCCCATAGACATATTTTCCCCAAATCTAAAGGTAAAGTAGAAATCTCTTCCTGTGAATGAGAATAAAACATCCTTTTGTGTTCTCGTGTATAACACTCAATAAAAAAGTTTGTCAATTTTCAGTTTTTTTTTCTTTGTATTCCTTTTGCTAGTCAAAGGATTTATTTCCCTCTTTCAGGCAGTATTAAATATCAGAATTGAGTTTTTGTTTTATACCAAGGCCACTAAAGGTTTTCTAGCAGGAAAATGACATGGTAAGAACTATGCCTTAAGAGGATTATTTTGGCAGCTATATGAAGGGTATGTTGGAGAGAAGAGAGAGAATTGAAATAGAAAGTCTAATTAGGAGGCCTTAAGGGAGAGGTGATAGAGGCAAGAGCTGGGATATAATTCTCTGACTGATGGAAGGAGGAGGAAATGTAGGAGATGTCATGAAATAAGAAATGATAAGAGGTAACAGTTGATTAGGTTAAAAAAAAAAAAAGATAAATGATGTAAAAAATCCTCAATGATTCCATCCCAGTGAAAATTTTAAATAAAGTAATAGTGATAAAAATGGGCAATCAAGTAAATTGCACTGAGATGACCAAAGCAATATAAAAATCTGTTAGAGGACACTCTTCAAATTTTGATTCTAGCATAATGGAGATATGTAATATTCTTCTCTAAAATGTAATGTTCTCTGGGAGCAGGTTTCTTGGGGGGCTTCTGGAGGCAGCCTTAGTTTCAGTTCAGTAATCACCCCAAATGCAGCCAGGTATTAAAGTCCGAATCCTTTATTGTCTCTTTCTAAGTCTTGTCTCCTTTCCTGAGCCCTGGTTAGTTTCTTACAGGCCTTCTGTAGTCTTGGTTCCGAGAGCTTGAGCTCTGGCTTCAGAATCTCCATGACTTAAGCTTATATATGCTCTCTTAAAGGTGTGAATCTTGTAGAATTCTTGCTAGGATTCTTACAAGGTACTAACACAGTGGAATTGATAGAGGCAATACTTATCTAATTTATCATGGTTCATTCAGTATGATTGATTTAATCCTACAAGGAGATGTTATGGGCCAGAACTTAAAACAAGGTACTGAGTGGAATTGAGGAGACAATGGTTTCCTAGTGATATAATTGATGTATACTCAGTGTACAGCATATAAGCAAGAAGCTCTCAGGGCCAGACACAGAAGCCAGCTCTCAGAGGAGGAGACAGATTCATTCCATTTTTCATTTTTGTGCTGGCAGGAGGCTAAAATACAAACCTTTGGATTCGGAAACATTCAGAGGGAGCTCTAGACAGAAGCTGGCAGAGGCAAAGGACTAAAGGCAAGATCTGGAAAGCCTCCAGAAAACTAGCTGAGCCCCTAGTGAAGGAGATGAGATTTTGATGGAGACAATATTAAGAATTTCGACTTTAACTCCTGGCTGCATTTGAGGTGATTATTGAATCTGAACTGAATTATTGAACTGAAAAGAAACCTGCTCTCAGAGAACATTAAACTTTAGAGACTATTACAAACTCTAGTAAGTACTAAGTACATGTGCTGAACTAGAGAACTGTTAAATACCATGCTAAATAATCATTGTCTCTATCAATTCCACTGACTTAGCACCTTGTTTCAATCCTTTGTTTCAAGTTTAGAGTTCTGGCCCATAACAGAGATATATTCTATTAAAAAGTGAAAATTTGAGTCATGAAAACTGAAACTACCAACAATCAACTTTCACAGAGCTGATTGGGAGATTGAAGTTCCAAGAAATACCCAAACTTATCAAGAAGATCTGGCATTATCCAAAGGCACACATGTCAGAGGATTTAGAAAAAATAAGGACATAGCCTCTGCTCATATTTTTCTTTTTTTAAATAAAGCTTTTTATTTTCAAAAGATATGCACGGATAATTTCACAATATTGACCCTTGCATAGACTTATGTTTCAAGTCCCCCCACATCCTCCTTTAGATGGCAAGCAATATAGGTTAAACATGTTAAAATATATGTTAAATCCAATACATATAAACATATTTATACAAGCGAATTGTATAATTCACACACAAGAAAAATTAAAAAAATGAATAAAAAACAAAATTCAAGTGAACAACAACAAAAAAAGTGAGAATGTTATATTGTGATTCACATTCAGTTCCCACAGTCCCCTCTCTGGGTTTAGGTGATGCTCTTCATTATAAGATCATTGGAATTGGCATCAATCATCTCGTTGTTGAGGATATATCTCCAATATACTCTTCATATAGTTCATCAGAATTGATCATCATATAACATTGATTGTCCTGTACAATGATCTCCTTGTTCTGCTCATTTCACTTAGCGTCAGTTCATGTAAGTCTCTCCAGGCCTCTAAAAAATCATCCTCCTAATCATTTCTCATACAACAATAATATTCTGTAACATTCATATACCATTCTCCAAATGATGGCCATCCATTCAGTTTCCAGTTTCTTACCACTACAAAAAGGGGTGCCACAAACATTTTTACACATGTGGGTCCCTTTCTTTACTTTAAGATCTCTTTGGGATATAGGCCCAATAGAAATACCTCTGGGTCAAAAGGTATGCTATTAGGATTCTTATAAGGTGCTAAGTCACTAGAATTGATACAGAGACAATAATTATCTAATTTAGCATGGTTCAGTATGATTGATCTGATCCTACAAGGAGATGTTATAGGCCAGAACTTGAAACAAGGTAATAAGTGGAATTGATGAGATAATGATTCTCTAATTGACATGTACTTAGTACTTACTTTCCATAAGATTCACACCTTTAAGAGAGCATATATAAGGAGGAGCTCCCTGGGCCAAAGAGGAGAAGCCCACTAGAAGCTCATTCGGAAGAAGCTAGAGGCAAAAGCTGGCAGAGGCAAAGGACTAGTGGCAGGAGCTCGCAGAAGAAAGAAGAGAGATAGGCCTCTAAAAAAGCTAACCAGGCCCAAGGAAAGAGACAAGACTTGGAAAGAGAAAATGAAGGATTTGGACTTTAATTCCTGGCTGCATTTGAGGTGATTACACAGAACTGAAGCAAAGGCTGCTCTGAGAAGCCCCCCAGAAACCTGCTCTCAGAGAAAAGACTTTGAAGGAAACAATAAAGGATTTGGACTTTTACTACTGCATTTGAGGTGATTATTGAATCTGAACTGAACTGAAAAGAACCTGCTCTCAGAAAATATTATATTTTAGAGAAGATAATATTACAGTTTGATAACTTTTTGATCATAGTTCCAAATTGCTCTCCAGAATGGCTGGATCAATTCACAGTTACACCAACAATGAAGCAGTATCCCAGTTTTCCCACATTCCCTCCAACATTTGCCCATTTCTTTTCCTATCATCTTAGCCAATCTTAGAGGTGTGTAGTGGTATCTCAGAGTTCTCTTAATTTGCAGTTCTCTGATCAATAGTAATTTAGAGCACCTTCTCATATAATTAAAAATTTAATTTCTTCATCTGAAAATTGTTCATATCCTTTGACCATTTCTCAGTTGGAGAATGGTTTGAATTCTGATAAATTTGAGTCAATTCTCTCTATATTTTAAAAATGAATACTTTTTCAGAACCCTTAAATGTAAAAATTATTTCCCAATTTATTGATTCCCTTCTGATCTTATCTGCATTAGTTTTGTTAATACAAAAACTTTCTCACCTACTATAATCAAAAATTATCTATCTGGTGTTCAATTATGAGCTTCAGTTCTTTGGACATGGATTCTTCCCTTCTCCATATATCTGAGAGGTAACTATCCTATGTTCTAATTTGCTTACAGTATCACTCTTTATCATGAAGGTATTTAGATTTTTATCTTGGTATGTGGTATTAGGTGGAGGTTAAGCCCTAATTTCTTCCATGCTAGTTTCCAATTTTCCCAGTAGTTTTTGTCAAATAATGAGTTCTCATCCCAAAAGATGGGGTCTTTGGGTTTTCAAACACTAGATTGCTGTAGTTATTGCCTGCTTTGTCCTGTGATTGTAACCTATTCCACTAATTGACTACTCTGTTTCTTAGCCAGTACCAAATGGTTTTGATGACTGCTGCTTTATAATATAGTTTTAGGTCTGGCACAGCTAGGCCACCTTCATTAGAATTTTCTTCATTAATTCCCTTGAAATTCTTGACCCTTTTTTCTTCCAGATGATCTTTGTTACTAATGTTTCTGGATCTGTAAAATTATTTCTTGAGAGTCTGGTTCGTATGGCACTAAATAAGTAGATTAATTTAAGTAGTA
This sequence comes from Sminthopsis crassicaudata, assembly GCF_048593235.1. Lineage (NCBI taxonomy): Eukaryota > Metazoa > Chordata > Mammalia > Dasyuromorphia > Dasyuridae > Sminthopsis > Sminthopsis crassicaudata. The sequence goes on along the minus strand of NC_133617.1, from coordinate 319,049,284 downwards.
TTGTAATTTTTATTACATTCATTCAGCCTACCCATGAGCACTTGATATTTTTCCAACCGATTAGGTCTGACTTTATTTATGTGGAAAATCTGTGTTTGTATAGCTTCTGACTTTCCTTTGGCAGATAGATTCCCAAACATTTTATATGATCAACAAGTATTTTGAATAGAATTTCTTTCTGTATCTCTTACTGCTGAACTTTGATGGTAATATATAAAAATGCTGATAATTTAGTTGCATTTATGTTATATCCTGCAACTTTGCTAAAGTTGTGAATTGTTTCCAGTGGTTTTTTTAATTGATTCTCTATGATTCTCTAAGTATACCATCAAATCATCTGCAAAGAGTCAGAATTTGGTTTCCTCCTTATCTACTCTAATTCCTTTAATCTCTTTTTCTTCTCTTATTGCCAAAACTAGCAGTTCTAATACAATATTGAGGAGTAATGGTGATAGTGAGCAACCTTGCTTCATTCGCATTCTTATTGGGAATGGTTCTAGTTTGTTCCCATTATTTATGATGCTTGCTGATGCTTTTAAATGATGCTACTGATCATTTTAAGGAAATCTCCATTTTTTCCTATACTCTCTTGTGTTTTTATAGGAATGGGAGTTGAATTTATCAAATGTTTTTTCCGCATCTATTGAGATAATAAGGATTTTTGTTAGTTTGGTAATCTATATAATTGATTATCTTAATATTGAACCAGCCCTGGCATAAATCCTATTTGGTCATAGTGTATTGTCCTGAGGATGACGTTCTGTAATCTCATTACTAATATTTTATTTAAGATGTTTGCATCAATATTCATTAGGGAAATTGATCTATAATTTTCTTTCTCTGTTTTCGCCCTACCTGGTTTAGCTAACAGCACCATATGTGTGACCATAAAAGGAATTTGATGGGATTCCTTTTTTCAAATATTTTTTCAAATGTTTTCAAATAGCTTATATAGTATTGGAATTAATTGTTCTTTGAATATTTGGCAGAATTCACATGTTAATCCACCTGACCCTGAAGGTTTTTTCTTAGGGAGTTGATTAATAGCTTGTTTTATTTCTTTTTGTAAAATGAGACTATTTAAATAATTTATTTCCTTTTCTGTTAACCTGGGCAATCTATATTTTTTTAGATATTCCTCCATTTCATTCATATTATCAAATTTATTGACATATAGTTAGGCAAAATAACTCCTACTTATTGCTCTAATTTTCTTTTCATTGGTGGAAAGTTCTCTCTTTTTTGTTTTTGAGACTAACAATTTGATTTTCTTCTTTCCTTTTTCTAATCAAATTAACTAAATGTTTATCTATTTTGTTGATTTTTTGTTGTTGATTTTGTTGATTTTTGTTGATTCATAAAACCTACTCTTAGTTTTATTAATTCAGTAGTTTTCTTATTTTCAATTTATTAATCTATCCTTTTATTTTCAAGATTTTAAATTTAGTATTTAATTAAGGGTTTTTAATTAGTTTTTTTTCCTAGTTTTTTTAGTTGCACGCCCAATTCATTGATCTTCTCTTTCTCTATTTTATGCAAGTAAGCATCTAGAGATATAAAATTTCCAAAGGAGGGCTTTGGCTGCATCCCACAAATTTTGGTATGTTCTCTTGTTTTTGTCATTCTCTTGGATGAAATTGTTGATTATGTCTATGATTTGCTTTTTTGCTCATTCATTCTTTAGGATTAGATTATTAAATTTCCAATTAACTTTTGGTCTGTTTTCTCCTGACCTTATATTGCATGTCATTTTTATTGAATCATTATCTGAAAAAAATGCATTTACTGTTTCTGTCTTTCTGCATTTGATTTTGAGGTTTTTATGCCCTAATACATAGTCAAATTTTGTATAAGTCCCATGAAACACTGAGAAAAAGCAAACTCCTTTCTGTCTCCATTCAATTTTCTCCAAAGATCTGTCATACCTAACTTTTCTAATTTTTTTTTTTTTTTTTTACCTCCTTAACTTTTAATTAAATATATCTTTGCTTTTAGTTGATCTAAGATCAGGATTGCTACCCCTGCCTTTTTTTTTACTTCACCTAAAACATAATAGATTCTTCTCCAGCCCTTTACCATCACTCTGTATGTATCCCATTGCTTTAAATGTGTTTCTTGTACACAACATATTGTAGGATTGTGGCTTTTAATCCAGTCTCTTATTCATTTCCATTTTGTGGAAGAGTTCATCCCATTCACATTCACAGTCAAAATAATGAGTGCTGTATTTCTTGCCATCTTATTTACCCTAAGTTATACTTTGCTCTTTCCTTTCCCCCTTCCTTTCTCCCCAGAATTTTGCTTTTGCTAACCAGCTTCCTCAACCAACCTTCTCCCTTTAGATCCCCTTTCCTTTTGTTACACCTTTCCCCTCATACTTCTGTTTTTCCTTCTATTAGTCTTTTCTTTTTTTTTCTTTTTTCCCTCCCACTTCCCTATAAAGTGAGACAAGTTTCTCTGTGAAACCAAATATATATAATATTCTCTTTTTGAGCCAAGTCTGATGAGAATAAGATTCACAACATACTCATCCTCTTCCCTTATTCTACCTCCTTTTTCCTCTTTTTCCAGTACAATTACCTTTCTTCCTCTAGTTTTTTTTTCATATGATCATAATAAAATCAAATTATACCCATATTCTCTAAGTGTTATACCTACTCTATTATACCTATAACAGAAATATAGTTCTCAAGAGTTCTTTCCTTTTTGCTTTTTTATATTTCTCTTGAGTTCTGTATTTGGAGATCAATTTTTTTTTTGTCCAGTTCTGGTCTTTTCATTAGAAATAGGTGAAATTCACCTATATCATTCAATGTCCATCTTCTTCCCTGAAAAATAATGCTCATTTTTAGCAAGATAGCTTATTCTTGGCTGTAATACAAGTTCCTTTGCCATTCTTAACATCAGATTTCAGGCCCTTTGATCCTTTACAGTAGAAGCTGCTAGATCCTGGATAATTCTAATTGTGGCTCCTCAGTATTTAATTTTATTTTTTTTCTGGTTGCTTTCAATATCTTTTCCTTGCTGCAATAGTTCTGAAATTTAGCCCTGATATTCTTTGGGGATTTAATTTTGGGATCTCTTTCAGGAGGTGATTTGTGAATTCTTCCAATGGCTATTTTACCTTCTTATTCTAAGATATCAGAACAGTTTTCCTTTATAATTTCCCATTCCTTCTTGGAATGATCTCATTACCTTTCTCCATTTTTTGTTCTAACTCTCATTTAAGATCCTTTATGCAATCTTCCAAGAAAGCCTTGTGAAATGGGGACCAGCTCATATCTCCCTTTGGAGCATCATCTGGAGTTGCTTTGCCTTTAAGAACCTCAGGAGTTGAGGTCTGTTCTTCTCTTTCTCCATAAAAGCTATGGTGAGAGTTCTTTTTATTTTTTTACTCATTTTTTAAGGCTTACAGGTCTTCTTAAGGCAAAGGAGAGGCAGCTGCTTTCATTTGCCCTTGAGAAGTTTTTGCTGATTGATTTCCAGTTCTGGGTAATGGCAGCTATATCCAGTATTCTTCCAGGGCTCAGTGGCTTACAATTTGCCTTTTGTAGCAAACCTGCCAAACCACCTGCTTGCAAAACGTAGCCACAAAAAAGATTTCCAGGTGTGTGGAAGCTGCAGTGTTGTGTCCCTGCCCCATCTCCTTGCCCTGGTCTCCCTGTGCTGTGGTCTGGGTTCAGCAAACTATCCCTCTGCCTGTTTGAAATAGACATGTTCTGAAGTTCTTACAAAATATATTTTTTGGGGAATGTGTAATATTTGTGAGTTCTTTCACTACAAAATCAGATTAGAAGCTTAATCTGCTGTTGGTTTGAGAGAAGAGGAGGTCGCAGAAAGCCATGTCTGCTCTCTGCCATCTTGACTCCTCATAGATGCATTTTCAAAGCCTTTTAAGGAAAATAACAAGAAAAGATATGTCTTTTGGGAAGAGATATGGCCAAGTAAGTCTAAGCTGTTTCCAGATAAAAGAGCCTCTACTTCCTGAGATCTTTGTTTGGGAATTAGAAATTAGCAGAATGAAGTGAACAAAAACACTCCCAGCAACAACTGAGAGGAGGAGCTGCTAACTATCAAAGTGTTTCAGGGCTAATTGAATTATTAGGATTGTGCATACTTACCAGTGGAAACTTTAACATATCCTTATCACATGCTAACTCAAGTGATAAAAAACTTGTTGGATTAAGTTCTCCCAATTTAACCAGCATTCAAAATTTATCAATTCATCAATGGAAAATTACTTGAGCACACATTTCTGACAACATCCAGAAAGGCAGTGGTATAAAGGAAATAACAATTAAATGGAAATCATATACTCTAGTTTCAAATTTCCTATTTGCCTTTTTGTAACTGTTTTTTTTAAAGTCATTTTCCAATTGTGTTCAACATCCCATGGTCTCATGTGATGTTACAAAAGTGAAAATAGGAAGTAAAGCTCACTGAGGAACATAATTCATTGAAAATTAGATTTGAGCAAATGGAAATTAATGAGTTTATGAGAAAATCAAGATCCAATAAAATAAATCCAAAAGAGTAAAAAAAAAAAAATGGGGAAAAGTGGGAAATATCTCATTGGAAAAACAATTTAGTTGGACAACAGATCTAGGAGAGATAATTTTAAAATTATTGGATTACCTGAAAGCTTTGAGCAAAAAAAAAAAAAAAAAAAAAGGCCTAGACATCATTTTTAAACTGTTCTGATCTGATACTCTAATACAGAAGATAAAATAGAAATTGAAAGAATCCACCAATCATCTCCTGAAAGATCTCAAGATGAAAATGCCCCAGGAATATAAAAGCCAAAATCCCGAACTCCAAACTCAAAGCTCAAATAGAAAATATTCCACTCATCCAGAAAGAAAGAATTTAAGTGTAAAGGAGCAAAAGTCGGGATTGCACAAGATTTAGTTGCTTCTGCCTTAAATGTTCAAAGGGCTTGTTTTATTCTATTCCTGCTCAAAAGTGTTTTACTTCTAATTATTCCTTCCCTCAACCTGCCCTTTCTTTTATTATCTCCCCATTCCCTTCTCCTCCTATTATCCCCTAGGGTAAGATATATTTGTATACCTAATTGAAAATAAGATTCACTACCCTTTACTTCCTTCCCTTTTGTTCCAAGTTGCCTCTTTCATGAGTGATAATTTACTTTTACTTTTTACTTTCTCCCAGTACATTCCTCTCTCACCCTTAATTTAATTTTTTATAGATATCATCCTTTTACATTCAACTAACACCTGTGCCTTCTGTCAATACACACACACACACACACACACACACACACACACAAGCACAAGTAGGAATGCAAATAGTTTAATCTTATTAAGTCCCTTATGATTTCCTTTTCCTTTTCTGGAATCTTGAATTTGAAGGTCAAATTTTCTCTTCAATTTTGGTCTTTTTTCCCCCAAAATTGTTTGAAATTCCTCCATTTCATTAGATGTCTGTTTTTCTTCCTAAAGGAATATACTGTTTTCCAGAGTAGGTAATCACCTTGGTTTGTAATTCTAACTCCTTTGCCCTCTGGTATATCATATTCAAGCCCTCAGATATTCTGATGTAGAAGCTGCTAAATTGTGTATTTATCCTGGCTGTGGCTCCATAGTATCTGAACTGTGGGCAGCTTATAATGTTTTCCCCTTGAACTAGGAGCTCTGGAATTTGACTGGAACATTCCTGGAAGTTTTCATTTGGAAATTACTTTTAAGAGATTCTTGGGGAATTCTTTTGATTTCCATTTTACACTCTTGTTCTAGAAATTCATGGCAGTTTTCTTTGACAATTTTTTTTTTTTTAAAAGATGATGTCTGGGCTCTTTTTTATCATAGGTTTCAGGTAATCTAATACATTTTAAATTATCTCTTCTGGATCTATTTTCCAGGTCAGTTGTTTTTTCAATGGCATATTTCATATGGTTTTCAATATTTTTCTATTTTTTGCCTTTTTTTCCCTTGATTTCCCATTAAGTCATTATCTTCCATTTGCTCAATTCTAATTTTTAATGCCTTTTGTGAGTTTTTGGACCTCCTTTTCCATTTGTCCAGTTCTGCTTTTAAAGGCATTGTTTAATTCCTTGGATTTCCTCCCCTATTTGTCAGTTCTACTTTTTAAGGAGTCTTTTTCTTCAGTAAATTTGTGTACCATTTTTTTTCATTTAATCAATTATGATTTTTAATGCTTTTTTCTTTTCATTGGATTTTTGTACTTCCTTCAACATTTGGCCTAGTCTGTTTTTTTTTGTTTGTTTGTTTGTTTTTTAATGTTGTTTTCTTCAGTTTTTTTAAATTTCCTGTATCAAGATGTTGACTTGTTTTTCATGATTTCTTACATCACTCTCATTTCTCTCCCCAATTTTTCCTACACCTCTCTTACTTGATTTTCAAAATCCTTTTTGAGCTCTTCTATAGCCTGAGATTAATTCCAATTCCTTGGATATAAGGGCCCTTTAAATGGGTGCCACAGTGCATCGGGAGATTGAGGCCCAGAAGTAATTTCTGTGGATATTAGGACTGCCCTTGGGCGGGATCCTGGCCATATTGAGATAGTTTCGTAATGGGTGACTCTCTCGCTGATTGGCTGTGTGTGTGACCTCACAGGCCCTATGTAAGCCCACTGCAGGCAGCAACCGCCCTCTTTAACCTCGTGCTGTTCACCCTGGCTCCTAGCCTGGGTGGCCAAGCCAAGATGGGTAGCCGAAAGAGGTAAGGATTTTGGTAGTGAACACGTGGGTCTTCTGACCAGGTGTTCACTTGGGAACCAACAAGTCAGGGCATCAGCTAGGGCATTATGTGAGTAGGTATAATAAAGGCTTTTAAGATTACACGTGGTTGTTCTTGAGTGCGCTACCGGTTATTAAGCTATAGATTCAAGAGATTGTGGCCAGAGACCTTAGAAGGCCTCAGAGGAGGCGAGCCAGGTAGAGCTCACACTGCAAAGGACAGTGGTCAAAGGTGCTCTGGTGGGTCTAGGACAGACTAGTAATTGTAACTGCCAGGAGAGCACGTTACAAATGGCGCCCAACGTGGTGGACGCATCAGAAATTATCAGGTTTTGAAAATATTTAATATTCAGAATTAAGATTCTGAAAGATCCGGTAGAAACGCCACTTAAGAGGGAAGACAGAGAAGCAATATGGACCCAGGTAAATCTGGGATCAGACTCAAGGACACAGCTGAACATAATGCTTATATCAAGAGGTTAAAGAGCCAGATGGAAGATCTTTTAACAAAGATCACCACTGAAGAACAGCAGGAAGCTTGTAATCAAGCTCCCAGAAGGCTATCCCCACACCTATTAGATATAGCTCGGAGAGGGAGCAACCTAGAGCTAATGCGTATGTATGACAATATAGAGTATAAAATGCCACAGCAAGAGTTGCTGGAATTGCAGGTTAAACTACAGATTGAGCTAGAGAAAGAAGAAAAAGCTAGGTTACTACAGATAGAACAGGAAGAGTTCAAACCTGGCTGAAACTAAGGAAGGAAATAAACGAATCACATGGACTTCAGTTGTAGAAATTCTTCTTAGCGTTTTGTTGGTTTACCTTGTGCATTGTTGTTTTAAGGAATTTATTGATTACTCTTTCATTGAGAAGAAGTTTAGTTCTTTTTATGTGCAAAGCTCAGGTTTGATTTTAAATCAGCCTTTGGGGAATTTTCCAATTCTTCTTCCCTCTGCCTCACCTTCTTGGGCCAAGGGAGAAGGGGGAGGAGGAAAAGGAAGGGCGATAATACCATCAGCACTGCCCATTAATCCATTCAAAACTCTGGTGTCTTCATTTCAAAGGACTGGAGTAGGCTTTATGCCCCAAGGCAAAAAGGAATTGTGGGGTATTGAGTATAATCAGAAAAGTTTTGAAAATACAGTTCAGTTAATTTCTAAGAAACCTTACAGGGATAAGATCTTGCAGTTAGAGAGAGTGGAATTTTATACTTGTAAAACTGCTAGGATCGTCTTTGGAGAGTTGGAACTCCTCTTTTCTTACCTCGTGGATTTTCCACTTCCACAGGTGAGCTTGATTTCCCAACCCCCTACGGGTACTTATAAAACAGTGTTTATGTCTAGAATGGGTTGGAAAATTGCTGTTTTAATCACTAGAATAAATAGACAGTGTGTGATCTTTGACCCAGGAGGAAAATATCAGATTTATTGATTCACACTCCTGAAGTACAATTCGGTATCAGAAACTCAAACTTTGATTTTTAGGCAAAAGAATTCAGGGATATAGCCGAGTGTTCTCTTTTCATTAACTGTATGAGTGGATGTTTTAAGACCAATGGACATTATGGCTTCATTCCAATCTGGAGAAGCAGCTAGACATGTGATCAACCATTTTTCTAATTGTAGAAATTTCACATGCATTTAAGACAGTTTATGGATTGGCTTACAAATATTTTTGCATTGAGTTTGACTTTGCCCATTCCATTGGCATTTCTTATAATCCTTCCTATTAGTAAAGTCATTACTGCACCGACTATCCCCAAGATCTTCTCTTCTAAACAAGAGAAGGGAATTTTGGGATATGTGATTGCTTACAATTTTTAAATTTTGATTTTACATTTTTAAACACTTTTGATTTTACATCTTCAAAGTATTTTGATTTTACATTTTAAAGTTATTTTGGTTTTATATTTTTAATCTATTTCGGTTTTACACTTTTAAATTATTTTGGTTTTACATTTTTAAATTCTTTGCATTTTACCTTAGCAATGCACTTCGGGCATACACAGAAAGTGCAGCTAAGTGACAGACTGACTTTTGTCTGACTTGTTAATCTTTTTGACAACAACTTTGTTTCCACTGTGATGTGGAAAGGCCTGGATGGCATTTGGAAAGGCCCAAGTTGGGCCCCAGGGACATTCCTTCCAAGGTGCAGATCCAGCAGTAGAGTTCATCCCCACCAGAGACATTTGTAACCTGGGGATCCAAGAGAAGGACCAGACAACAGTCCAGAGGGACCAGCCAGATGTCCGCAGCCCTTCAGACGCTGATGACAGCAACGTCCCTCCTGACCGTGACACCAGAGACACCAGACACAGTTCCAGTGTTGCAGCTGAAATGGACTGTTTTGGGTGATACGCGATATAAAGACTGTAAATGGACAATGGGCCTGCTTGCTTCTCCCGTGGCCACTTGCCATATGGTGGCCTGGGAAGAGGCTTTGCCCTATGCTTTTAAATTAGTGGGTGAAAAACCAACACACCCACCTGCCATTGTTATTGAGACAATGTTACTGGACATGACTTTGCTTATGTGCACCTGTGAAACTAGAATTGTTCTAGAATTGTGATAAGCTAGAATTGCTCTAGAATTGTGAAAAGTGTAATAGAGAATTGTGAGAAACTAGAATTGCTCTAGGATTGTGAAAAGCGCAATTGAGAATTGTGATAAACTAGAATTGTTCTAGGATTGTGACAAGTGCAATTGAGAATTGTGATAAGCTAGAATTGTTCTAGAATTGTGAAAAGTGCAATTGAGAATTGTGATAAGCTAGAATTGTTCTAGGATTGTGAAAAGTGCAATTGAGAATTGTGATAAGCTAGAATTGTTCTAGAATTGTGAAAAGTGCAATTGAGAATTGTGATAAGCTAGAATTGTTCTAGGATTGTGAAAAGTGCAACAGAAAATTGTAAGAAACTAGAATTGGTCTAGAACTGTGATAAATGTAACTAGAATTGTGACAACCTACCTACTGATATTTGTTAACTAGAATTGTGATGTTTTACCTTGTTGACTTCCCACCTCAGTGTTGACATCCTACCTCATTGGCATCCAACCTCTTTGGCTTATTATCTCGAGTATGACTTTGATGAATGGGTTGAACATTTGGGCCACTGTTGAGCCTGGTTCTTATTGTCATACTTCTGTTTACTGATCTGCTGCTTTGTACCTCCTTGGGCATAACACTGTCATCTCATGGATCAAGTGAACTATAGCTGGTGCTAAAAGTTTAGCTTGGTGAGATGTGCGGTTCCCGCAAAACAAGAGAAAGGGAATTATAAGGGCCCTTTAAATGGGTGCCACAGTGCATCGGGAGATTGAGGCCCAGAAGTAATTTCTGTGGATATTAGGACTGCCCTTGGGCGGGATCCTGGCCATATTGAGATAGTTTCGTAATGGGTGACTCTCTCGCTGATTGGCTGTGTGTGTGACCTCACAGGCCCTATGTAAGCCCACTGCAGGCAGCAACCGCCCTCTTTAACCTCGTGCTGTTCACCCTGGCTCCTAGCCTGGGTGGCCAAGCCAAGATGGGTAGCCGAAAGAGGTAAGGATTTTGGTAGTGAACACGTGGGTCTTCTGACCAGGTGTTCACTTGGGAACCAACAAGTCAGGGCATCAGCTAGGGCATTATGTGAGTAGGTATAATAAAGGCTTTTAAGATTACACGTGGTTGTTCTTGAGTGCGCTACTGGTTACTAAGTTATAGATTCAAGAGATTGTGGCCAGAGACCTTAGAAGGCCTCAGAGGAGGCGAGCCAGGTAGAGCTCACACTGCAAAGGACAGTGGTCAAAGGTGCTCTGGTGGGTCTAGGACAGACTAGTAATTGTAACTGCCAGGAGAGCACGTTACACTTGGAGGATTCAGTTGTTGGAGCTTTGACATTGTTATTTCTGAGTGTGTATTTTGATCTTCCTTGTCACTATCAAAATTTTCTTTGGTCACAATCTGTTTCTATTGTTTGCTCATTTCCTAGCCTATTAGTTGTCATTTAACTCTTTGTTAAATTTGTTTCCAGGGTGGAGAGTATACTGTCCCAAGCTTCAAGAGTTTTGTGTGGCTGTTTTCAGAGATCCCTCTAGGAATCTATACATCTTCAGTTCTTGCAAAATGATTCAATCTAAGGAGAGGTGATCTTTGCCTGTGCTCTAACCTATATGTGACCACAAGCACTCTTTTCTGCTCTGAAACTATGAAGAAGGTTCCCCCTCCACTAGGATTGCAAGCTCTAGTGCACCAGTGCTGCTTCTTACCTTGGGAATGCCACCCAGGAACGCAATCCAGATCCAAGGGTAGGCAAGACAACAGAGTCCATCTCAGTATTAGCAAAAAGACCCCTACAATCTCCTGATCAGTTGTTAGACCCTCTTAAGATCTGAAGGCTAACAGTACCAGAAGTTATTACATGTACTCTGATCTGTCGCTCCTGAGGCCCACTCCTGGTTTGCTGGGGCTGGGATTATGTTGGCACATCCTATGATGGACTGAACTCCACCCTCACCCTGATGTGACAGAATGTTCCTGCTGACCTGTCAAGTTGTATGTACTTTTTGTCAAAAATTTTTGGTGACATTTATCAAGAAAAGTCCAAATCCTTGATCTGACATTTTACCAGGATTACTAAACAGATAGTAGAGGAAGTGGAAATAGCATTAAAGAAGCCAAAAGCAGTAAAAGTGGCTGAATTAGACTACTTAAAGTGACACAATTATAATAGGGTCAGTAAGGAAGATGATACCAAAGAGGTATGAAAAATTGCAGGGGATCTCTGATTTCTTTAGTTTAACAAAATCCTAGTAAGAAAACAACTTCCCTTATACCTCTGCAATTTCTAGTCTTTAAAGAGAGTTGCCTAAGGCACAGGAAGCTAAGTACTAAGATACTAAATATTAAGGATTAATGTATGTACATGTTGGCATCTGCATTTGGATCGTCCTGAATTCGATGCTATATCTCTCTGTATGCTTTGCCATTTTCATCTTTTTTTTTTTTTTTTCAGGTCATTAATTTTACTACATCCTTTAACTTAGTTCATCTTTATCAATTCTTATGTGTGATGAGTTGAAAGTTGCAAAAGCTCACTATGCAAATTAATTTTATCTTTACCCTTTGGGTCATCTTTAAGTTAAATTACTTAAAGATTGAAAAGTTTCATTTCTCACAAATATACAGCACCAAAAGAATGTTTACATTGAAAATATTGGCCTTTCCATCAGGGATTAGGGCAATTCAAAAGATATATATATATTTCCCTAAAGATCATCTAATCTACTTGCCTTCTGCTATAGATCTCAGCAAAACTCTGTTGCTTACCTCCTCGAAAAATCATGCTCCTAATTAGATGCAATTTCTTTTTTGTCTCCTGTTTTTTTTTTCTTTAATAATAATAATACACTTCTCTTAGCACAGAGATTTTTAAAGGGTTTTTTTCTTTTTCAAGTAAGGGTTCCTTTAATAATCTGTTGAAGATTTTGAATACCTTCTCAGAATAATATTTTAGATCACAAAAGAGACCAATTATGATGAAATATATTTAATCACAATATTAAACATTAACATTATTGGCCCTAGGTTAAGAATCCCTGTCCTAGTTATATTTACTTATTGGTCACTGGACAGTCATTTTATGGTAGAATATCAATAGCTAAATAAATTTTATAGGCCTTTTAAAAAATTGTCCTATTCTTAATATTTTCTACCCCTCTGCCAACATTCTGCCATTATCACTTTTGACACAGAAGGGAGTCCAGACAGGATTCTGATGTATTTTGTTTTCTTCATTTCATAGTTTGACATAGGTAATGATTCCTCACTAATGGGCTAAAATATAGGTGATGAGGCCACTCTATCTATCTAGGTCACTCTTGCAGAAAGCCTTTGGCTAGGTACATACTTAAATTCTTTCCTTAATGGCAAAATTTACTTGAATTCCACAGACATTCCCAGTGAAAACCCAAACTTACTTTTACAACATGAAGTTCCAAAATAAAACTTTGTGGTAGATAAAGAAAAATAAATCTAGTTACAGTCATTAATTAACATATTTATTGTTAAAGACTTTAATGAAAATAAATTAAAATTTATCTGTTTTACTATCATTTCTAATTACTAATCATTGTAACATTTACCATCATTAATATCCCTGGGCATGAAGGACCATTTAAATAGCAATATCTAAAACGAGAGAAAATCCATTGCTCTAGGAATACATTCTCACTAATGAACAAAATCTTGATCATACTTTTACCATTGAATGTAGTCTACAAAAAAAGAGGAGGGGAATCATTGCAACACAATATTATATAAAATTATGTATCTGTGAAAATTGTTCCATTTCAGTTATATTATTGTTAATTATAATAACAGTCTTCTATATTGTAGCTATCCATCTAAAGAATTTTGTTTATCTTAGTGTAATTTACAGTATAATTCATTTTTTTCAAATGGTACATCAAGAAACCTAGATATGTATCTATATATACCACCTGTATATACATTCCCTACATGTGCTCCACTGTCAGAATTGTTAAAGTATTCATATTTCATATACTCTATTATTTACTTAATTAGATTAGCTATTGTTTTGATTTTTTTCTATTTCTCAGGAGACATAAAAATAATAAAGGCAGAATAAAACATACAATAATGGTATCAATCATTTATTTCTTAGGTTGTTCACCAAAGTAAGACACAGCTCATCATCTGTCTGCCCTTTATTGTCACCATTCTTACTCTTATAAATGCAGTCATTCTCTTTTTTTGAATAAGACTGAAACACCAGGAAAGACTGTTCATCAATGTAATTACAGCACTTCATGAAAAACTCATTCTCCTAGGCTTGAAAAGAACATCCATTTCTACCAAATATGCCCCAGATTCTATTGATAGAATTATAAATTATTAAACAAATCACATAGCTTGAACATAAAAAAAAATAACCTGCCGGTGATCATGTTTTTTAATTTTTAAGTAATGACAAAATATCTATCTGGTTCTGATGGGAAATATTCATTCTATTCAGAGAGCAATAAACCACACTATACCTAAGATGACAGGAAACATGCAAGGAAATATTCTTATTTTGGGCTTGCTGTTATAATACTTAGTTTTGCCACTGCTTACAAACATTTTACAATAATTAATTCTAGAAAAAAATATAGTTTTAATTCATTTAATTGATTCTAATTCATATTAATAAATGAAACCATTTAATGAGTCAAAAACACATGAAATTTTAAGAGTTTCTATGTAAAAAACTGGGGTAATCAACAACTTCTCCTTTGTATTAAATATTAACTGTCATTAACATAAAGATAGTATGATTCATGATAGTATTTATAAGGAATTTAAGAATAATATGACTCATAAATGAGGTAATAGTTTACTAATTTATTTTTTGAACATCTCTCATCTTATTGATTGGTTGATTTTTCTAGTTATACATAAAAACAGCTATTTTTTGTTTTAGATATATACTTTTTTTTTTACAAATTTCCATATGAATCATGTTGAGAAAGAAAAATCAGAGCAAAAGGGAAAAACTATGAAAAAAGAAAAAATAAAGTGAACATAGCATGTGTTAATTTACATTCAGTTTCTATGGCTTTCTCTCTGGATGCAGATGGAGTTTTCCATGAAAAATGTATTGGGATTGTCTTGGATCACTGATTTGCTGAGAAGAATCAAATCTGTCATAGTTGATATTTGAATAATCTTGCTGTTACTATGTACAATGTATTCCTACTTGTGCTTTTCTCATTTAGCATTACTGTATGTAATTTTTTTCAGTACTTTCTGAAATCCACTTGTTTATCATTTTTATAGAACCATAATATTTCATTAATTTCATATATCTCACCTTGTTCAGCCATTCCCCAATTGACAGGCATCTATTTATTTTCTAATTCTTGACAGGCATCTATTTATTTTCTAATTCTTTGCTACCACAAAAAGAGCTGCACCAAAAATTTTTGTACATGTAGGCCCCTTTCCTTATGATTGTCTTGAGATATAGACCCAGTAGTGGCACTGGTGGGTCAAAGAATATGCACAATAACACCAAAATCCATTAGTGACACAGTTTTTTTTCACATCTCCAACATTTATCATCGACTTTTCCTGTCACATTAGACAATATGGGAGGTGTGACGTGTTACCATAGAGCTGTTTTAATTTTCTTTTTTTTTTTTGCTCAATATGATTTGGAGCATTTTTTCACATGACTATAGATGGCTTTAATTTCATCATCTGAAAATTGTCTTCATATCCTTTGACCATTTATCAATTGGGGAATGTCCTATAAATTTGACACAGTTGTTTATATATTTTAGAAATGAGACCTTTAAAAGAAGCACTGTCTAGAAATAATTTTTCCCAGCTTTGTACTTCCCTTTTAATCTTGCTTCTGTTGGTTTTATTCATGAAAAAAATTCATAATTTAATGTGATCAAAGTTGTCCATTTTGCCTTTCATAATGTTCTCTAGTTATTCTTTGGTCATAAATTCCTCCCTTCTCCAGAAATTTAATAATCTAAGTGAAATGGAAGAATAACCTCCAAAAATATAGATTGCCCAGGTTAATAGAAGAGGAAATACATTATTTAAATAGTCTCATTTTAGAAAAAAGATAAGTAGCATTTATTTAAAACCATCAGCAAGCATCATATGTAATGGCAACAAACTAGAACCATTCCCAATAAGATCAAGGGTGAAAAAAGGTTGCCCTCTATCATCATTACTATTCAGTATTGTATTAGAAATACTAGCTTTGACAATAAGAGAAGAAAAAGAGATTAAAAGAATTAGAGTAGGTAAGGAGGAAACAAAATTCTGACTCTTTACAGATATGCTGGTATACTTACAGAACCCTAGAGAATCAATAAAGAAACTTCTAGAAACAATTCACAGCTTTAACAAAGTTTCAGGATACAAAGTAAATCCACATAAATCATTAGCATTTTTATATATTACCAACAAACTCCAGGAGGAAGCGATACAAAAAGAGAAATTCCAATTAAATAACTATTGATAATATAAAATATTTGGGAATATATCTGCCAAGAGAAAGTCAGGAACTATATGAACACAACTACAAAACAATTTCCACACAAATAAAATCAGATCTAATCAATTGGCAAAATATCAAATGCTTATGAATAGGCCAAGCAAATATAATAAAAATGACAATAATACTTAATATTACTTATTTAGTGCTACACCAATCAAACTCCCAAGAAATTATTTTACAGATTTAGAGAAAAATAATAACAGTTTACCTGGAAGAACAAAAGATCAACAATTTCAAGGGAATTAATTGGAAAAAAAAGTTAATCAGGGTGACCTACTTGTGTCAGACCTAAAACTATATTATAAAGCAGCAGTCATCAACATCATATGGTACTGGCTAAGAAAAGAGTAGTCGATCAGTGAAATATGTTAGGTTCACAGGACAAAATAGTCAATGACTATGGTAATCTAGTGTTTGACAAACTCTAAGACCCCAGCTTTGAGAATAAGAACTCACTATTTGACAAAAACTGATGTGAGAATTGGAAACTACCATGACTTATTATGTAAGTATATAAGAGCTAAGAAATCTGGGAGGGGAGACAGACTACAAGATAGAAAAGTGGTGCTGGAGGCACTCCTGTCTCCTGCATTTCCTGCACTGAAACCAAGACGCATTCCACAGGGCCTCCAGAAAGCTAGATTGAGAAACAGGCAAAAGAGACAGACTGTGAAGAAGACTTTGGACTTTATCCCTGACTTCTCATGGTGATTTCTCAGCTGAAAACAAGGCTGTCCTGAGATTTCCAGAAAGCTAACCAGAACATTACAAGTTCCAATGATCTTATGATGATGAGAGCTATCTGCACACAGAAAAAGGTCTGGGGGAACTGAGTGTGGATCTCAACATAGCATTTTCATTTCATTTGTTATTGTTTGCTTGATTTTAATTTTCTTTCTCATTTTTTTCTTTTTTTATCTGATTTTTCTTGTGCAGCAAGATAATTGTATACTTATGTATGCCTATATTGCTTTTACATATATATTTTTGTATATTTAACATATATTGGATTACTTTCCATCTAGGAAAAGGGTGGGAAAAGGGGAGAGGGAAATTGGAACTCAAGGTTTTGCAAGGGTCAATAGTGAAAAATTGTCCTTGCATATGTTTAGAAAATAAAAAAGCTTCAATAAAAAAAAGAAAGAATAAATTAAAAATAAATAAAATGGCACTATTTAAACAATATTTTTCTTATTCTGTTAATCTGGACAATTTAAATATTTGTAAATATTCACCTGTTCTGGTTAAATTATCAGATTTGCTGCCATACAGTTGGGACAAAATAGCTCCTAATTATTGCTTTAATTTCTCTTTCATTGGTGGTAAGTTAAATCTTCATTTTTGATCCTGGTTATTTGGTTTTTTCCTTTCCTTTTTCTAATCAAATTAACCAAATGTTTACCTACTTTATTGTTTTTTTTTTCATTAAAAAAAGTTTTATTAATATCTCCTTTGAGTTTCAGAATTTCTAATTTGGTATTTAATTAGGGGGGTTAATTTATTTGTTTTCTATCTTTTTTAATTGCATGTCTATTTCATTGATCTGTTTTTCCTTTTCATTTGTGTAGCTATGTAGAGATATAAAATTTTGGTATGTTTCATTATTGTTGAATGAGATAGAGTGAGATCTCTTAACACAGTTGTGAAAATCAAATAAGGCTTCATTCACTCCAGAGCTGGTACAGGCCTGATGTAGTCCTTGGGTATTGACCCAAGGACATACCTACTTCCCCTTACTGATATCCTTTTTTCTATCATATCCTTTTTTCTAGGGACTATTTAAACTGCTGATCTGTCTCTAAGGTGCCTCCTCCTTTTGATTGCTTGCTACTCTTGCAAAACATCATTTCCTTCCTATCTCAACCAAATATGGGCAGCTATACTCTTACTTACCAAAGTTCAATTTCCCGAGGAGTTCCCACATTTAGAATCTAAGACAATGTAATGCCGGAGAAACTGAGGCAGGATAGAAATTAAAGAACAATTTAATAATTTATTTAAAAGGGAGAGATTTATTGGGATCAAATAGATCCATGGTTTGGTCCCAGAGCTGAATGAGACTATTGTCTCCAAGAATACAGACACAAATGTCTGATACAAAATTCTTTTATAGGGTAACAAGAACAATGGCATAATGGAGAAAGTACCAGTATGGTAATGACCTAATGGGGGGAGGCACCTAGGATGACATAATGAGAGGTATTGGAGGGCCTCTTGATATTCTAATGATATCTAAAATGGATAAAGACTTTTTATCCCATCAAACATTAAGAGGGAATGATTATAGCCTAAGGACTAAGATATAAGACCTTTTTCTTTCCTTTTCTTTTGGTATTGCCTCTATTTTTTACTTTTATGGTCAAACTCTGCTCTTGGGGTAAATGAGGCACTGCCCCAAACTGCCTATGCAGCTCCAAGCCTTGGTTTTGTATACAGGGACCATTGTGGGGATAGCTTTGTCTGCTCTTTCCCAGGAAACTATCTGGTTTCCCAGAGTTTGCCTTCTGAGCTGAGACTATGCATTGCCCAATTATTTACTCCTCTACTGAGCCAGTTCTGAGGGTCTTAGTGCTGATCCAGTGTGATTAAGACCTTCTCACTGGCTTTCCCTGACTCTGTCTGAGCTGGGCTGAACACCTTTTTTCACTCTAGTGAGACTGACTTTTTTTGAAGTTTTTCCAATCTATCTTGAGCTGGAGAATGGTTTCAATTACATCAAACTCTGTTCAGAGGTTTGGTTTTATGTGTTTTTTGAGGAAAACTGGGAGAGCTTGGGCAGTTTCCTGGCTTCACTCTGCATTCTTAGCTCCACCCCTGGAACACTCCAATGTTTTAAATAAAAATGCAGTAATAATAATTTTATTCTTTTTACAAATTCCTGTGATGATTGCTGTGATGCCTTATTTCAATGTCGCTAAAGCAGTAAGAAGAGTGTATTTTGATTGGTTTTTGTAATGGAGATTTTAGGGCTGAAGTAATCCAATCCATTGCTTAGGGGTAAGATGAATGATGGCATGAGACAATATGATAAGAATTTGGAGTGCATTTTCTGAGTACAAATCATAGTGAAGTTAAATTCTTAATGTGAATATTAAATTTATAACCTAATTGATATTAACCCCATGATCTAGATCTGAGTTAAACTTTTTATGGGTCAATTTCCATCTTGCCAGTCTGGTAAAACCTTTGGATTTATTCTCAGAACAATGATTTTAAATACACAAAATAGATGGAATTTACAGTTATAGAAGAAAACTAATGAAATTTAGTTGTAATTTATTATGAAAAACAAACAAGTTTAGGAATTTCAGTTTAAGAGCTCTTGCTCTAAAACATAGCATTTTTATATCTGATACATTAAGTGCAGGATTAATTAATCATCTATAAAAGGGTAAACTGAGTTTAAGTTTAAAGCAAAGGAAAATAGTGTACTCTTTATAATGAAGTATTTAATGCAATATTAATAGCACCAACAATGTATTATTTATTTTCTTTGGAAGAAAAAGAAATCTCAGAGAAATAGAAGAAAAAATGCAAACCTATTAATTTATACTTTAAATGTGAATGGATTACATTATCTAATAAAACAAAAAAAATGAATAAGAAAACAGAAGTCAATATTTTGCTGCAAATAAGAACTATGATTTAAATAAAAGAACTCTTATAAAATGAAAATAGGAGACTAGAAACTTTTTCAGGAATTTTTAAAAGATTTTTAATCTTGTTAAAAGTCAATTCCCAGAGTCAAGAAACAAAGAAAGAAAATAGATTTTGTTTAAATTATCATTAAAGATTTAGTGATATTTCGATAAAGCTTATATCTAAGTTTTTTTTAAACTTAAACCTGTTTTTTTTGTTTGTTTGTTTTGTTTTTTGGTAAATACTAATAAAATGGATTTCCAGTTCTTATACATTTATTTAATTTATTAGTATCCATAGAATAGGATAGTCTATTTTACCACCACAGAAATGCAATGGAGGGAAATGATTCACAGTAGCCTATGAAAAGTAACAAAAAGTATATAAAATATACTAAAATTGCCTATAAACTATCCATGTATGACAATTATATGGTTGCTGAAAACATAATACTCCCACCCACAGTATTGGAATTGTCCCAAAACTCTTTATAATATTTAGTTAGGGTCAGGGAAGGACTGGCACAAACCAATTTTCTTTGCATATCCCTCAACCCCAAATCATAGTTTTGCTTTCTAAGGACACAGTCCAAGAGTGAATTATGTGGATAACCTTCATCTTTCTCTAGAAATTTTATGCATAAATTCTTTTATATCGGTATTCTTAAACTGAGGTTTACCCATAATTTACCCAATTTTACCCGATACCCAACTATTGGGGTTGGAGGTGCTATAGGAAAATGATTTTTTTTAACAAAATACTAGATGAGCCTATATGAAGAATCAAAATATCTTTTTTTCTGCATAGAAAATTAAGTGGGTTCAGGAGCAGTATCAATGACAATATTTATAGTATTCATTTTGTTATTAATAAGTGACTTAGTTTAACTAAGTGGCACAGTGGATGGAGTCCTGGTCTTGGATGGAGGAAAACTCATCTTCATGAGTTAAAATCTGCCCTTAGTTACTTAGTAGCTATGTGATCTGAGCAAGTTATTTAACCCTATTTACCTCAGTTTCTTCATCTATAAAATAAACTGAAGAAGGAAATGGTAAACCTCACTAGTAACTTTGCCAAGAAAACTCCAAATGAGGTAACAAAGTTGGACTTGACTGAGAAATGACTATCCCTTTTTGGGATGAATATTTAATATACATATGCTTCTATAGAAAATATGTGCTCTGCATATTATCATCTCCTGGGGCAGTGAGATGGTGAAATAGATAGAGGACCAGCCCTAAACAAATCTGGCCTCAGACACTTAACACTTCCTGGCTGTGTGACCCTGGGCAAGTCACTTAATCCCAATTGCTTCAGCAAAAAAAATAAAAATAAAAATAGACATTATCATCTCCTAAGCTTACAGAATCAATTCTCAACAACTCTCCTGTAAAAGTACAAATATCAGAACCTGCCATGTTATTCTGAAGCAAGGCCTCAACAACAATGTAAAGCAATCTATTTTACTAAATGTTATAAAAGAAAATTGGCAGAAAATGATCAGGAGATTATCTTATAAAATTTTTAGAAGCTATTAGCATAAATGGGTAAAGAAAATTTGAGATAAGATCTCAGTGAATCAGATTTTCCCAAATAATTATAAGATGAAACTTCAAGGACAAGTAAAAAGAAAAAAAAAATATTAAAGGTTCTCTAGCATTTCTGTAGTGATATAGTTTCATCTATAATGTCAATGTAATGATAGTCATTGGATATTACACCCTTAGGATTCTATGTCCTTTAGAGTAGCAATATCAAACATTCAGTCTACAACACTCCAGAGTATTTCCTGAAATCAGTTAAAATATAGAGAAATGTTTAACAACATAAACAAAAATAGAAAACAGATTATATTAAATTCTAAAACTAAAACTAAAGCTAAATGTTGTTGATGGAAAGCTTTTCAATTTCATTTCTTTAAAATTATTTATTTCATTTTTATTGTAACTGCCTCTATGAATGTTTGCAGATTCTCACCCTTACCACAACTATGAATATAGGTGTGTCTTAGAATTTCAGGGAGGAAATTCATTTTTTACTTTTTAATGGATTATAACATGGGATTTTGGTCTATTTTCAATTTCTGCCAAACTACTTTCTCATTTTTCCACCAATTCTTATGAAACACTAAATTGTAGATTTTACTCATTTCCTATATATCTTTGCCTTGTCTTTTCCAATAATCTGATTCTATTACCTTCTTTTTAAACAGTACCACATAGTTTTGATGATTGCCAATTTGTAACATAACTTCCAAAGCCTAGACATGCTACTTCCCCAAAATTGCTCCTTCCCTTCTCCCATTTTCCCTTGAATTTTTGAACCTTTTGCCCTTCCAAATGAATTTTTATTTTATTTTGTATCCATTTAGTTATTTGATTAGCAAAGCCCCAAAGCAATAAATTAATGTAGGTAATGCAGGTGATGATTCTCAAATAGACACAATAATGACATTATGAACAATAAATATGTAAAATAACAAATAAAAAAGAAAAACAGTGAGCAACTATGGAAAATAGAATGATAATAATGAAATTAAAAATCAAAATTTATGAGATTCCAGCTGAAGTAGTCTTGAGAGGGAAAAGCTAAGAAACAAATAAATCTCTGAGTGTGTACATTAACAAAATAGAAAAAAAAGAATAAATTAACTGAAAATAGAACTAAAGCATAAAAAATTAATGAATAAACAAGCTTAAAATAAATAAATGTATTTTAAAAGTCCTCTTGTGAGGACACCGTTAGATAAATTACAGAGAATAATTTTTTTAAGTATACAGAACCTTCATCAGAAAATGAAATGCCAGAAGAATATAATTTTTTTAAAGTGTAGGAGTAAATATAAAAACATCTAAATTAAAAGAATATGAAATAAAGATCTGATTTCTTTCAGAAAAGACTATCAAGGAAACATCAAAATGGCAAAAATAATAATTAATAATCCATATTCAGGATGGAATGTAAGGTGAATGTTGTGTACAGTAACAGCAGTATTGTTTTATGAATAATTTAAGTGAATAAGTCATTTTGACTTATAAATACCTAAATTAATTAAAAAGGATATATGAAGAAGATAATATCTACATCCAGAGTAGATTAGTAGAATTATATAGTAGATTAGTAGAAAAATATAAAGTATATATAGAATGATTTTACACACACACACACACACACACACACACACACACACACACACATATACATGCACACTTGTATGTACTGGAAGTCATTATCAGAGTGACCTGAAAGAGGGGAAAAAGAAACTTACATGATAATTTTATTATATATATAAAAGGAATTGCAAGTTGTACATAACAGATTTACAGTTTCATGTGCAATCATATTTTTAAAATCATATTATCATATATATATATAATGGAAATGCATGTTTTATTCCATAAATTAGAAACATTTTAAAAATTTATAAAATTATATTATTGTATCAATAGATACAGAAAAAAGATCTGTTAGTGCTAGGTTCATTTACGTGAAAAAACATATAAAAATAAGCAAATAGTGTTTTTTAACTATCATGTTTTTGTTATTGTGATTAATTTTATTTGCATATGCTGTAGAGTTGGATCTTTTTTTTTTTCAAAAGTGAGATTGATTTATACTTATTATCAATTTGGAATGGATATATTTACTTTCACTCTTTTTTACTAATGTCACAGACCATTTTGAATTGGACTTTCAGGAATATAGACTTAGTCTCCTTACATTGGGAGATGTGGCATTTCTCATATTGGGTTTATCAGTTGAGAAATCTGGAATATGGAATTGGTCCTAGGCGTTTTTCCAATGCTTTTCCCTCAGAACTGAATAAAGTAAACTCCTGCATAAATTAAGAGGACTCCTGTCTCTGCTCGTTTGCTTTCCCTTAAATAGCTGGGCACAATAAGAATCTGTTGATTCTCACAAAGGTTAGGATAGAAATAAGGACAAAAGTATTTGAACAAACTCACTACAAGTGAGGAGGCTTTCTTCCTTGAACAGACTTTATATATGAGAATGTTTCAATCATCTTTTCCCCCACGGTCAAAAACTAAAACTGAAAACATTCTCATTCAACAGCATTGTCTCAGTTGTATATGTCCAGTTCTATTCTCTGTTTTCTTTTGTTTCACATAATTGTGTAGAATTCATATTTTTTTTTTGCTTTTTATGGGGATTGGGGGAGGATTAGGGAGTTCAGTAAGAACAGTAGGTCTCTCTGGCTCTCTATAAGGGCCAGGAGCATTTTATATATATATATATATATATATATATATATATATATATATATATATCAAGATGAAGTGGGGTAGAGAAAGGGTAAAAGACAATATTTGATAACTTATTTTTACTAAATATTCTTGAAACCTATATATATATATATATATATATCAAGATGAAGTGGGGTAGAGAAAGGGTAAAAGACAATATTTGATAACTTATTTTTACTAAATATTCTTGAAACCTAGCTGCTAATCTTAGTCTTCACACTTGGTATCTAAGAAGCCTAATTATTTGAGTGTCCAAATAGAAGGTAACTCTTATAGAAAATATATAGATGTTTGAGGGGCAAATTATTGAAAGAGGTTTAAAACCATGCTCCTCCCCCCTGCTCTAGGTAGATAGAGAGAGAGAGAGGGACAGAGAGACAGAAAGAGATGTGGATAGATAAATGAATGAATAAATAAATAAACCACTTTCAGAATCATGTTAAATCTGGAAAAGCTATTAAGGCAAGATCATCTAGAGACAACTAAGTGTGATGCTAGATTGGAGTCAGGAAAATGAGAAATCAAATCTTTTTTTCAAAATCCAATTGTGTCACTTGGCAAGTTATATAGCTTCTCTCAGCCTCAGTTTCTGCTTCTGTAAATTGGGGGTAATAATTACATCTATTTCATATATTTTTGTGAAAATTAAATGAAAAGCACTTTAAAAATAATAAAATGATATATAGTTAATAGCTGGCTATTATTATCTAATGCAACTCCACTTTACAAAAGAGAAAACTGAGGCTTCAGAAAAAAGTGATTAATCTAAGGTTATTCATTGAGCTGAGAGTAAGTTAAATGGAGCAAAAATCTCATAAACTTAGAGACTAGGAGACAAATCTCATTTTGTAGAGAAAAGTCTCAGAACTAGCATTAGAAC
Organism: Sminthopsis crassicaudata; assembly: GCF_048593235.1. Taxonomy (NCBI): domain Eukaryota; kingdom Metazoa; phylum Chordata; class Mammalia; order Dasyuromorphia; family Dasyuridae; genus Sminthopsis; species Sminthopsis crassicaudata. The sequence continues at coordinate 319,024,718 of NC_133617.1, read as the reverse complement.
ATAGAGCAGAGGCCTTGTCTCATCATTCTTAATTTAATATTCTTTCAAGCAAGATGTTGAAATCTGATTTCTCTAGAGGATATGAGTCTTTTTACTTGGAAAAATTAACTGAGTTAGAATGCCCTATGGTTCTTCTAGGTGTATGATAAACAGAAAGAAATGTACTTTCCTCCTCAGTCTCTGCTCCTTAGGAAAGTTTCAGCAAGTTAGGAGGGCGAAATCTGAAAGAGAAAAAAGTCTGTGAAACAGAAAATGGAGACATCTTCAGGAAGCCATCACTATTCAAAAGAGTCTAAAGAAACTTTATGGATGAATCACTGAGATGGAAAGGAAAGAAGAGAGTCTATATAATCCCTCAAACAACTGGCTAACTGAACCAAGGACAGATCTACTTCCCACCATTAAGAAAAGTTTTAACTTCCCCAACATTTGCTTTAGTATCCATTCTCTTAAAGAAACCCATGAGTCAGCTAAAATGGAAGATTAGCCATTTTCTTGAAAGAACCTTACTTAATTTCAAACTAACAGATCTTACTTTTATATATTTCTCAATTATACAGTTTTTTGTTCTTCAGGCAGAACCTAACAAATAACAATACCTCTCTAAACCGACAGCCTTTTAAAAATTTGAAACAAAGATCTCCAATTAAGTTTCCTTTTGTCTAAACTAAAAAATTCCACTACAACTGTTCCTCAAATAATATATTCTTTAGTCTCCTCATTCTTATAACTCATTTTTCTTGGCATACTCATTTTTGTATAAGTCTTTTCTACAATATTTAGGATTAAATGCAATATTCCTGATGTAGCTAATCAAATCATAGCAAAGTGAAAGTTACCTCTTTCAGTCTAGATTGTCTGGTTATTGTCCTTCTTTCCAAAAAAAAAAGACCAAAATGACATCCCAATGTTAGAACTAAGAAACATTATATTCAGATGTGGCTGATCTGACTAATATAAGCCTAGAAGACTATACCACAGGTTGAGCACAAATAGCTTATATTAATGTTTATTGATGTTTCTAAGCTATTGCATCTTACATTTTTCTAATTATTATTAATATTATTAAAGCTTTTTTTTAATTTTTCAAAACATATGCATAGGTAATCCTTTAATATTTGCCCTTGCAAAGCCCTGTATTCCAGTTTTCTCCCCTTCCCCCATGCCCTTCCCTAGATGGCAAGTAGTCCAATATATGTTAAACATGGTAGAAATATATGTTAAATCCAATAGATGTATACATATTCATATACTTATCATACCACACAAAGAAAAAAAAGAGAAATAAAATAAAATGCAAGTAAACAACAACAAAAAGAGTGAAAATGCTGTTGTGAACCACACTCAATTCCCACAGCCCTCTCTCTGGGTGCAGATGGCTTTCTTCATCACTGAACAATTGGAACTGGTATGAATCATCTCATTGTTGAAAAGAGCCATGTCCATCAGAATTGATCATCATATAGTCTTGTTGCTGTGTATAATGATCTCCTGATTCTGCTCATTTTACTCAGCATCAGTTCATGTAAGTCTTCCAGTCCTCTCTGAAATCATCCCGTTGGTCATTTCTTACAGAACAATAATATTCTATAACATTCATATATCATAACTTATTCAGCCATTCTGCAACTGATGGATATCCATTCAGTTTCCAGTTTTTTGCCATTACAAAAACATTTTTGCACTTGTGGGTCCCTTTCTCTTCTTTAGGAGCTCTTTGGAAATTCTGCATCACAGCTTTCAGGGTCCTGACTGGGAGGGTCACAGATAGAGTGTCCTCTCCAGGGGGGAAATTCCAAAGAAACTCTGCTTTAAATAACTTATATATGTTACTTTAAACAAAGAAGACTTAATGCCAACCAAGAAAGCTCTCAGTCAAATTTTCTTAGGTGCCTGCATTGGGGAGGTAGCCAGCCCCCTCAGTGAGACTCTCATAAGTTGTTTATTTTGGGGGGGGCTGGCTAGGCTCCTGAAAATAAATTCCTCAAGATGTTTTGACCCTAAATAACTGGCCTAGTGCCTCAAAGTTAAGCACTGGTCTTCATCTAAAATCTATCACATCTCCAGGCTTAGAGGCATCCTTAGGGCAAATATGTGCAGAGCCTACATTGAGCCATGGAAGAGCCTTTATACTGTGTATTTACCAATCACACTGTCTCTCATTTCTCAAATCAATTCCAAAGTTCTTAGAAAAGCTTTTACATGTCCTTCTATCATTTTTTCTGACCTCCATGTGAGTTCTTGTTTTCTGTGAGTTCTCTGTAAAATAATCTTTCAGATAAATATACAATGGCATTCAAACTATATGGCTATTCTGGAGCTATGCAGTGTCTTATCTTGCTAACTGATCTTCAGGATCTTCCTAAGACAATTCAAATAGAAATTCAGTTCCCTGGCAGAGCTCTGGTTAGCTGTCCAGGTTTCACACACATAAAGCTATGAGTTCAGCACAGTTCCATAGACCTTCAGTTTGGTAGGCAATCTAATATCTCTTCTATCCCACATTTTTCTTCAGAGCCTTCCAAACCAGCTAGTTCTGGTAAAGTATGTATCAAATTCATCATCTATATGCAAATTCACTAGAAAGTATTCTGCCAAGGTATTTAAAGCATTTAAATGTCCCCTAAAGTATTTAAATTTTTCCATTTGCATTGTCTGATGATTCCATATGTTGATGATTTAGTTTTGCTGGCTGATGGAAATTCTATTTTCTTGGTGTCATTAGACAAAACTAGCAAAGACAGCAGAAAATTGACTGATAATTTTGTTGCTTCTCAGCATCAGAGTGTATAATTATCTGCAAACAAAAAGTCACACACAAACTCACCTTCCTCTTTAGTCTTCACGTGTAGCCTTTTCAGGTTAAATAATTGACTGTCAGTGTGATAACTACCCTTGATGCCATTTTTGTCCTCTTTGAAAACGTCCAAAAATATCACTGAAAACCTTGTTAAAAAGTACAGAATCCTGTGCTATACTCCATTTGGTGACTGGAAAGCATAAGAGCATCATCCATTATCTAGAACCCATGTAATCCTGCCATCAGTAAATTGACGTACATCTCCAAGCAAGCAATGCCCCCCCTCCATGATCTTCCTTAAGCCCTCACAATTGAAAGTATCAAAGGCCTTCGTCACCTTGATGAATGTTGTTTACAGATTTATGTTTTGCTCCTGGCATTTCTTCCAGAGTTGTTGAAAAGCAAATCTTATCCTCAGCCTTTTCTGAAGCCACACTGGCTCTCATGTAGATGACCATTCTCTAAGCATAAGATCAATCTATTAAAGAAGATTCTAGGAATCTTTCCAGCAGTTACTAAGAAAGAGACACAACCCCACCCACCACACCAATGATTGTTGAAGGACAACATTTTCTTTACCTTTATATATAGGGACAATGAAGGCATCCTCAAACTCCTATGGAATAACCTCATCTTCCTATATGATATAGAAAATTACATTCAATTTTTGTATAAGCAATAGACCCCCTGCCTTGTAAATCTTAGTTGGAATAGATTTGCACAGGCATTTTGCCATAGGGGAGGAATGTAATGACATTCAAAACCTCTTCTTCAATTAGAAATTTGGCTAGAGAGGGATTCTGCAACCTAAGATATATAGTAAATGTTGATTATTGTTGATTGATGACAATCTCTTGAGAATACTATGGAAGTGCTCAGCCCACCTCTCCTGGATCATGTCTTTATCTGTAATCAATGTAGCTTCATCAGCACTGAGTATTTGGGATGCACCATATGTCTTTGGCCCATACACAGCCTTCAGGGTATCATAAAATGCTTTGAATTGTTACTATCGGTGTAAAAATGAACTTCATATGCCAAGATTCCTGCATCTCTCCACTTTATTTTAATGGTGTTTAACATTGACTTCTTAGAGACTAAAAAACTCTCCTGCTGGTAAACCCTCTGGAGTTGTTTGTTTGTTTTTTTAATTGTTTTTTTGTTTTTTGTTGTTTGTTTGTTTGTTTTTGTTGTTTTTGTTATTTTTGTTTTTCATTTAGCAGCATCTGAATTTCCTCATCACTTTTATAACCCAATCTCAATATTTAAGAATATTCTGGTCCAGTTGAATAAATATGCTGCTGTATAGCAAAGCTATGAAAACTGCCCACTTCTTTTCTGCTCCATTGCACCAACCATGTGTTGGCTCAGCTCTTCCTCCACGTTAGCAATGAACTGTTCACACTCAGAGAGGCTTTGTAATCTGGTAACATTAGCTTTGCTGGTACCATCATCTTGCCCTGAGAGAGTGGGGACCTTACTTTTGCTTAATGTGAATGTTTAGTTTGAAGAAGATACATCTGTTATTAGTCCAGCACTCAATATCACACCTCTTTTGTCACTCTTACATCCTGTCTATCTCTTTTCCTTAAAACTAAAGCCTATTAAATGCCAATGTTTGTTTCAAGGATGGACCCAAAAGGCTTTATTGCACTGAGGTAAACAAAAGACAATGTTGATGATGAGAACAGTTATGAGGTACATAACAAGTAAGCAGTAAGTAACCATTGCTGTTGCTGGATTTTTTTTTCCTTTTTTTCCATACTGTTGCTGTTTCTGACTCCATTCCTCCCCAACACTTCCTGCCATGTCTGATAATCTTTGCCTACACTGGCTTTAAGGTCACCCAGAATTATTAGCTTGCTCTATTTAACCAGTGATGATATGGGTCTCCAGTTTTTCATAAAAAATTTTCTTTGATCTCATCAGAGTGTGTCTTGGTAGTAGCATATACACTAATGATAGTGATGTGGCTACTTTTCTGCAAGTGGAAATCACATTGTTATGAGCTCATCATCCATACCTTTTTATACACATACAAGTTTTTTTTACTAAATTCATTTTGATTTCAAAACTTATGCCAAATTCATGGCATTCCTCATCATTTCAGCCACTCCAGAAAAATGTGTATCCAGCTCTTACTGCAGTAGACTGGCCACCACTTGCCATCCTCATTTCGCTCAAGGCTGCTTTTTGGATATGCCTGCTGAGTTCTGTCATATCAAGAGCAATTCAATATGGATGTATTTCAACCATAGTGTGGGATCACTATCTTCCATAATAAACAGGCCAGGATTGGGTGAAGTACATAACTTTTAGGGTACTTTTTCTAATCCCTTTCTTATTTTGGGAAATAAGTAATTGTTTTTTTAAAAGGTTGCTCAGATACCCAGGGGCTGCCAAATACCACTGCTGCTTCAGTTCAGTGAGAAAACAAACCCATGGCCTAGACCATCAGTGTGCATAGTTGTGACTACAATTCCCAGTGTATCCACACCTGCTTCCTCATCACTTGCTTATTACCACAAGACTTTGGTACAAATGACAATATAATAGAAGTGAGGTCTTTTGAAATTGAATTTGTGAAGCAGAGTTACACAAATTTGTCAGCCTTACTCTCTCTTCCAGAGTAATGAAAAGTCCAAGAGTCAAGACAACTTTTGATGCCTTGAGATACAGTGTATGACTTTGATGTTCCCAATTTCTCAACAAGCTCTAAGCACCCCAGAAGCACTTCAGTCATCTTCCTGAACATTGAAACAAATTGTTCTCATCTGCCATTTTGCCAAAAGGAAATTCACATACTTTAAGTAGACATCTTCCCTATCTCACCAATGGATTTTAGACCCCTCAGTGATTTAGTTCTTTAGTGGTTTAACTCATCTGCCAAAATGGTCCATTAGGATGTGATTGCTTCATATGTTACAGCTTCTTAGAGTCACAGACAAGATTTAGATGAATCAGATAGTCTCTAAAGATGGAAAATAGCTCTAAAAAGAGCTCATGTACCCTCACATCAATTTTTGTTCCTGAAAACTCCTGTTCTTCATTCTAGATAGCATGTATCTTAGTATTCATAGGACTGTTCAAACACCACATTGTTGGTTCAAAATGAGCTTGCCAAAACAAATAAATAAAACAGAACAAAAAAAATTGGTTACAAATTCAATTCCTTGACTTCAAGTGTTTGGCCTTTACTTTTTTCATACTTTATTTCATTCCTCTCTATTCAATACATTTTTCAATATGGTCAAGATTATTTTTTCTGAACCAGATTCGATCATTCATCTTATTAGTTATCCTTCCTAGTTCTGTTTCATCTACAGGTTTTAATAAATATTCCATCCTTTCACCTATCTTACACTTAAATATGTTTGATGGTGCAAGATTAAGTCCAAACCCCTGATTTACTCTACTAAAGACCTCCTTCCAATTTGACATTAAAAAAAAGTGGCTGGTAAATGGCTCAGTGGAAAGAGCTCTGGGCAGAAGTTAGGAAAAATGAGTTTAAATGTGACCTCACTTATTAGCTATGTGACTTTGAACAGGTTCCTTAATCTCTGTTTAGCTCTGGAGAAGGAAATGGTAATCACTCCTTGCCAAGAAAACCCAAAGACATCGTATCATGGGCTCACAAAGAATCAGAAAAGATTATATGACTAAACAACGGAGTCCATTCATTCAACCTATCTATATCTATATCATCTTAATTGTACTGTAATCTCTACCACATTTGTCCATTTTATGGATGGAAAAAATTGTCAAATGTTCTTCTGAAAATCATATAGTTTCTCTATAGCATTTCTTCTAACTACTAATCTATTTACCATATCAAAAAAAGGAAACAGGCCTTTTTTCCTAAGATAACATGTTAATGAAACCATGGTGACCGTTAGTAATCACTTCTATATATATATATATATATATATATATATATATATATATATATATATATATATATATATATATTTATATACACACACATACATACATACACATACAAACCATCCACTTAATCATGTGCTCTGGAATTGTACACCAATAAAAGTCAAAATCTAGTCTATAACTATGGATACAGTCTTTTATTTCCCTTTTGTACATATCAGACAATAAATATCCTTCAGTAATCTTACAACACTTCTTGCTTCCAATTTCTTTCAAAGACAGTATCTTAACAGTTAATATCTACAATTTCTTTCAGTATCTTAAAATGTAGTTTCTATAAGGTTTTGGTGAATTGAACTGATTTAGACCAGCTGGATGCTATCAGTCATCTCACTTATCTGGCTTTTCTATCCCCTGCTACCCATTTTAGAGCTCACCTTTTCTGTCCAAAGAACATTTTCCTTGGAAGATAATACAGAAGCAAATGGTGTTCAATAGTTCATCCATCTTACTGCTGTATATTATTTTCATCCCCCATATCTAAAGCAACAGCATAGTCCTTTTTTGGTCCTCTTCTTTCCCCCATATATTTTTTTAAGTTTGTCATCCTTAATACATATATGGTCATTCCCAACTCATACTTGTTTTAGCACTCCTCTCTCTTTCTCCCTCTCTCTCTCCCCATTTCCCTCTCCCTCTCCTCCTCCTTCCTCTTTTTCTCTCTTTCTCTCACACACACATACATACTCTCTCATACACACATAGATACACACATATGTTTGTATATTATTTTTCTCTACAAATAATCATTAATCATAATCTTAATGACTTTATAAGACAAAAATATGATTATGATATGTACAATCAATTTTACTTACCAATTGGTGAAGCCAATTGGTAAAAGCCCCTGAATAGCAGATTTTATCTTCAATCTGGATCAGGGCTTAATTATTTAGGAAAAAAGAAAAACAGAGGATAAAGGTTGCAAACAGAGAAGAAAAAAATCTTTTAATTGAGATCATCTTAAGATTTTTTTGCTTTGCAATATATTCTAAATTCTTCCTGTTACTTTCTTGGAAATGGTACTCACAGTTCAAGTATAAAAGGAAGAAACTAATATATTTTATGAAGATTTCCCAAGGAATAAAAGTTCAAATAAAAACAATACTTTTACACTTTTAAGGGATAAACTTCTGTTAATATCATCTGGAAAATTTACAGTACATGAAGACTAGCTACAGTGAAGCCTATTTCCCATTAATGACAGATAAATTATCTTTTAATGTACTATGTTAGACATATCATTTAACTACTCTCTAGAATACTATTTTTAGCATTATTCACTAAATCTTTCTGACCCCTCTGCTTTTTTTTCTTCAACTCTTTTTAATGACCATTAATACTTCAAGTCACAAGACTTAATATATTCTTACTTAATATATTCCCATTATTTTGATGGATATGAACTACTTGTTTATCCTGAATCTTTTCTTTCTTTAGAATTTAAATTTATTGTGAAACAAACAGGTAAAGCAATAAATAGTATTCTTTAAATTTCAGTTATGGAGTTGATCATAAGGCAAGGGAGAAGAAAAATATATATTAGTACTTATAATTGAGATTCATTTTTCTTGTCATTGTCACTGTCATTGTCACTAACTGCATTAACTACAAACCAAACTACTGATGATAAATCTCTCTTCACTTCACTAGGCTGATTATTAACCAACAGAAACTTATATATCTAAAAGAGAAAGTAGTTCTTTTCATTTCTGTAGTAAAAATGGTCAGAGTAAAGACAAAGAATACAGAATTTATTAAGGATTGCAATTTTAAGACCATCTAGAAACATTAATAAAAGAATATGTTAAATGCTTTTGTCCAAAGATCATTAAGTTTAAAACAATAAGAATAAATAAGAAAGTTGGAATTAAATAAAAGAATAGTTAACAAAAATTTTGGAGAATAAAAAAAGGAACTAGCAGAACTGGTATAATTGCATGCCTAGAAGTTTCAAGAAACCTTATTTCATGGGGGAACTTAGTGACACCTTTTAATGTTCATGGTGAGCATAAACACAAGAAAAACTGTGAAGAAGTCATAGCTTATACTTTAGCATCTGTTATAAAGGACAAAGAAGTAGACTTTACAATTCATTCAGTAAATTCACATATATTTTCCCAAGTAAATCAACATATATTTTATGACTTCTATGCATTCCACCTCATTTTTTTATGGAATAGAATAAACATATATATGTCATACAAAGCAGCTAAGTGACACAGGGGATAGAATATCAGACAAAGACTTGAGTTGAAATCTGGCTACAGACACTTATTAGCTATGTGACCCTGGGCAAATTACTGGGCAAGTTTCCTTATCTGTAAAAAGACCTAGAGAAGGAAATGGTAAACCATTTCAGTAACTTTTTCCAGAAAAAATGAAATGGAATCATAAAGAGACAACCCCAACTGAACATAAACAATGGTACATACTCTGCGTCAGGCACCCTGATGGGTACTTTACAAATATTATCTCATTTGATTCACACAGCAACCTTGGGAGGTAAGTGCTATTATTATCCTAACTTTGCAGATGAAGAAACTAGAGGAAACAGACCAAAGTTGTTTTCAAATCTGAAGCTGAATTTGAAATTGTCTTTCTAATTCTAACTAAGCCCAGCATTCTAGCCATTGTGCTGTCTAGCTATAGAGAAAAGAGTTGAAAGGCACCAAATTCTGGTGAATAATGAATATTATTTTTCTGGGTCCAAGGAGAACATTTCAAGCAATATAGTGCTGATTAGTCTTTTCTACTCATTCCCTAACATTTAATTAGCAAATGTACTCAACTGAATGGTTTATATAGCAAGTTTTGTGACAAATTACAGCACTGACAAGTGAAATCCTAATCCATGTATAACTTACACAGCCAAGTGGAGTTTGGTTTATTGAACAATACAGCTGAGAAAATTGGTTCCCAATATGGCAGAAAAGAGTCAGAACATGGTTGCCTCTGGCATTCCTATTTATTTGTTCTGGGTCTTCATGTTTATATCTAAAGTGAACTCCCTCTTCTGACTAATTTTTTTTTTTTTTTTGAGGTATCATCTAGCTCTAAAATTCTGTGACACTGATTCTGAATTTGGTAGACAATGATGACATGACATGATCTCAATGTGATTAAGCTACTCTTAAACAGAGAGAATCAAAACAGAATGAACAAAAATCCCTTGCTTCCAATTTAATTTATTTGAAAATTTCATTTTTTATAGGGCCTAAAGGAATCTAAGACACCAATTAGCCAAGCAGCACACCATTTTCAGAAGCCTTTGGGGCAATTTGGTATTAGCATATATGTCAAAACTTTGAGTTACCTATTATATCAGGGTGGGCAGCCAACTGTCTAGTGCTAATTCCAATAATTATCCTGACAATGATCTTGAAGAAGCTACTGCAGTTTTAGAATAAAAAGTAAATCTTATTCAGTAAACTTTCTCATAAATGTTTAAAAATGGGAAATTCTGAATTTTTAACAAACAAAATTTTAAAATCACATGAGGTTTTGATATGTTTTAATTTTATCAATCTATCCACTTGTTCATTTAAATATATATACATATATATATATATATATATATATATATATATATGTATATATATTTATTTTAGACTAGTTTTCCCTATCTCACCAAAGGACAGACATGAAACAGCCACTCATGGACCCAATTCTGCTACTAATCGGCACATAAATTTTAAAGTATTCCATTTTTCCATGGGAGCCAGTTCACCTCTCCTTAGGAGTCCAATAGCCCTCTTTTCTCAGGGTTTCATTGGGTTGGTACCAGACTTGGTACAGCCACAAAACTAACTGCAGCCCTATCACAGCTTGGAACTCTTGAGCTCAAGTGATCCAGCAGCTTTAGCCTTTCCTAATAGCTGGAGTAACAATTGTAATTTATTGTGTTATGATAAACTTAAAAGGCAACTATTAGCACTTAGCTTTAGGAGATATAAATATCTCCTGTAATAAGAAAGGTAATTTCCCAAGTAAGGGTTGCATTGTAAATTTTCACATACAAGGTTAGAGTTCAAGACAAGCAGCCAAGACACGAACTTTCCACTTCTGGTTTAGTGCTTTCTCTTTGTCTTTTTCTATGAGGATATCATTAAAAGAGAGCAGCAACACTACCTTAACAGAGATGTGCTTTATGGTCCATCCTTGTAGATCCCTCTCCAAGTGAGCCTTGTTCATATATTCTTTATATGGATTTCCCATCATGACCTGATCTGACCATATCTCTTTCCTATGGATCAGCCATGCCATGTGTCAGCTAAAACAATATATGTTACCCCTCTCTGTGCTTCTGCATGCACATTCCTTATGGTTTCCTATTTTTTCATTGTATGTATATAATTAGTGGGAAAGTACACTATAGAGTTGTAATTGTTTATTTCTTTTATTATTACATTTCATTAAATGTCTTTGCTTTGAACCAATTTTGTTATCTGGATTATTGCAGGTAAACATATTGGTGGGCTTTTGGGACCTATAGTTTCAGTGGATGTAATATATTTTACTAAACCTGTCTTGATAATTGATAAGATTGTCCTTAGGTACTACAATAATTAAAAAGAACTAATCCAAAGTAAGGGCCTGTCCAATCACTTAACTGATTTGCTGTAGAGGGAAATCCATGTCATTTCAAATCATGGGATGAGTATCAGGAAGCATATAAGTCCTTAGACAAGAAAAAGGCACAGAAAATTAAGGATCCAGAACATGTATGCTAATTATGAAGTGTCTGGAATGCTAAGTTAAGGAGTTTTAATTTTGTTTTATAAAATACTGGAGACAGTAAAATCCTGACCAAAATCCAAAGTTTTACCTATACTAGGACCTCTCTGAGGCATCCTCAATCATCAAATTGACCTTGAATCTTTAGAATATACCAGTGAAGTGAAAGTTTAGCAGAACTGAGAAATCTGTGGAGGCTTTTAGGATTGCCTATTTATGGCCTATGCACATGCTCTCCAAGAGCCTGTAGCATATTTAAATTCACAAAAACCTAAATACTTAAGAGTCCTCTTGGGGGATAGAAGAGTAGGAACAGGAGTTGGCAATGGGAGTAATATATATATAGCAACTAAATAATACTAAATCATGGAAAGGTTGTATCAATGGAAGAAGCACACATCCGTTTTGTACATTTTTATTAGTCTTGATATTGTTGCAATGTTGTTCTCTGCCTCCATTATTTCTACTTATTGACTTTCTCAAATATCTTTCAAATGGATGAAGACAATAATCATGTTTATCTCTATAACTATTGCATTTTGCTGATTCATCTTTTCTTAACATTAGTTTTACCATTTATTTTTTACCAAGCTATGTGATTATAAAAACAATTCACTTAGCTTCACAGTTCCTCATCTGTTATTTAAAAAAAAATATATATGCAAACAAACAAAAATGATGTATTGAATCTGAAAGTGGGACTTCATCTTTAATACTTTCTATTTGTGTAGTATTATACAAATCACTTAACACTAGATCTCAGTTTCTTCTTATCTAAAATGAAAACTTGGGACCAGAAAACTGAGAATTTTCTATTCTAACTCTATGTCCCTGTGACTAGAAACTTTCTAATCTTTCCCCTCTTTAATATTTTATGATTCCAATTAATAAAAACTAAATCAAAAATGTTTATCTGTATTTGCTCTTTGACTATGGATCAATATACACATAAAGTTAAGTTTTAGTAAGCTTTATTCCATATTTTTTTTGTAGGATAGAATAGATGTCAATAAAACAAGTCTGGGTGAAGAAAGGCTGTTTAGTGTCAGACAAAGAAAGTATGACTGGAAATAGAAAGTAATGTGAAAATATGAGTTAAAAGTGCACATACTCTTCCATAGTCTGCTTGGAAGTCTATGTGATGATACTGAACAACATAAGAGAGCAGATAAGAAGTTATTACAACAAGCTATTCCTAGCAAGGATCTACTACAAGACTACTCTTCCTTAGACTAAGATATTTTCAATGTACCACTTGGATACACTAATTGGTCTTTAAATGGATATCTATCACATGACAATTATCAGAGTTCTCACTGGATTTTCTTTTCCTTTTCCACAGTATAGATCTTTTCCTTTTAGCATTCTGCCCCACCCTACTCCTCAACTACCATAGGTTAATTAACTTTTATCTTTTCATAAATCACCTTGATTATGTATTATCATTTGGAGGACCTGCACATTTACTTGCTAAGGGATAAGCAATTAAGAAAAAAAATGGGATAACCCACTAGATATAGAAGAGAAAACAGAGGGAAAAGTCAAGAATAATTATTGTCTACATTTAAAAAATGCCATGAAAATGTTATAAAACTGGAATATGAACAAAAGAGGCTTAGAATCGAAAAGAAATTCAGAAGTCATATAGTTCAACTCACACTTTATGTATTACTCCCCCCTTCAGCATTCATGATATATTATAACAATATCTACTTAACAACCTCAACCAGATTATGATGGAGTACATATCAATTTTGGATAAATATATTAGTTATGATCATGTTCTTTATGTTATGTTGAAATCATTTTCCAGCACTTTTATCTATGAGTTTAGTAATGCCTTTCAATTCCAAACATAGGACTCATAATCTATCATCTTTAAAATATGTTTTCAATTCCATAAATGCTTACCCACATCTCTTACTTTAATTAAGTCTTTTTATTTTGTTTTGTTTTCATCATAGCTTTACCACTGAGTAGGTATCTTATTTGGTCAAATCTCCTAACCATTCTGGGTTTCAGTTCCCTGATTTATTAAAGTAAGTGCGCTAAATATTCCCTAATAATTTAGAATTTTTTATTTTACATTTTATCATTTTAAATAGACTTAAAATTCACTTTTTATCACAGCTTCATTGAAGAACTCGTAAAAAAGAAATGTTGGCAAATCCTTAGTTATCAATGTCTGGTTAATAATTGAATTTTCTTCAGATTTAAGTTTCATCCATTTAATTTGAGGACTTCATCTCAATTACTATGCAAATCTCCCTGTGAAGAGAAATCTGCTAAACTGTACCAGCTATTGCTTCCTCACTGAGGACATTAGTAAAAAAGGAGAATATTCACTTAGAATTTGTGATATAGAAAAGTAAAACTCAGTGAAATCAGGCAATTATCATTGGTTTGAGGAACATAAATTTTAAAAAGTTCAAAAAAATGTTAGGAAGTATATATTAAAATTCAACAGGAAAGATTTATTTGACAGAGGTGTCTAGTTGGCAAGAAATAAATTCTAGCAACACTAATACAAATAATTCTAAATTATATATATATATATATATGTATGTGTGTGTGTTCGTGTGTAAACACACATATATATATGTACACACGCACACACACATACATATATATATATATATGTATATATATACATATAATGTATGGTGAGATAAAGCATAGTTATAAAAGAATTAAGGCGATGAATAAAATATATGATATGATAGTCAAAACTATAACATTATGTTTGATTTCATTGAAAGAGTTATAAAATCTAGAAATAAGAAGATGATGATCCCTCTGCTGTCTGTCATCAGAAAACACAAACAGTTTAAGAAAGATATTGATAAGTCAGAAAGGATTTAAAAGGAGTAGTGGAGAAGGATGGAGAGAACAGTCTCAGGCTCATGTCATATATAATTCTTTTGAAGGAGTTGGGGATATTTAGAATAAAAAAGAAATTTAGGGAGAAAATGATCACTGATTTCAATATTTAAAAGGGTACTCTATAAACAAAAGATTAGAATTATTCAGTTCATCCTTAGAAGTAAGAATTTGATTCAATTGATGAATTGAGATAAAGGAAAATGAAGCAGCTCTACCAGAAAAATCTTCATTATAATTACATTTATTCAATAGTGAAATGTGAAGCATTGGGAAATAATGGATTCATCCTCATTGGACAACTAAAAGTCCAATTGGCAAGTATTTTGTAATCATGATATTTTTTCATGTATGGGTTGGTTTAGTTGATAATTAAGATTTCTCCCAATTCTGAAATTCTGTGATTCTGTCTAATGATATTAACATGGATTTACAATGAACTTGCATCCCAACATAGATTTTTAAAATCTGTCAATGGAAAGTAAAAAAAAAAAAAAAAAAAAAAGTCAAAGATAAATATAAAAATGGCATGGTATTGTCAGATAATACTTAAGAATGAATTAGATAAGCCAAGAAAACTAAAGGCAAGCCAAGAGACTTTTTTAGTTGTATTGGAGGGAAGAAGAGGAAAATATAAAGAAACAGACAGCTACTCAGGATAGATGAGATGGCAATAATAAACGAGGATTAGAAAGTGGAATTAACTACTCCAGTCTTATTTTGCCTGTTTGTCTACCCTGGAGTTTATCTTTCTGATTGGTAATGCTTGTAAAAAATAGTTAACACAAGACTGAATCCCAAGATGAATGAGGAAGAATAGTAAGAGTAAGAGGATATTCTCTTATCCTTTTTTTTTTTTAACTGAGGCAATTGGGGTTAAGTGACTTGCCCAGGGTCACACAGCTAGTGTTAGGTGTCTGAGGCCAGATTTCAACTCAGGTCTTCCTACTTCAGGGCCAGTCCTCTATCCACTGCATCATCTAGCTGCCCCTACTCTCTTATTCTTAATGAATTCAAGTCAATATGAAAAAGCAAGTTACATTCCTAAAAACTTACAAAATTGTCAGGTGTGATGACTGAGCCTCTTTAAGTGATCCTTGAAAAATCAAGAAAGTAACAAATACTGTTGAGCTAAAGATAGATAAATTTATTTCCAATTTTCACAAAAGGAGGAAGAGGTTGCATCCAGAAACTGTAGCTCAATAATCTTCACTTTGATTCCTCAGAACACATCATTAAATTAATGGTTTATGAATACTTAATAAAAAATGATTAAGATCTCATAGATGTTTAAGAGGAGATAATGCTGAACAAGCATTATTTTTGATGGAATGAATACAATGATAAATCATAAGAATGTTATGGCATATTCTTTATTCAGCAAAACATTTGATAATCTGTCATGTTATATTTGTGGTCAAGGTAGAAAGATGCAAACTACATTATACTATAGATAGATTTAAAACTGGTTGAATAGACAAACTCAAAGAAAAGCTATTAATATGTGACTGTCATCTTTGAGGGAGGTTTCTAGGACAGAGATCTAGAGGTCTGCTTGAATTTGCATTAAATTCAATATTTTTATCAATTACTTTGATGAAAGAAAATATCTTGTACATGACACAAAGCAGGCAGGAATAACAAAGTCATAATCCATAACGTAGCTAATTAGTACAATGAATGTAGAGTCAGAAAAATCAGTTCAAATCCAGCTTCTCACACTTATTAGCTGTCTGACTCTAGATAAATCATTTAGCATCTGTTAGACGTGGTTTCCTTAAAAATAAAATGAGGATAATAATAGTACTACCTGATAGAGTTGATATGAGAATCAAAAGAGATAATATTTATAAAGATATAAACCATGGCACTTGACAGAATAGGAGGTTTGTTCTTTATTCTAAATGCTTGTTCTATTCCATTTTGGATAGAATAAAATGCTTGATTAAATCAAATAATATGAAATTGAATAGAGATAAAGGTAATGTTCCATAAAGGTCAAAAAATCAATTTGAGAAGTACAGTAAGAGGGAGGCAAATTTGGACTAAAGTTTGAAATATACAAGGTTTAGTTCATTGCAAGCTCAATAAGTGACATATAACATGACAATCCCCTTACTCCACCCCAAAATATTAAACATATAAGAAATATATTAATATAACAATATTTGCTAGATAAATCTAATTAAACTTTTTATAAGAAACTTTAGAATTAATTTCAATATTAAATTAATTTGTTAAATTAGAAATTAATATTAGAAATATTAGAAATTAGAAAATATGTGTCCTAATTAAAAGTATTCTATTCAGTTCTGCCTGGACCAATTTAGGAAGCAAATTGAAGGGACTGAAGATCATATCATAGGAGGAATTTGAAGAAATGTAAGATGTTTAGTCTGAAGAAGAAAAGATTTATAAACATGCCTAAAAATATCTAAAATGCTATCTTGTGGGAAAAGAATTATCAGTATTGCTAGGAGTAATAGATATAATTAAAGGGAAGAACATGTATGGTTAAAATTAGGGAAGAAAGTAAAATAATTAGTATGTCAAACTACCAAAAAATGCCACAAGTAATCTCGGGATTGACTTCAGGGTTCTCCAATTCTAGAGTCCTTCAGAAGGAAACTATAAAATCATTTGGAAATACATTGTAAAGGTTAGTCCTATATTGGTATGAAATGGACTAGACAACATGTGTATTCTATTCAAACTCTGCCATTCACTAATTTGAAGATTCTTTGATATCATAAAGGCTATTAGAGCAAGTTCAAAAAGAGGAGGCTAGGAAGAAAATGTAAAAGCAAAATGTTACTGAAAAGTATGTGTGGGGGGGGGTATGTGTGTGGGTGTGGGTGTTTGCAAAAAGGGAAAAAATGTATTGGGGAAACAAAGAGGAGTTGAAAAGAGTAATCCAGAAGACATCAGACATATTCCATCTTCCTCTCAATTTTCCAAAGGTCAGGCAAAAATATATTATCCTTAGAAAAATCATGAAAAAGTTTAACATGGAGTACATAATTTTGGACCCCCAAATTAACTTGCCAAAAAAAATGTTGATGCTAATTTTTATAATTTGCCTTTATATAGAGTTTTACCATCAATTCACTGATAACATCAATTCTCAAAATTGGCATTCCAAAAATCTTGTGAGATACATGGCCCTACTATGCAAAAGAGTTAAATGGATCTTAGTGTTTCTAATCACTTCTTCAGGATTACACAGACAAGTCTAGATCTTCTGAAACCAAATCTACTACTTTTATCTCTGAAACATAAGTTAAGCTAGAAGACACTATCTGATGTGCTTTTCTTTTATTGGATGCCTTGCTTCATGTAATCCTATATACAGAGGTATCCCAAATTTTTCTTATAGCTTTCTATATTTAAAAAACAACAAACTCAAGAATGCATTAAGAATTTTTGAAATCCTGTAGTATACATGTGCTTTTTTTCCTTCAATTAAAGAAGGAAAAAAAATCTAGTACATCCAAGTATAGGCAGTTATGTTCTCTAGTGTTCCTTCCAATTCAAAAATTATATAATTCTATGTTCCTTAAGAATATTATACTATTGTAATTTATACATCTCAGGGAATGTTTTAAATGAATTTTCTTGTGGAAGAGGAGGGAGTTTCACAGCTAACCTGTTTGTGCATCTATCAGATTATTTCCATGAAATTAAGAGATGTACTACTACTTGCCACTGTCATATATAATGATTAGCTAATGTAACTTAAATGAATTTATATGTCAAAGTACTTTGGGATCTGAGTCTTAAGGGCAATCACTTCAAAGTTCACATCCCTTAGGTTGGTAGACAGTCTTACAAATACATTTTCGGAGCATACCACTTTAGTCTAAACTTAAAATTATATCTGAACATTCCAGTGTTGCTAGATCACAAGAAATTCTACAACAGCTCTTATTTTAGATTTCAGGCAGAAAAAGACTAAGTTTTTGTTCCAGTCTTTACTTGGTTCCATCATTTTCATGATTTATTCTAAAGCAACAGAGAAATGACTTTTGGAATCTTTCTATTAAAAAGTACCTCTTCATATACAATAATTTAGCACATTACTTCTTTTATTAAGTGATAATTTTTGTAACAGTTATAAAACACCAGTAGCTTGCCTCCATTTTACTATGTTGTCACATCTATAATAATTTACTAGGGTAACAGTGACCAGAAAATATATTTATGTGTAAGAGTATGTATGTGTGTGTGACAAATTAGAATATTAGTGAGAAAACAACAATTTCTATAACTAAATTAAAACTTGGTGATTAGTAAATGATTGTGTTATCTATCATTTGTCCAACTCTTTTAATCTAATTTATATCAACAGAGTTCAAATGATTTAAATAAAGCTCCCTATTTTAAACTACACATTTTTTCTATACTTATCCTGAGATTGGGGAATAGATATTATTCATACTTTAAAAAATAGTTACAATCTAGTAGCAGCAATATTTCAATATGACATTTATCTCCTTACACAATAAGGAAAATGCCTTCAACAATCATTTCAAAGAAATGATCTATCCAGTTTTTTAACTTGCACATTTCTATAACCTTCTCCTCTGCCCTGCCACAGATGAACACAGAGATGTTCATGCTCTTAATATTACTATCACCCACAAATGCTCTACTTCCACAATTACAAACTCTGAAATTCCCTTCTCTGACTAAAATCTGTTGTTATTCCTCTTCTCCCTCTGCCTCCAAATCCTGCTCTGTATTTCATCAGATTCTCCAGTTTCTCAATCTTTTCATTATTTCCCAGGCCTTCACCCTTACATAGGTGGACTACATTTTCCTACTTTCCCTATCTTGAGCCTTTAGTGAATTACTTCAACTATACATCATTTGTTTCTCCTTAATCTTCCTCCTCTTTTTCATCAGCCCTAGATTACTCTCAGAAGATTGTGTCTGATGTCTTCTTTCTTATTGACATGCTGTTGAATACGTATACCTGAATGAATCTATTAAAAATTTACATTACTAATCTCAGCTGGATACTCAAAACAGCAAAGTAATCCTTATACACTCCTCTAATTGTTTCTCTTTCCCACTTAACAGTGGCCTTTCATCATTTTTCATCATTATTCAAATTTCTCATAGTTTCTCATACCCCCAAGTTTTAACCAAGAACATTGCCTCATATTTCACGATAAAGACTGAATCCATTTGCTGAGAACTCTTCTTTCATCTAAAATTCACAAATGTATTCAGCCATTATCTCCCATAATAAAATGTCCCTTTTCCTTGCCAAGGCAAATTCCTATATTTGCACAAGTAATTCTCACTGTCCTCTCCAATAGATCTCCCACTCTTTTACTTATCTTCAATCTCTTCTTATTTACTAGATATCTTCTTTACTGGCTACACACATATTTATGTCTCTCTCTTGCCTAAAATAAAACAAACTGAACAAACAGGAAACCTCACTTAATTCCCACGAGTTATTGTTCCATTTATTTTCTTTTTTTGTAATTTATTGAAGCCATCTGTAATAATTGCCTCCATTTTTTCTTCTCAATTTCTTCTTAGATTTATGCAATATGGTTTCCAATTTCAGCATTCAATCAAAAAATACTTCCCCACTCCCCCAAAAAATTAATAATGATCTCTTAATTGAAAAATAAAATGTTTTTTTTAAATTCTTTATCTTTCTTGAACTCTCTGTAGACTTTGACATTGTTGACTAGCCTTTTTCTTCTGTAGATTTTTTTGACATTATTCTTCCCCTGCCATTATCTCTCCTCTATCTCTATCTGTCTATCTCTACCTGTCTTATAGCTCCTTAATGCCTTTTGCAGAATCTTTATCCAGATCATACTTGTTATTCATGGGTGCCCCACATAGCACTTTCCTGGATCTTCTTCTTTTCTTCCTATATATTATTTTATTAGATGATATCAAAAGTATTGTATTCCCAATGCTTAACACAGTTCATAAAATATTACTCGTTTACTGTTTTAACTATTGAAAAACTCTGATTCTTGGATGATAACCATATCATTTATTGATTGGATCTAATTTGTTAGACATCTTTCAAATTCAGAAACAAAAACAAAACAAAACAACTGTGTTTAACAATCAATTATCTATTTTCCAATGAAGCTGTTGAAAGTGAATAAATTGAGAATTATGGAATTTACTCATTTTACAATTAAATAAATTGAGTTCCATGACTACAATCTGTATTCTATCCAAGTGTCACTATCTATAATTCACTATTCATAAGACATTTGAATGTGTGTTCAATCATTTATCCATCAAAATATGTCTATTATATGCAATGCATAATGTTTAGGTGCTTTAGGAAATAGAAAATGACTAGAACATGATTTTTCACAAAGAATTTCATTAATCTGGCATAATATTCCTCAAAAAACCTCAGTGCTTCTAGCCATTAACCCAAATAAAATGCAAACTCTTTACCCTTACATACAAAGCTTATACAAATAAACTCAGATCCACCTTTCCAGACATTTGGTGTACTCTATTTTTCAGGCCAAACAAAGTGGTGACCATTCACTAATCTTATTCTGATTTCTCCTGTTATTTTTACCACACCCCACCCCTGACCTCTATTCTTCCCATACCTATTGCTTGAAATTCTTCTGGCCACAAGGGCCAGTTCAGATTCTCCTGTCTCCATGAAGTATTTTACCTATTCTCTAGAAATAACCTCTTTCTCTTTGAATATCTTATGTTTCTTTTCTAATTTAATAGAATGTGAACTCTTTGAAGTTAGAGATCATATAATTCTTTTATTTTAGGTGATGACTATGGTCATCATACAGAATAGACAATAAATATAAAAAACATATTATTATATCTTGAAAATCTGAGAGGATCTTATCATGGAGTATTATGAACAGAGAGAAAAGAGCATGAAAATAATCGTTTGGAAAAAGAAGGAAATTCTGCCTTCAACATTTAACTTCATAATTTGACCTTTTAAACCTTTCTGATATTTTTATACTTTACTCAATTCCATGCACTCTACAATCCTCCTCACAAAGGTCTGGATTAAATTCCTTCATCATTAGCACTGGTTTATTTCTTTGACTTCTTTAAGATTAAGCTCAAATTTCCCCTCCTACTCAAAGCTTTTTCTATTCCTCCCACCTGGTAGAACCTCCCTGATCATCTCCTGTGTATTCCTTATATAACTTATATTAATCTAGCAATTCACATTGAATTATAATATAATTCAAATTACAAAGAATATGAGCTCCTTAAAGATAAAGTCTTTTGTTTTTCAAACTTACTCTGACTCCTCAGCACAAGGCCTAGAATATAATGACCACTTGATAAATATTTGTTGAGAAAATTCTCAATGAATTGCTCAATTGACCACTTTTAGTTTGTGGGGCAGCTCTACTCACAAAGATTGTTATTTGTTTTCTTTTCTCAAAAAAAGAACCATGATATCAGGGAGATGATGCCTTAAATTGGATCCACATGACAGAGAGTTGTACAAAGGCATCTGCCTCCACTCTACCCAGAGGTCCATTCCTTTTGAATAATTTCCCTCCTCCCTTTGTTCCTTCCTTCTTTCCTTCCTTCTTTCTCCCTTCCTTCCTTCCCTTATCTTTTCCTCCCTCCCTCTGTACCTTCCTTTCTACCTTCCCTCCATTTCTTCCTTCCTTTCTTCTTTTCCTCCTTCCTCCCTATTCCTCCCTTTCTTTCCCTCCTTCTATCCACTTAAAAGCTATTTTTAAAAAATCTCTAAACCCTTCCAAGCTATCTTGAGGCTTACTGACTAGATTACTTTCTTAAGGATCATGCCTTAAATCAAAATCATTCTGCTTCTCATTGATTAGCCACCAAGCCTCATTTGGTCATTATTGGGATCCTGATTGACTCAGATTGACTGTTAAATAGCAGTTATTTCTGCTGTGGCTTGAAACTCTAAGAGACTTCCCCTCCGAGACTGATTGATTATGGGTTGATTTATGTGGGATTTTTAGTTGTTTTATTTTGTTTGTTTTTTATTATTAGGTGAAAGAGGAGATTCTTTGTCTCACTTACTACCTAACTTTAATCACTGAATGAGTTTGGCCTCAGTCAAATTGAGACCTGTTGAAGACCTTAGGTTAAAAAAGCCAAGATCTCCCACTTCATCCAGGGCCATCTCCAATCAACCTGATCTGGCCACTGGACCCAAATCACCTATCTTATTTTCCCCTTTAGGTGACCTTGCACAGCCTTTCCTCACTTAAATCCAATTTACTTGCATAGCATGGTATCACCTCCCTGATATCATGATCCTTTCCCAGAATGAAGGACAAACAACAACAGCTCAAAATGTACAATAACAGAGTTGGTCGATCAGAATGTGAAGTATTGTAGAATATAGAGTAGAAAGCAGATATAGGGAAATAAGCCTGGAGAAGTCAGTTGGGAACAGAGTAGCTAGATGGCAAACATAGAGATAGACTGAAAATGAGCCCTGATGTGGGATTGATTGTAGAACCTTGTACAGATTTTCTCTCCGTTTTTTTACTCTCCTCCCCTTCCCCTTACTCCCCACCATTCTTTGTGTAAAAGACTTTGTCAAGACACTGCTATAACTCCAAGTAAGATTGCATTGTTATATATTAAGGCTGAAGAACTTCCCCAAGAGCAGTAGATATGATAAGACTTTAATTAGGTGAGAAGGAAATAAAGGCTGAAAAGGAAGGGGGCTAAATGAACAATGAAAGTCCAGAAAAACAAAGTAAAACAAAGCAAAAACCATAGTTTTAAACTAGAAAAGAAGAAAGACATTTCTCAAGTTATGAAGGGGTTGTTTTGACAATAGTCCATACAACTCTTAGCCTGCCATACCTTTGGGCATCTTTAGATAAAAGTAATCACAAAGGGAGAGTCCAATGCTCTTTAAACCTCTCCAGTCTCTTACCTCAAGCAGGCTCTTCTGATGGCAACGTGGGACAAGCCTGACTGGGGGACAGAAAGAGGTATGAGGAGGTTTTTCACTCTGTTTATTATTAAGTCTGATCATGCATTTGTGGAATGTTAAATGAACTATATTCTTACAATCTAAGTAAAGTTGCTCTTTTATATTTTGTACTTTCACTGACTCAAGTCATTCATTTATACCATTCCAGTGCTTAACTTAATGACAGTTGCTCACAATCCACCTAAGGCACTTAAGGAATCCTACTGACAATGCCTGTATCATCTTGAGCAAGCCATTTCTTATCCTGCTTACCTCAAATGATTTTCTTTATAGCTCTACTTCTGTGATAATTGCATGGTAATATCTTGATGCCATCTCAGAGAATGCACTGAATCCAGGAAATGGAACTTTGAAATCTTATTCCTAAAGCAAAACTCCTAAACTTCTCTTTTTATCATTGATTCATTCAAATTAAACTTGCTTTCTATCTGTATTATGACCTCCAATACCCTGACTCATTTCTCTATTTCTATTCTATCTCCACTATTTTTCTTCCCTTATCTCAACATTCAGCCTTGACTTCTACTACCCACTGCTTTAATAACTGCTGTTTTAATAACTGATAAACTAGAATACCTTAATCATGAACCATCCTCCCTTCCTGTCACCCTCATATGTAGGTATCTCCTCCCAACCTGCCCCCATGTGTTTTATTTACCCTTCCCTTACTCTCAAACAGCCAAAAGTTAGAGAAAAAGGATGAGGCTGTGATATATAATGTCATCCCTAATAGCTGCTTTATGAACTTTCTTCTTTACTCATATTGTCTATTTTACTATTTTATTGTCTATTTTATTCTTTATAGAATGACAATTTTTAAAAAAAATTATTTTCCCCTTTCCCCTAATTGTATCTGTATTCACAGAGAACAGGTGAAAGAATCCTCTTTAAAGGAACAAATTTATAAAACTAAGGTATCTTTCATGAAAGATATTTTATTTTCCTGAGGGTGCAAAAAAGAATGGTGATATTGGAGGTTTGGAGAGACTAGAAAAATAGATGTGAGAGTTGCCATACAAACACTGTAGAGTACAGTGGAAAGAAAATTATCTTTGGTGCTAAGGGACCTGGGTTGGAATTCTGATTCTAATCTGTGTAATCTTGAGCAAATCAATTAACCTTCCTAGGTCTTTGTTTCCCCATCACTAAAATGAGGAACTTGAATTAAATGGACTATAAGGACCCTTCAGCTCTAAAACTATCACATACACTCCTTAGGCAATGTAAGGTAGTTCAGGTAGAATAAAACAAACTATAATATTCTGAACAAAAGAATTGCTGAATATACCCAAGGATCTGGATTAGATTAGAATGTGTTTGGATACTAGTCGTCAGCGTGTTTTCAGGCATTTCTCTAAAAATATTCAATATAGGAAAAGAAAGGAGACATGTTTGGAGATATGCAAAGGAAGGAAGGGGGGGATTTGTGAAGGTGATTATATTGTCTTTGAAAGGTCTCCCTATGAACTCCTGGATGGGGAATGGGAAAACTAACCTACCAACAGAATTCATATGATCATTGATCACAATGAAGATGAAAAGCATACAAAATATAAAGATTGTGATTAGAATTGGGATTTTTAAAGATCTGCAGAATGAAACATTTTAATTGATGATGAGATCTAAGTTACCACTGTGACAATGGATATTTGATATGGAGTGAAAATAATTATAATAATAAAAATTTGAGAAGGTTAGAGAACTTGTTCAAAGATATGAGAAGGGTCTTTAATGGATAGCTTGCATGAAAACCAAAATAATCATCCAAATTTGATATTGCAAAAAAAATCTGTATACTGTGTAGTAGAGTATACATTCAGGTATCATTTTTTTTTTATCTTTTTCATCTGGGTGTAAATTATGAATCATGTGATTTTGGTTTAGCAACATTAGCATATTTAAAGCCTAATTAAATATATTCTATAAAGATGATCATCTTTATTCACTTGTTAAACTTTGAAGAAAAGTAACTATTTCCCAAATTATATTTATGAAATCACAAAAATCATAAATTTAGAGTTATAAAAGACTTTAGGAGTTAAAGCCTCTTATAAAGCCAGGAGAAGGAACTGAGGCACAGAAAGTTTAAATGATTTGACAAAGGTCACACAGTATTAAGTAGCTAGGTTGTGAGCAAATTTCCTCTAACTTCAAATCTAATAGTATTTCCATTGACCAATGCTATTTTACCATACCATTGACTCCCTACCATCTGCCACAACTGACAACTGACAATTTTCAATGAAAGAGTTCTAATAAAAGATATAAATGAAAGTTTTCTGATGGATTATAACTTGTCAGTTTCCTACAGCATTTAATTTTCACATACTCCAGGCTGCAGAATTTGAAAAAATAGCAAGATCATGAAGTCAGAAATTCTATCAATACAGTATAGATAGATGAAACACACTTGTTTTGTACATAGTTCTTCTTAAACTATGCTTGCAAGTAGTGAAGAACAGTCCAGTGACTTATAGATTTAGCAGGTTAGATTCAAATCCCACAGCTGTGCATGGAAAAGACATAATAATTATAATCAATGCAATAACTAGACAATTTCAGAGTAGCAAAAATGGTACAACTTCCTGAGAAATGGGATAAATTCAATATCATGCAAAAATTGGCGGGGGGGGGGGGGGGGGGGGTAATGACCAATGTGGGGATTTGTTTTGCTTGACTGTATATAGTTAGTAGTTCTTCCTCTTCCATTCCGGTTTGGAGAAGGGGATTGATTGGAAGAGAGGTAAAATAAATGCTTAATTGAAAAAAATTAAAAATTAATTATACACAATAATTTTTACCACACGCTCTATTTTGGACCCATCATAGTCACATAATAACAAAGATAGAAGTGACCTTAGAGATCATAGTTTAATTTCTTCTTTTATAGGCGGGGGGCAGGGAAGTGATGCACTTCTATCTAATCATACATCTCATGTCATGATTTGAAAGTATCAGACCTTTTTTATTCTATGTGATATGTGCCTGATAAAGGCAATTATTAAACTCTTTGTACAGGCCACTGGGGATGAAATTAAACAATCTAAAAAACACACAAGTAAAACAAAAGAACAGCCACAACACTGAATCCCTGCCTTAAAAAGCTAAAATTATTTGGGGAATCTTGGGGATGAAAACATGCAAAGAGTTATGGGAATACAAGATGTATTTACTATAAATGAAAAGTAATACCAGAGGGAAAGCATACACACTGGGAATCAAAGGAGGGAGAGTGGGAAAGGTAACTTACAGAAGGTGGGATAAATCTTGAAGAAAACCAGAGGAGTCAGAATATAGTGGCAAGAACAGAGAGCTTTCCAGGAACAGGGGACATGGGGACAAAAATTGAAAAGGAATATAGCCAAGAGATGGCGTGTTGAGTGGAATAATGACAAAAGCCAAGGTAGCTATATCACAAAATACATGAGAAAAAATATGAAGCGTAGAAAGGTAGGAAGGAGTCAGGTTAGCAAGTGTTTTAAAAGGTAAATAGAAGATTTTATATATAATTTTGGAGTCAATAAGGAACATGGATAGAACTGCACTTTAGGAAGATAATGTTGACAGCTGTGTGGAGAAAGGACTGTATTGAGGAGACACAAAACAGGAAGACCATAATCCAAGTGTGAAGTCATAAGAACCGAAACCAAGTAAAGGCTATATGAATGGGAGTGAGAGGAGAAGAGGAACATAAATGAAAGATATGAAGATAGAAACCTCCCCCTATAAGTTATCTGCAAAGGCAATATTTCATGTCTTGCATTCTTTTTTGCTTTAATACTCAGTAGACACCAATATAATCCTTGTACAATGAATCTGATTTTTTTTTTCCCCATTTTAACTACATGACTAACTTTCATAAATTTTTGTAGGATATTTTGAAACAATTGCCACTGTTACATGTAAGAAGAATTAAACTTTTTCTGCTAGTCTCAGAGGACATACTGAAAAATGATGGGTGGAAATTGTAGGTAGGTATATTTAGGCTTGAGAGAAGAACAAAAGTCCTTAAAATCAGAGATGATAAAAAGAACTACCTTCTTTTCCCCTAGAGGTCTTGTTTTCAGATATGCTATCTTAGAGAGTTTTTCTATTTCAGTATGAATATGACTAAAAAGATTTATGAAATCCCTTTCAACTCGAATATCCTGGGAAACCAGGAATGGATTATTACTGTCACCAGAAAAGAATGATGAGATTACCCACATGGATGAGATTAAAAGTCCAACAAAATAGAAATAGACTTACCACCAATCTCCAAGTAAGAGAAATTTAAGACTAAAAGTATTTGTAATTGTAGACTAAAAATATGTAATATTTTAAAAGTGTTATAACAATATGCCATCAACATTACATTTTTGATTGTACTATTTTTAAAAATGTATTTTCTCTTATTCATCTTTTATTCCAAAACCTCAATGGAGCTATCCTTTACCTTTTCTTTTCTTCCTCATCTTCTCTGAACCCACATAAGCATACACACATATATATGCATACACATGGGCATATACATACATACACCTACATGCATCCTGCATGCCCAGTAGGAATAATTACAAATATTTTCAAACAACTAAACCCAATCTCATTACTCAATTCACAGTGGCAAGTGCCCCTGTTATGAAACTATTTTGACAAAGGCTCTTTGCTGGGAAATTTAAAACCATCTTTTGACAAATAATTATATATTTACAGCACTTATATAAGTTGAAAAAAATGTAAACAATTTTTTCAGGAATTTGCTTAGAAGGTAGAATTAATTTCTTTGTGGTATAACCATACAACAATTAGTGACAAATTTGAGAATTATTTTATGTGATTTTTATGATATTCATACTTGAACATTATCATACTGATTTGATTACTTTCTTGATGCAATGATGTGGCTAAAATGTCTTGGGCATTAATAACATAAAATTTGTTTTCATCATGACAGTACATAATTTTTCTTTTTTTTTTTCTTTTTTTTTTCCCTGAGGCTGGGGTTAAGAGACTTGCCCAGGGTCACACAGCTAGGAAGTGTTAAGTGTCTGAGACCAGATTTTGAACTCCGGTCCTCCTGAATTCAAGGCTGGTGCTCTATCCACTGCGCCACCTAGCTGCCCCCATAATTTTTATTAATGGTATCATATTTTCTTCAGTATTCTCTCTTGTTCATCCTACCTATAAAACTATTTGTTTCCATGTATTCAGAGGCGTGACATACAGACATGAGCCATATTTCCATTTAGTATGGATCTTCATTAATCATTTTTACATTCTAAGTAAGTATTTCATTCAATACTGTGAGTATATAAATTGCTAATCTTAACAAAGTACAAACTGCTTTTCCTTCTCCAAATCATGTGGGTGAAATTCATTGTTCTTGCTCAGATGTGTTTTACCTTTTTTGACCTAATTTGAGGTTTTCTTGGCAAAGATATTGGATTGGTTTACCAGTTCCTTTTCCAGCCAATTTTACAGATTTATTGAGACAAATAGGGCTAAGTGATTTCCCAAGGCATCACACAGCTATTAAGTATCTGAGATGGGATTTTTTTAACTTCAGGAAGATGAGTCTTCCAGATTCCAGCCCAGTGCTATATCCATTGCGACCAAGCTGCCTGTGGACAAGGTTAGTTGTACTTCTTAAATACTACTCTGTGCCAGGCACTATTTTAAACACTAAGGGTAAAATGCAATAAATGAATATAAATAAATACTAGTACTTATGCAGTACCAGCATGCACTTAAAAGTAGGGGAAATGGGTACAATCATTGCATCAGCCTAAATTCAAATGGAATTATGAGAATTCCCCTTTTATCTCAGTAACTAATGAATCCCCTACAACAGACACATTATTTGAAATCATATGGTATATTTTTTTAATAGAACCAATAGCCATCTTTTACATACATGTAAGTTCAAATAGTGTGATTTCAAATATATGAGGCCACTGTGAGGAATTTATTATACACAAAAATTAGGATCTTGATTGGATTAATCTTTCTATATTTTTTCCTTCATAATACCAAGTGTAATCTTATATTTTGCTTCATTAGTCAAGAAATGCTAGGGTTGGAAATAGGTCAGATATTCAATTCCCCTATCTTTTGAACAAAATATAAATAAATTAATTGAATCTTTTTTCAGATTACCCCACAGAAAGAGAGCCTCCAGAATATTACCTTGATAAGGTTGATAAGGAATAATTTGTTGCTTTCCCAACAATAATAAATCCAATATTCATTGTTTGCCTGCTTATTTGTTTTGTTCAGGTTTTGTCTAAAGAAAAGTAGATGGCCTTCAGTTCTCAGAGAAAACTATTTCCTTTTATGTTATTATTTTGGAAAAGAGGGAGCATTTTAATGTATACCTTAATGTTAAGATAAAATATTTCTCTAAAAATTGTGGACTTTTGCATATTGAATTTCATACTAGCATGTTTATTTCAATTTATTTCAAATGTGAGGAGAACAACTGTGATATTTTGGCATACAATATTTTTTAAAGAAAAGAAAAACCTTTGAATTATAAATAGATGGATTCCAGAAATTCTTTTTTATTCCCAAAGTAATTAGAAGTCAGCATGTCACTATTGCTCCTTGACATGAAGTCAATGTCTTTGTTCTATGTCCTCTTTATCTCTGAATACTGTATCACCTTCTCAACAAAGGGCAACATTTACCACTTTAATAGATAAGAGTTTCAATAGGCACTTTAGTGGAATTAAGAAAAAAATCTACCACTCTTCCACCATGATGCCAGAAAGCTATCTTCTTTCTAGGTTTTCATGTCATTTAATTGTAGCTAATAGGCCTGAGCTCATCTCAGTGTTTCCAAAATACAAAATAAAACAAAAGAAAAAAAAAAAAAAAAAAAAAGGAAAAAGGGAGAGTGGGGAGGGACATATTATAGTATTTATCTTCTGTTTTCAGAATCAATCCAAATTGACAATATGATAAATATAGTAATTTCCTGGAAACCAAGTAATCAAAGTAATCTTGTCCTATAAAGTTTGGGTGTTGTATCTGTTCTCCCACCCACCCACCCCCAACTGTAGTTTCTTTTAAATTTCTCCTCTTGGTTCAATGTTAACCTCGCCACCTAGGTGACTTTGTCAGAGTTATAACTTTCTTCCTCTCCAAACATGTCTGCCAAGACTTTAAAGCGTGGTCCCCAGTCAGTCAGATAGTCATAATCCTGGTCTGCTTCTGTAGTGCGTGAGTCTATGGAGCTGAGGGACTCTGCTACAGATCCATTGCCTTCATAGGCATATGTTGCCAATGAATCATATGGAGGTGCTGTGGGATCCACATCATTTTCCTGTAGCCTTTGATTAATGAAATCTCTTATATCTGTGTTATCTTCCACTGGTGGTCTCTGACGAGGTAAACAGAGAGTGTCTGGTTTTATATCCCTGCGTATTTTGTTATCTTCAATCACTTTTGGATTTCTCAGGGCACCAATGTCGAAAGCCTGAGTATCCTCCTCCCCACCTCCTTCATCATCATAATGGATAACATTGTCTCTGATGTCTTCTTTAGAGGTCATCAGGGTGTCTTTTTTCTTCTGCCTTCGCAGGGCTATATACAACACAACAATGGCTGAAACGAGACAAGAATTGTATTTTGAGACAGACAAGAAAGTTCAACTTTTGGCTGAAATGTCAATACAATCCTTCAGGTGAACACTAAAGAAACCCAGTTTCTTTAAAATACTCCCTATTATTATTCTATAATGTACAGTCTCTGTAACTAACCAGTTATTTTCTATTTATTTTCTTATTTATATATTAAATCCTCATTTCCTTTGAGTACTTTGCATTGATGCCCTTAACTTGCAGTTGCCTAATATGATAGCACTTATAGAAGGCAATAACATTTTAGTTTAATATTTCAGTAAAGTTTTTGTGATAATTTTTTAAAAATTAAATAGGTACTTGATTTTCAATTCAGCTATAGACCTAAAATTGTAGAGCTAGAATAATGAGAACTTTAATTTAGACTGATCAGTTAGTTTTCACCCAGGGACACAATATTTCTAAGAGCATCATAATTTTCCAATAAATAGGGCAACATTAAATATGTCCATACTTTGGAAGGGAGTAATTTGAGTCAATCAGATGTGTATGGGTTACAATATTAAGAGAGAATGAAGACCCTCTGAGTATCCAAATAAAAGAATGTTAAAATCAATTAATCAGAAGTGTATTGGTAAAGATTTAACAATCTCTCTTTCTGTATCTTTCTTCTTTCCTCTCTCTCTCTCCCTTTTCTCTTTCTCTCTTTCTCCCTATCTCTCTTTATATTTATATATAAATAAAGTATATGTGTATGTGCATGTATGTATATATGTTTGTGTGTGTTTCTATATTTGTATATAAATAGATACAATTTTAAGTTCAGTCTTCATTATTAACATTTTCTCTATCATTTTATTAAGTTTATACAATAAGCAAAACAATAAATCAAGCTCTCATTTAAATGATTTCCTGATTTGGAGTTGAAAAGGTTCATACTGAAAATTTCATAATCAACTGCTTTCCTAACTCACTTCTGGCTGGGACAGGGAAATATAAAAGTGTATCTTTATCTTTTTCATCATACTTTGAATGATTTATTTACCTAACAAAGAGTCAGGCTGAGAAATGAAGAAGATAAGGGAATTGGCATAAAGAAACTAAATTTCAAAACTATTTTATAATGGAGACAATCAAGTAGAAAGTCATCCATGTAGGATGTATCTGGCTCCTGAATCTGTTCTGTTGCTTTGAAGCTTTGAGAGAGAAGAAAAAAAGGAAGATAGGGAGGAGAGAAGACAATTCCTGGTTGAGATCCCTA
Source organism: Sminthopsis crassicaudata (assembly GCF_048593235.1). Taxonomy (NCBI): domain Eukaryota; kingdom Metazoa; phylum Chordata; class Mammalia; order Dasyuromorphia; family Dasyuridae; genus Sminthopsis; species Sminthopsis crassicaudata. The sequence goes on along the minus strand of NC_133617.1, from coordinate 318,992,556 downwards.
CTGCCACTAAGGCATGGATCCTTATTCTTTATGAGGATCCACAGTAATAATTTAAGCCAGGATTTCATCTGACCTCAAAGTTGAAGATCTGGAGATTACAGGCCTTTCCCAAGTACAAATCAAAAGGGGAAATTAGCAGGCTGACTACATAAGTAGAGACAATGGACGAAGAGAAGTACAGGTTTGGGAAGAGTGTCTGCAGTAGAAAAAGGACTAATGTTGGAGTTTAAGGATTTGGGTTCAAATTTTGCTAATACCAATGTAGTTTTTATCAAGTCATTTAGATCTCTGAGGTTCCTCCCAGGTCTATGATACAAATTCATATGATATGACTTTGAAGAGATACTAATAGAAGAGGGGATCTAAATGGTAAGAAAGGAATTTATGGAACAGTGAATCCCAAAATAAAAGAGAGATGATTTGTACTTTTGAGTAAATGCTTTGAATTTAAGTTAAATGTTTTCTCTGGCTGATTATCCAAGGCAAACCTATTAGTGGGGCTTGTGATATCAGGAGCACAGATTCCCAAAAATACTTGATCCCTTGGGTAGTTGATATCTTGCATAGTTATCCTTTTGGGGTACCTTCCAATCTTACATTCCAAGATTAGGTTCCTCTAAGAAAGTAAAATCACAGATTCAAGTTGATCTAAGCATCTTCAATTCCAGTGATTTATAATATTCATCACTATCTCTAGTTTGGGGATCAGCTAAAATACTGGCCTAAGTTTCAACTATTCAATTTCAGAAAGAATGAAAACTTAACACCAAGTACCACCAGAATTCTAGAGCCTGCCATCTCCAAATCAGAATCCCTACTCTTTTGCATTTGCTATTTCAATTAAGCAGCTGGCTCCCACACCACTGAACTATTCTGTTCACAACATCCTTGGTAGAGAGTTGGCAATAAGGAAATAATTCTTCCCCACTACCTCCTACTTACTGTACTGTTTAAGAGGCACAAAGAAATGGTGAATTATAAGAAGTAAATTTTTCCTTCCTGTCCTTTTTCCTTTCCTTTCCTTCCTCCTGGCTCTAGACTGCCTTCAGTTTTCAGTTTCTCCAGACCCAAAAGGCAAATCCATTTCCTGAGTCAATATTATCTGAGTGTGACCCTTTCAAATGCAAATAGTTTCCATAAAAGTACAACATCCTTAAAAGGTTTGAAGTCTTCCACTTATTCAGTACTTTCTGAAATTTCATCCATATACCAAGGAATGAATTTATAAAATAGTCACTAATTAATCACCCTGATCACCACTGCCCTACAGCCTAGGAATTGCATCCACCTTCATATTGAAATGTCTGATTCAAACTGTGTGTTCTGTTATATTGAAAATAAGTTCCTATGGTTAGTATCTAGGCTTTTTGAAAATCTGGAGAAGATCCCCACCTAGTGTTAGAGTTGTGAAGCTACAAAAATGTTATAAAACTAGGACTTCTGGAAATACATTCCCTAATTAATCAACTTCATTTCTAGTTTTTTAGCCCTGTTTCATTTTTTTTTAAATGTTTCCTTGAATAATGAAGGGATACATGCATCAGACAATTCATTTTCTACAAAATTAAAAAAAAAATTGTTGTAAATATCTAATTTATATGGCCCAAAATGAAAAGAACACAAATCATGTCTAGGAAAGGGAAAACAAAAAAAAGTATCTCTTCTATGCAGTATGAGTCCATTGTCAACCATATTGGGGATTTGCCTGAACAATGATACTTGTATATAACAACATAACTGAAGTTAGATGGAAAGGGATAGAATAAATTATATACATACATACATATATATATATATATATATATATATATATATATATATATATGTGTATATATATATATATATATATATATATATATATATATATATATATATATATATATATATATATATATATGTCATCAAAACTGAAATGCCAATCTTTGACATTGCACCTCATGACAAGAGGTAGGAAGGGGAAGTTAAAAAGACTTTCTTTAAATTTAAATGGAGGGAAGGGATAAAAGTTAACATAGTTTCACTATAGTATTCCAATTGTTTCAACAATGAACAATTTTATTCATTGTTATAATTCAAAGTTGCAGGCCTCTGGGGGTTGAACACAACTACAGAGAGAGAAAGAGACAGACAGAAACACAGAGCAACACAAAGAGGAGAGAGAGAAACAGAGAGAGAGAGAGACAAAGAGAAAGAGACAGAGAAAAGAGACGGAGACAGAGGGACACAGAGAAAGAGGCTGAGACTTTTTGAATCAGGTAGTAAATTAACAAATGAAAAGAAGACCTATGAATATACTAGCTTCAAAAAGGATATAAGCTTCTGAAACCAACTTCCATTCAATGTCTGGAAGTCACAATAGAAAGTATTTACTCTAATACCCTTCCTCTTCAGAAATTTTTGTGTTGCTTTGTTCCAGAGTTTAGAGCACTCCCTGGTATTTAGTGGGCTTTTTATAAATAATGATTGACTTGGTTGGCTTTTTTATGAGAAAGATGGAAAATGAATGAGCAATTACTGCTAACTGACAGTTCCAAATAACTGTTTGAGAAAGAACTTCATTCCAGTCTTTTCTTTCTGTTTACATTCACTATGAATGTAACTATTTTCTGGAACAAACATATGCTTACAGATTATTTATTTTCTGAGCATTTAGTGTTAAGAATATTGGCTAGTTCTCCAATGGAAGATTTATGAAAAGTCCTAGACATAAATTTCCTGATTGCAGTGTCATGAAAGGACCTCAATCTGTATAAGTGGAGAAAGCATCTACACTGATAAGATCATGAATCCATCCACAAAGATATAATTAGAAAATAAACTCAAAAAACATTGTGTAGCATGAAAAATGTATGGGATTGTCTGTCATGGGGGAGGGAGGGGGGGATAATTTGGAAAAATGAATACAAGGGATAATGTTATTTTTTTAAAAATTGCTCATGCATATATACTGTGGAAAAAAAATTCTAAATTAAAAAAAAACAAACAAACAAAAAAAAAAAACATTATGTGGGGGTGGGGGTGGGTGTAGGTATAGGTGTTATAAAGACTTTCATTGAGAAAGGAACAAAAAAGCCATACTACTTCAGACCACTAAAAGGGACCCATTGGGTATCTTGTCCAAACCTTTCATTTTAGGATGGGTTAAAAAGCAAAAGGAACATATATTCATTAAGTACCTACTATATGTCAGGCATTATGCTAAGCACTTTTTTACTGATATAATCTTATTAGTCCCATTTTACAGTTGAAACATTGAAGCTAAAAGTTGCACAGAGACACAAGGGTCATAGCTGAAATGTGCCTGAGTTTGGATTTGAATTCAGATTTTTCTGACTCTAGGTTTAGTCAGTGCTCTATCCACTTGGGCACTGAATATCTTTCCCAAATTTGTAGAGATAAGTAGCAGACTTTGGAACTTCAATCCAAATGTTCTGACTCCTAGCCTTCAGTTCCTTTTACTACACCAATCTATTTCAAAAAATCAAACAACAAAACTTTATTAATGATACTATTTATTGTTGGAGAGGTTTAAAATCTGAACTTCATGCCTTTTTATTTCCCTGTGTCCTGAAAGAAGTACTAGATTTCATTAGTATTTATTGCACACTAAGAAAACATCAACTCTGAATAGTTCTCTAGGTAAAGCAAATGTGAAATTAAAGTAACTTACAAGCTAAAGTGACAGAGGTGGGTAAGGGAAGATGTAGTGGGGGAGAGAAAAATGAAGTGACATGAGGATAGAGAAAAAAAATTAGGAAAAGTGTGAAATTAACCTACCTAAAAGAATAACTATACAAAGTAAGATTGCAATCAAAGCACCAGTGCTGAGTCCTACAGGTAGAAAAATTGCCTCCACGTTGCAAGACAAGATGGTACCATCAGAATCACACCTACAGACTCGAATAGTCATTGTATTTGTGCTGCTCTGGACTGGGTAACTGCTGTCCTCGATCACCACTGGGAGAAAATAAAACTCTTGCTGCCTGCGGCTGTATCCATTTCTTCTAGTTTCAATTCCAGCTGTGTTGTCTACAAAACATGACATTTGTGACACAATGGTTACAATAGACTTCTTTAATATAGTAAAGTTAGTGCCTGTTAAACAAGAGCAAGTTGTTCTTAAGACAGTGAATTTATTTTTATTTTTGCAGTTTCTCACAAACCTTGTTCTATTCTTATCAATTCTGTCAAATTCAAATCCAAATCATATGTAATCTAAGTAATCTTTTAGGGAGAAAAAGCATTTCTATTTTTATCTATTAATCCTTCTTGGCAAGACAGCTCAAATTTCAGAGGAGAAGAGAAAATAAAAAGAAAAGTTGTCCTTTATTTATTAACTAAGAAATGAATTACAGTGAAATAGTTCTTTTTGGCTTTTCTTGTTGAAATTTTGTCAGGGGAATAATATTTTTGTTGAACATTTTTCATCCCACAAAACAGCAGGTTAAAACAAAGTGTGAATCCCCATAAAGGTATTCTTGCTATGAACTGATGATTAAAAATATAACAAGAATGGACTGAACACTTGAGAATGATACTTGATGTGATCCAGTTCCCAAAATATCACTCCCTCTTTTCCCAGTAGGGATCAGGTGTCATTATTTTTTTCTCATCTGAATAGATACTTTCATTTTTATGCTTCAGTAAAATATGGACATTTGGAAAGCAAAGAAATAAAGTGACTTCATGAGATAAAGGCTCTAGATAAGTGTGTGTATGTATGTGTATATACACATATAAATCATCATCATTTAAATAATAATCACAACTTGATATGAAATATATAAATAAAGAAAATTAGAATAGAAAGAGTCCTTAGAGACCTTCTTTCCAATATCTTTATTTCCAAATTTCCAAAACAAACTAAGGCCTTGAGAAAGGAGAGGACTTGTACAAGATAAAACAAAATTAGTTTGGAGAAAGTACAACTAAAACTCCAACACAGTGCTTTCTCCCCAATATAACATTGCTTTTCTTTAAAGGAGTTTCTATATACACAAAAATAGAAAATTACCAAAATTATTTCTGCAATTTTAGTCAGTAGGATATTTTAACTTGATCATCTGGGAAATTCAGGCAACACATTTAATTATCTCAGTTTTCTGTATATTGCTGCATGTGTTGGAATAACTTTAGTGTTTATATGCTATTGTTTGATTCTGGTAGATTTAAGAACTCCAATGTTTTAATAAGAGGTCTGAGACTCTATTACCATAGCTATGCATAACATTAACACTGAGATAAAAGGTAATGGAGTTTCAACGAATTTACATATTACAAAAGTTTTCCATGAGATAAATGATAATATTGAGAAGAATTGCTTATACTTTTTGTTTTAGACATATTTTAGTCAAGCAACTTAGTTGTTGACAAATTTCTGTATATTCATTTATTTATCTGTACTTAACTACACATATACATATCTACAATATGTATATATCTGGGTATACATAGAAATATTATATGTTTTATTTAAAACATATAAATTGCCCACCATGTGCTCAATATTATGCTAAGTCTGTGGAGGATAAAAATAAGCATAAAACATAATCTTTACCCTGAAAAAAATTAATGCTAGACTTGATAAAATTATATTTTCTATATACATAAAATAATAATTAACACCACATATTAGTGTGAGGTCACTGAAAATAGATCTATAGACAATAACTCCTCAAAAGAGTAGCTCATAGTAAAGGAAAATCATTGTGTCGTGGAGAATAATTATTATTATAGTAATTTCTCTAGTACTGATCAGTCTTCTTATTCTGCTACAAAGGTCAAGAGATGAGAAATAGTCTGTTATTACTTAGATTAATTATAAACAATATATCTCTATAAGAGCAAATGTCTTTCTAGTAACTTAAAAAACAGATTTAGTGTTGTATTTTCTAAATAAAGCCAATGTTTAATTATAAACCAAATTATAAACCAAAGTTTGTACAAGTTTTCCAAAAAACCTTCATCATTTTAAAAACCACTGTTAGATTCCAGAAATATAGAGCAGAACCAAGAAGATGAAGTAGCAGGGAGCAGTACAGTGAACTGCTCTTCAAAACTCCTCTACTCAGATCTAGAAAAGACACCAGATCAAATCCTCATGAGAAAATACAAGAAAATGTCACAGTGCATCATTTTTCCAGCCTCAATCAGCATAGGCAATCAGCCACAGAATCCATGACAGAATGTGGTTAAGACAAGCAGTGGATGGAGAGTTCAAAAATTCAGGAAGACACTATGGACTAAGGCAATGGAGGTTCCATATAGGTCAATATAGGATACAGAAACAGGTGTCATAAAACATGTTTGTCATCTGTTACTCAGTTATAGGTCACAGATGAAGCATGGGCTGTGGAAGAGGACCTATCCCTGGTGTGATATTTCAGTGTAAAGAGAGGCTACAAGCCCTATTCTGAGATGAACAATTTTAGAAGCAAATAGCAGCAGTGTGACTGACTTCAGAAGCAAAACAGGGTCTCAGTTCTAACTTCAGTCCATTCTGAAGCCTGAAAAGGAATAATCAGGATACCAAAGAGATATTGTGACTCAAAACCAGTAAACCTTATAAACTGATAGTGAGTGGCTAAATCAAAAAGCAGTCTAGTGTGGTTCATTCCCACAGCCAGGTCAAGATCAGTCATAGCTCAGACCAGGAGTAATAATCAGACTTTGTCTTATTTCATCATTTTCAGATCTCTAAAAGCTTGTAAACCTGACATTTCTCTGAAATGCTCAAAGATTCAATTTACAAAGAAAGTAATGACTGAATCATTTCAGCCTTTCCACCAGAAGAATGTCAGAGTCTAAATCTAATAACAAGTGCAAAGTAAGGAAAAGAGCTAGAAGAATGAGCAAACAACAAGAAAAAGAATGCCACTATTAAAAACTATTATGGTGTCAGAGAAACAGAAGACATAAAGAAAAAGAGATTAACTCCAAAATATCTTCAAGCAAAGTCTCAAAGAAAAACAAAACTTGAAGAAAAAGTCAACAAAAATTCCTGGATGAAATGAAAAAAGCAACTTTTATTTTTTAAGAGTTAATTTAAAAAAAAATTTAAAACTAAAAGAAAAAAATATATTAAGGAATAAGAACCATGGAAGAAATAATTGGAAAGATAGTTGACAGTTTGGAACAAAAACAACAAACTCCCTAAAAATTAGAATGGACCAAATACACATTGATGACTCCATGATACAATAAGAAATATTAAAAACAAAACCAAGGCTTAAAAATAGACAACAATGTAAGACAATGTAGCTCATATCAAAAACTAGTGATTTGGAAAACAGATCAAGAAAAAAAATATAAGAATTATTGGACTATTTAAATTCAATCACCAAATAAAATATAGATATCATATTTCAAGACTTAAAAGAAAAATACAGATTTCTTAGAATTACTGGGGGGAAATAAAAAGAATTCACTAAAAGAAACCCCAAAAGAAAAACTTCCAGGAATGACATAGTCAAAATAAAGAGTTTCCAGGTTGAAGAAAACACCCTCAAATAATGCAGATCTTATTTGAGAGAATTATTTGGGGCACTGAGAAATTAATTGACTTCTCCAGAATCACACAGTCAGTATCTGTTAATGTCTTGGAGATCAAGTCTTCCTGATTCCTTGTAAAGTTTTCTTGTACCACTGCTTTTCATTTCATGCATATATGAAGTAAGAGGCTCACCTTCCAGAAAAGGTCATTGAATCACTTGATTCATCAAAGGCCTATATCCAACTCTTTCTATAGAATTTCTATTGAATTAATATGACTGTTTTGTATTAAGCTTTGGTACTTTTTTTCCTCCATTCTGGCAATAGTGAGTTTTCACATTTTATAAATTTCAACAATTTTATGAAATGAACTAAACTCTATTATTTTATGGAGTATGTGAGAAAAGGTCACATTTAGGTAGTTAAACTTACTTCTGTAGTCATGGACTGTAAAATTGGGTTTGATGGCAGCCTCAGGTGATAATCTAAAGGAGAATTGTTGCCCAGCAGGTGAAAGATCTCGGTCTGCAGCACTGATGATCTGAATTACCTGAAACAAAGTTGAAATTAAAAATAAAGGCAGTCAGCCTTTTCAAAAGAACCTTCTTCTCAAAATTTTAATGAGCTTATTTAATGAAACTTTGCAAACCAGTTTTTTACATGCAATTTTCATAGCCAAATGTCTAAAGAGTTATATATAGTAAATAGCTGACACACTGACAGAATAGAAAGTAAAATATCTAAAGAGTTATATATAGTAAATATCTGACATGCTGACAGAATAGAAAATAATTCCTATGAAATTTGGGTTCATTTTAGTTCAGTTTAGTTGGCTCAACTAAATAAACATTTATTAAGACCCACTATAAGGCACTAGAGACATGAAGACAAAACTTGCAAACATTATAAAAGTTATGAGCTTTCAACTTACATGAAAAATAAATATGATAGTTTTAAAAGGGCATTTAATGTTCTACTTCAAGTTAAATAAAATAAATGTTTTCATCTATTTTAAATAATAAAAATCTAATAGTGAAAATTAAGAAAATTCAAGTTTTTCTATTTGCAATTTTATTATCTGTTATTGGCTCTGTCATTATGTCACTATGACTATACATCAGTCTTCAGTAATTCTCTGGTTTAGAAACAACTAGATAAATGAAAAAGAAGAACTAGAACATAAAATATGCATTAAAATGGCAAAGATGACCAAAAAAGGCAAAAGGATAAAAGCTAAAGTGGATTTAAGAAAACTGGCATATTGATGCACTGTTCATGGTTCTGTGAATGGATACAACCATTCTTAAGGAAAATTTTTAATTATACACAAAAATTTATTCAATTCTGCATAACCTTTGACCCCACTTTCTAATAGTTATAGGCAAAAGAGACTAGAGAAAGATTATAGGACCTTTTTTGGTGTCAAATAAAATAAAATGATACCCAAACACTGAGGTAAATTGATATGACAGAGAATTGTAATGTTGTGAGAAATGAAGAAATAGATGATTTCAAAAATACAAAGACTTTGAACTGATATTGAATTGAATTGGCAAAGACAAATTTGATACATGGTAAGTATGACATATGAATTTGATATGTATGATATAGTAAGTGTTGTATATGAAGTTAAAGAGTGAAGTGAGCAGAAACAGAAAAAAACATATATAATATACATCATATATATGTACATATATATCATAATGCCAATATTGTAAAAATGAATAATTTTTAATATTTTAAATGATGAAGAATGAAATGAGCAGAAATGTAGAAAATATATAAAATAAAAATATTATGAAAACAATTTTGAGAGCTGTAAGAATTTCAGTCCAAACAATGACCATTCACAATTCCAGAGGACTAATGATAAAATATGCCATATATCACAGAGAAATAATTGATTTATGACAGTAACACACAGCAGTAAAACCTATTAATAGATGAGCTCAATCCACTCTTCATAAAACCTAGAGGGAACATCCCTGGCGATAAGACCAGAAAGTAAGAGCTCATTAGTTCGATAGTTTCCATGTCAAACTCAAGTCACCTACAATTCAGTATGGAAGGAACTGTTGCTCTAAATATAAAATGTGTTCTATGGGAAAGGATATGCCCCTGAAAGAGTTACTAGGAGAGAGTTTCTAGAGGTTCAGATTATTCTTACTCACATCCAAACATAGCTCTGAATGGGCCAATGAGAAAGGTACCAAAAGAAAAATGTTTGTTAATTCTCACTAAGTAGAAAATTAACAATGGATGATATGAAGAGTGGATTGAGCTCATCTATTAATAGGTTTTACTGCTGTGTGTTACTGTCAGGTCACTAGAGAAGCAGTGAATACAATAAATTGTCTTAATCTAAAAATGGTTCCTTAATGACATGAAAATGGATAAAATTTCCTAAAGTCCTATAAAGGACTGATTTTTGCTAGGTCTTTGTAACTGAAGATACTCAGACTATAGTACTCTTACTTTGATTATTTTCATCACCTCAGAAGCCAGATCAGATTTAAAATGATGACAGATTTGGAGACAAAATTGTACGAATGCATTCACATTTTTTTCTATGTGAAAAAATTATGCCACATTTTATGTTTTGGTCACAACTAGATATGGTTTTTCTCATTGAGAAAAATTTCAATGATTCAATTAGTTACCCACAGTGTAACATAAAAATGGTACCTATCTATAATAAATAAAATTAAGAGGTCAGTTAATTATTTGACTACTACAATTAATCAAGTATTTATCTACCAATCTTAAAAAAGTTGCAGATTTGTGGAATTAAAATTTTCCCCAAAGATGCTTAGGGAATCATAATTTTCATTAAGAAAAATGTGACACTTTAAATTTACATTGTTCGTTTTGCTTATGCTTAATAAGGTAATTATAATTCACATGACTATAATATAAAAATTCTAGCATAACTAATTTGCTCATTTCCAAGACAGAATTATGTTAAACACCAACTTCTTAAAATAGGCTAAAAGACATAAACTCAAACTTTTTCAGTATTTTCAAATCAACATTTTAAACCACAAGATGAGAACAGTTCAAAATACAGTAACTGATTTTCAATAAAATATATTTTATATACAAACATAAATATATATAAATCATTTACCTAACAACCATTTAGGTGATGTAGGGGGCAGGGGGGAACACTACAATTTTCCTGAAAATAAAGCAAGCAAGTTAATTTGATGCCTCCAAAGGGGGAAAGATAGGCAAGTCTTTTTGTCTCAATAATCTCAATATTTAATGTTTGTTGATATTTCCTAGAAACTCTAGTGAAAATAGAATAACTTTCCACTGTCACTATGAAGCATTTTTAATGACCACTTAAAAGGTGACATATAGAACAATCCTTGTTTGTCCCCTAGGGGTGGCATAAAATGTATTTTGAGAAATCCTGGTGGGATGTGCTCTTTTTCTAATTGCCTTGCTGATAGTAATGATGTTTTTGTGGAGACTTTATACATCAGAGCAGGTCCATATATTGCCAGAAAGCCCTTGCTGTGAGGATTGAACAAGGTGATATAGATGCTATATTTTATCACCCTTAAAACATACATATCATTTGAGTTTATGCCTATTAGGCTAATTCAAGAAGTTTTTGTTTAAACTAATTGTATCTTGAAATTAACAAATTTATTTATGTTACAAAGTCTTGAGAATGGTGAGGATGATGAAGATAATATATTTTCTCCCCAACAGCTCCCCTTCCTTATGGAGTGTTACATAAGGATCCCTTTTTGTACTTTCCTGAGAATGGCTTATGAAGATATTTTTAACTGCTTCAACGAATCAGATGTCAATATTGGTGGAATACCTGTCCTGGCTTAGCATTTTCACACACTGCTGTCTCATATGGTACAGAAATTTCTGGAGGAAATTCATTGACATCCAGGACATTAATAAGAACGTTGACTTTGCTGGTTAGTGATGGGTTACCTATTAGAAATAAAGGAAAGGGAAAATAAAATATATCAGGAATTGGCGAGGCATTATTTGTACTACAAATGTTATTCACATATCAGAGTTTGTGTGAATGTCTTATATTTTACAAAATTTTTGAAAATCACTTGAAGAAACAAGAATGAAATGTCATTAAAATAAAATATCTGTCAATGCACAAGAAGATAGTTTCAATGTAGTAGATATTTTAAGATATCAGTCAAAGAGGCAGTATAGTGAAAAAATATTGAACAGAGACTTTTAATACCTGAATTTACTAATTCTTGACAATACCATTAACTGGTAGTGACCTTAGTCAATACATTTAATCTTTTTTGATCTCAGTTTATTTATCTGTAAAATAAAGGGATTAGGTTAGAACCTGTTGTCATACCTACAAGGCTAGAAGGGAATTTAGAGGTCACAGAAGTTGACTAACTCAATTTATAAATGAAGAAATTGAACCTTAGAGATAATAATTATCTAACCTGAACTTCAATCCAATATTGCCAGCTGCCTATTATTCATTCAAACTGTATAATCAGGAAGTATTTCTAATTTAACATATTTAAAGCAAAATTCATTATCTTTCCTACAAATGCATCCATTTCTCAAATTTTCCTATTTCAGTCAAAGCTACCACCGTTCTTCCTATATTTCAGATTTGTGACTTTGATGTTATATTGGATTGGATTCCTCATATTTTCTTCATCCAATGCATCTGACAAATTGCCAAACTGATATTTTTTACTTTTACACATTTATTATTTCTGGTTCCTTCTTCTCTATTCACCATCTTAGGTGTCATCTTAGGTCAGACCTTTATCACCTTGAACCTATATTACTGTAGAAGCTTCCTAAATTTATTTGCCTGATTCAAATATTTATCCATTTCAGACTGTATTTCACATTGCTGCTAAACACAAATCTATGTCATTCCTCTATTTTATACACTCCAATAACTTCTTTCTGCCTTTAGGATCCAGTAGCTATTACTCTGCTTAGCTTTTGAAGTCTTTCATAACCTTGGCCCAATATATCTTTCTAGTCTTTTTAATTACCCACCCCCATTCTATAATCCCAGACAAATCTGTCCTATGTACCCTCACTAAGGGTACTCCACTTCCCATTTACATGCCTTTGCACTAACTGTCTCCATGCCCAGGATATTCTTCCTTCTCATTTCCATCTAGAAGAAAGTATCCTTTCTATTAAGATGCAGCACAAGTACAATATTCTTACATGAACCTTTTACTGATCCCTTAGTGACTCCTCTTCTAAACCACCTTTATACTACTTTATAATTATTAGTATTTATCCTCTTTCTATTTAATATTCATTATATACCCATATGCCACATACATTATATGTATGTATGCAAATACATATATACACACATACACACACACATATATATATGAAATCATATATATGTGTGTGTACATATGCTCCAATATCCTTGCTAAGAAAACTCCATAGACAGTAGGATCCACAGTCACAATGAGTCAGATAGGCCTGAAAAACTGAATAGCAACAATACATAGACACATTTGTGTGCATGTATGTATGTATGTGAACACATATACATATATGTTCACACACACACAAATGTGTGTATCTATGCTTTCCCCTTTCCTATTAGAACATAAGCTCTTGATAAATTGAGATGGTTTCCTTCATGAGAACTAACAAAGAGCCTAGCAAATAATGAGTGCTTAATAGTGATTGCTTAGTGTTACACAGCTAGTAAGTGTTCTGAGGTAAGATTTTAACTCAGGTCCCTAGTTTCAGGATTCTATTATACCATGCTGTCTCTTTCAGGCAGATCTTTATGGGTTCTTCCAGCTCTAAAATTCTATATAACTTTTCCCCCACAATAAATTTTCTGCATTCTGTATTATCAGAAGTTTTAAAAGTAAAAACATCCCCATATATTTAACAAATTAAAATTACCCCCAAATTTCCTTGGTCTCCAAAACAAAGACATTATAGTTATCTTTGAATTTGTTTTAAGTAGTTTGAAGTGTATATGTATATTCTATATTAAACAAACAAACAAAAAAGATTGCTGGGTATAAAGCCTGGGGGGGGAAAACTGCTTCTTAAGCAGTGACTTAAGAAACTGTCAGGGGTTTTACACAGGTGATTTCTGTTATCTTCCAGTGTAATTAGCACCAAATAACCTTCTGTTCTGTGTTGTACTACCTGGAAGGCATTTTCTGGGTGACCTCTGGGGCAAACTGCAGTTTTTAAATTTTGGTGTTGCAGGAAGGGAATAGCCTCATTATTTGTTTGTTAGACATAGAAACCTACCTAGTGGTCTAGTATGAGGAAAATTGGTCCAAGTCAATTTTGTTAAGGTCATTTAACCTTGCTTCTGGCACCAGTACCTTGATTTTATCAGTGCTAGAGATGGATAAAGATCAGACTTTTGGGGATTCAGTGTCTCCTAACAAAGCCAAAAAATAGAATGTTTCTTGTTGAGTTCTCATTAACAGATAAATTTGAGTACTCCAAAGAAATACATTCTGTTCACACAGAATACAAATGAAAACACAATGACAATAATTATCTGGTTCCTTGTAAAGACAACTAAAACAGACACAAAAATATGTGTGTATGTGTGTGAAAGCATTACATTATGTCTATGTGTATGTATGTGTGTTATGTTTGTATGTATTTATTTTTCACACAAATAAACCAGCCTGCTTCCTCATATATTTTTAGCTGGAAAATATTAAACTCACTCTTCATTTTATACATGTAGATCAAGTCACAGATTCATAAGAGCATAAATGTGTGTTCACTTGGAAAATAAATATTTTTTAGAGAAGTTGATGTTAAGGTAGTCAAGAATTTTTAATAAAATATTTGAAGTGGCATAAGTGCTCATGTTTATCTCAGAAAGCTTTTTGGAAATCTAGCTAGCTAGCTATAGTTGTCTGCTTCTGATGGGAAACTTTGCCAATTGTGGCTCCTCTCCTTTCTCCCAATAACAAAATTAATACATATGAAATGTGTGTATAAATGTATATATATATATATATATGTGTGTGTGTGTCTATCTATATTATATACATAAACCTATAGGAATGTGTGTGTATTTTTCTGCGTGTGTATCTTGATATATTTTGACTCTATCTATATGAAATTAAACAAGTAAATTAATCTTTGTCTCCTATACAAAATGAATCAAGTGAATTAGAAAATCTTGGTAATCTATTAGACAATCTCTATAATCTCTTGTAGCTCTATTAATGCCTGTATGAAACTGTACACACACACACACACACACACACACACACACACACAGATTTTTTAGAGAATCAGCATCATAGGCCAATTATAAAATCTGCCACATAGTAATCACTCTATAACTCTTTGTTATTGTCATTATTAATTTCGTGATTTTATTATGTTCTTAAAGAGTTTGCTATCACTACTAAAGTCTGTGTTAAATTAATTATTATAGAAATTAAGAGATTTTGAAAAAAATATATTCCCACAGGAAAGAGTGCTTTTCTTAGGAAAATAATGGAAATTACCAGTTCAACCAAAAGTACTTACTTCTAGATTAGTTGTATTGGAATTTGGTTGCTGTGTCCCTGTAACTATACCTGTATCAATAATCACACTGTGAACTCTCTTCTCTCCTAGAATTGTAAACTCCTTACCCTATTCATATTTCAACTTTGCACTACGCTGAATTTATATTTTTACCTAAACCTAGTTGTAAATATATATAATCATCATTCATATTTCTTTTCATTTAGTTAGGGATTGAGATTATGAGATCTGTTTGCATGGCACTGTGCAGTTCTCTCCTTATATAAAAAAAGTGACAAAATATATCTTAGATTTACAAAGTATTTGGATAATCCTTCAAAAGTTCTAATAGCTCCAAGTAAAGGCACATTCAAGACATGGAAATAATAACCCATGTAAAGGTAAAGAGATAGGTTATGGATTGTTTGATCTGTGCAATGACAAATAGACTAGGGTAACTGGAAAATAGTCTAAAAAGTCACTTGTAATAAACTTAAAAAGATAAACTAGATTCTGGGACAGTCAGATTCTAAAGAATTTTAAAGGCCAAGATGTCTTAAAGACAATAGAGAACCACTGAAGGTGGTGAATAAAGTAACTAAATATGAGCTTCAGAAAGATTATCCTAGTAGCTACATGAAAGATGAATTATTAAGAGATAGACTTAACTAAGTTGAGTTCAATGAGGGTCCTTTCAAAAGAACCTGAATTAGGATGATCATTATGTCATTTGATAAAGAGGAACAAATGTAGAAATTGTGCTAATACAAGACTTATCAAATGACTTGACATAGCAGGGATGGAGTGAAGAGGGCAGAGGGAGAAGGAAAAAGGACTCCACAGTTATAAACCTGGGTGACTTGAAACATGGTGATGCACTCAATGAAGTAGAGATATTTGGAAGAAGTATGATTCAGCTCTAGAGGAAAAGACAATGAGTTTGGAATGTCACAAGATATCTAGTTGAAGATTCTCACAGACAGTTGGAAAAGTGGTACTAATATTTAGGAATCAGGTTAGGATCTGGGAATCATATGCATTATTATCCATGATAAAATGAGATCAGCAGGAGGGGTTAAGTGAGAGAGGAAATAAGACCCAAGGACAGAGCTTTTGAAAACATCCATGGTTAGAGCTACAATGTGCGTCATTGCCAAGCAAATGAGATAAATCAGGAAATAATGAATCCTGAAAACACTAGAAAGAATTCAGAAGGAGGAGATGGTCTATAATGTCAAATGATACAGAGAAATCAAGGAACCTGATGGCTAAGATAAGGCCATTTTGTTTAGCTTGAGAAGTTTTATTATTTTGTTTTGTTTTGCAATTGATCTCTTCAAATTTGAATTTCCACATGTAAAAGGGGATAACAATATATGCTGTACCTTAAAGGATTCCTATTAATTTCAAGCTAGATAATGTCTCTACTATAAAGACATATCTTTATATTTCAATAATCCATGATTTCATAAGGGTAAATCCAAAGCAAATGCAAAATCCATCTTCTCTGTACTTAAGTAAAACATCAGAGAATTGGGGGAAAGGGGGAAAGTATCATCAACTAGTGGCCAGTGAGGAATCCCTAAGGAAATAGTTAGACAGATTCATGTGTGATAGTCTATTGTTGAATCCATACTTAGTAACTTGTAGCTTGGCAGGAATTGTCAAAGCTTGGTCTAGCCTTTGAGCTGTGAAGTCTGTTCTGTGCCACAGGGCAGCAACAAAACATGACTATAATAACAGGAAATATAAGTATAAATTATTATCAGTATTAGTGCCTTAATAGTACGTTGATAAATATTTACTCCTTAATTTTTAAATTGCTTTACACCAATTAGGATGGAAAACACAAATTTGAGGTCTACAGACTGAATTGCAACTCTGAAATATAGAGAAATGTCTTCATCATTATAAACCTTGAGACTGAACTACAATAATACAAGTAGAGGAGATAAATAATTTATTCAGTACTTGCTCTTTAAATCAGATCTTTTAGATTACAAATTAAGTAGAACAAGTCTAATAATAGCATAGCCCTCGCTGTAATTTCATGATCTGTTCCTAGACTGAACAGGTTTTTATTTTAATGATTTAAATTATTCATTGATCTCTACATCTGGGAACATGTTATATATTTTAGATATTTCAGTTGGGCAATTGCTGTCCTAATAAGGAAAAAAATTAACATGCTCTATGAAGAAGAGACTTTTAATCATCAGCTACAATTTTGGGCTAGATGAAAAGGATATGATAAACATTACTATAGATTTTATATAGAGCATGGAAGCCATGAGGGAACTTTTAAAAGCAATCTAAATTGGGGGCAGAAAGAAGCAGTGCCATAGTAGACACAGAGCTGATGCCCAATAAATCTCTGGTGCTCTGAATGTTCACTTTTTTTCCATTTCAAAGATACTCATAGAACTGACAAGAACCAAGCTAATTCCTGGTACTTATTCAACAATTTGTTAAATTAATTTAAAGTTATTTATAAATATACATGGAGAATATTATATGAATGGGGAAGAAAAGCTTTAATTTTAACTTACAACTGAAGAAATGGGTTACTGATCAGCCAGGAAGCAAAGACCTGTCTTTTGTCATTATTAATCATTATTTCAAAGTGATACAACATTTATATTCATTACCCCCCCCCCAATTTAATTTACCAGTACCTTTTTTAAATAGGAAAATTGACTGTGAATACTTTGAGGTTAGTTTATTCTACAAAAGGAAAAGAAACTACACTCTTAGTACAGAATTGTTATGAGAAGGCAGTACTAGTACTAGTCAAAACAAGGAAATAATTTTTCATAGGTCCAATTTTAGGCTGATATATATTTCTGGACACTTATATGTGGTTTATAGTGTTCATTACGTAATTTGACTTATAGTAATTTTGTGAGGTACATACTATCATTATTCTCATTTTACAGGTAAGGAAAATGAGGCTGAGGAAGGATCACTGACTAGCAAAGAGTCACACAGCTAAAAAAAAATCTGAAGTGGAACCCATGTCATACTGATTCAAAATCCAGTATTTTATCTACTATGGTAAACCACATCTCACTGGAATAGCAAAATCATGCTTAACTTGAAGTTTACACCTTGGCAAAACTTTCTAAAATTTCCAATTCTATTTTTTAAACAAAAAAATAGTTTTTTATTTTTCAAAATACATGTAAAGGTAGTTTTCAAAATTCACTCTTGCAAAACCTTGTGTTCCAAAATTTTTTCCCTCCTTCACCTCCTCTCTTTCCTGGATATACAGTATTCCAGTATACATCAAGCATGTGTAAATCTTCTAAAAATATTTCTATATTTATCATGCTGCACAAGAAAAATCAGATCAAAGGAGAAAAAATAAAGAAAAAAAGCAAGCAAACAATAACAAAAATGGTGAAAATACTATTTTGTGATCCATATTCAGTTCCTATAGTCCTCTCTCTGGATGCATATGGCTCTTTCCATTATAATTCTATTGGAATGGGCCTGAGTCACCTCATAATTGAAAAGAGTCAAGTCCATCACAGTTGATCATCACATAATCTTGTTGCTGTGTACAATTATCTCTTGGTTCTACTCACTTCATTTAGCATCCGTTTATGTAAATTTCTCCAGTCCTTTCTGAAATCAGCCTGATGATCATTTCTTATAGAACAATAATATTCCATTGCATTCATATACATAACTTATTCAGCCATTCCCCAACTGATGAGCATCCATTCAGTCCCCAGTCCCTTGCTATTACAAAAAGAGCTGCTACAAACATTTTTGTACATGTGAGTCCTTTTCTTTTTTATGATCTTTTTGGGATACAGACACAATAGAGACACTGTTGGATTAAAGGGTACGCACAGTTGATAGCCCTTTGGGCACAGTTCCAAATTGCTTTCCAGAATGACTTGATCAGTTCACAACTCCACTTAGTGCCCCAGTATTCTTACATCCATCATTATCTTTTCCTGGCATTTTAGCCAATCTGAGACATATGAAATGGTACCTCAGACTTGTCTTAATTTGCATTTTTCTGATCAATAGTGATGTAAAGCATTTTTACACAACTAGAAATGGCTTTAATTTCTAAATCTGAAAATTGTCTGTTCATATCCTTTGTAAAATGTCCAAAACTAAAGCCTTACCATCACACACATATGAACCTGAGCCTCAAAATCTGCAACATATGTGGTGTGTAGGAGTAGGGGCATTCTCAGAAGTCTCATATAGGTGCTCTTGAGCTAAGCCTTGAAGGAAACTAACTACAAATTCTGAGAGGAAATGAGGAGGGAGTGCATTCTAAGCGTGATAGACAAGCAATACAAAAACTTAAAGGTTGAAGAGACATAAATATATTCTTCTTTCACTTCTGAATCATCTTTATTTTTTTTCCTGAGGCTGGGGTTAAGTGACTTGCCCAGGGTCATATAGCTAGGAGATGTTAAGTGTCTGAGGCCAGATGTGAACTCAGGTCCTCCTGATTTCAGGGCTGGTGCTCTATTCACTGTGTCACCTAGCTAACCCCCAATCATCTTTATCTTTGCCCCTGGAAAACTATTTTCTTCTCAATAACCCTGTGACTTAGATAATGTAAATATTATTGTCCAATTTTGCAGATAATGGAGATTTTGCGCTAAAGCAAAAACTTTTTCAGCTTGTAAACACTTTTCATCTGAGAAATTTTTACATGACCTATTTTACATATGTAAAATAGGCATACAAATCAAACATTTATTGATAATCATAATTTCACAACTCTCACATTCTTTCTTTTTATTTTATTTTTTTCCTTTCTGAGGCTGGGGTTAAATGACTTGCCCAGGGTCACACAGCTAGGAAGTGTTAAATGTCTGAGACCAGATTTGAACTCAGGTCCTCCTGAATTCAAGGCGGGTACACTATCCACTCTCACATTCTTATACATGACTCTATATGCGATCACAACTGCCTGTAGTCTAAAGAATATGGAACTAATTACTACCTTATTTTTTCTTATCTGAATAATCAACACTGAAATCTTCATTTGTGGTTTTTTAATTGAGTTATACATCTCTATGAACACTCAGATTTGCTTCCTTTCTATTTCTATTGTTTCCTTTCTATTTCTTCAGATTAAGACCATTAAAGTACTCATGCAAAGTACAATATTATTTTAAGTGATATGGAATACAAAATGAATAAAATGTGATTCTTGCCATTAAAAAGCTTTCAATCTGCCAATGTCATCACCCTACCTGAGAAATGTAGATCAGGTAGAAATTTTTTTTTCCTAAAATTGGGAGGGAAAAAGTTGAGGTGGGGGTGTGGAGGAAGCAGTCATGGAAAGAGATAACTTCAGAACTTTTGAAATAGATTATTACATAATAGTGACAAGCCACATTGATTTCATTATCCTCTGTAAATCTCAGATTTATGAATGGGAAACTTTAGACATGCTAGGACATCCTGGATATTTTTTTTCATACACACACCTAGGAAAGGAAAAGACTTGTATGGATAGAATAAAACCTAATAACATTTCAAATTGGTTGAAACCACAGCAGCTTGAACAGAAAAGTATAATGGGAGCAAAAATAGTTCAGTCAAAGTGACATGATGACTCTTTTCCCCATATTGGAGGGGTTATGGGTTAGAAAGATAGGTGATTTCAATGTAGAAGATTAAAGTATATTACTGTGAGAACAGATAAATGAAAATTAATGTTGATCACCTTTAATATATATGATTTTATTATATTTTATTCCTTTATTTAAATATATATTCTAACTACATATAGAATCTGAGAAACTGAGGCAGGGGTTAATGAGATGGAGTTTTTTTGTTTTGTTTTGTTTTGGTTTTTTCCCAGTGGGATCATAATTCTACTGGATCAATTCATACTAAAAATACAAATTGGAAATGCATTTTTATCTACAAGGAAGTGAAACTATATGAGACAGTCAACTCTCTGAAAGTCAGAGAAATTTAAAAAAAGATGACTCTGGTGTTAGGTAATATGCATAACAGGTTCAAGGAGTTAGTCTCAATGTCCCCTCAAGGTAAGAAATGAAAAAAAAACACATCATTACAATGCAAAATACATAATGATCAGTACATGGAAGGACTTCACAGCAGAATGAGTGAGGAATTATTTGCAACTGAGGTAATTAAGGAAGGCTTAAAATGAAAGTCCTGGATCTTGAATTAATGTGCAGATGTTCAACAGGGGAAAATCTATCAGGAGTGTATGCCAAGCATAGATAATGATATTAAATGCCTCATGAAAATCCAGGATTCAGATGCATTATGAAAATGGTAAATGAATAGACACATGAGTAGAGCATCAATGACAGGATCTAAGCATCCTTACACTTAGGAAGAAATAGAAATAAATAAAGAAAACCAAAGTAGAATGTTTAGACAGCTAAAAGAAGAACAAGGAGAGAGAAATGCTAGCTGAAGAAGAAAATCTCTAGAAAATGGTATTAATGGGGGCAGCTAAATAGTGCAGTGGATAGAGTACCACTGAAGTCAGGAGGACCTGAGAATCTGGTCCAGACACTTAATACTTCCTAGCTCTATGACCCTTGACAAGTCTCTTAACCCCAATTGTCTCAGGGGGAAAAAAAAAAATATATATATATATATATATATATATATATATATACATACATATATATATATATATATATATATATATATATATATATACATGCAAGTATATATTAATCCACAGCAATAATTTTGCAATAATTTCAAGAGAAATGGGAACTGAAGAAAATGGACCAAGAAGCTCAAAGAAGATGTAGAATCAAAGATTCATTGAGAGAAAGCAACAGGCAAATAAATATATTTGAACTCAGGAAGACCTGAATTGAAATGCCACCTTCCAAACTTCATATGTGCCACAGATTACAGAACCACTCTGGGTCCCAGTTTCCTTATTTGTAAAATAAAATGGTTAGAATTAATAATTTCTAAGGTGTTTCCATAAATAAATCTATGATTCTATGAGATATAATTTTGTTTGGGGCAGAGAAGAAAAATATAGCTTTGGAGAATGAGATTATAATAGCATTTTATCTTTAAAATAATAATCCACTTTCTTTTATCTTCAGACTATTAGTTCTTGCCTCACTTTCTATAAACATGGTCCAATCTCCCATTCTTAAAGAGAAACAAATAGAAAACAACAAAAGCAAAGCATCTCTTGATTCTGCTATGTTTATTGATTGGGAAGTAGTACAGTGATCCTTATTATAATCTACATGACATCTACCTTTTAAATTAGTATTTCTCTTTTCCCTGTCATCAGATTACTCTTATTAATAAATGTTATTGTATCATGCCACATCCCATCTAAAATATTGATTTGATTTGGATTTAAGTATGCAGGACTTTCCTAGCACATCCTCTCTGTCAGCAATTGCTAGTTCAGTGAAATTGAAATTATTTTTTTCCTTTCTTTCCTAAAGTAACTTCAGGAGTCCTCTGCAGCCATAATTAAATTTAGAATTCCCAGTCTTGGAGAAGAGAAAGTCTCAAATTTCCTTTTAGATTTCCACTTCAATGATCTTACAACTAGCAAAAAGAATGTTGCATAAATGGTTCTAACTGTGCTGTCCCTTAGAAAAAGAAATTATCTGATGCTCTTAAAAATATTTTTTTCTCTTTATACCTCTGAACTCTTCTAAAATATGCTGGTATTTACTGACTAGATTTCTTTCTTAAGGGAAGCCTTTACACCAAAACCAATCTGATTCCAATTGACCATCAATAGATCCTAGGCCATGCCCCATTTGGTCATTGTTTGAGTCCTGATAAACTCAGATTGAATGTAAATGGCAATCATTTTTGTTTTTGGTTTTGTTTTGTTTTTGAATTGGATTTAATTATTTAGTTAGGGTTTTTGTTTTTGTTTTTGTTTTTTTTGGGGGGAGGGATTTGGTGAAACAGGATATTCTTTTATCTATCTTATCAGATAAGATATTTCTAACCATCATCTGAGGAACAGCCAAAATCAAAAGGATGATCACTTTAATCTTGGCTTCACTCTATGCCAAAACAATGTACTTTATTCTTAATATTATGAAGGAGAAGAATGTGAAGAATCATTTGTAACAATTCAAATGTAGTCTATTGGTTCAAATAAAATAGACAAGAAATAAATTTAATGTCCTTTTATGTGTGAAGCTATGAACTTTAATAATTTTCTCCATAAAGCTAACTTGAACATATGTTCAAATCCAGTGTTGTATTAAATCCACATTTCATTTAATCAGGTGATAATATTTCTGAAATTATAAAGGACATAATCTGCTTATAGGCAATACCATGTCTTCTCTTTTAGATTCCCATAAATATCAAATACAATTTTAGGTGCATGATAGGGTCTTAAACATTTTTGGATAACAAATCAGTTTTCACTAGTTATTTCACTTGTGATGTGATGATCTACATGAGACAATCTCAAGATTTTGTTATATAGTTATCTCTGGAAAGGCAGTGCAAATAATAAGCACTGATTACTAACTATATGCTCGTCTCTGGTACCATTTTCCTATGTGGATGAGAAGTTTGGTTTACGTTTTTTTTTGTTTGTTTGCTTTAAAGGTGATCTGATTCAAAAATACTATGAGGTTGAAAATGTTCCTTTTGTTTGAATACAGAATAAATTGTTTCTTTAAATATAGTTCTTTGAGGTTTAGAAGAACAACTTAATCAGTTTCCAAATAAATACTGATTATTTAATATCATATTTTAATATATTTTACTTATATTTTTAATAATATAATTTTAATGTAATATAATACAATATTTTTTAATCAGAACAAAAAATAATAAGAAGAACCAGTTCATTTAAATTCTAATCAATGAACTACATTCCCCTCTATTCCAGCATAGTAGACACAGAAGAAATCTATTGATAATCCTGTTGGGGGAAAGTTCTGTGTTGATTTGTTGGGGGAGGGGCAATAATCATAGACCCACAGAATGTCAGGACTATAAGTCAAAATCACATTTTCTCTTTTGGATTAACAAATTTTACAGATGAAAAAACTCAACAGAGGGAACTTGAGTGACTAATCCAAGGTCATACAGATTGTTAGTGATAAGTATAGACTTGAATAATAATTGTCTCTAATTCTCAATTCAATGCAAAGAAAAAATGTCAGAAGTGGTGAAATGGCT
This sequence comes from Sminthopsis crassicaudata, assembly GCF_048593235.1. NCBI lineage: Eukaryota > Metazoa > Chordata > Mammalia > Dasyuromorphia > Dasyuridae > Sminthopsis > Sminthopsis crassicaudata. The sequence continues at coordinate 318,968,391 of NC_133617.1, read as the reverse complement.
AAAAGTGATTAATTTTGAAGAAGAGTTTTTGTCAGTTTTATGACCTCATAGTGAAGGGGCAAGGATCCATGTTATCCATTTATACCAATATTAGAGAACCTAAGAATACTATTACCTACAAGAGTAGAATAGAAGCAGAGTCAATCAATCAAGGTTAGAAAGAAAGAACAACATCATTCTATTACAATTTTAATTTTTTTAGGATGAATAGGTAGAATGCCATTAGTAAAGTCTATGATATTGAATATGAAGTCAGGAAGAGCTGGTTCAGATATCACTTCAGATAATAGCTATGCAACTGAATGAAAGTAATTTAACCCTCTCTAAACCTAAGTTTCTTCATATTTTAAAATGGGCATAATAATACCTGGCATGCCTTAGCTTACTTCATGAAGTTTTTTAAAGAATCAAATGAGATTTTTATATATATTATAGATAGATAGATAGATAGATAGATAGATAGATAGATAGATAGATAGATAAATATGTATATATATGAAGACCTTTGCAAATAGTAAATCAAACTTGATTATTGTCATTTATCAATAAGCTATCTACAAGTAATATAAAAGAAATGGTTTTTCCTATTCAAAATGTAATGTTTTATTTCCTGAATTATACACTTAATGCACATTATTTTAATGATATCATCCATTTGCTTCTACAAAAATTATTTATCCAAATGGTTTGCTTCAGGTGAAAGGCTCATTTGTGTGTTATCAGTCCCTTAAGCCACTCAGTTAGCTATTAAAAACTTTATAAAAATTGAAGCCTGACTTTAATTTATTGTGCTTGTATGTTTTGATAGCTAATTAGATCGATTTGTAACAAATCTAATAGTTTTATTGTGGCAATGTACTCATAAGAATCTAAAAGAATTAAATAAACAAAAAGAAACCCATTACAATCTAATTTTGTTAATATATCCAACTAATGTCACATATAATACTGATGATTATAGTGATGGTGCTAATAATGATGATGGTAATAGCTATGATGGTTATGATTTCCATCTGTTCAGGGATTTTAATTTTAATAACTAAACTGACTGTTTTAGAATCATGCTAGACCTAGATGAAACCTCTTTAGTCATATAGTAAAAAAGTTTCATTTTACAGATACATAAGGGTAAAATTACTATGTAAATTATTTTTACAGCTACATAGAAGGTAAATTACTATCCAAGGATAATAAATATAACAAGCTAATGACAATGTTAGGATTAGTACATATTTCTAACTCCTAGACTTCTAACATCTTTCCATATAGAGTTCATTGTCAATACCATAACCCTCCTAACCCAATATGATAGAGAGATAGAGAGTCGCCATCACTAATGTTATTTTGTCTATCCTGAAGAAATAAAGTTATTGGGAGAGAGGGTGGGAGAACTATGAGAAAAGAAGTTTAGGGGGGAAAAAGACTATAATAGTTAGAATTAGTTGATGTTAATGGTTTAGGTAATGTTTATATATCCAAATTAAAAGTAGGAAATAAATTTTTAAAAATAGGCTAATGCAAGGATCCCAATGGGAATATAGTAAGAAATGCACTGGAATTGACAACTAAAGGCCTATTTTCAAATTTTGTTTTTAAAACAAATGGGTTTTGCATAAGGTATCTAAGTTCTATGATCCTCAGTTTCCTTATTTCTAAAATAAATGGATTGAAATGGAAGACAAATGAGGTTCCTATCAGCTTTGAGTAGGAAGAAAGATTGATTTAAATTAAAATATTTGTGGGCAAAGAAGATATTTTAAAGTTCAAAAATTTCCATATAACGTTGTTCCCCAGTTCTCTTTAGTTGTCCTGCTTCAGTTTCCCTAATTGTCCTGCTTCAGTTTCCCAATTGTCCTGCCTTAATCCTCCTGTCTGCAATACCATCCTTCCTTCCTAATCATTAGAACTGATATAATTTAGGGCTGGCTATGCTAAGATTATAATCTGTAAATCTTTAGGAGAAAGACCTATCTTAGACATCATGACCCCAACCCTTCCCTACTTATTAGAATGTCTGTTGCCTCTCCCCACCCAGTCAGAACCAATCGATAGATGGATAGTCCTTTCCAGCTCTCAATGCTCTGACTCCACCCCTGCCTCATTCTACCAATCAGTCCCCTCCTTTGTCAACTCCCTGGAATATGTTCAGCAGCATGAGGCCTAAGGGCATACTGGTAATCCCACATAAGGAACTAACTGATGGCTTTTTGCTTCTGTACAACTATTGCTTATGGTCTTAAGGATCCTCCCCCTCACTGTTCTTACTCCTTATAAACTAAATGCTCCCTCCATTAAGACCTGTTCCCATATGGGACCCCCTTTTTTTCCCCCCTTGCAGCCTCAATTGCATTTTAATAATAATTCAATAATAATAAATCTCCACATCAAATTTCTACTGGGTCTTATTTCACATCTGTTCTTGCACAAAAGTATTAGCTTATATATTTATCATGATTATCTAGTTACCAGGCATTTTAAGTACATCATCTTTGTTAGTCTTATTATAATGCAAAGTAGAAGATGGAAACGGAGAGGAGTTATGTGCTTTGTCTAAGGCAGCATAGAACTATGACTCCATGCCAGGCCCGTCTCTAAATTTTGTGTGTTTTTTATAATACTACCATCTCCTTATATCTTAGAATTTCAAATATGAAAAAAAGTCTTATAATCTTCGTATCCTATCTTTTCACTTTATAGAAGTATAAAAGATGGACTAAGAATCAGAGAAGTTAATAGTAGTCTCCTCCATGTGGTGATTATCTCCAATTATTCCATTTAGAATTTTTGTACATACTTGTTTATGAACTGTCTCTTCCATTTAATTGTGTGCCCTTAGAGGAAATTTGTTTGGTTTTTATTTAGTTTAGTTTGTGCTTGTTTTTGTTGTTGTTGTTGTTGTTGATGTTGTTGTTTTCATTCTTTGTATCCTCAGAGTTTTACACAGTACCTGGTAAATAATAGGTGCTTAATAAATGTTAAATGACTGTTTTGTTGACTGACTGAGACAAATAGCATAAGACAGGGCCAGATTTTCACCCTAGGTCTTCTGCCTAAAAATCCATTTCGTTGCCCAGAGGTCTGAGTAGCAGTGAACCAAAGCTGATTGTTTGTGTCAGTGAAACATTGGTAATTATCAATCGGGTTTTGTTTGTTGTGTTGTTTTGTTTTGTTTTGTTGTTTGTTTGTTTGTTTTTTGCTCAGACATTGGGGAATAAAGTGACTTGCCCAGGGTCACACAACTCGGCAGTACTAAGTGTCTGAGGTCAAGCCTGAACTCAGATCCTCCTGACTTCAGGGCTGGTGCTCTATCCACTGTGCCACCTAGCACCCCTTATCAATAGTTCTTATAATTTAAGGAATCTACAATGGAGGTTTCAGAGTTCCATTTTGGATGCCACAATTTAAGGAAGAACCTGAAGAAAGAATTCAGAAGAGGGAAACAGGATGGTGAAATACCTTGAACTCATATCCTATGAAGTGGAAGGCTTTATTATTGGTTTGTTGTTTTTTTTTCTCCCTATAGAAAATAAGCCAGTTGAAAAGTTCTGTTTGTTTTGCCTTGGTATCCCTAAATGCTTTCTGATTGATTGTTTGAACTTTAAACATTTGCTTAGAGAAGAGCCTCATCACATACTAGTTGTTTTCAGTAACTGAAAGATTATCTCAAGGAAGAGGAATTAGATTTAATTTTATTTAGCTTTATTTATTTCATTTTTTTTTTTAATTTAAGAAGGCAGAAGAATTTGGAATAATGAATTGCTCTAAGACGCACTATGATTTCAGCTTAGAAAAATTTCCTTTATAATCAGAATTTTCCAAAAGTAAATTGAATTGTCTTTACAAATCTTAAATAACTATATAAAGGCAATTATTTTTTTATCATCATTATCATTTTTAAATGATACAGCTTAAAGTCAAATCTATTTATATTATCATCAATCATCATTATCATCATTATCATCTTTCCTACAGCTTAAAGTTAAATCTATTTATATTATCATTTTGCTTAAAAATCATCAATTTTTCCCTATTGTCATAGAAGGTCCAAATTCTTGTACCTGAAATTAAAGTTTCCCACAAACTAATGCCATACCTTCTTATCCTTATGCCATATGTGCCATGAAAATCACCCTACTAGTTCTCTTTAGGGTAAGATTGATTTTTATATCCAACTACCTGAGTATGTTATTCCCTCTGAACCATATTTAGTGAGAATATCAAATAGTGTCTCCCACCCTAGCCCCAACTTTTTTCTTCACTCTGATAGGTTCTTTGTGCCTCTTCATATGAAATCATTTACCCCTTTCTACCTCTGCTTTCCATCTTCATCTAGTGCAATTTTTTTCATCCCTTATTTATTTATTTATTTGGTTATTTATTTTGGATAATATTACATTAAAGTCAACTAAAATCTGTGCCCTCTGCCTTTGTATACTCCTAACTGCCCTGCTAATGATAAAGTTCTTAAGGGTTATGCATATTATCTTCCATTAAAGAATATAAACAATTTGATTTTAATGAATCCCTATGATTTTTCTTTCCTATTTATTTTATGTTCTTGAGTATTGTATTTGAAAGTCAAATTTTTCCATTCAGCTCTGTTCTTTTAGTCAGGAATCTTTGAAATAACTCTTTTTCATTAAATATCCATTTTTCTCCTGAAGGAATGTACTCAAATTGATAGGTAGTAGGTGATTCTTGGTTGTGATCCTAGCTACTTTGCCTTTGGAAAATTATATTTTAAACCGTCCAGTCATTTTATGTAAAGCCCCGAAATCTTGTATAATCCTGACTGATACTTCTCAATATCTGAATTGTTTCCTCTGGCTCCTTGTAATATATGTATGTGTGTGTGTGTGTGTGTGTGTGTGTGTGTGTGTGTGTGTGTGTGTGTGTGTGTATGTGTGTGTGTATATGTGTGTGTATTGCTTGATTTGGAAGCTCTAGTATTTGACTATAATATTCTGGGCAATTTTCATTTTGGGATCCCTTTCTGGAGATGAAAAGTAAATTATTCCAGTTCTATATATTCTAATTCTAGAATATCAAGGCAGTTTTCCTTGATAATTTCTTAAATAATGATGTCCAGGATCTTTTTATTATTTTTTGGAGGGATAGTAAATTATGTCTCCTGCATCAATTTTTCAGATTAGTAGTTTTTTCAGATATGTTTTTCTTTTCTTTTTCATTTTGTGATTTGTTTGATTATATTTTGATGTTTCTGTGAAGTTATTAGCTTCCAATCATCAAATTCTAATTTTAAGGAATTATTTCCTTCAGTGAGCTTTTGGACCTCATTTTCCATTTTGCCAATTCTACTTTTTAAGGATTTTTTTTCGTCACTGAAGTTTGTTATTTCTTTCCATTTAAGTCCATTTTTTGAAAGCATTTTCTTTAGGAAATGTTTGTACAACTTTTTCCATTTTTTTATGCTTCTTTATCATGCCTTTTTTTTTTTTTTTCCCTTTTTTTTCCCCTTGATTCCCTTGTGCCATTCTTATTTCTTTTCTAATTTTTTTTTCCTTCTGCTTTTCTTATCTTATTTTTGAAATTCTCTTTTAGAGAGCTTTGAAGCTCTTTTTGGGCCTGGGGCCATTCATATTTTTTTTTTTTTTTTTTGAGGCTTCACATAAAGTCTTCTAATATTATTATCCTCTTTTGAATTTGTTTTGAACTTTCTTGTCATTACAGAAACTTTCTGTATTCAAGGTTTTTATTTGTTTGTTGTATGCTCATTTTTCCAGTCTATTTTATAACTTTTAATTTTATGTTAAGATTAGGCTTCTGGGTTAGAAGGGAATTTATCCTTAGCTTCTGGATTATAAGATTTCTCCTTAGCTTCTTCTACTGGAGGCATAAGGCCTTGCCACTGGCTTGTTGCACTAGGGGTTCAGTGACTCACAACTAGCCTGTGCAAGGATCCAGAGGGCCATTAATTTGTACTGGGTTTGAGGGCTCAGGGTCAAATTGCGAACTTGCTGGTGTTTGGCCTGTTGCTGTATTTCTCAGATGCTGCCTGCACTGAATTGTGTTCTTCTTTTACCCAAATGAAGCAGACCTTTTCTGTAGACCTTCTAAGGTGTCTTGAGCGGGGAAATTGTTTTACCCCATTCTTTTGTTGCTTCTAGTGCTCTATAATTCATTTTTTTATAGTTGTTTGGAAGTGAATTTAGAAGAGTTCAGGTGAGTTCCTGACTTATTCTGCTATTTTGGCTATCAATATGCATGCATGTGTGTATTACATAAATAGATGTATATATGTGTATGTGTGCGTGAGTGTATGTGTGTGGGGGAGGAGTATTTACCTATTATGCTTTATACTCCTATATCATATAATAAACTTTGTAAAGACAAGAACTTTTCTTCTCTAAACTATCTACCTTCTCTAGTGTTTAGCCTGGGGGTTATGCAAATATGAATTATTAGTAATAAAAAGGTATTTATATTTACTGAGTACTTTATAGCTTAGGATTTTTTAAAATAAAGTCCATAGACATTTATTTAAATGATATTTGGCAATAGCTTGAAAAGTTACTAAACAAGGGACTCATGGACATTCCTCCATTATTTGTATTTATATATGGAACATCTAGAACAGTGCTTAGAATATAGTAAGTGCATAATAAATGCTTGTTCACTGATTGACCAAACATAAATAATATAATGAGATAAACCTATAATAATGAAAATTTTGAAATTATGATAGAAGAATGCTGAATATAATTTGATTTGGGAAATGAAATTGGCCCAATATCTTTCATATAACAAAAGCAAATGTGATTGATATTTCTCCTTGGCCTGTTCTTACATTTGTTCTAAGATACTAATTAGTCACTACATATTTAAATGTCTGCTATGCTAGATAATGAAACTATAAGACAAAGGCAAGAATTCCTGCCCTTAAAAAGTTTTCAGTCTATTAGGTGGAATGAAACATTTTAAAGTTTTATTACATTACATTCTCTTATCTTAATTGCATTGAAATCTATAAATGGAAAACAAGAAGATTATTCAATACTCAGTGAAAGTCTTTATATAAAAGTTAAATGATCATGTGCATAATGTTGCAAGCTTTTTTTTTTACTCAGATTATAATTGGACTAAATGGTTTCTATAGTATCTCTTACGTTTAAGCCTCTCTGATTAATTGATTTTCTAAAATAAATTTTGTGACCTTATGAGATATAGTAGTCATGTATCAAAAATGAGACATAATATATGAAAAACTTGAATTTTAAACTGATATGTTGGAAATATTAAAAAAAAATCAGAAGAACTACACAGTGTCAGTATCCCTTATGGAGGAACTACAGAAAGCCATAACTGAAAAATCTTAAAAGCATTAAGAAAAACAAAAGGAGTGATATACAAAACACTGAAAAAACACATGCAATAATAAAATCACAAATTCATAAGTGTCTCAGAAATTATTTATCTAATTTTTGTATATTGATGTCATGTATTAAGAATCATAAAATATAAAAAATATATAATAATAAAATATTTATATAATCTTTTAAATTTTGCAAAGTCACTTAGATATAGTATTCAAACAAATTTTATCCTATGAACTCCAGGGAGCAATCCAACTCTTTCTCAAGGCCTGGTCATATTACTGGAGTATATATTAACTTAGAAAATGAATATATGAATAATCCAGCCTTCTAAGAAACAGAACAATCAACTAATAAACTAATAAATTAATATTCAATTCATAAAATTGAAATGAAATAGTCAAGATAGAAGAATTTCTAATATCCATGAATGATTGCTGATTTAAATTTTGTAAATTTCAATGATCCTCCCCCCAAAAAAGTTTTTTTTTTTTTCCAATACGTAGTCACTTTCATCCATAAAGTTGTTTTGGGAAAATTAAAATGTTCTGTTGCATTATTCATTACAACTTATTTTTACTAATTTAAAGTTTCTCTGGTTATTTTTTAAATCAGTACAGATCAATCTATAAATTTATTCACGACAAACAGTATCAGTTTATATCTCCTCTTCTTGTGACAATAAAGAACTTGAAACTAAGGAGGTACCTATCAATTGGGGAATAACAAAGTAAATGATGATAGTATATGAGCTTAACAGAATACTATTGTGCAATAAAAAATAATGAAAGGTATGATAATTTTAGAGAACATTGGAAATATTTATGTGAATTGATGCAGAGTGAAGTACACACAATGAAAAATGTTTACCACAATGTGATCAAAGTTTTGAATAACATCAAATCTCAGATCAACACAATGATCAACCATTAGTCCACAGAACTAATAATGATAATAGCTAACATTTATATAACACTTACTATATCTTAAGCTCTCATTCAATTCACAAAACAACTTTGGGAGTTAGATACTATTATCATCCCCATTTTACAGATGAGGAAACTTTGGCAAATAAATTAAGTGACTTACCAAAATTCATACAGCTAGTAAGTATCTAAGACCATATTGAAACTCAGATTTTCCTGACTCCAGGCATAGAACTCTATCCGCTACACCACCTAGCAAAATAAAACATGCTACCTTGCAAAGAGAGTGACAAATGAAGTGACAAATCTAAGATACATATTGATCGTGATAAGATATGATATGATATGATATTACATGATCTGATTTGATATGATGCAAGTAATATTTACTATTTAGATATCTATATTCAATGTGGGAATTTATTTTGCTTGACTATGCACATTTATTATAAGGGTTTATTTTTCTTTTCAATTAAGGGAAGGTGGAAATGAACAGATATTTGTTAATTAAAAAAATTAAATCATTGTCCTATTTTCTTATAATAACCATCATAGTTTTTTGTATAAAGCATGTGCTTTACAACTTGAAACTATGCTCAAAATAGTTATCAAACATACCTTTTGATCCAGCAGTATTTCAACTGGGCTTCTATCCCAAAGAGATCTTAAAGGAGGGAAAGGGACCTACATGTGCAAAAATGTCTGTGGCAGCCCTTTTTGTAGTGGCAAGAAACTGGAAATTGAATAGATGCCCATCAGTTGGAGAATGGCTGAATAATTTATGATATATGAATGTTATGGAATATTATTGTTAATCAGCACGATGATTTCAGAGAGACCTGAAGAGACTTACATCAATCAATGCTGAATGAAATGAGCAGAACCAGGAGATCATTATACATGGCAACAACAAAATTATATGATAATTCTGATAGACATGGTTCTCTTCAACAATGAGATGATTCAGATCAGTTCCAATGGTCTTGTGATGATGAGAGCCATCAACACCCAGAGAGAGGCCTGTGGGAACTGAGGATTTTCACTTCTTTAGTTGTTATTTGGTTGAATTCTATTTTCTTTCTTTCTTTTTATCCTTTTTGATCTGATTTTTCTTGTGCAGAAAGATAATTGTATAAATATGTATGCCTATATTGGATTCACATATATTTTATGATTACTTGCCATCTGGGAGGGAAACTGGAACCCAAGATTTTCCATGGGTTAGTGGTGAAAAATTATCCTTGCATATATTTTGAAAATAAAAAGCTTCAATAAAAAAATAATAATTTTTTAAAAATAAAGCAGGTACTTTAAAAGAACTTTTTGTGTTGACATGAATATATTTGACTGATTCTGAAGTAATTTACAAGAGAACTTTGAAGTATTCCACATGCAAAGTGGAACGAATAGAGGCAATTACTCTGGTAAATTAATCTAAGCAATATTTTCCTCCAAATTATTTAAATATTTCAACAGAAAAGTGTTCATTACATATGGAATATGTGAATAGTTAAATATATACTCCATTTCAATTTGCTATAATAGAAATAATTTCAATATTAATCAAATCTACCAGAATCCTTTAATAATGCTAATGCTTTTATTTCTACCATTAAAAATTCAATAAAGTATTTACCTTTCTTAAGCAATAACTACTAAACTTAAAATTGATCTGGAACCTGAGTGTTTCAGTTCTTAGGACCAAAGTATCTTCAAGATTATCTTCAAGAACCAAAAGGTTATTTTTATTTTATTTTGTTTTGTTTTTAGTGTAAACATCACATTTTACATCTGATACAAATTAGGTTCAAGGGTTAAGTGGCTTGTCCAGTTCATAAAATGTAAGTAGAATTGGCATTTGAATGCAGGCCTCTGAATCCAAACCCATTTTGACTCATCCTGAAGAAAAAACATCTAATTCTCTAAAATTATTATGTACACACAATAAAGTGTGATAAGCAGTTACAAACTCTCAGCAGTTCTCAGAAGTCAGGTGTTCTAATCATACATGAGCAAGATTTTTTTCTAAAACATGGACACATCCTCCTCTTGTTCAAATAAGAGAGAAAATACCATTCACTTGTGATGCTTATGTTACTATTTTTTAAATCCCAATTATATTTAAAATGTCATCTTTGTAGACCCTAAGTCCCCCTGAAGTCTGTCAAATGCTATTACCTCATTTCTAAGAATGATGTTCCTGTATTTTGTAAAGTTCATTCTGGGATAAGCAACATTGATTCCTTAGTAAGAAATTTAACATCTCAATGGACTAGATTGGTCTATAGAATTATGTACTTTCACAGTCTACAGGTATCCCAAAGGTAATTTAGTCCAACATACTTATTTGCAATACTTTCTGCTACTATTGACAGTAGTCATCCCAACTTCCAGCAATGGGAGACTTCACTGCTGATCAAAAGCGATTCATTGCACTGTTAGCTCCAGTTTTTAAGTTTTTATTTATATATAACCGAAATGCATTTTTGTAACTACCCAAGAAGTTCTACATCTGCCCTCTGCTGTGAAGTAAAATGAATCTAATTATTTCTCTATACAACAGAATTCCATATATTGGAAGAGAGATAACAATTCTCCCCATCTCCATCCCCAAATTTTTCCTTTTTCCCCCTGTTTCTTTCCATTGATCTTTCCATAGCAGTCATGCTAAGTTTGTTTTTTTTTTTTTTCACTAAAAACAGGGAATGAATCAGACATCAACAAAGACAGTCCATATCTTTTTCATATTATTAAAATGAAAACAATTAATTCAAGATTATGTAGCAAGTACCACCAAGGTGAACAATTGCCATCTTTGCTTGTAAACACAACTTAAAAATAAGATGTTACAATTATATAACAATACTGAAAATAAGGCTAAGGGAAAATATTTTTTTTTAATTTTAAAAACAAGACTATCATAATCATTCAAAAAAACTAAATTATTTTTGTTTATTAAGCAATACAGGAAAAGTAAATAAAATGTTATTTACTTTGTTTTTATTTTTGCTGTCACAAGTATCTTGTAAATTCTCAATTTTAGTGTCAAAAACAAAAGCAATTCACAAATTAAAAAGCAGTACTTCAGCATGGAATTATCATTAGGCTGATAAAAATTACTTTGCTATCTGATGGCAGCAATATTGATTAATGACTATTTTTAAAAATTAATTTGAAGCAGTATAAAGCAGTACCAATATTTTTTATTTCTCTTGAGAGATTTTATAGAAGGGTAAGGATCATAATTGTGCTCTACTTAACACCCAATCATGTTGTTCTTCTTTCTTAGTGTACTGAAGCCAGATTACTTCATTTCACATTTATTCATTACTATATAGCTCTCTGATCTACTAGCTAATTTCAGCAATAAAATTTATAGTCATTACAGTATAAATAAAGTTTATTTTTAAATCTTATTTATTTCCGATAAGAGGCTTTTCAGGATTCATAGCATGTTGTCGACCTAGTAATAAAGATGAAATGAATAAATGAGATTTTAAGAACTCTCTACTTCCCTTCCTGAATATATGTGTATATGCATATATGTGTATGTAGATATATACACACATGTATATATGGTTATATATGCACATACATAAACAAACAAACACATCTCTTCTCTATATACAGGTATGTATGTCATGTTAACGTTTGTGCTTTAAATAAAAACTATCCAGATATGATAAATTGGAAAAAAAATAATGATGACACTTCCTGGTCATCACTTGGCTGAAATGAGCATATCTTCTTTGACCATCTCACCACTGGTTCTTTTCCAATTCTAGTCATGAGGAAAGTGCATCTTTTTTATCTACCCCTTTTTCTAGTTATCCTAGATGAATGAATGAAATACAGTTTACTGTTTAAATAAGGCAACCTAGGTGCTTCCATCCTATAGAAAAAGACAAAAATCAGACATAATACAGTAATCTCACATCATTTTACTGTCTAATTAAGCAAAAAGTGATTTTAATTAAATATATCAGGATGTTTTTTGTCAGGGAATCCTTTAATTCCAGCATAAAATCAAGTATTCTTATTCAGTCAGCCATAATTTATCTTAGGATACTCAACAGTCAGTGAAATAATGACAGTGGCTAAAGAATCACTAGGCTCATTTCTGTTTTTCAAGGGGCCACTTATATACTAACTTTGGTTTGGGGTTCTGAGAGAGACATTCCTATGTCAATAAGAATCACTCCAGAATCTAAGATCATTAGGAAAGAAGGCAAGGCTTGGGGACCTAAAAATCTCAGAAGAATGCTTGAAAAGACTGATTTTAGCCTAACTGGTATTCACTCACGATACTTTTACAAAAAATTAAGAGCCACAAGTATTGTGCAGGAGCTTGAAAATTAATGTCATCCTTCTAAACGATCTCTTAGATGAGGAGTTGGTCTAGGCTAGACATGAAAACTCTACTTCAAACATTCTATAAATCCCCTCATCTAGACCCAAAACACTATTATGGACTCAGTAATCCTGAGTTCTCCTAATCCTGAGCTCTCTTGTCTCATCAAGACACAATCTGATAGTGAAAGGTCATCTCATATGGTACTACCTAGATTATAAACTGTATGATAGAAGCATAGTCCTGAGCAGCTATCATTGGTACTTTGAATTCATACTGCATAAAAATGGGTATTCTTGCCTAAGGAAATACTCAAGCAACACTTGAGAAAATGTAAAGTAGCTTGTAAGAGTGTCAAATTCAAATAGCCATTCATTAAATAATATTGATCCCATCCATGCCATACTTACTAATTTTACTTGCAATTATAGATAAATTATACTGTGGAGTGCTTTCTCTGTCCAATAATTCATTAGTAGCAATGGTTCCTTCAGTTCCATCTATTGTAAAATAGTTGTCCCCATCACTCTTCCAATCTATGAAGTACCTACATATGAAGAGAGAGAGAGAGAGAGAGAGAGAGAGAGAGAGAGAGAGAGAGAGAGAGAGAGAGAGAGAGAGATGCAAATATAGGATAGTTACTCATTTATCACATTGGCAGTCAAGTAGGCTTGACATGATTCTTTATTTTTCTCCTTGCAGTCATTACCTACCTTGCAATAAAGAAGAGTGTAAATGACAGTTTCTTTATTGCAAAGTCAGTATGCTCAAGGGGAAATGGGAAATAATGAAAGATTTAGTGCTCCTGCTGTTCATATTATTTTAGGGTTTTGACACCATGAAAGCTCAGGTGAGGCTGCAGAGTCCCATGCTGACCATGACTTTCCTTACCTGAATGCAGATCAAAACTTTTAGAAACCATGAAACACTCCTTAAAGGGATATAGGGATTGAGATGGGAGCACAATGTTTTTAGTACCATAAAAAAGAAAAAGAAATATAAATAAAAACAAAAGCTGAAAGTTACTTTTGTGCTTAAAAAAATTCACATTTTACAAATAAAAGCAGAAAAAAATTTCCCCTTAAAAATAGTTAATTTTTAATGATGTAATTTAAAAATTGTTAATCTTGAGAAATTCCTTTTTAATGTATATTTTTGTTACTCTCCTAGATACTACTCATTTATTATATTGCTCTGTATTACAACTTTGGGCATCATTGAGTGATATTTTGACAAAGTAATGTTTAAATGAAACAAGGGGAATTGAAAGAGGTGTTTAATGTTATGAAATGTGTAGCAGATTTATATTTGATGAATCTCTGAATCCTGGTTCTGCTATTCATTACCTATCGGTCTTTACAAAAAAAAAAAAAAAAAATTACACTGGGTCGGAGTTACTTATACATAAAATTATAAGGTTGAATTAGATCACCTCTGTTGTCTACATTCCAATGATAAAGTTTAAATAATTGGGCATTTTGAATAATTAATTAGGAGAATTAACACTGAAACCACTTTAACAGGAAATGATTTCCATATCCTATAAGAGTATAATGAAGGCATTTTAGAGGCCAGCAATCAAATCCAACCTTCTCCCATGCTAAAACCCAGCAAGGTAAATGGACATGCCCAAGATCACAGAAGTACATTTGAGTTTGAACTCTTATTTCCTGAATAGATCCAGTGCTTTTTTTTTTCCTGTACAGAGAATTTTATGTCACTCATATATCATGTGACTTTTGAAAAAAGGAAACTTATTGAGACATTTTTATCCCCATCTGATAAAAAGTTGGAGAGTAAGAACTGAAAATCTGACAGTTATGTTTACTTTGATTTTTTTTTTGTCTGAATCATGTTAAAAATTTTTTGGAATTCTAAATAATGCAAAGATAATCATTTCTCCAATTTTATGCATTATCCCTGGTTGGTAGAGAAAGAATTTCTCTCTCATACTATTCCTTCACAATTCTTTTCAACTAAGTATCTATCAACCTTAAAGGTGAAAACTGCTCCCCAGTTTTCAGAGGTTTGAGTTTTCTTGGCAGGAGAGATTTTCCAGACTTGTAAAGCCAACATAATATTAACTATGTTCCCTTTGGGCACCAATGGACTAATTCTCACAAAAAGTTTCTCTTATTTATAATAGTGAGGAAAAGCATTCCTTCTAAAGAAACTCATGTTAAGCATCCAGCATGAATTAAGTAGACTCATACCCTCCCAACATAGGCAGGAATTTATACACTTTCATATGATTAAATTTTTGAAAGGAAGTCTTCTTATTTTATGTTCATGTATATATAGAATAATTTTTCCATCTTCTAAGAATTTATAAATTTATTGATAGATATTTGCTTCATTCATACAGACTATTAGTTCCATATGGTTTGATATACAAACTTTGTGAGTTAGTATTGCAAAACAAAACTAAAATAAACAAAATAAAAATTACTTTGTGGTCAACTAGTGACAAGTCTATCTGTATGGAACTAGGGTAACCTTAATCTTCATATTATATTTTATTAATACTTGTGAATCTAACTTCATAATTAAAATTTTCTGTTTAGCATTTAAAGTTTTTCTTAGCATGACCCCATTTTAGCTTTCTTGTCCTATTATATATTATATGTTTTTGGGTTAGACAAATGGAATGTCTTGCTATTCCTCATACATGACACCATCTCCTATATCTTTGCCTTTACATGGACTATCTGCCCACCTTCTCATGCCTAGAACATTCTCCCTCCTCACTGTACATTTAAGAATTTTTGTTTTTCTTTTAAAACTCAACTAAAATTTCACTTTTTTTTGCATGAGGTCTAGTTTTTTGGGGTTGTTTTTTCTTCTAAGAAAAGAGAAGCAACATGAAAGGGTGATAAGAATCCCATACCTAGACTTAACTACTAACTTCAACTTTGCCACTTTTATACTCTAGGCCTGATGATACAAGTCACTTCATCTTTTTGACTTTACAGAAAGGGTATCTTCTATACTAAGAATGAAAAATTACAATTATATTGATACCTAATCAAAGGAAGAGTAAAATCATAGAAGAAAACTTTACAACAATCTATCCACCAATAATGAATATTGATATACATAAGTATACTAGCAAAGAGGCTACTATAACATATTCCAAACGTCATAAAGAAGGGCCAGATGGGATTTACACCAGAAATTCAGAAGTGGTGCAAAATTAGGAAAGCAATAAGCAAAATTCATCATATTAATAACAAAAAATAACAAAAGCATGTGATTCTGAACATAACTGAGGTACAAAACAAGCTTTTCACAAAATAAGACATCTAGTCCTATTAAAAACACTAGAAAGAATGGGAATAAATGAGACTTCTTAAAGTGATAACTATCTAAAACCAACAGTAAGCATTATTTGTAATAGCAATAAACTAGAAGCCTTTCAAAAAGATCATACATTATTACCATCATTATTAAATACTATTTAGAAAAGCTATCTATAGCAATAAGACAAGAAAAGGAAACTGAAGGAATAAGAAAAAACAATAAGGAAATAAAACCACCAGTCTTTACACATGTTTTGATGTTATTCTTAGAGAACCTGAGAAAATCAACTTAAAAAAAAAAACTAGTTGAAACAATATAACAAGTTAAACAAAGTTGCTGGACACAAATAAACCTATATAAACCATTATCCTTTCTCTATATTACCAAAAAAACTCATCAGATAGAAATAGAAAGAGAAATTTCATTTAAAATAAATGTAGACAATATAAAACCTGACAACACAGAGACAGGAACTATATGAAAAAAATTACAAAACACTTTTCATCTCTTCCCATAAAACAGAAGTGGATAGTAGAGTAGATTAAAAGCCAGAATCCTACAATATATTGTTTACAAGAAACATATTTGAATCAAAAAGATACATACAGAGTAAAGGTAAGAGGCTACAGTGAAGTATATTATGCTTCAGTTGAAGTAAAAATAAAAATAAAAAATCAGGAGTAGCAATCTTGATTTCAGATCAAATAAAAGGAAAAGTAGATGTAATTAAAAGAAATAGGAAGAAATACATATTTTGCTAAAGCATACCATAAATAATGAAGAAATAGGAATACTAATCATATATGTGCCAAGTAATCTAGCATCCAAATTCTTAGAGGAGAATTTAAATGAGTTGCAAAAAGGAAATAGACAGCAAAACTATACTAATGGAGGATCTCAACCTTTTTCTATCAGAACTAGAATTTAACTACAAAATAAACAAGAAAAAAGTCAAGAAGGTTAATAGAATTTTAGAATAGTTAGGTATGATAGACCTTTGGAGAAAATTGAGTGGAAATAAGGAATATACCTTTTTCTCAATGGTACATGTAACCTACCCAAAAATTGACTGTTTATTAAGGCTTAAAAATCTCATGATCAATTGCAGAAAGGCAGAAATAGTAAATGTTTCCTTTTCAGATCATGATATAATAAAAAAAATTATGTGTAATAAAGGGCCATGGAAAAATAGGCCAAGAATTATTGGAAATGAAATAATCTAACTCTAAATAACGAGTGAGTCAAGCAACAGGCTATAGAAACAAACAATAATTTCATCCAAGAAAACTATTATAATGAGACAACATACCAAAATTTATGGGATGCAGGCAATGCAGTTCTTAGGGGAAGTATTATATCTCCAAATGCTTACATGAATGAAATACAGATAAATCAAAGAAATGGGCATATGATTTAAAAAATCTAGAAAAAGAACAAATTAAAACAGCCAATTAAATACCAAATTAGAAAATCAAAGGAAAAATTAATACAACTTAATACAATTGAAAGTAAGAAAACTATTGCAATAGTAAATACAATTAACAGTTGGTTTTATGAAAAAACCATCAAAATGGAGAAACCTCTGGTTAATTTGATTAGAAAAAAAAGAAACTTGAAAACCAAATTATCAGTAGCAAAAATGAAAAGGGTAAGCTTATGAAGAGGAAATTAAAGCTATAATCAGAAGTTATTTTGCCCAATTGTATGCCAATAAATCTGACAATCTAAGTAAAATGGAGGAATACTTGCAAAAACATAGATTTTCCAGATTAACAGATAAGCTAATATTAAAGCTTTTATGACATAAATATGGTGCTGATGACCTAAATCATGAAATAACAAAACATGTAAAAAAGATTATAGATAATTTTCTCTAATGAATATTGATGCACAAACTTTAAATAAATATAATATGCTATGTCTAAGTGGAATTTATACCCGAATGCAGGGCTGATTCAACATCAGGAAAATTATCAGCATAATAGGCCATATCAATAACCAAATAGAAATTATATGATTCTTTCAATAGATTCAGAAAAAGCTTTTGACAAAATGTAACTTCATTACTATTAAAAACAGTAAAGAGCATAGGAATAAATAGAGTTTTCCTTAAAATGATAGTATTTTAGATTTAGATAGATAGCATCTATCTAAAATTATCAACAAATGTTATATGTAATAGGGATAAGCTAGAAGCATTCCAAGTAAGATTAGGGGTGAAACAATTTTGCCTATTATCACCACTATTATTCAATATTGGACTAGAAATGTTGGCTTTAGCAATAAGAAAAAAGAGAAATTAAAGGAATTAGAGTAGGTAATAAGGAAAGAAAACTATCATTCTTTGCATAGGATATGATGCTTTATTTAGAGTATTCTAGAAAATCAACTAAAAAACTATAAGAAGCAATTAGCAACTTCAGCAAAGTTAGAGGATATAAAATAACCCCACACAAATCTTCAGCATTTCTATATATTATCAACAAAATCCAGCAGCAAGAGATAGAAAGAGAAATCCCATTTAAAATAATTGTAGACAAAATAAAATATTTGGGAGTTGACCTGCCAAGACAAATACAGTAACCATATAAACACAATTATAAATACTTTTTACACAAATAAAGTTAGATCTAGGCAATTAGAAGAATATAAAGTTCTCCTGGGTAGAACGAATGATAATTCTCCCTAAATTAATCTATTTATTCAATGTTATAACAATCTCTATATTGAGGCATATATTTTGAGTCAAACTTGGAAAAAAAGTTTACATCCAAGGGTTCTGATAAAAACCTCATTTTTAAATATATAAGAATTGACTCAAATTTATAAGAATAGAAGCAGTTTTTCAGTTGATAAATTGTCAAATGATAAGAACAGATTATTTTCAGACAAAGAAATTAAAACTATTTCTAGTAATATAAAAATGCTATAAATCGCTATTGATTTGAAAAAATGCAAATTAAGACAACTCTGAGGGATTACTTCACATCTCTCAGATTGGTTAAGATAGAGGAAAATATAATGAGTGTCAAAGGAAAGGTGAGAAAATGTGGATATTAACATGTAGGAAGAGTTGTGATATGATTCAACTAATTCTAGAGAACAATTTAGAACTAATGCCTAAAGGGTTATAAAAATGTCCATATCCTTTGATTCAGCAGTGTCTCTATTGGGTCTGTTTCCCAAAGAGATTATAAAAGAGGGAAAAGGACCCACATGTGCAAAAATATTTGTAGCAGTCCTTTTTGGCTGCAGCAAGGAACTGGGAATTGAGTGGGTGTCCCTCAGTTGAGGAATGGCTGAATAAATTATGGTATACAAAGGTAATGGAATGTTATTGTTTTATAAGAAATAATGAGCATGCTGATTTCATAAAAGCCTGGAAAGACTTACATGAACTGATGCTAAGTGAAATGAGCTGAACCAAGAGTTATACACAGTAACAATAAGATTATGATTATTAATGTAATGGACTTGGCTCTTTCCAGCAAGTAGTTTGTTTTTTTTTCTTTCTTGTGATTTTCCTCCTTTGGTCTGATTTTTCTCATGTAACAAGACAAATATGGACATTTTTAGAAGAAATTGTACATGTTTAACCTATATCAAATTGCTTCCTGTCAAGAGGAGGGAAGAGGAGGGACAGGAGAGAGAAAAATTTAGAAAAAAAGGTTTTACAAAGGTGAATCTTAAAAATTATCTTTGTGTGTATCTGGAAAAGTAAAATACATTTAAAAATATAAAAGTAAAAAAAAAAAAGGATAAAGGACACTTCAAAAATAATGAGAGATCTATACATTGGGAGAAATATTAATTGCTCATGGAGAGACCAAGCCAAAATAATAAAAATGACAATTAGCCCAAAATTAATTTACTTATTTAATGCCTATCACACTACAAAAGAATTCGTTTGTAGAACCAATAAAATAATAAAATAAAATTTATATAAAAAATGTCAAGGGAAGATGAAGGTGGAAAAAGTAAAAAAAATGTGGTGAAAAATGTGATCAGAGATCAAACTGTAAGACAGTAATTATCAAAACAATCATTTGGGGTGAAATTGTTAACTGATCCAATCATTTTGGAAAGAAATTTAGAATTTTGTTAAAGAGTTATTAAACTAGATATACACTTTGACCCAACAATGCTACTACTTGATCCATTCCCCAAAATAAATAAAAATAGTTTTATGCTTTAAAATGTTTATAATGCCTCTCCTTATGATGGCTAAAAACTAGAAACTTTAGAGGTGACTATCAATTAAGGATTGGTTGAATTCAATGGTTTTAGAGGAAAAAAACATTGAAATTCTTGGACAAAATAATGAAGAGTGAATTGAGCAGAATACAGAGAACACTGCATACAGAATAACAATATTGATTTAATAAAACTGAATGAATAAGTTATTTTAATTATTACAAATATACAAATACAAATAAAGAACTATGAAGAAAGATGTTATCTACATCCAGAGAGAGAATTGATAAGTAGAAGTGTGTATAATTTTGCATCTGTGTGTGTGTGTGTGTGTAATTGTAGTCATCCATCTCAAGAGCAGGGGGGAAGGGAAGAAAAAAGAAATTTATATGATAATTTTGCTGTACATTTGAAAGGAATAACAAGTTCTACATAGTAGATTTACAGTTTCATATGCAATCATCTTTTTATTATACTATGTTATGCAAATACTTTGTTTTATTCCATAAATTAAAAATAAAATAAAATAAATCAATCTTGTAACGAATGTGAAATACAGTGTTTGAACAATGGAATAAATTAGTCACACAATATATAAACGTAAATGACCTTAGTAATCTAGTATTGCTAGGATCATTAGTAACACATTTTTGAAGCAATAGCTCATTATTTGACAAAAATAACTTATCAGAAAACTGGAAAATATTCTGCCAGAAACTGACCAAAGACCAAAATCTCATAGTTTATGCAAAGATAAAATTAAGGAGTGATATGCCTGAACAGAATTTTGCTGTCTCTGACTGTTTCCATTCTTAAAACCTGGTAAACATATCCCTCTATGCTATCTCACTTCTTTTTGTTTAACTGAGAATTTCTTCTCTTTAAATCATATTTATTTGTGGTCTGTATTTTGTAATGGACCTTGTCTCCATAAAATTATGAACTTTTTTTTATTGCATTCTAAGTGTTAGCTGTAAAGAAATGGACCACACATTGGGGAGTACACAAGTGAATCTATAGATTTCAAATATATATTGAATTGTCCTCTCTTTGTTACCTATTATATATCCCTAAATACAACCTATTCTGACTTCAGTAGTACCTAGGTACTTAAGTCTGGACTTGAATGTGGCCCAGGGACAGAGAAGAGGAGGGACCCACTGTGGTAGTTTACATTTCCTTAGGGAAAATCTCTACCAAAGAAATGGAAGCACCCAAGCCAACTATGTGTTTCACTAATTTTAACTTTTTCTAGACACAAAAGGGCAGTCTATATTTTGTATCCTTCTTGAATAATTCCACACTGCCTTAAGTAACTTCCCTAAAAATTTAGTTAAAGCAAAGGCCCAGAAAAGATTGAAGGGTTCAGCTACTTTAGGATGAAAAAGTTACATGGAACTTTATAGAGTTACTACATTAGTATTTAAATTCCTGTGTCTTTAGTATAAAGTCATTGTAGTATCTTGCTAACACATCAACAAAGCATGAAAAACATAATGCTTAAAAAGTCTGATCTTCAAATAATCTTCATAACAACAACAAAAATATGTCATACAACTGCTGAATTGACCCAATAATCAATTCATTATGTTACAATTATGAAAAAGATATTTCAGTCTTTCAGAAAAACAAATGAACTGAAACCTAAAGGATAGATTCATAATTTTTATTGGGGAGATGGAAATTAAACTTTAAATAGTTCTAATCTTTAGGCTATACCTGTTAAGTAGGAGGTATGATGGTTCTATTCAAGATTCCCTTATTTATTAAAAGAGACTTCTGTTGTTCTCTATGAAGAAAAAATTGATCTTACACATCTACTTCACCTTTCTGTTTTTCTTTCTTGTGAAGTTAAGGTCACACTAACCAAAATATATCGAAGAATAACTAAATATCCACAAAGAAAGAAAATCACAGGTACTTCTACAAAGATTCAAACCAACTAATAATAGTTGTGATCACAATTTTGGTCTGAATTGTTCTTGAGTGTCATGGCATGACTGAATAAATCTAAAATAAAGTGGACTTGGAGTTCATGAAAAGAAAATCACTTAACCTGATTTATCTTTCCTAAAAGAAAACAACACATTTTTCACCTTATCAAAATATAAATCTCTTCTAAAGTACCCATGAGGCAGAGGTGTCAAAATGTTTTAGACACAGGAAAACTTTTTAATACAACCTAACAAGCTCAATTTTCTACCTCCAACAGATGGAATGAGGAGTTTCTTTCAGAAGGGAATCCCAGGCCTATCTGCTGAAGCATTCTCCTAGGTTAATGGATAAAGGAAAGATAATTTATATTATACAAAAAATTAAGCAGATTTCAATTAAACAACAAAACTGTCAGTCACATACATACACATAAGAGGTGGGCTACATATATATATATATATATATATACACATATATATGTGCTTATATATACATGTATGTATATGTGCATACATACCCAGAGACATATTATTTTCTAATGTCCTAGTCTGAGGCCTCATTTTGAAATATTAAGACACCCTGGGTTCTTGAAAGTGTATACAATCAAGCAAAATTCTGCCAGGTTTTACTGTTCTAGAAAGGCTTTGAATAATATCTCCATGATGGATTATATGTCTCAAACAATCTCAGCCTAGCTAAGTCTCATGATTCCTATCACCATAATGTCTTCCAAATGTAATTTTTTAAACAGGGACATATCAAGTGGGAGGGATTTTATGAGAAAACTCATGAAAGTCATCAACTAAAGCATGGAAGGTTTATAATCTGATGTCAGTGAGAAATGGACCCTAATAAGAAATGAATTTTTGATGCATGGGTTTGTTAAAATATGTAACTTCTTTAAAAATCAAATGCTAGGTCTTATAGAGACTTTTTCTGATCCCTTTAGATGCCACTTTTACCAGTAATTGTGTACATAAAGTATTCCAGAAGTCTTAGGGCAGTTTTAAGCTATTTAAAATTCTAGTACACACATACATAAATATGCACATGCATAAATCAGTCTCTCTCTATATATGTAATTTATGTATATTTATATATATATATATATATAAATGCAGATAGATTAGATAGATAGAAAGATAGATAGATAGATAGATAGATAGATAGATAGACAGACAGACAGACATAGTTCAGCCTCAAAGGAAGGTAAGCTCTATGAAGACAGAAGCTGTTTCATTTTTGACAAGTGTCTAGCATAATGTCTGGCACTTAGTAGATATTTAAGTAATGTTTGTTGAATGGATTTATCCAAATGTGCATGTAAGAGTGTCTTATATAACATGTATAATTGTAGCAATTATTTCTGATTTCAATGTCCTCATCTACTAAATAGGGTTTGTGATATCTGTGGATAGGAGGAAGGAAGAAGGACGGAAAGGAAAAATCATTTGATAAGTGCTTGTTATGTGCCAAACATTCTGCTCATTGTTTTATAAATATCTCATTTAATCCTTAAAACAACCCTGGAAGAAAAGTGCTATATAACTTATCTAAACACACATACCTAGTATGTATCTGAACCAGTATTTTAGCTCAGAACTTCTTGTCTCTGACCCAGCAATTTATCTACCTACCACCCAAAATAATACTCATATTAATAACAATTGTTCTATATACTTTATAAATAGGATAAAGATCAAATAAAATGTCTATAAGGTAAAATTATATATATATATATACATATATATATACACACACATATGCATAACTGACACTTTTATTACTTAGCATAAACCTGCTTCATTTTTTGTGCAAATATGAAATAGCCTTCTCTTATTCTTAGATATAAATAGGATTCCCTCCTGAAGAGAATTCCTCATTCTATCTGCTGGAAGTAAAGGATTAGGCTCATTAGGTTGTATAAAACAGTTTTCCTGAGCTAAAACATTTTGACACACCTGCCTTACATGGGTTTTTCAGAACAGATTTATGTTTGGATGAGTCAAAAAAAAGTTATGTTTTCAGTGAGAATGAATCAAGTTAAGTAAATTTGTTTTCATGATCTCTAAGTCCACTTTTTTCAAAACAATAAATAGTTCTTGTCTTCAAGGAGTTTATATTTTATTTAGAGGATACAATGTTCAAACATAGGAGCATAAATATGATAATTTGAGGAGGAAGCAATTAGGGAGATCAGAACAAGCTTCCTTTAGGAGATAGTATCCAAACTAAAATTTAAAGACAGAAATCTAAATACAGGTGAAACAGGAGTATTTTCCAGGCATGGAGAAGAGCATGTAGTAAGGTGAAGAAGTGAGGGATGGAATGTTGAGAATGACCAATACCAAGTAAGTTATTTTGGCTCTAATATAAAGTATGTAAAGAAAAATAATGAGCAATAAGTCTGGAAAGAGGTCAGTTAATGAAGAATATTAAATACCAAACAGGAATCTGTATCCTATCCTAATGGCAATAAGAAATAATTGAATTTTTTTGAGTATGGATGAAAAGAGGTTCACATGGTTAGATATATGCTTTATTGAGAAGATTATTTTGGAAGCTCTGTGAAAGATATTTTATAAGAGAGATAAGAGGATAAAGAGTGGCACAGGGATAATTATCTGCTTATTCAATCATTCAAGAAACATTTATTAAGCACTATGTGAAAGATATTTGAGATACAAAGACAAAAGGTAAAACAGTCCCTGAAACTTCTTGGATGTGTATGTGTATATATATATATATATATATATATATATATATATATATATATATATATATATATATATATATATATATATATATACATATATATATATATATATATGTATATATATATATATATATATATATATATATGTAGGAGGGAGGAAAGATACATTTATGCAGATAAGATACTTTGAGGAGAAGTATCCACAATTCCAAAGAAGCAGCAAAAAAGGAGGTATTTCTCTCTTATTTATGTGTGTACACAAGCATGGCACACACACATATTACTCATTACAGCAATGTACCAGAAAAGCATATTAAAGGAAGTTATATGACAAAAACTAAGATTTAATTGACTTATTCATTTGTGTGATTGTGGGTTGGTATGTTTCTGTATTAACACTATGAGAATTCTTCCTAGTGCTTTAAACAAAATCTGGTTAACATACAACCATCTATTTTCTCTCTTCATTGAAAACTGCTTTGGAATCACAAACTTCCACAAATACTAAGTCTTACATTTCACATCTGTGAATCTGTAACTAGACTAGAAAAAAAAAAAAAAAGCAACTAGGGCAAAATCACTCTCTTGAGAGTCTTAAACTGTGTAACAGTTGCAAAGTGAGGTAGACTAGGGCAATTTCTTTGTATATTTACATATTCAGATATGCTCCAAAAGGTTCTAAATGCCCTATATTTCTCTTAAAACTTTCTTTGATTTATTCCCCAAAATATGAACATTACTCCGATCTAGCAACATTATACTAATTTCATCCTATTCAAATTTCACATTCTGGTGACAGCCATTACACTAATTCCATTTTCCCTGCACATTTTGAAAAGGCTTCTAGGAGTACATAATATATATTTTAAAGGTAATTAAACATAGTTTTCATCAGTATGCAATTATGACCTTCCCCATCTCAACCTGGTAGCGTGACATAGATAAAGGATTTTATGTGAGGAAAGTAAGCATGCTGCTATCTTTAATGTGTGCTTTTTCATATCTCTACAATTCTACAGATCCTTACCTCTTACAAAGTTGTTCTGACTTTCACATTTTTGGTCTCTTTTGTTCAGCAACAAGCATATTAATTTTGCTTTTTGTGTATTTTTTTCCTACAATAGTCTGTCAAGAAAGATGGGCAATAGGAGGAAAACAAATCAATTAAATAATATTTTGTCATTCAAGAAGCATATGTCATTTTGGGAAAATAAAATGTCCTTTTTAAGAATTTTTATCTTGCCTATTGAATATAAGAAGAATTATGTTAGCAGAAAATTCTTCTCTGATCACACTGAGGAAATGTAGGTTCTTGAACTTGAATGCAAGTTCTGGAAAACTCTTCTAAGATGGCAAGATATTAACCTTGGCCCACGGTAAGCCAATGTATAAAGTAACCTAAGGGGTAACCTAGCACTTCAGTTGTCTTTTGGTCTAATGGCATTATTTTTTTAAAAAGTGATATTACAC
The DNA here is from genome assembly GCF_048593235.1 of Sminthopsis crassicaudata. NCBI lineage: Eukaryota > Metazoa > Chordata > Mammalia > Dasyuromorphia > Dasyuridae > Sminthopsis > Sminthopsis crassicaudata. The sequence goes on along the minus strand of NC_133617.1, from coordinate 318,942,165 downwards.
AATCATGATGTTTTCTTGATGAAATCATACTGATTCATTGCTTCTTTTTTCTAAGTGTTCCAAACTATACTTTTTATATGTTTTTGTTTTTTTTCCAGGAATAAAATTAAAATTACCAGCCTCAAATCTATAGACTCTTAGTCTTTTTTTTTAATTATTGAGGCATATTCTCTTCTACAGTACATTGTCATGTCTCCTGTTCTCTTTGAACTTTCAAATAGAATGGATAGTGACTCAACAATCACAAATATATCATTATATGCTATAGATGTTTTTCCCCTTTTGGTGCTGATGATTTAAACCTTTATTTCTCTTTTATAAACTATATCCCTTCACTTGTTTTAGGGATTGATTCCCTACTGAAGTAGGGTACATTTTTGCTCTGTCCTTTACAATTCAAAGATTATTATTCTTGGCAAAATGATAGTTATATCTTCTCTCTATCATGTTATTATCATCCCATTTGAATAGCCTTCTTTTCCTTGCTTTTATTCTTCTCTTACGCATAATATACTTGATGTGGTCAGACAATTTATTTCCTGATACAGCTTCCCTAACTCTGAAATTATCTTCCTTCCCCTATGAAACTTGTTAGCACCAGTTTCCCTGATGCAATTCCCTGGTCTCATGGTATAAAAGGTCACAACTTCATGTAATCTAGGCCTCTATTCTTGGTGGCTGTCAAAAATCATGGGAGTTACTATATATACCCTGATGACTGATCAACTGTTTCCAGGTAGAGAAAAAAAGGGTCACATCCAGAGAAGAAAATACCACTGTATTCTTCTTGCTTATCCTTTCTCTGTTTGAGTAAAGTAAACCTCTTCTCTTCTTACATGTCCAGCATTTTGTTCCAACATTAAACCAGAATTAGGAGGATGCTTGATTGTTTTGTTTGTTTGTTGTTTGTTCATTTGTTTTTAACATTAAATAGAGAAAACTCAGATTCCAGATACAGTTCAGAATAAAGCTTCTGACACTTGTTTCCTCATATTTAAGAAGCCCAGAAGAAGGAAGTTCACCTAATGAATTCTTTACATTTTAGAAAGCCCAAAAGGAAGGAAGAAAAGGGGGAGAAAGGGAATGAGAGAAAGAGAAGGGAGGGAGGGAAGAACAAAACAAAACAAGTCAGTGTCCGCCAACTTAGGCCCCAAATAATCTACAACCTTGGAAGATGAAAAGTAGGCAGACCAACATTCTCTCCAATTTTTTTAGGAAGCTGAAAAATCCATGTTTAAACATGCCTCTTTCTATAAAGACTGGTCTTAATAAAGCCCTTGACAGACACCAAGGGGCAGCAAAAATTCATTGCCAAGAGCAGTCATTCACTATGTTATTTTTGAAAAACAATTGTTTTCTTCTTACTATGCCCTTGTTACTACTAAATAGGTTCATATAATAATATCTGAATTTTCTATTATTCCTTGGTTGATACAAAATGCTTTCTGTAGTAAGATGAAAGAGCACAGAAGTCTTCTACTGTTAAATGAAAATTGTACATTAGAAATACTACTTGCCTGGGACATCTGAGTAATACAATACATAAAAGCACTAGCCCTGGAGTCAAGAAGAGCTGAGTTCAAATCAGACCTCAGATTTACCCTGAGCAAGTCATCTCAATTGCCTCCAAAAGAAAGAAAGACAATAAAAAAAAAAATAATGCTTGCCCACATCCCTCTGGTAGTAGTGCTTTTGACTAACAAGTTGTGACTATGCCAGAAACCAAGGCCTCCGGTTCAGATCTTGGAACTCTGCTTCCTCTAATGGACAAGTGAATTCAAACCATATCTTACTTCTGAGAATTGTGATTTAATTGATTATCTGTTATTTCTATCCACTGTTAGAGACCCACACAGAACTGGGCTTCAACAATCAACACTCCAGTAAAAGAAGACACTCTATGGAGTAGGAGTATTGGCAAGTTTTCCCTGCAGACTAAGTTTTAGGGTAAATGTCTGGACTGTTAAAGAGCTTTTAGGGCTGAGGCAGAGAAAATATTCATCTTTACCAGCTCTTGGGCAGTGGCCATGAGTACGACCAAGAAGTCTGGACTTGCAAAGAATAGGACTGGGAAATTAAAGGCTTTCCCATTTAGTTCAAGAATAACAATTTTTTAAATTGTTTTTGTTTTTCACTACATATAGTTGTATATAGGATGCCTTAGTACTTATTGGCGTTATGTGCTAAACTACCAAGTTGAAGCTGTTAAAAGAACATCAGAGATCAGGTCCAGTGTCACTGGACATTTGAATGCTGATGCCATTCTGGGCACAGTAGGACTATGTGATTCCCCTCACCAGGACAAGGCAGCTATTACTAATTCAAATGGCTCTCAACCTGTGCCCAGCTGGGAAAATGAAACTATCTTGTCTCAGGATAAAAGGTTTTCCTCCTGCATCCAACAACTTATGTCAGAAATCTACAAAAACCAACAAAGGTTATAAAGCAACCTCCCAGAAACTATTTCTCGACAAATTGGCATTACCCTGGAAAAGAAAAGGGTTTCCCACTATATACCAAGATAAGATCAAAATGGATCCATGATTTAGGCATAAAGAGGGAGATAATAAATAGATTAGAGGAACAGAGGATAGTCTACCTCTCAGACCTGTGGAGGAGGAAGGAATTTATGACCAGAGGAGAACTAGAGATCATTATTGATCACAAAATAGAAGATTTTGATTACATCAAACTAAAAAGTTTCTGTACAAATAATACTAATGCAAACAAGATTAGAAGGGAAGTAACAAATTGGGAAAATATTTTTAAAAACAAAGGTTCTGACAAAGGTCTCATTTCCAAAATATATAGAGAACTGACCCTAATTTATAAGAAACCGAACCATTCTCCAATTGATAAATGGTCAAAGGATATGAACAGACAATTCTCAGAGGAAGAAAGTGAAACTATATCCACTCACATGAAAGAGTGTTCCAAATCACTACTGATCAGAGAAATGCAAATTAAGACCACTCTGAGATACCACTACACACCTGTCAGATTGGCTAAGATGACAGGAACAAATAACGATGAATGTTGGAGGGGATGTGGGAAAACTGGGACACTGATACATTGCTGGTGGAGTTGCGAAAGAATCCAGCCATTCTGGAGAGCAATCTGGAATTATGCCCAAAAAGTTATCAAACTGTGCATACCCTTTGACCCAGCAGCGCTACTACTGGGATTATATCCCAAAGAAATACTAAAGAGCGGAAAGGGACCTGTATGTGCCAAAATGTTTGTGGCAGCTCTTTTTGTTGTAGCTAGAAACTGGAAGATGAATGGATGTCCATCAGTTGGAGAATGGTTGGGTAAATTGTGGTATATGAAGGTTATGGAATATTATTGCTCTGTAAGAAATGACCAGCAGGAGGAATACAGAGAGGCCTGGAGAGACTTAAATCAACTGATGCTGAGTGAAATGAGCAGAACCAGAAGATCACTGTACACTTCAACAACAATACTGTATGAGGATGTATTCTGATGGAAGTGGAAATCTTCAACATAAAGAAGATCCAACTCACTTCCAGTTGATCAATGATGGACAGAGGTAGCTACACCCAGAGAAGGAACACTGGGAAGTGAATGTAAATTGTTAGCACTAATATCTGTCTGCCCAGGTTGCATGTACCTTCGGATTCTAATGTTTATTGTGTAACAAGAAAATGATATTCACACACATGTATTGTACCTAGACTATATTGTAACACATGTAAAATGTATGGGATTGCCTGTCATCGGGGGGAGGGAATAGAGGGAGGGGGGGTAATTTGGAAAAATGAATACAAGGGATAATATTATAAAAATATATATATATATATAATAAATAAAAAAAAAGAAAAGGGTTTCCTCCCTTGACTAGGGATTCCTTGAATCCAAAGTCCAAGAAGACTCACCTAACAAGAATGGACCATTTTGAGACATGGTTCAGTCTAATCTTCTGCAGTCTATCCTCATTTCCTAGCAGAGCTGCCTGATCCTCAAAGTACTTGTATCTTTAGAGGGTACATTAGATGTTGGGGAAAACAATAATTTCTCCTCAAGAAGCAAATTTTCTTTCCTTTGGGATGATATGGGAAAAATTCCTTCCCAAAAAAGGCATGGAGAAACCACGAGTTTTATTGTTGAGAGAAATCTTGTTTTTTAATATGATGGGGAAGGTGAAACTATTGCTTTATAACTATGGTGGGTATATATATTTACCTGGAAGAAAGGAGACCTCGTAGTTGACTAGTGAGAGTTATTGGATAAGGATGAGAAAAAGTCATTATTTAGCCAATGTGGAAGAAAGATTTGATCATTTCACAGAGCCTTTAAAAAGAAATAATTTTGATTTTGTATTAGCTCCCTAGTTCTCAGAGAGAAGGCATTTTTGAAGATTGGCTAAATAATGATGACTGGGTAGTACAGAAAGAGCCTTACTAGCAACAGATTCTGGGATAGGTTTCATGAAAGACATCTATGAACTTTCAGCCAATTTACTACACAAGATCCCGGTGAGAAAAATGTCAGCAGTGTCAGAAGTGTCCATGTAGAGGCTCCCTTGTTCCTGGAATTGCTCCTGCTCATCAACATGTTGTATCAGAAGAAGAAATTTGTGACTGTACTAAAGGTGTCATCATTTGTGCTGTGACTCTTATGTTCTTGGTGTCTTACACAGTGTCATATCATAAGCTAAATCAGAACATGGGAAAAATTAAAGATTAAAGAATGATATTCTCATTCTAAGTTGGAAGGTTTGTTTTCCCTGAAATTTCTCTCATTTCTGTTTCTGTAATACTCTTTTTTGTTGGTCAAAATCAGAGCTGAGTTACTAGTTCCTTTGTTGCTTTCTTTCCTTTTGGCAAATGACATTATCATTAAGATATGCTCAAATTTTACCAGCTGCTGCTCTATTTTTGTAAGAAAAAAAAAAAAGCATTACTTGCCCTTTCTTTCACCATCCTATTGGATGTTCTGAATTTAAAAGTCCCAGAGCCATCTCAAACTCAACATATCTAAAATAGAACTCATTACATTTTTCCCAATTTTTCTAATTCTGTAAAGGGTACCGCTATCCTTTATCCTTCCAGTTACCTAAATTTTCAAACTCGGTGTCACATTTTATCCCTCATATTTTTTACCATATATTCAGTTATTCACCAAATCATGAAAATTTAGAATGGTCCTTCCCTTCTAGATGATTGTTTATACAAAGCCCAAAATATGATTAGTTCTTTATCAAGTTTTTCCCAGCTGTGCTACATTTAAGTCAATTCCCAATCTGCCAAATAGCTCTAGAGACTAGCTAGCATGTCTGACATATAGCATATGCTTACTAAAATTTTTTGAATAATTTTTTGATGCTTTGGGGATAAATTTGATTCTACATGACAACCTAAAGGGCAACAAAATATTCTTCCAATATCTCCTTTTTTATTAGTAGGAAGACCTAAACTAGTTCTCTAACTCTGGCAGACATAGAAGCATTGTATACTTTTCGAAAATTGTTTTAAAATTCCCATTTATTCCCTTAAATCCCCCAGCTCACACCTCCTGAAAACAATTTCAATCATCTATTGTTCTTGTTAGAACTTGCATCCAATCCAATTGCCTCTTTTCTATTGTTAGCTATTCCTTGGCCACATGTTCATTTGCTAGAGTTTTAGTCAAATAGTATTGTATAAAATGATCTGTTCATTGGGCTTGGGATCTTATAAGAGTGAGCTCTTATATTCAATGATTTTCTAAAAGTTACATTGAACCATAAGTAAATTATCATAGAAGGAACCACTGTATGATGAGTGACAACATTAAGATGATAGTTATAAATGCATAGATTATGGTGGCAGGGCCTTTTGGAGGCATCAGTCTCCTCAGTAAGCAGAAGAAGAAAAATGAATGCCTGATAGGTAACTTACCCAAGGACATTCAGGTAGTAAGTGGAAGCATTGTGATTTGAAATTAGGTCCTCTATATCCAGAATCCTTTATACTGCATTACACTGCCTCCACAATGGAAGTGGATGGGTAGGCTAAAAACAAAATAAAAATTACCTTGCTTCACATAATCTTGCCCTGAGATTTGTAAGCAGATTTAAAAGGAAGGCCTTGAAGTGAAAAATAAACTAAGCATTGTCAATGCCAAATAATGAAATTTGATATCAAAGGAAGAGATAACATAAAAGCCCTAATAAAAATGTTTTTTAAAATGTCATATAAACCCTCTTGTGACTTTTGACATTGTAGAAACTTTGAATCAAGAATGAGTTATTCCTTTCCTCATCCTTTTAAGAGGTTAGTACTACAGAACCTAACTAATTAATGAATAGAAAGAAACCTGTGCAAAGACCACTCTAGCCACCATTTTCACTTTTCTACATTATTTATAATAGTGTTTTCATTCAGCTGGCTTCTCTCTGGACCCGTTTTGCACCACTGATTCTATTTGAGAAACCAGGGCAAGAAAGATAGGTGATAGAAAATGTTGATATTTCATCACAGATTCTTAGAACTGGAAGGAATCTTAGTATTTATCCAGTGCAACCCTATCATTTGAGAGATAAGAATTTGGAAGTATAGAGAAGTTAATTGATTTCCCTAAGATGAGTTTTTTTTTTTCTTTCTTTCTAACTGTATAGTTGTATTTATTTGGAAAACCAAACTAGGTTATCAGGTGGCATATGGACATTAAGCAGTTGTTTGATTTATTACTACATGTTTTCAAAGACTATGTATATACCAGCTCTAAAGAAAAGGATGATTTATGTATGTGATTTACTAAAGCTTAAGTACAACTTTAATACTATAAAATGAGGTGTAATATCCCAAAACTTCAAGGAACCCAAGTGAAACTTGAGCATAATGACTACTAATTAGCTAGAAAAATCTATTCATGAATTTTCTTGATTAAACAGGTAGTTCTTAGTTGGACAGCACATTATTCAAAAGAGAGAAATAGTGTTAAAGTGTTTATTTAATTGAGCAGTAATAGTGAATTTTATGTGTGTCAATTAACAAAAAGATATAAAATGATAGTGATAATCTTAAAATACCATTCAACTGTTTTCATAATTATCGAAATCAATTTAATAAAACAGTAATTGCAACCTATTTTTGATTTGAAAAAGTACTAAATTTTAAAATATTAGGATTTTTTTTAAGTTTATGGGAACAAAATAAATGAGGCTGAAGCCAGAAAGGAAAAAGTTAAGTAGGAAAACTCTTTTTTTCAAGTTTCTTTGATAAGAGAATGAAGATCCAATATGACACATACACATGTATATATGTTTTGTATGTATAGATGTATGCATATACATAGTTGTACATATACAGATATGGAGAGAATAATTTATATTAATCTTTGAGAGCTTTTATCTAACACATAAATGTTGAAAAGGTAGACCAAAGCAATTCTCAAAGACGAAAATAAAAACAACTCTGAGATTCAATCTTATACATATCAGATTAGGAATGACCAGAAAAAGGGGACATGACAGTTGTTGGAAGGATTATGGGAAGATAAGACACATTGCCTGACTGTTGAGAGAGCAGTCATTTTAGAAAATAATTTGGATTTATGTCTCCAAATCGCTGAATGTTATACACATACACACACACACACACACACACACACACACACACACACACACACAGAGAGAGAGAGAGAGAGAGAGAGAGAGAGAGAGAGAGAGAGAGAGAAAGACAGAGACAGATCCAGAGACAGAGACAGACAGAGACAGAGACAGAGAGAGAGAAAGAGACAGAGAGACAGAGAGACATAGAGAGAGAGAGGCAGAGAGATAGAAAGACAGAGACAGATATATAGAACACTACAAAAATATATAGATCTTGTAAGAAAGAATATATATATCTTTTTCGCAGAGATGTCAAAGAAGGAAGAAAAAACTATAGGTTGACAAATATTTATAGTGGCTCTTTCAATGTTTTTGTTGTATTTGGGAAAAAAAAAAAAACAACTGGAATCAAAGACAAGGTACATTAGTTAGGGAAAGGCTGAAGCCATAATTTTAACTTTATTTGGAAAAAGAGTCTAAGCATTCAGTAGATTTCCCCAAGTATTTATTCTTCTGTTTAAAACTTTTAACTGGCATAACTGAATTATTAATTGGCTTGAAGTATTCCCACTTTTCTATGGAGAAGAACAAAAAGAAAAGATATGGTATAATGAAAAGAATTTAGCGCTTAGAGAAAAGATGTGTTAAGGCTTGAATCCTGATTCCAATGTTTAATAGCTGTGGGTTAGTCATTTAATTTCTTTAAGCATCAGTTTTATTTTATAGAAAATGGGGAAAATTATATTTATATGCTCCACAGTATTTTATAAAGAATGTATCACATGTTGATGCTATTATTCAGTCATTCAGTCAAGTCCATCTCTGTGTAATTCTGTGGATTATATCGTTCATGGAGTTTTCAAGTCAAAGATACTAGAATGGTTTGCCATTTCCCTCTCCAGTAAATTCAGACAAACAAACATTAAATAAATTGTCCACAGTCATATAGCTTATAAGTGTCTGAGGCCAGATTTGAAGTTATATCTTCTTAATTCTAGATCTGGTACTTTATCCAATGAGTTATCTAACTATTTCCACATAACAAATCATAAAACCAAAAGAAACATTACTTTTAAAGTTATCAGGAAAAGGAAAATTAGAATGGAAAGCACATTATTTCAGAACATTTAATTTGCAATGTTTTCCTTTTGAGCATTCATTGTTAAGTACAAAATGGATATTTTTTTAATACTTAAGATATACCTTTGCTTATTATTTCTGTTTCTCCAATTTATTAAAGAATGATTCAAGACTATTGTGATGTTAAGAATGATAAACTATATACTACAAGGAAGATTGATGATTTATAACTAAGAAGTTGAGGAAGAGAAGAAAGGAGGAAGACCCAGGGAGCACACTCACCGACATAGGAATAACTTGCAGAAGAAAAGCTGGCCAGGGTAGTACTGACTTCTAGGAGGCAGAAGAGGCAGCATCAGACAGCTCTGGTTTGATTTTCAAAATATAGAATCGAGATTCTAGCTGAGGGAGAATGAGAGCCAAGGGGCCAAAGATAAAGTGGACACAAACTAAATTGGAGGAATTCATTTGGGGGACTGCTGCAGGGCTACACTAAAAAAGCCTGGCTTCCTGGAGTAAGGAGGTAATAGAGCATCCATACTCTGCTTTAGAGCACTGCTTAAATATTACAGTCAGTTGTGGGCACCACACTTTAAGAATAGTAGTGAATTAGAGAATATCCAAAAGAAAGCAAAAATAAAAATGAATGATACTGAGTCCATAATAGAGGGCAAGATGATAGAGCATCTATACTCTTCTTTGGTCAGAACACAATTGGAGTATTCCATTCAGTATTGGGGATCACATTTTTAGTACAATGATGAGCTAGAAAGTATTCAAAGGAAGGCAAAAACCAAAGATAGATATCCCTGAACCAATATCATGTGAATATTGATTGGAGGAACCGATAATGCTTAGTCTGGAGAATAGAAAAACAAGTATCTTTATAAGAATACTAAACTTGTTTTGTTCATTGACAGAGGGAAAAAAAAACAGGAAAAATGGGTAGATATTACAAAAACAAATTTTGGTTTAATGTCAACCTCTCCCTCCTCATAAACAAACAAACCTTTCCCAGCAGTTAGAACTATCCAGAAATTTTATGAAGTATCTAAGGCAGTAGCTGGGTTGCACAATGGAAAGAACATGGGACATAAGGTCAAAAAATTTAAATTCAAATCCTTCGTTAAATCCAGACTAGTTATGTAACTCTGGACAGAACACTTAACCTTAGTGGGTCTTGATTTTCTCATCTCTAAAAATGAGAATAATAAAAATAATTATGATACCTCCTAGGTTTATTCTGAGTATCAAATGCATTAAAATGCATAAAACTTAGAAAACCTTAAAGCGCTTTAAAAATGTAGATTTTTTTTTTTATTCTACTTAAGGAGGTAGTAAAATTGGAGATGTTCTACAGGAATATAATCTTTGATCAGATATGTTATAGTAGAGATTTCTTTCAGATTTTGGTTGAACTAGATGGCCTCTGATATTACAGTACTGTTTCTATAGATATCACTACCAATATGGCTAAGCTATTCAATTTAAATGGAACTATATGGAGGTAATTTGGTATTGCTATGTCAAAAGCACTGACATTGAAGGCAGAGAATATTATGCAAGCAAGTCATTTGACTTCCTTTCCCTGTGCAGCAGTATTACCATCAACAAAGAGTTAGTTGGAATAGATGATCCCTAATGTCTTTCATTATATATTATATAATGCTATTATTAGCAATGTCTTACTAATAACAATATTTTTCAGGATTTATTGTGATACTACAAATATGTAAAACTAAATCTTTAACTTATGATAAATGCAATGTTATTCCTAAATAGCATTGTACTAAGCACCTTAGCAAATACTATTCTTGAAAATAGCAATCATTTTTAATAAATATAAATCACAAGAAAAATATTTATTTATATTTGAATAAGAAAATATTATAAGATCATCATACCATCTTCACCCATATAGAAGGAGAAAACAAAAAGAGAAATATCAAGAAGAGCAAAAGCTAAACCAGAACATGGGGCAAAAATCGTACAGATTAAAATATGATATTTTATGCCTCCTGAGCCTTCCAGAATGGAATAGCATCTGACCAAATTTGCATTAGGTAATCATTATATAATTAGAAATAGAATGTTCAAGAATATGAAAATTATTGATTAATAGCCCTCCATTTCATAGTCAAAGGTTGTTATTACCATGAATTTCAAAAGTTAAAGAAAGGCTAATGGTACCTAGAATCCTCAAGTTTAAGTTCCACAGTAAAGTTAAGCAACACTTCTTGATCAAGAATACCACTGAATACAACTGGCTAATCAGTAGTATAGTCAATTTTAAAAAAGAGAAAAAGAAACAGAATAAAAGGGATTAAGATGACAGAATGGATATGAAAAGCTTGAAGACAAAAAGAAAAGCTATAGAAACTGGAAGAAAAAAGAGAAGAAAAAATAGATATGTATATTTCAACCACTTTAGAGACCATTCAAGGACAATAAATTGCCTTATTCAACTTCACAACTTGTTTATTATTAACATACACTTATCTAAGTGACTGAAAAAGAAAGGATAGTGATGAGTCTGGGAAGACTGCAGATTAAGTCTGTAAATTTCAAGCTCTCCAAATTTCCCCCAATATATATATATATATATATATATCTGTGAACTGGCAAATAAGAGCCCCACCATAGAAACATACTATAAGAACAGGAAAGAGGAAAGATCAGGGTTCATCTTCAGAGGAAGACACTGAATTTAAAAAAAAAAAAACAAAACTTCTATCTCAAAAAGTAATGCAAAATGACTGCCTGTCCAGAGAAGATTTATAGTAATCAAAAAAAGAATTTAAAAATCAAATGAACGACATTTAGGGGAAAAAAAGAAAAATAAAGAAAAACATGAGTATGAAAACAAAGTTAACCAGCCAGAAAAGGAGATACAGAGTCTCCAAGAATAAAATGATGCATATTTGTGAATATAATTTCTACATATATATATATACATATATACATATATATATTGACAATGTTCTCTTTGGTTTTGTTTTATTTTGCTATTCTGTTTTTCTATTTTTTCTTATTCTGTTTGCTTTTTAAAATAATATAATGATGAAAAAAGGAGAGAGAAATATGCATACTATTGTTTCTAAAAAAAAAGAAACAATAAAATAAAATATCTTTTAAAATAACTTATTTCATGCAAAGGGATTTTACTATGAGTTTCTGCACCTGAAAACTTTTCTATAAAGAAAGAAAAGGTAGTACATGACCTATGCTAGTCCCATTGGGTTGCTTCAAGATTACTATTTACTCTTAGGATAGAAATGTTAGACTTCATGTTGATTCAAAACCTGCTCCATCTTTTGAAACTTCCCTCATGGGTGTCAATTAGTTCCATCTGGATCTGTGGTTTTAGTTATGTTGGCATCTGCCTATTAGAAACCAGCATACAGCTGTCAATTCATTTCACATAAGACTTTTGATATCTGTCAGATGCTATCTACCCCTGAGACTCAATGATACAGAAAAATGAGTTTGTGGTAGTTGAGTATCTATAAAATGCATGTCTTCTTTATATGTGGCAACAAATCCATGATTCTAGCCATGTCTTTTCTTTGAATTATTTTCACCTTCTCTCCTCTCCTAACTTCAAAATCTATTTTTTTTACCTTCCTCATCTTTAATGTTTCTCTTTTTTGAATATTTTGAATATTCTCAATTTGAAAATATCTACAAATAGGTAGAACAAAAATAACTAAATTCAAGCTAGATAGTCTACCTAAGGCTATCTTGGTGATCTGCACAGTATTGTTAGCTTTCAGTCATGATGAGAACTGAAAGCAATTTCCTCAATCCAAACCAAGTATCGGGGAGGACCAGGTGCTGGAAAAGAGGAAGCATGTTTTCTTAGAGAAATATGGCTGTCATTCTTTCTATGTCAATGTCAGCAGCAGATAAGCAAATGACTAGTTTGCTTCCTTCGCTGAGATTCTCTAGATGTTTAATGGTTCTCCACTGAATTGTAGCTGATATTCAGTCTATCTTTTGCAGGAAAATATTGATTATTCACTTTCTGAATCTAGCTTATAATCATCAGAATTATAGCCAAACCCAGTCAACACAACCAGTTCCTTAGGTAAACCCTGCCAAATTTGTGTGTTGAGATAATGATTTCATATTACTTTTCCTCACCCCTTGTCCTTTCCTCTCCTCACTTCTGCTCGCCTCCCTAATCCTGTCTTCCCTTTTTCTCCCCTCCCTTCCCTTACTTTCTCCCCTTCTCTTCTCTCCTTTCTCTCTCTCTTTAAATGAATAAATATAATATATATATATATGTATATATATATATATAAAATGTCATTAATATTATGAGTAGAAAATACTGGAATTGAAGTGAGTAAAGTGCTTTGGAAACCCTAAAACACTTTTAGTATTTTAATCACATTTGAATAAATTATTATTATCAATACTAATAGTTCTTTGTATTCATACCATTATTTGGAGGGGAGTATATTTTATTATATACTAGTTCCAACACTATCATTACTTGCTAATAAGTTACTTCTCTGATTTGGATTTTAATAGGGGAAATACTTTATTTTATATAGGATTAACTACATTCCTTCACTAAAGTGCTATTCTGATTTTTCAACATGATGTGAAAATGACCCCAGATTCCTAAAGGCTATGCCAATAGAACATATATTCCTGCAGGCACTCGTAAGCTGGAAAAATTTTGAAAACAGACTTGCTGAAAAATGACTGTATGGATATATATATATACATATATTGTACTTAACATATACTTTAACATATTTAACATGTGTTGGTCTACCTTCCATTTGGAGGAGGGGGTTGGAGGAAGGAGAGGAAAAGTTGAAACAGAAGGTTTTGCAAGGGTCAGTGCTGAAAAATTACCCATGCATATATCTTGTAAATAAAAACTATAATAAAAAAGAGAAAGCAAGCAATCTGATTTGTTATACATGTTAATCATGCAAAATATATTTCCATAGTAGTCATGTAGGAAAAGAACACATAGACTAAAAAACTAAAATAATGAAAATTAAAAAGAGAGAGAGAGAAAGAGAGAGAGAGAGAGAGAGAGAGAGAGAGAGAGAGAGAGAGAGAGAGAGAGAGAGAGAGAGAGAGAGAGAGAATAGATTTGCTGATTTACAAGAATGAATAATTTGGAAAGATTTATCATTGGGTTGGCCTAGTGGTGATTTTTTTTCATATCAATTCTCACAGACTACCTCTTAAATTTTAAAGGGATTTCTTTCTGCATTCTTGGAGGGAGGAACTACATGGATATAATCACAAATGCTTGAAATATCAGTATTTAATATTTTAGCTTTAAGGTCCTCCACTATTTTTTTTTATTTTTCCACATTCATTTTCCCTACTCACTGATCACTTCATCTGTTCTGTTTCTTGAAATTCTCTTGAATTCCACATTCACTAGGCAAGAATTAGGATTCACTAAGATCCACCAGTAGATTGGATGATGATGTCTTGGATAGAGTGGAGTAAATATAAACAGGATAGATGGGAAGGCCCAGAAAATGGAAGGACAGATTTACAGATGTTAAGGACTGTAAGTCCTCCATTTCATCAGAAGGATTAGAATATATTTATTCAACCAATGTAAGCATCTATGTGGCTTTTCTAGTACTGCTGCCCTATTAGATTTGAGCAATTTGGAGGCAGGAAAGGAATGAGAGGAGGTTAGAGACGAAGGCAAATTCTTCCTTCTACCCTACAGTCTGATGGAGTTTGGACAATCTGAATAGTCAGGAAATAAGGTCTGTACTGATGAATGAACTTGGGTTCATTACCATAACACAAGAATTCTTTACTTCTTCCAAGTACAGATGTATCTTTAAGGATATAGATTAAAAGGCAAATCATATATCTTTGACCTTTCCAAAAATTAACTCAACATAAATAAATGTTAAGGAGTATCTTTAAAGTGGGAATGAAATCACATAGCATCTCAGACAAATAAGTAGGACTCTTTGGTGGTACCTGAGTTTCAGTAGGGGGAGTTGTCTTATTTTATAAATATGTACATGAGTTTCAGGCATGTTTTTGTATTTGTTGACAGAACCACCATCTTCTGATGCTAATTACTATCTCCCTAAGGCATCAACATTGATCTTGTCACAGCTTGATGGGACTTAACATTAGGAAAGATTTGGCTGTGTTTTTTCCCCATCCCAAGAAACTTAGCAAATTTAGTTGCCATAGTGACTAGTTGCACAGGAGTAAACACATCTGTTTATTTTCCCTCAAAATATCTCTTTAGATAATGGAAAGGAACAAGGGCATTATTGATGACTTTCACAGATTGGCATAGATATTTAACTTGTCTTTATACATGTGAGTGATTTCCCTTAAACGATAGTATCATTAACAGACATGATTTCTAAATTACAGTAGAAATTCTTACCTAATAGCACTGCTGCCAACATCAAGATCTTGTGCTGTAACAGCTCCAATTATGGTCCCAACGGGAGTGTCTTCATAAACTTCCATGGTATAGAGAGGCTTGCTAAAGACTGGAGGCTCATCCACATCCAGCACACTGATCTTCACAGTTGCAGTATCTTTGAAAGGACCCACTGAGTGGAAGCGGTGGTCAAGATGAAGGTTGGAAGCCTCTACTTTGAAAGTATATGCCTTTTTTGTTTCAAAATCTAATGGCTGCAATAAGAAAAAGTCAAAAAGAAGGGAACACATAAAATATGGCAAAACTGTGAGCTGCACTTTTGGAACGTTCCTATAATTTGCAAGATTAATTTCTGATTTCAGTGTTAGAGATTGCTATGTTTAATTTCCTATTTGCTAATTAGAGGGAGAAAGACTTAGATTAAGAATAAAAAATACATATTTGTAGAAGAACTAATGCAGAATGTAAAAAAATAAGAACATATGACAATATTACCCATTTGAATTTCATGCACACTGGCTTTATATTAAAAGTTAAGTTAGGAGATACTAGTATTCAATACTAGTATTGAAAGAATCATTCCTTCGTGAACATTGCCATCTAGTGGTTCAAGGATATAATGAGCAGCTCTAGAGATTTCATTTTGTAAATATATATTTGATATATTTAAAATAATAATAATAAATATTAGGTTAAACGATTAAATTTTTTGTCATAAATTAAAATTTTCCTTTATTTTTTAAACTTTCATTTTTATTTGTTTTCCCTATTCTGACTTCCTTTGATTATCTATTCCCTTGAAATGTTTTGTGATTTTTGTCATTCTGATGTGGGTATTTCCAATAATACTATTATAGCTCCTCTCTAGGCTTCTGAGAAATAAGGCTAGTTCCCTTGCAGGACAGAGTCCAGTATTGTTTGTTATACCTCATCCAGACAACCAGGCCCTAAAAGCTTGGGGGAGAAGTTATAAAAACAACAATAATAATGATCTTAAATAGAGCTTTGTATTTTGTTGATTATATCATTAAAGTAACATATTTAAATAATGTAAATACATACCAAGGACTGAACTCCTTAAGATAGAGATTTAGAATACCCTAGGGATTTAAACACAGGTTATAGATCATATAACCTGATCAGTGAAAATAAAAGTAAAGGGATCAATAACATTATAAAATCTTAAATACAGAATGCAAAAATCTTCAAATTTATTGATTCTCAATAGTATTTCTCTAGAAAGAGCACTTAGGTACAAACGTGTTGTGAATCATATTACTATGGGTAGACAGATATGTGCACTTATATGTAAATATGTATGCATTTATCTATATGATATATATGTATAATATATGTATATGTATTTTAAAATTATTTTGATCAGGCACTCATCTGGTTAAATTAGAAATCTAATATTGCACCTGACTTGAAGAATATAAAGATTTTCTAATCATTTTAGAAAAGGGATTTTATTATATTATTATTAAATGAGCACCAGAATGCTTTGTAGCCAAATGTCTGAGGTTTCTAAGATAATTGTCATTTGGGTAACTTATATGATATTATAACTGCTGTCTGAACAAAGCAGTTCATCTCCACTGCCATCATTTCTCATTTCTGAGAAGAAATTAAATAGTACAGTTATCAACAACTGACTCACAATAATCATAAAATTCAGACAATCTTTTGGAATTATTCAAATTAATAGAATAATTGTACTTGAATTACCCCAAAATTAAATTAAATTGTTGGGTTTTATTCTAATTTATCACAGAGAGACTATATTTGGATCAGATCAGTATCTCTGATTTTTTTAAATTCTTATGAGTATTGTATTATATATGGATAACATATGTATATTATTATATCAGATATTTCTATATAATAATATCATATGGCATGTAATATCATTTATACTGTATTCACACACACACACACACACATATATATATATATATATATATACATAAGTATAGTACAGTTATTTTTTTGTTTTTATGGCAACTTTATTTCAGAATTTATTCATTCCCATGTTCTTAGCTGATGAACAAATTATGCTTGTGACAAGGATAAATCCAATTCATATATAAATGGAGCCTTAACAGTACAGATTAGTATAGTTTCAAGCTTTAGCTGAACTCAGATTTTTTGAATACTTTATATGCACAATATTATACACTCATACCTATCACTTCAAAAAAGAGAAGAATGTGTAATTTCTCCTCTATGAAGTGTTTGAAAATCCCTGTTTTCTTTAGCTCTACTGTTCTTTCTCAATCACACCTGTTTCTTCCCTTCTTTCTAACTACTTCTCTATTCCTCCCCCTGTCCATTCTCATTTCATCTTCTTTTTTCTACAATTTCTTTTTTTACAGAATTGCCTTGAGAAGCTTCCGCAAAGCCTAAGTCCTGTTTTTACTCATTTTTAATAACTGTAACAAAAAGAACAAGAAAATTAAATTCCAAACTGCCAAATGGTTTATTTCTTGAATATAACTATATAGATTTACCAAACTAGTTTCTAACCTCTGTATTTAATTGTCTAAATCTCTGGGCAAAACTTCTAGGTTTATATTGGCAAAAATAAAGCAATACTACCCTTAGTGAATTTAGAATTTATTATGCAGTATGAGATGAGAGAAGGGAGTTGGGAAGAAATGCAATATGTATGTGTATAATAAATATAAGTTATATAGCAAAATAATTTCAAGTTGTAGAGAACATGAATAATTAGGAGTATATATAGAAGAAGATCCTCTAGTAATAGTGACTTTTTTGTTGTTGTTGAGGCAATTGGAGTTAAGTGGCTTGCCCAGGGTCACACAGCTAAAAAGTGTTAAGTATCTGGGGATCAGATTGAACTCAGGTCTTCCTGACTTCAGGGCTGGTTCTCTATCCACTGACTTATCCTTAGTCACTTATCCTAGTCACTTTTAAGTAGTATGCTATTCTTTTACAAAGATGAAGCAGAAAATTGAAGTGCTAGTAAACCAATTGATAAACCAATTGACTGTGACAGAGAATGCATGAAAGTAGGTAGTTAGGTTATGGAAACCTCTAAATGCCAGCATAGGAGCTTATATTTTAGGATATATTTATTGATATTTTAGGAATATGAATTTGTCAGTTATGTGAAAGACCAACTTTTAATCAATTAGGAAGATATAATTTCTCAGGTAAGTTGGTGGCCATGAAACTGGAGAGAAAAGAATAACTATAAAAGATGCTCTGAAGATAGAATTGAAGGTAAATTATTATACAGGGTACTTTATATCCTAAAGCCTTTATATAACTGAGAATATGTCTTTTATTTACAAAATCAATCACAGGGGTTAAACTTGATGTGTGAACAATTTCTAGGTGCCTCCACTGTGTCAATTTAATGAGTAAACTAGGTATAATCTGAAGCAAAGAACACAAGTCACATAGGAAATATTTTATGGCTGATGAAAAAGAATCAGCTATTCCCTCATGTTTTGGATAAAAATAGCAAACTAATGAAGAAACAGGAATCTCAGTAGAAGTTAGCCTAGTTATAGAGCTTGGGCCCAAGTCCCTAGAATAGAAATCTTTGGAAGTCAAGGTGGGAGTGGAATCTATGTTCCTTCCCTCCTGTCATTACCTAGACCAGAGCATAGCCTTTGAAAATCAAAATACAAAAAGATTTAACAAGCCATTTGCATTGGTAGCAGTGTCCCCAAGGCTAATAGTTTCATTAGTGTGGAAAGGCAAAGACAAACTAAGTGTACAAGGATATTCTGACTTTCAAAATTCAGCAGAAAACTACACATACCCAAAGGGAACTTCATGAGGTCACCACAAAAGGAAAATAGGACTTCTAGTAATGATTAGTGTTAGCATATTAGATGGGGGTCGTGTGTAACAATATTAGGAAATACCCCTAACCCACTCAGGATTAGAATGCTCTTTGGGGTCTTATTCAGGCAAAAGAAGTTAGAGTTGGAAAAAGTCCAATATGCTACTACATTTAGATATGAAAGTTGAGAAAGAGGGAAAAATCAAGGTTATCTTAAATGTTGTCAACCTGGGTGAATGGAAACATGTTAGTTCAGTTGTTTTTAGTCATTAGGAGTTTTCTTAATTCTGCTCCAGGCTTGGAGTCAGGAAGACTTATCTTACTAAATTAAAAATCTGATCTGAGACTTTAATTAGCTGTGTGAACCTAAGATAGTCACTTAACACTGTTTGTCTAAGATTCCTTGTTTATAAAATAACTGGAGAAGGAAATGGTAAAACAATTCAGTATCTAGGAAAACCCCAAATCCAGTTGTGAAGAGTTACACATAACTAAAATATCACTAAATAACTTAACAACAAAAAATGGAAAATGGGAGAAAAAACAAGAACAATGTTAAGTAACAAGAATCAATCATCAATAATTTGGTGGGTTAGGGAAGCTTACAATCTGCTCTTCAGAAAAAAAAAATTAATGAATCAAAGAAAAAAATACTCGGGAATATAAGAAAAACAGCATATAGTTACATAAGCCAATTTTTTTTTAATTCAGAAAGTTCAGATTAAGAACTTTTTAAAAGTTCTACCTCCCCTATGAAATCTACTCCAGATGGTAGGTATCTCTTCCATTTGTAACTTTTTAGCCTTTATTATATCCAGCTATTCATCTGTATTATTACATATTCCCTGTTAACATCTTGTAATGGATTATCTTGAATTGTTGCTTGTTTCTAGTATTTTCATTTAACTCCTCCTATATGAATGTATTCCTAAATGATTTGCAAACTGCTCAAGATGGGAATTGTATAGAACATAATGGAAGAGAACCTATAAAGTGGAATATGCATTGGATTGCTATTAGAAGACAGGTTTGAATTATACCCAATTATACTCATCTGACACTAGCCTATCAAATCAATCAATAAACATTATTAAACTCCTAGAATTTTACTAGGTATCATTGTAGTAGGAATAAGAGACACAAAAACAAAGAATAAAAATAATCCCTATTCTAAAGAAGCTTATGTTCTAAATCATTTATTATTTGCTTAAAATTGGCAAAATAAGTTACAAATGTTATCTTATTTGGTCCTCATGACAAGCCTTCGAGAAAGATGATATCACTATTTTGTAATTAAGGAAACTGAGACTGGAACAGATTTATTTGTTTATGACACAGAATTAGAACTCATATCTTCCTGACTCCTCTGTTTTTTTCTTCTGCAATATGGAGAAATTATGTTAAGACTAAATTAGGTGAATATTGTGCCATTAATAATAATAAAAGTGGGATAATAAATCCTTTGGGGCTGGAATTGACTTCAAAAAGATGTCCCTTTTTATAAAAATTAGTCATTCCTTACTTTATTCCTGTGTTTCTCTAGAGGAAGACGAACATATGTTTACAGAGTTATGCTATGAAATTCTAAAATATAGGCTAAGTCATTTTAGAATTTTTTTTCTCTCTGGCTCAAAATAAATTATAATTAGAGTAGGGAAAGTAGAACATTATAAAACAATGGAGATCAGAGGGAATCAGAGGTAGAACTTTAGTCAAGGTATAATTTTTTCCTGCTAGTATTCTATAAATTTGTTCATAAACTTGCTGATTTTGCTGATGATAAACCCAGTTTCTACCTACCCTTTAGTGGCCCAAGTACTCATACTAGAAGTCAAGATCATTATAGGTTTATTGCAGTGGCTTCTTATAATTACCAGTAAATTGCCAGTTGACTTCAAAGAACAATTATGATTCCCCAAATTTTTCTTTTATTCTTGGAATTTCTTCAGATGAAGAGTTACCCATATCTAAAGCAGAAACTGCCCTAGAAATATTTGTGTGGCACAGTGGATAGTGGTAGACTAAGAATCAAGAAAACTTAATCCATATCTTGTTACAGAGATTTATTAGTTGTGTGACTTTGGGCAAATCAATTAAACCTCTGTTTGCCTCAGTTTCCTTAATTGTAAAGTGAGAATAACAATAGCATCTATCTCATAGAGTTATGTATATATGATAAAATGAGTCAATTTTTATAAAGCATTTTCATAGTGCTTAATTCATAATAGATAATATCAAAATTCTGCTTTTATTCTGATATTAAATTAATTTGAATTGAGGAATAAAGAAGGAAGGAGATAAAAGAAGGCAATAAATTAGAGCTAAGGTCCAGGCATCTTAATGGAAAAATGTTTCCAAATGCCCCCAGAATGATTATTACCCTTCTTGGAATGCATAAGCAATAATGATGATAATAATAATAATAATAATAATAATAATAATAATAATATTTATATAGTGATTTGAGATTTTCAAACAATTCTATTATTTAATTCTCCCAACAGCTCTTTGAAGTAAAAGCTATTTTATCCTATTTTACAAAAGAAGAAACTGAGACACAGAGAATTAAATTACTTTTCTGGATTCACATAAGTAATATTTGTTTGAGGCAGGATTCAAACTTGAGGATTCTGGACAAATAGTGGAGTAGGTTAGAAAATTTCAAGCTCTCAGAATTTTCCCCAGAAGTAAAATAAATGTTCCTTAAGATGAACACACATGGTGAAAAAGATTTTGTGCAGAACAGGAGTCCTCCTCGGAAAACTCAAAGAAAGACCCCAGAAATTGGTTTAACCTGTGTGAAGTACAAATACCTCCAGGCTTGCTCCACAAAAATAGCCAGTGGGAAATCCTGGGCTAGTTGGATTTGGTTGAAGCCTCAGTTGGAACCTTCCAGTGGGGAATTTGGGATCTGATTCTAGGAAGACTGAGAGAACTTTTGCTAATTAGGAATGCCAGGCCAGGCTATGCTGCTAAAATACCACTCTGGGAGAGAAGGAAGCAGCACAGGGAGTATAGAAGCAGAAGAGCAGGGACACTGTTGGTTGCTGGCACTTGCAGAAAGGTGGAGTTTTTGATTTGAGATTCCAGATCAGAAGGGAAAGCTGAAGTAAAACAAGACTCATCACAGTCTCACCCACCCCAAGATTAGATTAGATTAGATTATACTAATCATTCTTTAAAAAAAAAAAAAAAAAAAAAAACAGGCAAAGAAAAAGAAAAACCCAACTATAAAAACTTATAATGGATATAGGCAAGATTGGGGTTCACTTTCAGAAGAGGACAGTGAAGTTAAAAAAAAAAAAAAGCCTTTTCTACTCCAAAGAGTAACATTAAATGGCTACCTGCCCAGAAAGAATTTATAAAACAACTCAAAAAAGACTAGATGGATTGAGGAAAAATTAAAAATTTACAAAAATAAAAATCATCTAACAAAAAACAAGAAAATTATAAAAAAAAAAAAAAAAGTTAGCCAAATAGAAAAGGAGATAGAGTCTTAAAAAGAAAATAATTCTTTGAAAATTAGAATTGGGCAAGGGAAAGCATAAGAGACAAAGAAATAATAAAATTAAATATAAAGAATGAAAAAAATAGAATAGGATGTTAAATATAAGAAAAGTAACAGGTCTGGAGAACAGATCAAGAAGATAAAACATAAGAATAATTAGAATTGATCAAGGGGAAGTCCTAAGGCCATGAGAGACCAAGAAACAACAAAACAAATTATAAAGGATGAAAAAAATAGAATGGAATGTGAAACTTCTTATAAGAAAAACAACAGATCTGGAAGAAGAGGAAATATAAGAGGAAAAAAAAAAAATATATATATATATATATATATAATATAAGAGGAAATATAAGAATAACTAGACTGCCTGAAAGTTGTGACCAAAAAAAAGAACTTAGACATATTAATGCAAGAAATATCCACAAAAATTGTCCTAGAGTGGTAGAACATGAGAGGAAAATAGAAATAGAAAGAAATCCACCAATCACCACCTACAAGAGATCCTTTGGTGAAAACACATAGTGATATTATTGGCAAGTTTTGAAACCCTCAGATCAAAGAAAAAATTTTGAAGGAACAAAAAAAAAAATATCTATTTATCTATCTATCTATATCTATATCTATCTATACATATATATATATATATATCATGAAATGTATAGCATCCTCCAAAATCTATAAATAAATAAGGGGGAAAAGAATAGGATAAGGTTGGATATAGGAACATAAGGAGTAGAATTTATTAGGGGAAAAATTAGAGCTAGTGATCATTGATTTTAGCCAAAATCAAACATAAAGATTCAATGAAGAGAGAAAGCTACATTAAATATTAGCTATATTAATATTGTTTTAGATGCATATTTACATATAGGTAAACACATATGTATATATATATATATATATATGTATATATATATATATATATATGGGAGGGGTATATATGAGTATGTATGCATGTAGGTCTATGTATGTATATATATATATATATATATATATAGTGAGTTTTTGAGTGGGTACAAATATATATATTTATATCTATATCTATGTCTACCTATATTACATAGATATAGATATATAGAGAGAGATAGTAGATATTTAGCTGAAGCCTGCTTGGAGAAGTTGGAGGGATGAAAGGGGAAAAAAAGAATAAGGTAAAAAGTTTGCAGCAGAGAACATACGAATAACCTACAAGGAATTTTTTTTAAATGAAAGGACACTCATGAATATAATTTATTCTATTATTATAAATGCTTTCACGAAATGTAAATTTATTTTTATATATTTTGAATCTTCTCTGATGTTTTGCTAGTCATGTGATAATATTTTGTTTTGCTGCATCTTTCTTTTACTATTCTGTGTTTTTTTTTTCTTATTTTGTATTTAGTTCAATACAAAATGAAGTGAAAATGACTCAAACTTGAAATTTTGCCTTCCTAATTCTAAGACTAGCATTCTATCCTTTGTGCCACTTAGCTGCCCAGGTACCAGATAAACAGAGGTACTTTTTGTTTTATTAAAATGTGAGCAATGTGATATAATCAAAATTCTTTAGAAAAAAAGATTGAATATACTAAATATGTACTGCCATGTATATGTATAAACACATGAACATTTGTGTGTATTCTTACTTTAATATTACAATGTCTATTTACATATTATTATCCTTAGGTATATATTTATTTATTTTCTAGAAGGTTAAATATGTGTTTAGAATAAAAATAATTTCTTCCTGATATGAGAAAATAGCCATTCTGAGGGAATTGTAGAAACTATGTAGAAAACCATATTGACTCCATCTTGTTACTGAATTCTGAATCTAACTCCATTCCCTTTCTACAAAATTATAGGTCTAACTCAATTTCTCTGTTGTGTCAAAAGTTTATTAAATTTTTATATAATTTTAAATTAGATTTTAGAAATATGAGAAAGATTTGTTGCATTGTTTGAACTTAACCTTGCATAGGTGGGCATCTGTCCTTATATCTACTGGTTACTTAGAGACCTTTAAGTAAGGATCTAGGTTATGTTGACCAGAAACACAGTCAAATCCAAAAACTGATTATACAAGGAATTTTTTCACAACTATACATTTCTAGCAGTCTACATATCTTATCTGAAAACTGGTTCCATACTGGTGAATCAGTTATTATCTCCACGTTCCTTTGAACATGTATCTACTTGCCAGAAGTAGAAGACTTCTTTTTCTAATTTCATGAATTTGTATCTATTCTCTCGCTAGTCACAACTAGAAAAATAAGTTATCTAATTTTACATCTTGTTTTATTTTAATTAATTGTTCTTACTCAATTAGTTGTTTTAAATACATAAAACGTTTCCCTCTATTTGGAATTCAGTGCCAAAGTTGAGGAAGCCTAGTTCTGATTTTTTAAGCAATGGGCATGCACTGCATAATAAATGAACATGCTCAGAAACTGGAACCTTTGTTTCCTTTGTCACTTCAGATTCTACCTACCTTTTTGTAAAAGTAACCACAGATATAGTATACAGAATACTTTTTCAGCTTTTTTTTTTTTCCCCTTAAAACACATGATTTGTTACGTGGTTTGGCAGGCATGGGTGAAGAAAAATCCTGAGAGAAATTCTGATTACAAAAAACAGACAATTTTTTTTCAAAATAATATGCACATTATATATCCATATATCCATATTTATATATGTATATACATATATATTTCAAATTTTTATTCAATATTTTTTCTTCACCAATTCCACAAAAATCCTTGTTTCCTCAAACTAGTCATTAAAAATAAAATAAAATAAGAAACTACAGCTTCATTGTGATAACCATAGTGGCATTTTCCTCCCCAGAAATATACAAAAACTTAACCAAAAGAAGAAAATGAGCAATAAATGGGCAAAAGAAGTACTAGAATGACTGAAAATGAGATACATCTATATTATAATGTGATTGTGTTCAAAAGTAGCAGAGAATTCCCCTGAAAAAGATCTAGAGAAAATAGAAAGCTACCAGTGTTGAGCTTAGAAGACCCATATAATGACAGTAATAAACAACGTGATAAATAGCAGAATTCCACAGAGCTGCAATGGGGATAGCCCAAGAAAAAGAATGCAGGGTCCTCAGGGCAAGACAAAGAATGGCTGAATAATCTACACAAAAATACATCAAAGGAAGAGATCTTGGCCATAGCACAATGCTACAATTTTTTAACTAAAGCTAGAGTAATGAAAATATCAAATAAAACATCTATCACTATTAAAATATGCATATGTGTATCACATATCACACATCACATACACACATTTTAGGTGTATATATGCTATGTATAGATGTATGTGTATGTATATATGTATGTTTATATAGAATATATAGATGTTTGTATGTTGCTAATCTAATACTATAACATCTGAAAGGATTTAAGAGGGAAGAGATTGATTTTCCACAAAGATTATATGAATATCAAGAAGAAACAAAGTAAAAAATTAATTATTTAAAAACTCTAGAGGAATGATTTAGAAAGAAAATAGGTAGCTTAGAAGAAAAAAGCCACCAGCCAAGAAAAAGAATACCTGAAAATAAGAATAGATCAAAGATAAATCAATTACTCTACTAACATCAAGAATATTAGAACAAAATGAAAAATAAATAATACCTAAGAGAATATTAGTTTTCTCATATCAAAAACCAGTGAAATGGAAAACTGGCCAAAGAAATATCCTGAAAAATCATAATTTTTTTAAAAAATTCTGGATATTATATTTCAAGAAATTGTAGATGAAAACATATCAGATCTGATAGAACTAAAGGATAAAGTAAAGAGAGAACAAATATATTCAGCAGTTCCTGAAAGAAAACCCTCAAAAGAAAAGCCTCAGGAATTTCATAGTTAAAATTCTGAGCTCCCAGGGTACAAGAGAAAAAAAAAAAAAGTGAAAAAGATTGCAAACATCTAGAAAAGAACAATTCAAGTAGGAAGGAAGACAATTAGGATTTCTAAGACCTGAAAGTTTCTACAAAATGTTAGGAGAAGGACAGGTAAGTAGTACAATGGATAGAGCACCAGCCCTGAAGTTAGGAGGACCTGAGTTCAAATTTGCCCTCAGACACTTAACACTTCCTAGCTGTGTGACCTTGGGCAAGTCACACTTAACTCCAATTGCCTCAGCAAAAAAAAAAAAAAAAAAAAAAAAAAAAAAAAAATGTTAGGAGAGCAATAAAATACACTAGAAAACAAAATATATAAAACAAAAATAAGTTACTTTGCAATATACATTACTATGGAATAAATGTAATCCTACAGGGGAATGAACTTTTAATTTTTATTTTAATAATTATTAATAATCTATACTACCATTATATTTATGTTATTATATTTGTGTTATTATAATAATATTATTATTACATAATTTATATTATAATTATTCATTGTAATAATTTCTTATGAAAAACCAGAGCTGAATAAGAACTTTGAAATTCAAATAGAAGAATCCAGAAAAACCTAGAAAGATAAATTCATTTGAACAGTTGGAAAGAGAAGTATGATAATGTATTTACAAACATTCTAATGAAGAAACATATTCTTTCAGAACCTTATATTTTCAAAGTTAGATAAGAGGAAAAAATCAAAACATATTTAGAATAGATTGGTTCAGTTCTGAGAGTTTAAAGAGACAAAGAGGAGGTTAGGGTAAAATTAAGAAATACAATAGGGTAAAAAATGGAAAAGGAAGTGAATGAGAAGAATTAGAGTTATTTCTCTGTTTTCAAGAAGACCAATGACATCACATGGGTGATGACTTCTGTGTGACTTAGATTTAACTGAGACAGAGTTGCACAAAGTCGTCAACCTCATTTCCTCATCTGGAGCCATCAAAATCCAGTGGTCTGACAAAAATCAAGATGACTGGCCCACGATGCTGCTCATGACCTTAGCGTCTTCAGTGTTTGACCACACTGCACACCATCTGCTTCAGCTATTTTCATAGCTGTTGGAACAAATTGTTCTCATTCACCCACTCTGTTGGGGAAATCTTCATATGCTTGGGGTAGACGTTACCTTAACGCACCAATGGGTTTGAGTGCTATTAGTTACCCTCAACTTGGTTTAGTAGCTATGGGCTCCTTAAACTTTTTCCATTCATGACTTATTTACACAACCCCCCATATTAGGTTACAAGACCCCTTATGAAGTCACAGCCCACTTAAGAAGCTACAGTTTAGTTAGATGGTTTTACTGGTATGTGGTTCCTATACATGTTGCAGCTTCTCAGAGCCACAGCGACAGCTGGATGACAGATGAACTCAGGTGGATGAGCAGGCCTGAAAACAAGTCCTCCAAAAGCTCTCATATTATAGGGTGTTAATCTTCCCCCAAAAAAAATGAGAATACTATACAAACCATGAAAAAGGGATGAACCTAATTTGAATCAGACAAAAGAGAATTAAATAAGCACATTAGTGTAGAAATACATAAAACTCAATAGGGAGAGAAAAGTTTGGATGTGAAGGGCAGTTAACAGTGAGGAAAATACCAGTAGGAAATGGGTCTTAAAAAAAAAACAAAAAAAACAAAAAAAAACTTCTTTATTGTGAAATGGGAATAAAATGGGGGAAGACAAGAAGAAAAGAACTATATTCTAAGGAGGTACCTTGATTGTTTCTTAGACAATGAAGAATTTCTGAACATAAAGTGATTTACAAATGTAATTGAATGATATTGTACCTTAAAAATGATTAAAGAAGATTTCAGAAAATTTGAAATAATATGAATTGAAATAGCCTAAAAGGAACAGAATCAAGAAAATAATTTATTCAAAAAAGCAACATTGTTTAAAACAACAACAACAACAACAACAACAACAACTTGTAAGGCAATTTTGATTATTTAAATAACCGACTCTAAGTTTCCAGGGTTGTGAAAACATTTCCTGAGAAAAGTGTTTGTCACTAGATACAGAGACTACATATTTTTGGACATAGACATTTTGCTCAGCTACATACACTTGTTTTTGTTTTTGTTTTGTTTTGTTTTTAACATTTTTTTTGTTTTAATTTACTTTTAATTAACTGAGGAAAAGTGCAAGTTAACAATAGTGATGCCAATAAAAAAGATCATTGAAACTTTTTTTTTTAATTCACAGAAGACAACATAATGAAGGTCAAAAGGAACACAAAAAAAACAAATAACTAAAAGTAATGCCAACTGAAAATAATATGTAGATTATATTACTTTTAGTTAAAAAATAAAGCAAAGGGAAGAAGAGGTATGAAATAAAGATTACAATTTCACATATAATATTTTTGTGTCATGTTGTATATATGGAAATATTTTTCACATTTAAATATAAAATAAAAAAATTTAAAAGATCAAATTCTACATTTTCTCAATATGTCATGATTTCTTATTATTTAAAATATTTGAGGAGAAACTATATGATATTTTTTAGGATACAATGCCATATATAAAAACTAGGTTATAACTTTAGTGACAGTCATTCTGTTTTAATTACCTAAAGATGCCAATTAGCAATGTGTGAACTTCAGTGACTTTACAAGCAGCAATATATTTTCATTTTGCATATCAGTTTTAGGCTATTTTAATCTAGATGCACTGAATATTTTATCACTTGAACTGGTCTTTAAGTTTCATGAATCCATATCAGAAAGTCAATACGTTAAAATAAACTTAGCAGATTTCATTCAACTTAACAGGGCAGAATAGCATAGTTTTATTGGAAACATTCTTATGTTCCTATTTGGAGCTGACCTAATTACCAGCCTTGATTTCCTAGGGGGAAAAAAAAACAAAGAGCAACACAACTTTCTGCTGTGTATATCTTTCAAATATTTCTGTTTTGTTACTCACACTATGTTATTTTCATACAGGAATCATTGTTTGTACTTGGTTCAGTGTAGTGTGACACAAGGGGCAGCATGAAAGATTTTCCACCAATATCAAATGCCTTGGAGGGATTTGTAAGGTTTCACAATTTTATTCTGAACTTAAAGTGACATAGTGATATGGGAGCCTGTCTCTGTTTATAAAGTGGATTTGAGGTGGAGAATCAAAAGAACAGAAAACTTTCCCTTCATACTTTCCTTCCTAACTATCCCTGATCACTCTTTTTATCTGTTCACCTTCTCCCTTTGAAGATCAGGAAAAAAAGAAAGAAAAGAGAGACAAAATAAAAAGGAAAGTGTGGAGGTAGGGGCAGAGATGAAAGAAAGAGGAGCCATGGAGAATATTTAGCATGCAGTCCAAAGAAACAGGATAAAATTAAAGCCTTCTCAGACTGAACAGATATACCATCCTGCATCAACACTTCAAGCCCAGTACTATATTTAACTGAAATGTTATTAAAATAAATAAGAAGCTGGTTGTAAAACCACAAAAAGCCTCCGATTCAAAAGTGATGCGTAGAATTTTGGTAAACAGAGAAGAAACTCCAATTAGTTTATCCAATAATGAATTTAGATTCCATTAAGTTCAGGGGTTAGGGTAGAAGAATAATTTGTAACAAGAAGATACTAGGGTATGGAAAGAAAACTAACTTTTTTAATATAATGAAATATTAATATATTATGCAATAAGTTTTTTTGCCAAATATGGTTAATATTTTTTCATAATGCATAAATATGAATCTGGACATGCTGATTAGGCACAATGATTTTTCAAAGCATCACTAAATATATATATATATGTATATGAAAAGTTATAGAATGCATTTTATCTTGATTAAGATTTTTGACTCTAGAACTAAACTTATGTTAATATGGTGGTCTTTGATCAGGCTCTGACTCAAATCCCATTACTGAATGAAGATAACTTCCTGAGGTCAGCAGTTATAGTAAGAATTTAAGTAAGGAAAAAATAGAAAACAAAGTTAGAGGAGGATTGAAAAGAATCAGGAGAAAGAAGGTTATAAAAGATAAAAAAGACATGACAAGTTACACAGACTATGTACGAGCAATACACAGGCTAACCCGGCAGCCATAATTTAAAGAAAAAAATCAGGGAAGAAGATCATGACTCTCCTGACCATTTTAAATTTGTACCTTATCCTGGTGTCCCATAAGACCCAGATAAGAGACAAAGAGGACTTGTGAAGAAAGAGGAAGTGATGAACAATCCATCTGCCCACTGCAACTATTATTCAGTCTGATATTACATCATAGATCCCTGCCTTATTTTGATGACTGGAACCATGTCTGCTAAATTAATTATATTCACATATAAATGATTACACATACATGTATTTATGAACATATGTATATATGTAAATTCTTTGCTTGTTTTGGATTAGTAATTTTCATTATCTAGATATCTGAGATGGAGAAAATTTCTTTAACTTTCCATAATAGCTTGTTAGATTCTTTTGTCCATAAAGTTATTGTAATCAATTTTCTGTTCAGTACTACAGTTATGGAAAATTTTGCATCTATTTGGCACATTAAATATTACTACCCATGATTCTTATTAATGTCTTATCTCCCACTAAATAAACTTTTTAAAAAGTTTAAAAGAAAACTCCTTGAGGGAAGGAAAATGTTTAATCCAAGCTCTGGTGTATTCCCTACCCCCACTCTCATTTCTTAGCAGTTTGTTTTGGGCACCATGGGTTATTTAACATGCAGCTATGAGATTAGTATTTCAAAGATTAGGTTACATAGGAAGACTCATGCAGTTTAGAATTTTCTTTCTCATCATTTGAGCAATAAACTTTAAGCTTGTGTAACTTCACATAGGAATATAAAGAATGATGGGCTGAAAATTATAATTTAATGTGCCAATGTTTGAAATATATTATCATATTCCTCATATTTCTGTGAAAGGACACATTCATTATTCAGATTGGTGACCCATGTTTCAGGAATCCAGGTTCTGTTATGATGGACATTTACTAAAGTAATTTTATACTATATTAGGAAAATGACTAAATAATGATATTTAGAACTGCTTAGAGATCACATGATCTAATCCTTCAGAGGAAATGAAAGCAGGAAGATGGAGTCATTTTTTCCAAAGTCACTTAACCCAAGTGGAGTAATTGGTAGAAATGGAATTTAAAGTCAGGTGTTTTGGTCCCATGGCAGTGTTCATTCCATTGTATCACTCTGACTCTTTATCCAACTATGATATAAAGGGCGAAAAATTATAAAGATCAATGGCCTGATATTTTGAGATAAATTATTCATAATGATGATCTAGATGAGATAATTTTTTCAAGTATTTGAAAGACTGTCAAGTTTAAGATAGATTTATTTTGCTTCTCTTCAGAGCACAGAGTTCAGAAACAAATAAAATTCAACAATTATTAAATTTCTACTATGTATGAAATACTGGGTTAGTCCAGTGAAGCAAAAATAAAAATATTATTCTGCCCTCAAGAATCTTTCATGTCATTGGAGGTAGTCCCATGGAACATAACAATTTATTCACATATAGGTATACAAATATTTACATGTATGTAGTTACTTGCACTTACAAAGTAGACACAAAATATTCATTTTTGAAAGGAATGTAGTACTTTGGGTGAATCAAGAAAGATTCCTTCTAGGAGGTAACATTTTAACAGAGTCTTCACAAATGGTAAGAAGCCTATAAAACCAAAATGCGAAGGAAGTACATTCCACTCATAAGCAAACACCTGGTCTACAATCCAAAAGTGGGAGATCAAATGCAGCAAATAGCTAGCAGGTCGATGTTATAGGAACTGATGAATTATGAAGAAAATGAGCATAAACAAGACTGAAAGGATAGGTAAAAAAGAAACTCAAGGCCTTTCAATATAAATTTAACAATTTTGCATTTTATTTTAGCAATAGAGAGAACTACTAAACATTTATTTTGATGAAAGAGGGCAACTGGTCTGAACTATATTTTAGGAAAATCAGTTTAATATATGTGTCTAAAATAAGGGTGAAAAACTGAAAAGCTTGACCAATTAATAGATTATTACAATAATAAGAAATCAGTCAATTAACAAGCATTCATTAATCATTAACTACATGCTTGATACTGTGATAGGTGCTAGAACTGCAAAGACAAAAGCAAATAAGTCACTAACCTCAAGGAGCTCATATTTTATTGGGTGGGAAGTTGGGGAGAAAGATGTAACCAGGAATATTTCAAGTTCAAATTGGACTAAATGAATTTTGGGGTTCCTTCCATGTTTGAAATTCTTTGGTCTACAGAGATTAAATTAATCAAATAATTAACAAATTGCTTCTTTAATTACATACTTGAAAAACTATTCTAGCAGGATCACTTCACAGACTTAAAAACAATAGAAGGACCAGAATCTGAGAGTACCTTAAAGTCCCAAGCTGCATCAATTGCAGAACAAAAATATTTTATATCTAAGTAAAATTATAATATATGTTTATAATTATGTGGATTTATAGTTGTTATTGTTGTTTAGTTGTTAAAGTCATTTTTCATGACCCATCTGGGATTTTCTTGGCAAAGATATTGGAGTGGTAGCTAGTGTCAGAAGCCAAATGTAAACTCAGGTCTTCCTGACTCCAGGACCAGCATTCTATCCACTGAATAGTATAATAATTATTATTATTTTTTAATGTATCCCTTGATGGATTTGGTCCTTGCAATGTTAAATCATGAGCTTTCAGATGTAGTCCATAACTATGGAGCTAAGAGAATTAAATACTGTTGACAAATGTATTTCAACTCTCTTTAAAAACAAACAAATTTGTTATGGTGTTTGGGTAAGTGGGTGACTAAATAGATAGGAGTAGTGGGCCTGGAGTCAGGAAGACCTGAGTTGAAATTGGGTCTCAGACACTCATTAGCTGTGTGACTGTAGGCAAGACACTTAAACCTATTTGTTTTAATATATTATACCAGACAAGGAAATAGCAAACCATTCAGTTATTTGCCAAGAAAACTCCATAAGGGGTCACAAAGAGTCAGAAATGATACAAACAACTAAATAATCAAAACAACATGGTGGTAAAAAAAAATGGACTGGCTTAATTACTAATCATTCAGATGTAAAATAGACAGAAATAGTATATCGGCTGTCCTCAAGCTGATACTAAGATTTTACATAGATAATGAATTAGTATTTTCTATGATTTAAGGCAACAGAAATGTTCTTTCTGAAATTATAGAGTTCTACTATTAAAATGGAAGGAAGAAATCATACTATTACTTAGATAACTCAAACAGTAATATGTTTCCTATATGGGCAATTTAGACAAAAGTGTTTTCTTTTGGTTTTGTACTACATTATAAAGAAAATTTCCTCAATTTTCTATATTTTTTATGAAATAATATATTTAGCATATACATACCCTATATCACTGAGAAGCACAACTAGATTTCATATTAAGCCTGACTTATAATAAGATGATTTCATTAGAACATATAATTCAATTTACTTATTTTGTGAGATAGATAGGGTTAAGTGACTTGCTCATGGATACATAGCTAGTAAGATTAAGTGTCTGAGGTCAAATTTGAACTCAGGTCCTCCTGACTTCAAGGCTAGTGTTCTATCTAATGCATCATCTAGCTGCCCCAATTCAATTTAATTTTTGAAGTGCATACTGTGAAAAAAAATATTATATTAGTTAAGGAAAAAAAGAAAAACAATCCTATTTGTAAACTTAGCTCAAACTTTAACATTTATTTATGACTCCCATAAAGAGGTTCTGGCCTAATAATTATGGTCCAGAAAATTAAGTAAAATCTACTTTTAATTTCAAATTATTATCATTGTCTTTTAGAATATCTTCACAAATTTTAATCATATTCAGATATGAGGATTGAAAAGTCAGAAGTTTTATCTGTTAAAATTCATAAGTCTTATCCCTGTTCTCCAAAAGCTGTTGGCAAGAAAGGCTAGCACAGAATTTCTCCATATAAATTTTTTCATAATCTATGCCTAACATTTTTTTTAACACCAAACTTTAAAAAAATAAAGGGAATCAATTTTCTTGTGCTTTATAAGACACAGGATACAGTATTCATAAAAATAATCAACAAGCAATTTTGTTAACCAAATATGTTTAAAGTTGAAACATGAAGTCCAGAAGAGTATGTATACTTTCACCAAAAAGAAAATATTTTCCATATACGAATATTGATTATAAAGCATTTGTAATTAACCAGACAACCCTTATACAAAGAAAGCCTTAGAGTATACCAAAGAAATAAAGAATAAACTGTAGCAGTCTGTGGATATCAGGGTGCAAGGAGAACTTTATTTTTTTTAATGCATCTCAAGTTTATAGGCATTTTTTAGAAAATTATTTTAATAAAACTTAGGTAAAAGCTAAGGGTATGTAATTTATCTGAATCTAGCTCAATTATAAACATATATACAATGCATTATTTACTCAAATGAGGTGTAAAATGCTTTAAATGCAAAGGAATTCTGTGCAACGCTCTTTTAAAATGTTATTTTCTTTTATATACATCTCTTCTACATTATATTTACTTATAATATACATGGTATACATTCAGTGCCAGTCTAAGGTTTTTAAAAAATAATTATAAAACTCTACAATGTATTTTTCTTTAAACTAAAATATAATAATACTTTTAATGATCACTAAAATTGGTATGACACAAACACTTTGCAAAGACACATTCTATCACTGGATATCTAGAAAATTTACAAAATATCATGTAGACAGATTCTGATTAGTGAGAGGTAAATTTGTTTCCTCCTCAATGGAACCACCTTTATTTTTTCTACTATGCTCCTAAGAAGTAGCATAGCCACCTTATAGTAAAAGCATAATAAAACCATTGATAGATATAGCAACCTTTCCAACCCACCCAGAAACTTGCTATTTATTACCAAAATGAAAACGAGTAAAACTTCTGGCAGATGTCCAACAGTATCTACTTCCTAGGGAACTCATCACCTCCACTAACAGGAATGGGTCACCTGGAGGGCTTGGAAAGCAGAGCCAATTTTCCACTATGGCATAGGACATAAAAAGATCAGGCACTATATGGAACTTAATTGTTGACTCTATCTTGCTATTATTAAGTGGTAGATAGCTCAGTGAACTTGAGATGCCCAGAAAGTTCTTTACCAATGCAAAATTCAGCTATCTATGATTTTAAAGAGAAGTCTATGCAATTGGCTTAGAGTCTGAGAGCTTCCTCCAGTATTTCATAAATAACAAAGGTCAACAGCAAGAAATGAAAACAGATTTTCATTAGTTCACTCTATCCATGATTCCATAATCTCTCTCCACTCTAAATATTATAGGGACAAAACTATTCACTATACTCTTTTATTATGTGCATCCATAATACACAGAGCTTCAAAAATGCAAAGATAGATTTCCATTTCCTGAAGGATCAGTATTAATGTTAAAAGTTGCTAGTCCCCCATAGTGGCAACCTCATTTCCTATATCTCTGTTCTCTTTCTTTATTTTTTGTTTGAACCCATCTCTTTAAAACACTCCTTTCAATATGTGTAAAACAGTTTAACTTCTCTTTCATTAGCTATCAAGGCATTCTATCTGAAATGGATCTCCTAAGACATCTGACTAGCTAGTGTTCTAGCCACTAGCTAGTCAGATGTAAACTATCTATAGAAACAATCAGAGGCACACTGGAATCTCAGGTCTCTTGAATTCTAGATTATAAATGTAGACAGTGGAGTAAAAATTATACTTGTGGCCCAATTATGTCGCTGTTTATACTTTGGGCTTTACTTAAGAGTGAAATCATATTGGCATTTGTAAAGCCTGGTATAGGCTGAATAAAGATTTAAGCACTAGATACATTTATAGGTTTAATTCTTAATATAGCCTACAGTAATAATTATCCTGGAACATAGGGATAAATCTCAGTAGTAAAGTAAAATCAGTAAGATTCTGAAAGTCACCAAATTATTACCTGTTGGGATAGGCTATGCAAGAGATTTTTCCTTATGATGATTATCATATTAAATCACAATTTTGAAATGTTAATTATATCCAAAATTTTGTCTAGATACCTTTTTCAATTTGATAACGCCTTCCTGTGTATCTTCATCTGTCATGATGTCAAACAAGTTTCCCCCATCTCCTGGAACAATGTTGTATTCAATTTCTGCATTTTTCCCAAAATCTGGGTCCACAGCTCTGATTCTTCCAATAGCTGAGCCAACTAGAGAAGACTCGGGTACTTTTAGATGAAAAATACCTGATAAAATGTACATAGTAATTCATGTTAGAAAGGACAATGTAATAGAGTATATAGTAAGAAAATCAGTCTCTAAATTAACATTTGTAGGAAAGATATCAAGATAACGAAAATGACAGCACTCTGGAAATTATACACACACACACACACACACACACACACAACACACAAGGAGTAATCAAGAAGAAAAGACTTTTTTTTTTCCTTGAGGCTGGGGTTAAGTGACTTGCTCAGGGTCACACAGCTAGGAAGTGTTAAGTGTCTGAGACCAGCTTTGAACTCCTGAGCTCCTGAATTCAGGGCTGGTGCTCTATCCACTGCACCACCTAACTGCTCCCAAGAAAAGATATTTTGCTGTCATTGCAAAGATTATCATAAGTATTAAGTATTTATCTGTTTCTATAACTCCTGCTCTGGAATTCCTAAAAGGAAGTATTAAACACCAACAGAGCATTTAAAATTAAAGTGAATTTGACCAAATAGCATCTATGTTAATTGCATCCACATGTCCCAGTCATTTGAATAGCATTTAATGATCTACCATGTACCAGGCATTGTATTAAGGTATGTCCTCAGGATTCAAAAATATGGACAAGGTACCTTAGAGAACTCCATCTCAATAATATAAATGAAAGGCTAAAGAAAATGATTAAAAGTTAAATTTGTCATATTGAAATCTGTTCCCTAGTGCTGTTGTGTCTTTATCCTGAAGCACATAGTTTTAACCTTTTTATACCTATTTCTTTCAAACACTACAGTCACATAAATGGGGATTGGAGAAAGATACTTAAAAGTAAAAAGAGTATATTGTTTTTCACAAACATCTTTTTTAACTAAAGTTTGAATGTATAGTTCTTTCTTCAAAGTTACATTATCTTCATCTGAATTAATAAAAATTTCATTAATAGCTTTCCCAAATGCTAAGATGGAATGCAATGTTGAATCATGGACACAAGGTGGCACTCCAACAGAACTAAAAATTTACCTATCCTAAGTATTTGTTGTAAAATAACCACAAAGACCTATATAATCTTTGAGTATTAATACAACATACAATCTTATAATGACTTCAAAATTCAATAAAACAAATATCATTTAGATGATTTTCTATGAAGATATGTAATATACCTTGATAAAATGTTCTCCCCTCCCACTCCATCTCTCCATTAAAGGATCTGATCAAAGTAAAGTAAAAGAGAAAGAATTCCATATATATGTTGAACTCTTTGCATCATACAAGTTATTGCTATTGGTCAGTGGAAAGAAAAGGAAAGAAGAAAAAAATTCATGTGAACCTTCTTGGTTTTTAATGAGAATAGTCTACCTTGAAAGCACAATCAATATTTTTGTTGTGCAGAACAACCCTACCTCCAGAAACTCCACTAGAATTTGTTATGGATCAAGTATTACCAACTCTACAAGCTACCAGACCCCTGATGGAAGACTTAATCCTGAGGTGATTTAATTGTTAGTGAGTCTGCCTAGAACCTATATATTTTGATAAGAACTTGAATCCTGGTATAAATCCTACTTGATCATGGTGTATTATCCTGGGGATGATTTCTGTAGTCTTTTTGCTAATATCTCATTTAAGATTTTAGCATCAATATTCATTAAGGAAATTGGTCTATAGTTTTCTTTCTCTGTTTTCAACCTACCTGGTTTAGGTATCAGCACCATGTCTGTGTCATAAAAGGAATTTGGTAGGACTCCTTCAATCCTATTTACCTTCCAATCTGCTCAAAGTCTGTACATTAACCCCCAGGGATTAATGATTACCTATCTGAATTCTTTCAATGATGAACTTACTTTTATTCTTTTATACACTCCCTATTCGAATGATTCTAACCTAATCTCCCTATCATATAAACCTTGATTCCCATCCCTTTCTGCCTTACATTTTAATTCCCAATCTTTCCTTTATCAACCTCCTCCCTCAATATTCCCTTCATAATCTTCCCACTATTTCTACTATGTTCTCTGGAATTCCTGTTCCCTAGATAACAAAGCTGGTTTCATCTTTTTTCCCCCCTTTCTTTTTTTCTGACTCCAATTTCTTTATTTTCACTGAGCTCAGATTCCCTACTGATGACAGCATTGCTAGCCACCTTTTCCAGTATCAACTGACTTTCACTCTCATACTATTCTTTAATTGTAGTGAAGAACTTGGTTATTCCAAATTTTTTCATCCCTCTTCAAACCTCTTACATCTTTTCCTACCCATATTCTCTCTGCTAAGAATTTTGCTTCATATTTCATTGTAAAAAATTTAGATTGTATGCTGAGACTTCATCTCAAATTTTTTCACATATGTTCCCTATCTACTCCTATTTCACATGAAGGGTGACTCTTCTTTTTGTCATGGGGAAAATCTTTCTATAAATACAATCTTGACTATTCTCTCTTCTCCACAGATTAAGCTCTCTATCAACTTTTCTCTCACATAATTTTTAATTTCTTCCTGCCTAGTAGTTGTATCCCAGCTACCTAAGAAAATATATCTACCCTTTTGGGGGGAAAAAAAAGCCATCTATCCACATTAGCTCTTACCCTATAGATTCCTATCTTTTATGGGCAAAACTCCTTAATAAAGACTTCTACAATAATGATCTCTGATTTTTTTTTTTCCTCATTCTCTTCTTAATGATATGCAATCTAACTTCTGATCTCATCTTCAACTTAACTTGCTCTCTCCAATGTTTCTGATGATCTCTTAATTGCTAAATATAATAGCTTTTTCTCAGTCACCATTCTTCTTGATTTTTCTCTACACTTTTGTGGTGAATTTCAATTTCTTCTGGATATGCCCTCTCTAGGTTTTCATATTGGTACCCAGTCCCAATGTTCTTCCTATCTGTATAACCATTCCTTTGAACTCCTTTGATATTCATGTGCTTCCTAATCCTAAGGTTCTATTTTGAGTCCTCTTCTTTTTTTACTTCATATTATTTCAATGGTAGTTTCATCATCTCCTAAGAGTTAGGTTATCATCTCTACTTCAGATGATTCTCAAATCTATCCCTAACCTCACTCTCCATTCTTGCATCTCCATATGCCTATTGGACATTTTGAATTTGATGTCTCCTATACATATTAAATTTAACATTTGAAATGAAATTCATTATATTTATCCCCAAACTGTCCTTTCTTCATAATTTTCATATTATTGTTAAGGATAACATCACCCTCCTAGTCAACTAGACTCACGGTCCAAAGATCATCTCCTTAACTACTCTCTCTCATTTTTGTCTGTCTAATGAGTTGCTAAGTGATGGAAAATTCTATCTTTATAATCCTCTTTTCTTACTCTGCCACCACCCTGATATAGATTCTTATCACCTTATGCCTGGACTATTTCAATAGCCTTCTGGTTGGTCTCCTTTATTTCAAACCTCTTTGCATTATAGTTCATCTTCCATTAAGCTGTCAAAGTATTCTTCCTTTTACACTAGCCTGCTCATGTACACCCTAAGTCAGTAAACTCCAGTGGTTCTCTTTTAAAAATATAAAATACTCTTTTTAGTCTTTAAATATCTTCCTCACCTAACCCTTCCCTACCTTTTTAGTTTTCTTATCTCTTACTCCCTTAAAATATATTTTACATTCCAGTGATAATACAATTTTTCTTACTGTTCCTTTTACACGACAATTTTTCCTAGCAGAGATTGGCTTTTGTTTTTCTGTAAATCTTTATCACTTAGTACAATTCCTGGCACAGAGGTGTTCAATAATTGTTTTGACCATTTTGTACCTTGACAATAATATAGTCTCAATCAGGTACATGATGGGTTGTGGATGCCCAAATTTTGATCCTAAGGGAATGGGATGATTCTAGGTTCCAGGATGTGATTATATATAAACATAATGTAAATAAGAGTATTTCAATTCATAATTTAAGAAAAAGATCAACTGAGCGGATATGTTATACATTTTTAGAATTCTTCTGAACATTCTAGTATTGGTATGGATATTTGCCCTTACCAACAACAAAGCAAAGCACACTTTGGAATTTTCTTCAATTAGATCAGGACTAATGATTTTTATTTTAATTTCAAGGATCTTTCAGGATATCTGGGACTGTATTAAATTTCTATTGTGGAACTCCTCCTGGTCTGAATAAAATATATGGATAAGATGCAGGGGACAAAGACAAAGGCTTGGGCTCCAGATATGTGGCCCAAGAACATGTATGTCCAGGAGGTACTTCATTGGTATGAAAACCAATATTTTGTGGTACTCCCATTTACTCCCCACCAATATTTCCTGGGAATTGTATAATATAATACTATTCATTCAACTCTTTCTTTCAAACTGAATCTTTAAAATATCACTTCTGAACCTGAAAATAGCTTTAGTACTAGGTCAAAGAAGGCACAAGAAGTCATTACTAGTAAAACAAAGCTGTGGGATTTTTGTTTTTGCCCATTTTTATGTCATGTGCTATATTATACCTATGTTGATGTTTTATACTGTGCAATAGAATATGTAATCCCTTTTCTGAAGGTTCATTGATTTGGATTCTCCTTACTGTTAGAGATGGAAACCCTGAGAAGTTGGTGAAAGGAGAAAGGATTCAAATTTTTATCAGTCAGATTATCAAATTCCCTTTGGAGAGACTCATCAAGCTTTGAGTCCCCCTGAGGAATTCCTCAGAGCTTAGGGGACTTCAAGCACTGAAAGTCATTGATTGCTTTGGGATAAAAGATGGAACAACCCATGTAAGGTTGGGAGGGTGGGGAAAGGGACAAAAGCCTCTGGATAGACATGAGTAGAGCAGGGAGTTTCCTTCATGTTCCTATTCTCAGTTTGCTACACTAGAGATTAGGGGTCAATACCCCTATTGGACACTCTTTGGGTTGAGTTATCTCTCTCCTAATGAGAGTGTTCTTTCTCTCTGTATTGTCTGGTATAAATTCTACTATGTGTAACTTCTCTGATTTTTATTTGCTATGATTTGGACAAATTTGCATAAATCCACATTCATTATATGTATTCATTTTGGAACTGGTATTTAGTGGAGAAAAAAAAAAAAAAAAAAAGTTAAACCTTGAATATAGAGCTTGGGTTCCTGCTTCTCCTTACAAATAACAAAGCAATCAGAAGGTTGATAGAACCTGATCATATCCCCCAAACTAATAATGCTTAAGGAAGTAGAAATATATACTTTTAGTGCAGTAATTTCTCTTTCTAAGGAAAGCAGAGGAGCCTAGGTCCAAACTTTCTGCTTTCTCTCCAGTTAGGAGAGCTACTTTTGCAGAGAAGAGGGAGGGAGAGCTACCAATGTAGCCATTTGTAGCTACCAATTAAGCCATAAAAAAAACAAAATCTACACTACATATGGAGCCTTATTACTTTATTATCCTACAAATATAAAATTCTTGAAGGTTAAAAATCCATTCTAATCCAGCAAACACTTGCTATGTGCTAGGCCTTGGGGAATGCAAAGACAAAAAACCGGGGAAACTAACCCCTGCCCTCAAGGAAGACTAGTGAAGAGGGATACAATATGTGAACAGATAAATATTTACCAAATAAATTTGCACTCAAGATTATAGGGAGCCTAACAACTAAAGAAATGAATAGAAAATGAAAAAGTGTTTAGTAACCGCCTATTGCATGCCAGGTGCCTTATTAAATAGTGGAATTACAAATAAAAAGATTCATAATCTCTGCCCTTGGAATCTATATCTTAATAGAGGAAATCACAGATGTGGGCTAAGGTGGAGGTGGGTGCTAAAAAAAGAGGGCATTGGCCAGTTTGGAAGAAGATGGCTCAGAAGTTAAACTTTAAGAAAGATAGATATTCTAAGATGAGGAAGGACTGGTTTCTAACTATAGAGCAATTGTGATTATGCAAATGGAAAGAGGCAAAAAACTAAAATGGATAGGGAGGAGAAAGACAATTCAACTGGAAGGGAAATAATGTTCAAT
This sequence comes from Sminthopsis crassicaudata, assembly GCF_048593235.1. Lineage (NCBI taxonomy): Eukaryota > Metazoa > Chordata > Mammalia > Dasyuromorphia > Dasyuridae > Sminthopsis > Sminthopsis crassicaudata. The sequence continues at coordinate 318,899,719 of NC_133617.1, read as the reverse complement.
AAGCTAGAAAGATTGGTTTTGTATCCTTCAGCAATTAGCTTTATTTTCCAAACACAATAGGGGCTTAATAAATGCATCTTATTGTTTATATAACACTTATTTTCTTAAGTTTAAAAGACTAAGATAAAAAACAGAACAATAGAAACCCCATATCCCATAAAATAAATAATCTAAAGTAGTCATTTACTCCATTAGTTTAGCCTAAAAAAGTTGCTTAGAAACTTTCACTTATTTCTCTCCTTTCAAGGTGACAAGCTGAGAGTGTTTGTATTTAAAGAACAATTTATAAGGCCAACACAAAGAAATATCAAGTCAAACTAACTCTATTTCTTTGAAATGTTTCAGTGACAGATTAAAGAGGAATTTTCAAAGTAGTAAGCATAAAGTAGATCCACAAATCCCATTACAGGTTAATAAGACTCAGAGACTTCTCTTAGTGTTGAGTGACTTATACTGCCCAGCAAAGTCTGACTCTGGAACACACCAGTGCCATGTCCCAAAGAAACATGTATAGCTAACAAGACTGAAACAGTGCTTCCCAATTTATTTCTTTTGTGAGCTTGGTTGCAGCTGACATAAAACAGAAATACATAGTTCTAGATTTTCTGTTTTTTTGAAGGTAAATATTTTTTAGCACGGAGGAAGACACTAAAATTCATTAAGATGAGCATTTCTCAATAAAATATTGAAGGTGGTTGTAAAGTCTACAGAATATGGAACAAGTCAGAGAAACTATACATTACTCATGTCAGATTGTTTAGGATATATCGATTTATTTCTAACAACTTGGCATTTTATCATTCCTAGAAATTCAAATGCAATAAAGCTAGGGTCATTTAGATTAATTCAAAACTGAAATAATCTCCAGATCTGTCATGGACTCATCATTTATGATGTACTGGATAATTACATTGCTTTCATCTGCCCAGGGTTTACCTTTGATGCCTATGATACATCTTAATGATATAATCTGTACAACACAGATTAAAAAATAAAAGAGGTAACAAGAAATCATATTAATGTACTAGAAAGTTCAGGGAAAGGAAATGATTGATAGTATAGAAAATGGTTTTACTTTTTTGTTCTTTTGTTTTCCATGGATGGAGAAATATAAAATAATTAAGAAAAATAAAAACTAAAGATTAGTGAGTTTTTGATCCTAGTGTTTGTTTTGGGATATCATTAATTGACCCCAAAAAATGTAATTTGCAGATTATTTTATGAAATGACCATACAGAATATACTTATGAGCATATATTGCTGTTCAATTATATCTGGTTCCTTGTGATCCTGTGAACCTTACTGTCCATGGAGTTGTTGTTGTTGTTGATTTTTTCCCAAAGATCCTGGAGTGATTTGCCATTTCCCTTCTCCAGTTGAATAAGGGAAACACAAGTTATATAACTAGTAAATATCTTAGTTCACATTTGAATTAAAATCTTCATGATTCCAGACAGTGTTCTATCTATCCAGCCACTTTGCTATCTACAGTAAAATGAACTAATAAAAGATTTAACCTAACTTTTATTCAAATCAATAAGCAATATTATATTATAGAAATTAGTGCATCTCTTCATGAAATGTACCTATACATTCAGAGTGATGTAAAGTATTTATTTAATATGCTGACACTTATTCTTTACCAAAATCTAATTTCAATTCTTCTTGTAATGAAATATGACAATTAGACTAGGTAGGTTCTAATGTAAATTCTCTGAATGAGACTATTGGAACCTCATGCATGCATTATCTATGTTAGTCTATGACCTGAAATATATTCAGTCACTTAACCGACCTAAACAGAAACATAATAAACCAAGTAATAGATCATGTAATAAAAAATTTTAACCAACTCACGAAACTTTACACTGAAAAACAGAATTTTTAAAATGGGGAGAGTACGAGCCCAGATGAAATTATATATTCTTTAACACATTAAAATGTAAATATTTACTGATCTTTGGAAGGGGGCAAGCTAATATACTATTATTTTTCAAAGACTTGAAATTAAAAAGAAATAAAAACTTGGAAAAATATTAGGCAGAATATTTCTCAAGGAAGAGCTATTATTTTCCATTTGAAATTAGGTGATAGGAAGAAGGAAAATTCTCCATTTAATTGCATGGAAAAATTATGCTTTGAATTTCAATCTTATATTTTTTAATAATAATGTATTTTCTAGGCGTAAAGATGGAGAGTAAGACTACAGTGTGATTTAAATGTTTTTGACTGCAATATGATTTAAATGTTTTTAATTTATTAAAGCTATACTAGGGCACATATAATGAACTTTTTAAATTTTAAAATTACTAAAGAATATTATCATGTAGCAATTTTGTTTGTTTGTTTTTCCCCTAAGATGAAAAAGTGTGGAAACTGAAGACCTAATGCTTTCTTCCCTCCCTCTTATACAAAGCCTGTTATAATGTACAATTATTAATAAATATGTAAATAGTATTTCCCATAGGTTATGTACATCTAATATATTAGAATGTTTACCTGGGAGAATGGCAAAGGAAATCTGATTTTGGTGAAACAATGAGGGGGCCAATTGATAGATTTAGAGGCTGCAATTCTCACTTAATAAGTTTTTTGTCACTTCTTGGAAGTTGTACTGTTGAAGAGTAAAGAGAGTTGGTAGTTGAATAACTTATTCTGTACCTTATTTTTAAAAATGCCTAAAGCTATAGACATTTTCAGTAAGCATAAATTAAGGCACGAAGAATGTACTCACTTGGTACAAGCATTCTGATAACAAAGTAGAGCTTCCAGCAGAATTTTGTTCATGCATACTAAACATGTACAGCAAACCTTACCCATAGTGAGTCAGGGCAAAAGAATGGTACTCTTGATGATTCCTACAGTGTTCCTGGGTCAGAAAGTCTTTCTGGAAGTAGTATTTGGTATCTTAGAACTAATTTTCCTCATACAGTAAAACTCATCACCTCCAATGAGGTTTTCATGCCCTGAACAGGGTTTTGTTAATTAATCATGGCAATGAATATTTATTGAGTATCCATGAAACACTTTGCACATTAATAACATGAATTCTACAAAATCCTAGTTGAAAACTTAACACATCTTTCTTTATTGCAGCCAGCCAAGACTACAGATTTGTTACCCAAATGCAATCCTGTGGCTGAGGGGCAGTAGTCTCATAATACCCTGTTAGCATTGCTCCTGAAAAAGTATCACTTAACATAAATATCCTATAATATTCAACCTATAGATAGATGAATACAGCTAAATTGTTAATGTTTTCCAACTAAAATTGCATTTTTCTCTATATTAGATACTCCAATTATTTTATACCCCATTGGCAATATGATAGTAAAACTTCTGGACACCTTCTCATAATAATGTTTTAAATCTTTAAAATAAAATATACAAGATTATGAGGATACCAAAAGTTAAGGAAAATAAAGATGTAATCTGTTTTTTCCATCCATAAAAATCCTATCCTAAAATCTATCCAGAAACACCTTGGAGATCCACGGATTCCAAGTTAAGAACTCTTCCATAAATCCAATTCCCAATTTATAAATAACATATAAAAGTAAAAGTATCTCTCTCATAAACTCCTTCTACTCCAAAATGATTCCTGGGAAACATCATGTTTATTTTGAGAATGGGGGAAAGAGCATAGATAAGTGGAATTTTAAAGAATCTTAGTTCAGGGAAAAAAAAAAAAAAAAAAAGGTGTAGATAGACACAAGGAAGTTGCTCTTGAGGAATATCAAGATAGGTTCCACCAAAAATATTCACAAACATTTCCTAAAGTTTCACATTTAAGAAAAATTCTACATATTGTAGAATATTTTTGATTTATTAACATCTTCATACAAAAATGTCTTACAAAGTTTTTTTGTTTGTTTGTTTCCTTTTCTTCTTTCTACTTAGATAGCTAGATAACATGGGAGAGAACCATACCTGGAGTAATGAAAATCTGAATTCAAAATTGAATTTAGACATTTACTAGTTGTATGGCCTTGGATAAGTCACTTAACCTTTGTTTGCTTAGTTACCTCATCTAAAAAATGGAAATAAAAATAGCACCTACTTTCCAATGCTGTTGTGAAAATGAATGAGATAAGTTTTTCAAAGTAAAAGGAGAAAAATGCTTGCTAGTTGAAAATTATATATATATATATATATATATATATATATATATATATATATATATATATATATATATATATGCATATATATATATATATATATATATACATACATACATAGACACACACACACACACATATGTTTTAAATCCTCAGGTAGAATTAAGAAGCCTCTTAATCTTCATTCACATGAATAAAGTCATTCTATTGGCAAGTTGGATCTACTTCAATACCTGTCAAAAATAACCTGGCAGATAGCAAAAAACACTTTGAAAACCAATGTAGGATGGCACAAAGACAAGAAGGCAGAAGAGAGGCAACTGAGATGAACTCTCAACATTTCCTTACAAACAACTTTAAAATAAACCCTCAAATCAAATTTTGGATTGGCAGAGTCAACAAAAGCTTAGGGTGAGATATTTTTTCAGGCTTAGAAAACTTAGGGAGGTTGACAAAATAAGTTTGTGACACTGAGGTGAAGCCTGTCTAGAGTTCACACAGACAGAGGCAGAAATATCCCACAGTAGCCACACCAGAAAAAAAAAAAAATTGGGGAACACTCAATCAAGAGATAGTAAGAGGTCAGACAATTTGCCAGAAAGAAATTAAAGGGGATCTTTTGATAACACTGGCCAAAGCTGGCACTGATTAGCATCTCTACTACCCATAGTCAGTTCTGGGCCCAAGTTGATGAGCAGAGACGAGTACTAGGGGTCAATCAGAAGAAGCAGAAGCCTAGGTCATAATTTCATGGGAAAAAAGACTAGTACTTATGTTTTCAGAACAGGAACCCTTCTCAGGAAAATACCAGAGCACAGAACAATAAAGTAGTGATCAGATCTCTCTGAGGGTGAAAAAAAAGAAAGACAAGGAAAAAGAAGAAAGAAGAAGTAAAAGAAAGAAGAAGGAATTGAAGGAGAAGGAAGAGGAAGAAGACAAGGAAGAAGAGGAGGAGAAGGAAGAGGAAGAAAAGAAGGAAAAGGAGGAGGAGGAAGAGCAGGAGGAGAGGAAATAATAACATTGCCCAACTCAAACTGGCCTAATGGTAAAAGAGGCACAAAAATTCACTGAATAAAAGAATTCCTTAAACAACAAAATAAGGCAAATGAGAAAAGAGTTTCAAATTTTCACTGGATAAAATAATTCCTTAAAAATTAGACTTGGGCAAGTGGAAGCTAGTGACTCAATGAGACTTTAAGAAACAATAAAACAAAGTCAAAGTAATGAAAAATAGAGGAAAATGTGAAATATTTCACAAGAAAAAAATAATTGACCTAGAAAATAAATCAAAGAATGATATACTTGCATATCTGAAAGACATGATCAAAGAAAAAGCCTAGACATTGCATTTCAAGAAATTATCTAATAAAGCTTTTTGATATATGAGATCTAGAGGGTAAAATAAAAACTGAAAGAACATGCCAATCACCTCTTGAAAGAGATATCAAAATGAAAACTTTCAGTAATATTATAGCCAAAGACCAGAGCTCCTAAGATAAAGAGAAAATAATTCAAAATAAACCAGGAAAAAACAATAAACCTATTCAAATATTGTGGAGCCAGCATCAGGATAAGAGAGGATCTAGCAGTTTCCACAATGAAGGAACAGAAGGCAAAAGAATTAGAATTATAACCAAGAATAATCTACTGGCAAAACTGAATATAATCCTTCAGGAGGGAAATGTATATTCAGTAAAAATAAAGTTTTGAGCATTCTTGATGAAAAGAACTGAGCTAAATTTTTTTTAATGACATTCAGATATAAGACTCAAGAGAAGGATGAAAAAGATAACATGAAAGAGGTGTCAATAAAGATTTTGTAAGACTCTCAAGAGAGTTAACTATTTACATTCTTGTATAGAATGATGTATGTCCTAAGAACTTTATTAAAAGGAGTTTACTTAGAGAGCATGGATATGTCAATTAATTGGAATGATTTAAAAAGCAACATAATGAATGGATGAAAAAGAGAGATGCTCTGAGAGAAGGGAAAGGAAGAGGGAGGAATTTTCTCACATTAAAAAAACACACAAGGAAAAGCATTTACAATCAAGGGGAAAATCAATCCTGGGCTGGGCAATAGTTGAACTTCATTTTCATCAGATTTAGTTAGAAGAAGGAAGAATTTATGTACACATTCAATTAGTTATAGAAATATAATTTACCCAATAGAGAAATAAGAGGGAAAGAGGACAAGAGAGGGAGTGATAAAAGAGCAAGACATTAAAGGAGGTGTTGATTAGAAGCAAAATAGTCATTTGAGAAATCACAGAATGAAAGGAGAGAAAAAGAAGAAGAAACAGAAGAAAATGGGATGGACCCAAATGAACAGCAACCACAATTGTGAATGTGAATGGCATGAGCTTATGCATAAAACTCAAGCAAATTGCAGAATGAATTAGAAACCATTTTTTAAATCATAGACTCCTAGGTTAAAAAAAAATAAAAAAAAAAAATAGACAAAGCTATCCCTTATCTTTACTCTATGTGTGTTTCTCTGCTTCAAGTTAATGACTTGAGAAGATTCTTTTAAGACTTTCCTAATATTGCCTAGAGCTAAAGTGTTTCCCCTTTCCAAAAATTCTTGGGAATGGCAAATCTTTTTTTTTTTTTTAAAAAAGAAAGTCATTTTAATTACTCTTTTTATTTATTTATTTTTTTTTTTTGGTCCTTAGTCAATAATTTCTTGCCAATTGTTTCTTTCTTTGAAAGGTCTAGTGTACTTTACTTTTTCTCTCCATTTCCAAAAACAAATCTTTATTAATTTGGGACAAGATTAAATTATTTTTTTCTATTTTGGAATAAGATTCTGTGTTTTGGTTCCTTGCCCATTGAATTAACTCTATACTCTTTTCTTGGACATTATTTTTACCTAGTCAGAAATTAAAGAGAAAAAAAAGATGGCATAAACTTAATAATTATATAACAAAAAGCATTTCTCTAATAGTTATATTGTAGGTTTCGCTACATTTGTAGCTGCTGCTGCTATTCTTACATGAAAGTAGGACAGCATTTCTTCTAGCTCTTAGGGCTTATATTTATTTTTTTAGGTCATTGCACAAGGAATTCTGTGTGCATATAAGAAGTTATTGAAGTGCTATTCAATCCTTGGATATACTTTCACTTCATTACATTTTCAAACAACTAAAATTATTTGTTGAATATATATATATATGTATCTATATATACATACATATATGTATGTATGTATGTATCAATGGGCATGACATTTTATTTTCTATTTACACCTTCTCTCTGTGATTTTATCACTTTTTATGTCTTTATCATGTCTATGACAATAATTCCCAAACCAATGTATTCAGTCTTTTAAGTCACTCTTCTGAGAATGCATCACTAGATGTCTGCTGGACATGTTCACTTGGATATGCCATGCTCATTCATATCTCAATATTTCTAAAATGAACATCATTTTTGAACCCTAAATCTATTCTTTTTCAAAATGTCTCTATTTTTCTTAAGAATACTATCAATATCTTAGTCACTTAGACTTTCAACATCAGCAAGTTTTTTTCTTTTCTGTCACTTTCCTCATATTCTATCAGCTACCTAGTATTATTTTATTAATTTCAACTCTACATCATTCTTCCTATTCATGTGTTCTAGATAAGTAAGGGAGAACGAAGGAGAAAAAGCATTTATATTTTTTCCAACTACCTGCCACAGAGCCCTAGGCACTATGATAATAATAAGACATTACAAATATTATCCCATTTGATCCTCAAACAACTTAATTCAAGCCTCATTACTTCTCACTTGGACTACTGTAATAACTTCTTCATTGTTCTTTCTTCCTACTTCTAATCACTCCTATCACTCACCTCACATTCACACAGCTACCAAAATAATGTTTCTGAAGCACAGGTCAGAGTGTTTTGATCCAAAATTTGAAAATATCTATTGTTCACCCAATTCATTGAGGATAAATTGCAGCTTTTTCCACTTGACTTTTAAAGCCCTTTATAATCTGGGTGCAATTAACCTTTCTAGACTTATTGTAGATTATTTCCCATAATACAAACTTCTTATCCTAACTCAGGATTCCATTTCCTGCCTTCATCCCTTCATGCAGCCTTTTGCTCCCAATGTCTAGTAATAGAATTCCTCTTCATTTCTATTTCTTAGTGTGTTTATATGTCTTCAAGATTCAGATCACAGTTCAGTGTCTTTTGGTCTTACTTCCCTAATGCCTACACATTTACACAGAGAAGATGTTTAATAAATTCTTCTTGTTTTAATTTCATTTTTGTTTGATTTATAATACAGTTTCCTTTGTTAAAGAAACATAGCAGATACTTTTTCTCTTTGCCTATAAGACTGTTAAGTATATATTTCAAGTAAAGTAATAGATATGAAGTGGAATAATGTGAACTATTTGAAAGATTTAAATTGAGGGTTTTTTGCCATCCATGAATACCCTTTACTAACACTTTCAAAGAATGTATATAGAAGAATAGCTTGAGATAGACAGACTCACTCTTTGGATATTTAGAATACTTCATTTGTATTAAAATTTAAATGTATTCTATACTTCAGTGTAACATTTTAGAGACTGTACCCAGAAGAGCATGAATTTTGTAATTACAATAAAAGCAGGAAATAGGAGTGATGTTCACAACAAATGTTCTTTGCTCTGATTTTATTCTACAATTTGTAAAACTTTAATCATTAATAGCCAATATCTTGCAAAAGAACTCCTTTTGTTTTTTGGAAACTTGAGTAGTATTGAGGATTATCCTTTAAGAGAGCATATTGTCATTTCATAGCCCTCTTATTGCACTGAAAAAAAGATAAAAAACCTGAAGCCTTTATTTCAAAAAGTCCTTTTTCTTTCTGATTTGCTCATAAGAAGCCATGCTGAATGTCAAGCAAATTGAGAATTCATAGAGAAGTAGAAGTTTACAATGCATTAATTCCCATTCAAAGTCATAAAATGTAAGGTTAGAACATTAATTAGAGTTCAGCATAATTCTCAAGTAGTATAAAGTAACTCTTCTTAATATAATTTGATTTCAATGGCAAAATAGTCACTCAACACTAATTAAATACTAAAGAATGGGAAAACACTGGGATTACTTCTATCTCTTAACAAAAATAAAGGATCATTAGCATTACATGTTTTGATGAATATATATATATATATATATATATATATATATATATATATATATATATATATATATATGTACTCATATACATATATGTCAATCCTTATGACCTGATTTGAGGTGTTCTTAGGAAAGATACTGGAGTAGTTTATCATTTCTTTTTCCAGTTCACTTTATACATGAGAAAACTGAGACAAACAGGCCTGTGATATCTAAATAGTTAGAAAGTATCTGAAGCCATATTTGAACTTAGGTCTTTCTGATTTCTCTCTCTCTGTGTCTTTCTACAGACACACACACACACACACACACACACACACACACACACACACACAGAGTATATAATCACCATATATAGAGAGACATATATAATCATATATATCATATCTATATGTACATGTAAGTATATATATATATATATATTTATACACACACACACACACACAAAAAAAAAAAAAAAAAAAAAAAAGTTTAATTTGAGTAGAGATATGTCTATTTCAATTACTTTCTTAATTAGCACTTCTTCTTCAACCAAAGTGAGAATTCCCTAGGAACCCAATATCAGCAACCAAATCACTTACATATGGCAAATAAATTAACATATTTAAATTTTTAAGGTATTTTAGCATCTAGATGACTAATAGAGTGCCAGGCTTGAAGTTAAGAAGATTGGAATAGAGTGCCAGGCTTGAAGTTAAGAAGATTGGAGTTCAAATCTACCTCAGACCCTTAATAGCAGAGTGAGCCTGGTAAGTCACTTAACCCTATTTGCCTCAATTTTCTCCTATGTAAAAAATAAAATATATAAAATTACAAAGGAAAGCAAATAGTAGTAAAAATATTTTTAAAAACAAAACAGTCCATGGACCCCAAGCAAAGAACTCTTGGTCTAGTGAAATTAAAGTCATGGTACAGAAACCTTCAAAACAGGATTCCTTCATAGTTACAAACATGTACAAAGCTTTTTTATATAAGCAGTCAGATACTTCTAAGATTCTATAAGAGTTAATTCCCAAAATTTTGCTAAATTGAACTGATTAACTTGTTGACCATTACTTGCTTAGACAGCTATGGTGAGAGACTAAAAAAAAAAAAAATGCCTTTTATCTTTCCCAAAAGGGTAAAAGATGTTATTTTGTAATTTTTTAAAATGACTATAGCCTAGAAAAGTAACTTTTTTAATCTTTTCCCCTTTGGAGATGAATATTTTTATTTTATCATGTCTCAAGGGCCACACTTGGACTGTTGCTTATAAAATACATTTATAGAATAGGATTTGGTAGTATAACGGACTTTGAAGATCATAGAATCCAAAACTCTCAGATCAAATAAGTGAAATACAGAATGCTTAACAACATAGTAAGTAATCTCAGACTCAGGACTGAACTCACATCTTAAAAGAGAAACAATTAGGTGTTAAAATCTTAAATGAAGGGCAGACATGGCTCCATTGAAAAGTCCTTTGAGCAAAACTAATGGAATTAAAGGACAGTTATTAATAGCCAATCTCAATTTAAAAGTTTTTTTTTCCTTTGTTTTTTTTCCTCCCTCAGGGATAAAATGAGTGATGAAGGGGAGAAAAATTTAGTTGGGTGAGAAAAATAATCTAACATCCCTTTATTCTCAGAATAGATAGACTGTTTCTCCACTTGCCATTACCTTTTAAAAACATAAATATTTTATTAAATAATTAGTAATAATAATACCAGCTGTATCCCTTTATACTCTATTTCAAAATGGTCTCTCGTATACTAAAGGAAATATTAGTGAATAAATCAAAAAAACAAAACAAAAAACTAATGGCTAGCTTTCTGGTTCTGAGTCACCCTAATTTAGCTGGACTTATTCTTGAAAAAAAAAATTCATTACATTGTTGGATCTGTATTTAAAGCATTTCCAACTTGGCAGTGTCTTCTAGGGCTTGTTCTCCATTGTCAGCCTTTGAGAACATATTTCATTAATACAGAAAGTTCTAGAGTACTATTTTATTAGACAGTGGTCCAAATGTTTATTATTATTTTCTATGTATTTTTTGTTTCTTTTTTCTTGAAAATGTTCTTTTATTTATAATTAAAAGGACATAATTTTTATTCATGGCACAGAGTTCAGAAAATTTTATTTCAAATATAATTTGTGTATATATGTGTGTCTGTGTATGTGCCAAGCATATTATGAAGTGTTATTTTTTAAAATCTACTAGCATATGGATAACATACAATTCACCATCTATGATTATTTCAGCAGACAATTACTTCCTATTTACCTGTGATGATGCAGCTATGAGATAAGTCTGTCTCTCTTGCGCACTATACTAGAAGTTTTTATTTCATTTGGTAAAAAGTCCAGTATTATTAATGGTATATAAACATTGATTTTTATGGAACCTCGAATAAAACTGTGAGTATATTGACTACATTCCTATTATTTAACTTGTCAAATAATTTTTATGAAAAGTTGTAACAGCATAGTATTTCTTTTTTCACTACTTTTGAATTCCTCTCTTTGAGTTTCAATTTGTGTTTAAAGTTCCCTTGATCCAGGTTAGGTACCTATTTTGTAATTTTTAGAAACATAGCTAAAAGATCATGGTTCTAACTTACTGTTCTAATGTTTGGTCTTTTCTTTATTTGTTTGTTTCTATAGTCATTTGTACATATAACATATAGGATCTCGGTGATTTCAGATAAAGTAGAATTTTTAAAAGTACTGTTGCTATAAATGTCTTGTAAATGAGAGACTAGTAATACAATTAAAAGTTAAGGGTTATATGACTAGAGTTATTGAGGCATTGGCACAAGTGAATAAGGAGATAATTGCCAATATGTCATACTCCATAATCCAACATAGGGAAAGAAAATATTGCATGATTGGTCGCCAAGATTGTGAAGGATCAGTAATATATTATGACACCTTCATCACATTGTTTTCTTGATCCAAAATTGTTTTCTTGATCCAAAATTCTTTCTTTTCATTCTTTCCCTCTTTCTAGAGGGGGGATTAAATGTCCCTCTGTGTTTATTATTCACTTCTATTTAATGGTGTTGACTGTTAATAAAGAATTTATGACACTAGGAACAATAATTGTTTCTTAAATCACTTTTAACCCTTGAAAATGTGATTAGACAGATCAATGTAGGTATGCAGGAAATGAGTTGATGTCATGAAACTTCTACAGTCTATGTGAACAGAAGGAAGAAATAGAAGAAGAAATAGGTCATGTCTGTCACAGAAGTATGGAAGTGATAGGCTACTCTACTTCATAAACATGTGCTAGATTTCTCTGCCTAAAGAATAGCAGTAATAATTTCTTGACTTACTACATCCATCAAAAGGTAAAAAAATCAATAAAAAACATATTTTTATTAAATCACCCATAAGGAGAAATAGAGATTTAGGGAGGAATTGATGGGATTTTTGTGTGAAAATAGCTATTTCATTTTAGAATTTGTGATACAGAAGAAATGTAAAACCAGGTATCATATGACCTGTACCCATATTTTAGCAAAACATCTTTCAAAGCATAAAGAATGAGTAGTTTTTCAGGTTTTTCAAAAGACATAAAAAAGTATATTATGATGAAGAAAAAAGAGAAATTGTATCCAAAGAGCCTGATGTGAATAATTAGAAAATTTACTAACCAACTTAGAAACTAAAAAAACCTATAACACCTAGTATTTATATAGTTCTTGAAATTTTTAAAATCATTGCTTCATTTTTCCTCACAACAACTATGAAAAAATAAGTGCTACTATTTTGGCCATTTTACAAATGAAAATTGAGGCAGACTGAAGTTAATTAACTTACACAAGGTCACTTAACTGGAAATGTTCCAAGACAAGATCTAAACTCAAGGCTTCCTCTGTGACCCCTACTTTCAATACACATGCATCAAAAGTAAGAGCATATAATATATAATCGCTAGAGAGGCATAGCCTGATCCTATAAGAGTAATATCAAGAATGCTAAAATTGGCAAAGAAAGTTCAGAAAAACATGAGTTTGTATTGATGATAGTCCCTTCGATGATGAGAGAAAAAGATAAAAAAAAAAAAAAAAAAAAAAACTACTCAACTCTATGCTGTTAAAATTCTTACCAATATTGGTATTTCAGAATTCACAAAAAAAAAAAAAAAAAAAAAAATATATATATATATATATATATATATATATATATATATATATATATATATATATTGTCTATTCAATCTTTTTTTTTTCCACATCACCTCTGATTGGGTCTTCAGTATACCTTCATTTTTATACTGTACTATTCGTGATTTTCCAAGAAAAGATTGCTCTTTCCTCAGCATCTCCATTTTAATCTGATAGACAAAATACATAAATCTTAATTCTTGAAGGTATGAAATGGTCCTTTTATATGTGAGCATTTGAGGTGATTAAAGGAACAGGAGAACATTTCTATGTGGATCACTAATAAGATCAGCTTGAAAAGAATTGGAAGCTTATAGTTAAATATGTTAACAAGAAATACAGCTTACTCTGAGGAGCTAAGCAAAAACTACCTTTCAATCAAATATACTGACAAGACCTATTTAGAAGCACAGCATGGATTTGACAAATAAAGATGACAGAAGTGTATTGTTTTCCATCAGTTTATTTACATGTGACTTTTTGGAATTCTGAAGAATATAGCTGATTAATAGAAATCAAATAACTGAAGAATAAAGAATGTTTATATAAGAGTGGTTATAGTGATATATTATAGAAAGGTAGAGTTTGTACATTTAGCATCATAAATAGGAAATGGGTCACACTATTCATGTAGTAAGATGGTGTAGTATTTAAACTACCAGACCTAAAATCAGAAAGACTGGATTTCAAATTGAGTCTTAGATAATTAGCAGTTGTCTCATCTTGGCAAAACCATTTAACCACTATCTGCATAAATTCCCTTATCTGTAAAATGGGGAGGATAATAGTAACTTACCTCCCAGGATTGTTGTCAGGAACAATTGAAATAATTTTAAAGTGTCTGGCATAGTTTCTCACACATAGTAGATGCCATTTAACTGTTAGTGATGATAATAATGATGATGGAGATACTCCAATTTGGAGAATTAGAAGGCAGGATTTAAGATGAAGTAATAAAAAAGAAAAAAAACAAAAACAAAAAACAGGAAAGTACACTTAGACCAAGAGGAGATGGGAAAAGTAGTCACTCAGAAAACAGAACATGGAATCTGAATCCATGTGAATCCACAGACAAATCCTACAATTATTTTTTTTTCTGGGAACCATGATTAGAAAGAGCTATTACTTGCCTGAGAAGTGAATGGTTGGAGAAGGAATGAGTCAATTGAAAGAGCTATAGCCAAGTGTGATCTGTAGTTTATAGATTCTGATTGGAGGAAAGAAAAAGAAAAAGAAAAAGAAAAAACCTCTGCCATTTGAAGAGTTGTCTGGTTTTATGGTTTCCTAAAATAATCTACAACCTGAAAGAGGAAAAATCTCTTGAGGATGCTTGAGTTAGTGTTTACTGCTGAAACAACTTAAAAGAAGGAGAATGAGATGCTTTTCAGCTGTTTCTAGCTAAAATAGCATAGCCCTTTCTTAGTACTCTAAGTATGTCTCTGTGTTAAAAGAGATTGACACTGCTTTTGTGTCTTGAGAGTAGCAGGGATTCAGGCTTTTCCCTAATAGGAAAGCTATGAGTACCAGAGAGGAGCAGACAGAATAGAAATAATTTTGCCCAGCAAGGGTATCAAAGCCTGAAGTCTAAAATCATGAATTGTCTTGAGTATATGTGTTTCCCTATTCATAGACCTCCCTGCAAGGTTTCTGTATGGGTCTTCTGTCCCTTACAGATACTACAGAGATTGGTGGAAGACTGTAACCCAGGTTTATGATTCAATTGTTATGTTGTGGTTATTCTTGCTTTTGCTTTCTCGTTTTTTAAATATTTCATGTTTAAGAGCTCATGTTACAATGTGATTATGTATAAATGGGATACATTGTTGGGGTATTAGGACTACAGTGGCAAATAGTAAAATATATCATTCCCCTGTAAGACATGTGCACACACATACACACATATCCAAGCTATCCCTAGGTCTCTGAGAGAATTTTAGTTGAAAACACATGTCTATGGTTATATCATAATTCCCTTACTTTACCCATTCCAAAGGAACATGCCCAGAGCTAGGGAATGAAATTTGGCCAAAGCTGTGGGAGAGGTGGGGAAAGAGAGAGAGGTGGGGAGAGAGAGAGAGAAAGAGAGAGGCAGAGAGACAGAAACAGAGACAGAGAGACAGAGACAGAGACAGATAGGAAAAGAGAGAGACAGGGAGAGAGAAACAGGGAGGGAGAGAGAAAGAGACAGGGAGAGGAAGGGAGGGAAGAGGCAGGAAAGGAGACAGAGACAGAAAGACAGAAACTGAGAGAGAGAGAGAAAGAGAAACAGAGAAGAAAAACAGATGTTGCAATTCGAGGAACTAATAGAGAGACATAGAGACGAAAGGAGGCAGAGATGGAAATAGAGGGACAGAGACAGAGAGACAGAAACAGAGAGACCACATCTTCAGGGACTATGACTGGGACATAAACTATAAGTGCTTCTTAGCAAGAGACTGAGTCATTATATTCCAGACAACAAAAATCTGTAATAATTACCTAACTTATTAGTCATGCAAGACATACTTTGGGGCAGCTAGGTGACATAGTAGATAGAGTACCAGGTCTAAAGTCAGGAAAACTCAATTTGCTGAGTTCAAATTTGGCTTTGGGAACTTACTAGCTCTGTAATCCTGGGCAAGCCACTTAATCCTATTTGAGTTGGAGAAAGAAATGGTAAACTCCTCGTGCATTTCTGCCAATAAACTACAAAATAGGATCACAAAGAGTTAGATATTACTGAAAAGTGTCTTAATTATAAAAAGATACCCTGTAGTTTCTATTGAGAATTTTTTTTTTAACCATACTATGCTCTCTACCTTTTTTCCTCTTTAGTAACTCCTACACAGAAGGTCCATATGGTCTTAACTACATGGGAGAATTAGAGACTACCAGAGTGAATTGCAATAGCTCTTATATTTAGCTATTTAAGCAAGAGCTGAAACATTGTATAAATAGGAACTTAACTAATATTGCACCTTAAAGCAGTATTTTGTTGATAGGATCAAATCTATCAGAAAGATAAGTGCACCACCACCACCAGTGCACTAGTAGGTACAGTAGAAAAAACATATAATTCAGATTTAAGACTTGAGTTAGATTCCATTGGTCACTTACATGGACAAGATTCTTTAGGCCTAGTCCTTATCTGTAAAGTCAATTCTGTCTCTAGTCCTATAATCCTATACACAAATAGATTTTCCTAGAAATTAGTAAAATAGGTAATATGATCCTTTTCTATTATTCATATGATTAGTCTTTGATCTTCTAAAAACAGGCAATATTTTCTGTTTCATACCCACACTATAAATAACAAGTTCTCTTTATGACAAGCTTATCTCAAACTGGAAAGTTATCTACTGAGCTATTGTTCATTCCTAATAAAAATGGATTGAGAAAAAGAATATAAAATTTCTAGACTCATAAAAGAAACATGACAAGAAAGCTTCTAGGACCTATTCTATTGATAGAAATATAGGTCTAAAGATTAAAAAAAACAAAAAACAACAACAACAACAAAAAACACCTTCTATTCAACATGGATGAACTAGACTTATCATGAACTTCTCCCAGTGATTTTCTATTAAACCTTAAGTAATTTAACCTTCTAGAAAGTCATAGTAGAAGGATGATCTATAGTGGCACTAGTCTGAGTAATGGAGTCTTTGCCACACTGTTGTGATCAGAAAAGATACTGTGACAGTAAGAATTTTGGAAAAGACACTTTTTTGAGCTAGTGATATGTGAGGGTCATGTGCTACAATATCTTATCATCCATAGTATTATTCTAATCTACTCAATGCTACATTATATTAAACTTTCCTACCTTCGTCTCTTCCCCCAAACACATTTGGTATCTCTGTTCTGATCTCCAATTTAGAATTTCAACCTAGGCTTTTTGATTTATTAACTTGATAACTTATTTGACTTGACTCTGGAATAATTGACTCTGTTTGCACTTGAACCAGTACTTCTCCATCTCACTCAGGATATTCATTGTTTTTCTGAGGCAACTGGGATTAAATGACTTACCTAGGGTCACACAACTAGTATGTATTAGGTATCTGAGGTCACATTTGAATTCAGATGCTCCTGACTTCATGACTAGTGCGCTATCTACTGCCCCATCTAGCTACCCTCCCACCAATATATTATTTTCCTCCAAGCCTATTAATTGTCCCTAATTATATATAGTAGATAGTGTAACTTTAGAAATATACAATTTATCTTAAGTGAATTAGAGGTACTCTATGGAATATTATTTCAGAATCTTGAAAATTGATTATTTAATGTATTACTCTTTAACAGGATTATATGCTATCTGTGTAAACTCAGATACTAGTTGTTATGCTAGAAAAAATACTCCTTTATTAAATATAATGAAGGATGATTTCTTAAATTAAACTAAATAATAATAAATGTAATATTAAATAGTATCCTTATTACATTGGCTTAGGTTTAAAAGCATTCCATATATATATATATATATATACATATATACACACACATTCATATGGATATATGAATATATATATAGTGTGTGTGCATATGTGTGTAGTGTGTGTATATAATATTTTAGCTGGTCAGGTTTAATTTTCCTGTGGTTTTGTTAGAATGTCCTCTATAGCTTTTAAGTAAGAGATATAGATTTCATAAAATATATAGTTAAAATTCAATTTTTAAACTTCAGAAGAATAAAATAAAAACATTAGCATGAATTTAGTATATTTCATAAACTTGGTCAAATGTGCTTAACTGAAAAGTATCTTCTAATTTTTACCTATGGTATTGACTTAGTATTATCTCAAAATATTATCACTATCTTTCTCCAAGGTCATTTCCACATTTGAAACAACTGTCACCATCTTCTTTCCCACCTGGACTTATTTCTTTATTCTCAAGAATAAGAAGAGTCCCTATAGCAGTTATTCATTTCACAATATTTTTCCCATTTTACAGTCTGTATGATCATCCAAATCTCAAATCATAGAGTGGCTGGGGATTGAAAAGACTGAGAGGGGTAGGGAGAAAAACAAACAAAGATCAGAGCAAGTTGCAGTAATGTGTGGGTTTATGATTCCATCTATAGGAATACAACATGTTGGTAGCTTTATGTGAGAATATGTCTACAGAATCAAAGGAAATTTAATAAGAATAATAAGACCCAGCAAGCCTTTTAGTCAGAATAGCTCATTTAATGGCCAAAGTGTACAGCTAGAATCCAGAAAACTATTTCAATATACAAACTTTCCTTAAGATTCTTCATAACTAAAGTAGAAAACAATATTTTATATCATCATACCTCTTTAATACTATAATTTCATGAATTATTATATTTTTTAAAATATTTTTCACTGGGGAAATGAAAATGAAAGAAAACTTTATTTTTTTAAATGCCTACCAACCTATCCATGTATAATTAAAGTTGAGCAGGTTCTACATTTACTTTTAATATGTCACAGTCAATATAGCAAGTCTATCTTGTCTAATATTGTGAATAGCTACAATTAAATTAGCCAATGAAAATCAATACATTAAATCATCCAACTACCCAAATTCTCTATTTTCTAATCAGGTAGTTTTTTTGTTGTTTCTTTTATTACTTCATTTTTTGTTTTATCAGAGATATAAATCATGCCAAAATTTATTTTATGAATTCATTATTCTAGGTGTTATAATCATATTTAGTGAATTACTCACTAGTAGTATAATAGATCCCAATATTAGATACTTTAACTTTTTTCATAGATTTTAGAGCTTGGAGGATATAAGTCAAAAAGGGTATAAGTCAAAAAATCTCATTTTACTAACAAGGAAACTGAAACATAGAGACATAAAGAAGATAATAGAACTAAGACATAACTGAGTGAAGATATGGAATAGTTTTCCTATCTCTAACTGCAATGGCCCATCTACAACTCCATACTGCTTCTCATGGATCAAGAATTTCCATTTTTTATCAATATATGTAAAAGGAATAAGACATTTATAATACAGTAAAACAATATTTGACTTTGAAATATTACTGAAGGATACAATTTTTCCAAAGCAGTAAAATAAATTGAAGAGGGAGGATGTACTCACTCATTCTCTGTTTTGAGACTGAATCTTCCATAGAAAGAATTATTTTTTAAAAGGAAAATAAATAATAAACTTCTATTCATGTGCTTATAAATCTAGAAGCTCTATTATTTATCATTTATTAGACAATGTTTTATTTTCCCAAATTGCTCTCATATCTACATTATTTCTATACATTAGAAAGTGGTACAGCAAAACAGCCCAATATTTGTCAATTTTTAAAAATTTTATGATGATGAAGCTAAAATGTATTCAGGATTATTCAATTAATTCTAAGAATTTGTTTTGTTTACTTATCAGATCTCCCACTATATTATCAGGTGGTGGTGGGGAATTAAGGGACTCTGTTTTCTTGACTTTCTATTAAAAGAACTATTTTAATTGGGATATATTAAATCACATATGTGGTTTTAATTGTTCCTGATATTTTAAATTTTTCTTCTTAGCAGAAATGAGCAATTGGTTCACTTTTTACAGATTTATTCTTTTTCTGTGAAGTATGTAATTTAAAATGACAGAATAATATGAAAGAGCTAGTCAAAAAAGATATAAGCCCCAGTTATTTTTTTATTTATGTCAAGCTTTGAAACTAATTTCTTATTTAAGTTAAAAAGAACAAATTATCTACCCCCTGCACAGATTATCTTTTACCATTCCCCCCATTCTGAAATTATAACCAAAAGTAACCTAAAATCACAACAAATGGCATAATCATAGAGGCATTTAGGTTTCCCTCTGTCACTTGAGTGTTGTATACATTTCAAGTAAAAAAAGCATCCCATGTTTAATGAAAGATGTAAAATGACACAATACTCTTAAAGAATATTGCATTCCCACCAAAAAAAAATTGGTAGAGAATGTTATTAAAGAATGAAATTCATTTTCCTTCCTGATTAAAGATTCATTTTCTTAAATATTCTTTCCTTTGCATATAGAAAGCATGTTACCTATTGGAACAATGTCCTCCTAAGTTCTGGAATTCTGTTTAGACCCTGTATCTCTTATTAATAGCACTATACTATAAACTTTACCCTAGAATACAAAATATCCTATTTGAGATTTTTTTGTCTTATTATTTCTTATGTTTTGAAAACTTTTATTATATTTTGAAATTTAAAAAACACAAGGGAAGTGTGTCCTCATAGCTTTTTAGCACAATGAATAGAAATCAGGTTGAGGAATCAGGAAAATGTCTTGCCTCTAGCATTTATTTAGCTGTTTTACCTTGGGCAAATGACTTAACTTCTCTTTGCCTCAGTTTCCTCTATAAAGCATCAAATGAATTATGTATATATAAAATATCTTTCAAAACTTAAGGGTGCTATTTAAATTATAATTATAGTAATAATCATTATAATTTTTATAATTATTATTAACATTATCAATAGTACTAGTTACCTTAAAGTAAAAAATACATACTAACATATTAACTGGAAAAAATGCTGATTTAGCCAATTATTTAAGTTTTCATTTCCTTTAAAAGGAAGATCCATGAAAAAATAGCAAACTATTTTAGATATGTTTATACAAAGTTGGTGTCCAAGGATTTCACTGAGTTCCCCCCAGCAACATATCATTTCACCTGACAGTACAAAGTAAGAGATTCATCACCTATGTACTGGAATGCTGGAAACACCTACTTACATCTGTAGGATATAGGGGGAGTGATATAATAATGAAAAGTTTCGGGTCATGCAGTCTGAAAAAGAATATAGGACATTACGACAAAAAAGTGATATTTTCAAAAGAAAAAAAAATAATAAAAATGCAAGAATGATACTATTATTCAAGAAAAAAATATACAATGTTAATGATTACATAATAATGAAACATCCAGTCATAATGGTTTAAACATTAGTGTTATATCACTCTGATGATTACTAGCAAATTCTTATAATTCTCACATTTTAATTAATAATTATTATAAAATAAATAGGCTACAGATTATGGATTTAAAACTGGAAGGCCCTTCTACTCCCATTCCCTCATCTCCCTCATTTTTTACATGAGAAAGTTTATAGTGGAGGTAGGGGAGAAAGAAATAGAGTTAGCACCAAATGCAAAAAGTTCATAAAATGAATATGTTGCCATTTTATAATAAGTGGCTTAATCAGTAATCTTTAAATCACAAGACAATATGCACAGAAACTCTCCCTTTAACTCAGGAAAATGTCAAGAAAATTTATTCTTGGCTATTAACACAGACCTTTTGATTTTAAATACAAATAAAGGAAACACTCACTGATTTTGCCTTTAATTAAAGTGTGGTTATCTGTTTAAGCAATTCATTTTCTCTTTAAAAACTTTTATGCTCAAATCCAATGAAGTCAGTCTAGATGAGGCACATTTATTTTTTATGTCTATTCACATCTTTTTCTTGACTGTCAAATTCTTAAAAAAAAAAAAAAACAGGTACACATGGATTGGACATTGAAGGATTTTTATAAACAATTGCATTGACTTTTGACTTTTAACATGGAACACAACATACTTTTGGGGAATCTAGGTGGATTGTCATTGACATCAGTGAGAGTGATGTTCACTGTGGTGGTTCCTGCTAGTCCTCCCAGCTGTCCTCCCATGTCCTTGGCTTGGATGAGTACTTGATATTGTTCTTTGACCTCCCTGTCCATATTTGGCAAGGCTGTTCTAATTACACCTTCAAGGAAAAAAAAAACATACATATCACAAAAAATTAAATTCCATAAAACACAATATTTGTTTCTTGCTCTTCATTGTGGCAAGGAAAGTGGGAAATCTAGTGGAACGAACAAAGAATATCTGAGGTTTTTCTTTTTCTCTTTTTCAATGGTTCTTTGGCTTTCATTCTATCTCACCCGTAGCATAATATTACAGCCTTTTGATTATCTTTCCTCTGATATATCTCCAGATAACTGGAGATATATCTCACAATTTGTTCAAA
Organism: Sminthopsis crassicaudata; assembly: GCF_048593235.1. Lineage (NCBI taxonomy): Eukaryota > Metazoa > Chordata > Mammalia > Dasyuromorphia > Dasyuridae > Sminthopsis > Sminthopsis crassicaudata. The sequence goes on along the minus strand of NC_133617.1, from coordinate 318,877,341 downwards.
ATAATCAACATTGAAATTGTTCCCTTTTTATTCATGGTAATGGTATTTTTATTGTTGATCCCAAAGGATGACTTCCTAAATAAAAGTGACAATTTTATAATTGTGTTTTTGATACATCAATACATGCTCCCTCCACCCCATTTAGTTTCAGTCTAAAAAGAATACAAAGTTGACCTTATATAAAATTCTTCATATCTTACAGACTTAAAAACAAGTTTTCAGGATATCTTTTTCCTTCTGTATATATTTTATATACTACTGTTTATACTTTATTTTAGTGAATTAAATTACTTGGGTGATATTAATATAATGACCAACTGACAAGAATTTTTTAAGCACTTACACACTCTATGTTAGGCACTAGGAAGAAAACACAAATGAAATAGAGTCGGCCTTCCAAGAGTTTACTTTTTATCTAGAAAGTCAGCAAGAATAGATTCCTATTCTTTCTACTTAAACTCCCCAAGCTTTGGAATTTGTGCCTATTTAAATCTTACTGCTTTTTTTTTTTTTTTTTTTTAGCTAACTTCTCTCTGGTTTTCATCTCAGATACACTGTGAGCCTGTTTTTTAACAGAAGGAAAATATTATTTCTTCCTGTCTTCCTGTGATCCAATTTTCAATTATTCAAATAAATAAACAACATAGTATCTTTTATCTATATGTATGTAATTAAATATGTTCTCTTTCCCTCTCCTTTTCCTCTTCCTACAATGATTACCACTACTACAATGACTAATTCTACCATTACTACTACTACTATTAGTTCTACTACTACTACTGCCACTTCTATAGCTACTGCTACTACACTTTCTAGTTAACTAGTATTTATATAGAAAATACTATGTGGCAGGCATTATGCTGTATATTTTACAGTATCTAATTTGATCCTTACAACAATCCTAGGATTTAGATGCTATTATTATTCCCATTGTATATATGAAGGAATTGAGGCAAACAGATGTTAAACAACTGCTCAAGATCACACAGCTGTCTGAGGTGGATTTGAATTCCACCAAACTCTAGGATTAGCACTCTTGAGTTCATTTCACTATGTACTATATACTGAAATAGTCTACTTCTCTACTTTCTGGTTCAGTATTATTAAATGTTTCTAATGATGAAATGTCAATACTTCTTGAGCAAACTTCAAAAAATTTATTCTGATTTTTCTGAAGAAATACAATTTAAATTTTGCTAGAAAACTATTTCACATGATGATGATGACTGATGATGATGATCATGATGATAACGCCTAACATTTAGATAGTACCTACTTACTATACATCAGGCATTGTATTAAAAGCCTTACAAATACTACTTCATTTGATCCTTACTACAACAATTCTGGGAGGTAGATGCTATTATTATTCTCATTTTACAGATGAGAAAAATAAAGCAAACTCATATTAACTGATTCACCCAGTATTATACAGCTAATAATTCTCTGAGGAAGGATTTGAAATTAGATCTTTTTAACTTGTATGAGTCTGCTTATTTCCTAAATTCTATCTGAGCTAGAATTAATAATTTACTTAATTATTTTAATTGCCCTACATTAAATGATATGATTTGATATGTATATAATTACAAGGTCTTACCCAATAAACTAGAAGGTCAAAGAATGATTTCTAATAAAAAAAAAAAAACATACATTTAATCTCGGTAATTTTTGAGTGCTTATCTTGAGCCTTCAGAATTTTATATAAGCAGAATAATTGTAGGACAAACAAGAAAGATGAAAATATAAAGTGACCCTTTCTCTGTGACTAGTTTAGCAGCTCAAATTCACCAGTCAGAGCTACATTTTAAAAAGTTTTCCCCTGCAGGACAATAAACTCTTATGTTGTTACTAAGAAGGGAATACTTCCTCAGCATGCATTCTTTTGTCTTATTTGAGGAAAAAATTAAAGGATTGTAGCAAATGGTCTGCATATGAGAATAGTTTCTATGGGTACCTCTGATCTTATTCCTAGTTAGGGATTATTGTCTTGTCCCTGGAAGAATACCTATGGGGAAATATTTTGCTTGGTCTCATGTCCTACAAAGGAGAGTTATGAGTGTATAGAGAGCTATTTAATTCCCAGGAGGAGAAAGGGTTATACTTTCTTTTGCTCCCCTACAACAATAGGGGTCTCTTCATGCTTTTCTATGAATACTGTCCTTCAAATTGTACAAGGGATTGGATTCATAGGAATTGAGGTAGAAGGAATATTTATATACCCTCCATACACATACAGACATATATAGGCAAATACAACACACACACACACACACACACACACACACACACACACATATACACACACACACAAATACAAAGCTCACAAATACTTTGTTTAAAAGAAAACAATTATGAGAGTATTAAAGGATTTTTATTAGCATTATTTGAATGATTTCTAAATTTATTAGTACTTTTACTCAAATTTTTTAAATTGCAAATTAATTGTTTGTTATGTCTTTTTAATCCTATTATTCTTAAGAGTTCTATAAGCATTCACTATAAGCATACTAGTGTCATGATATTTCATGTAAGCCTTGAAATTTAATGTTTAGTTTACTAGTCAATTTCCTGTTTGGGGAAAGGAGGTAATAATAACAATACATTTCATCAGGAGAACTAGGACAAGAAGAAGTTTGAATTTATATAAGATGTATTGAAGGATCAACATCTAATTTCTTTTCAGCACTCAAGGGATTCTTGAATCACACACAGAGAAAATAAAATCAGGTTAATATCAATTGGAGAAATATCTCTGAACAGTATTGCTTGCTTCTACTGCTGCCAAAGATGTGAAGAGTTCAGAAATATCCTATTTAATGTTTTAACTCATCAACTTGTACTTAGGACTTATAAACCCTAGGAGATTTTTTTTTTGCGGGGGCAAGAAATAACAATAGATAAAAGGACTACAAGGACATTTCCTATTTCTATTATAGAAAGATGAGATTTAAATCAGGTGGTTGTTCTGTATATATAAACTTACTACCTTTCTCTGATAGGTATAGAAGGACTTGGATATAGAATCAGTTGACACAGGGAAAAAGAATCAAGAAATTTTCTTTACTATTCTATACATACTATTTAACCTATTAGGTATGTCATTATGACTTTCATAAGTGACTAAGGATATTTTAAAGTTTTAAGACAGAAAAGAAAATTAATTTAAAATATTTCAGATTAGACTATATGGGTAGACATACAGGACTTTGTACTTACACACTAAGGATGTAGATTGTTTAGAAAATTCAAACCAAATATGCATTTACTTCCCAAGGTCATGGATTTAGAGATAAAGGGGGGGGGCAGCTAGGTGGCGCAGTGGATAGAGCACCAGCCCTGAATTCAGGAGGACCTGAGTTCAAATCTGATCTCAGACACTTAACATTTCCTAGCTGTGTGACCCTGAGCAAGTCACTTAACCCAGCCTCAAAAAAAAAAAAAAAAAAAGAAAAGAAAAGAAAAAAGAAAAAGAAAAAAAGAAATATTTATAAATAGTTCTCAGAATCAGCTACAAAATTATAGATAATTCATGTGTTTCATGTATTTTTGTAGCCAACATATTTCAAAATTTATTCTTCTTACTCTCTCGCTATCCAAATATTTTTCTTTTTTGAAAAATTTGACTAAACAATTAGGTACCTCTCAACACTTCTATAGATTTTCCTGGTCAGTCAAGATAACTGTACCTGTGAAGGACATAATTCAAGTTTTCTTTTTCATGTAGAAAAAGGGTATCTAGACCATTATTTGGCATTTATAGCAAGTGGCTATTGGGCAAAATAACATTCAAAATTATTCAAAGGACAAAATTTATTTTTGGTGCATTCTTTCCTTTCTCAGCTTTCCCACCACCATCCACACAGCTATATGGATCCCAGTCTATAGAGCCTTGTTCTCCTGTTATCTAATAAAGTTATGGCATTATAGCCTTCTTATAATATTTTCATTTTAATGAGACTCCTGAAGATGATTAAGCCTTTATGACTAGTAATAATGATTTTCTAGTTGGGGGATTCATAGCTCTATCTATCTATCTATCTATTTATCTATCTATCTAATTTTATAATCATTTCAATATAATTTACTCCTTTTATAACCATGTATTTTATTTTATTATTTTAAAAACATTATTCTCAGAAGATCCATAGTTTTCAGCAGAATGCCAAAGGGATCCATGATATATATAACAAAAAAAAGATTATCTTCTCTAATGACTGAATTTTAGGCATTTTGGATGGTGATCAGTGAAGTAGTTGATCTGCTCAGTGAACCACATAGGTAACCATATATTCTCCCTCTTTATAAATTGAGATTTGCTACAGAAAGAAGTTGGAAGACTAAACTTATATAAGCTTAAAGACCAATCTCTTATTCAGGATGTGTGCCTTCTGTGTCACACACACATACACACACACCCCCATGGACTCTTAGCTCTGGTCTCATATGTACCAAATTCATCTTGAGGCCTTCTCTTTGGCTCATGCCTCCACCAGAGTTCCCCTGGGAACATCTGAATTTTGCTCACTTCTAGCTTATCCCAAAAGAAATTCAGCTCTCATTACAAGCATCAAACTAACAAAGTATAAAACACTAGAATTTATTACAAATAACAAGAAGTACAGAAAAGAAACATTCCTTGACTCATAGTAAAGAGAAATTTTCCTTCCAATGAATTCCACACTTTCCACAGAATCCATAAACTCAGCCCAGCTTAACTGTATTACCCTGAGATTGAGTTTCCATTCTTTATCTTCAACTACAAAATAAGGGGAAATCATGCAGGTACTGGATAGTTGACCTCATTGACACAGATATACAGAGTGTTTATAAAAGTATTTTCTTTTATGTGATGATTAAGTTTAATCCTTAGTTCTAGCCACTCTTCTGATCAATCTCTTTGGTGATCCCTACCACTACAATCGCATTTCAACCTTTGACATATTATCCCACTACTGGCACTATCTCTAGGCCCATGTTTCATTATTCTTTCTCTATCTTTCTGCTGGCCCATATATAGCTCAATGTCACCACTGCCTTCCTCCTATGGAAGTTCTCCCACTCTGCTGCCATCATCACAGTCAACCACTATCTTCTACTTCTCCTTCTCTTAGTAAAGTATTAATAATGCTTATAGTAGTTAGATTCATTTCCAGCTATTTTTTTTTTAATTTTTTTGGTCAGCCCCACATTAGCACCTGACAGAATTTAGTTACTTGAAAGCAGAGGCTGTTTTTGACTGACAAATAGTATTTTATACTTGTTAACTGACACAAAAGGAACTCTGAGACAGTTGTAAAAATCTCTCATCACTGCCAATAGGTCCCAACCCTCACTCCTCACTGACTTAGAGCAAATGGATGCTATTCATTAAATTTTACTATCTTAAAGTTTAATATGCTTCATTTGTGTCCTTCACATGGGTCATCACCTTCTGCTAAGATACTGGGAGACTGGAGAAAAACATCTTCCATTGTGCAGCCCCTGATGGGAATTCTAAGGGGCAAAGGTACATTTCTTTGATGTTGTCAGACATAATCAACATCTCTTACTGTTATTTTTAAGGTGAAGAAAAATCTCCCATTTCCTGATGGGAAACCTGTCCTTATAAATTCACATTCCTAAAGATAGTCAGCCTTTTAAGTATCTGGGTATTGCATACTCCTAGACATGAGCAAAAGCAGGTAAAAAGAATCTTGACCGTGTTTTACAAAGGAAAACCCTTCACCTAAACTTTTTATTGTTCTTTCCAAATGCATTACATATAATGCATACATTAAAAGTCATCATAAACATATTAAATATAGACATCATAATTAATGGTTTTCAGATAAGAGTATATGATACATTTCTTCTTTTTAAAATTGTTAGATTATTTAAACAAATTAACTTAGTCTTTGTTGCATGCTCCTGAAAAAAAAAAAAAAAAAACTACTTGATTCTCTTAAGTCAATTATGTATTTAATTCATTTTTCAAAAGGTCAGACTCTTTAGGGGTAATTTAGTTAAACAGCTAGGCCAAGATTCAGGAAGACTCATCTTCCTGAGTTCAAATTTGGCCTTAGACACAATATACCCTAGGCAAGTCACTTCACTCTATTTGCCTCATTCCTGTTCCTTAATGAGCTGGAGAAGGAAATGGTTAAGAAAAACTCAAATGGGGTCAAAGAACGTTGGTCACAATTAAAAATGACAATATTTCATATCGAAAATAAACACAACTGGATTGATTTTCTTTAGCTCTTAAACTGTTTATGGGAGAGCAAAAAAAATAGCTAAAGAATATCCCATGACAAGTCACTTAGACCTGTGCACCTCAGTTTTTTTTATCTTTGAAATAAAAGAGTTACACTTGATGGCCCTAGAGGACTTTCAGCTCTAAGTGGTATACACTTATATATTCTTTATATATATATATTTTCTGCTGTAAAATTTAAAAAAATTAAAATTAAAATAGTCACAAATATTACAAGCCCAAATTATGAAGTCTAAATAACAGACTGATATAAAAATGTTTGTTATTTAGATTAATTCATATTCATATGTAGGTAATTGAGTGATAATTCTATGAAAATGGTTCAATATCAGTATTTTAATAAGGTAATTAACTAGCAATTTTCAAATATTTCAGTAAAAAGGGATACCGTACTTGCATTGGTTAAATTTTAAAAATTAAATTAAAAAATTTTTAATGAATTTAAAAGCTTTCCATGTTAACTTTGGTTAAGAATATGAGCTATTTTTGTAAAATGACAGTTCATCATTGAAAATGACATATTTGGTAATTCTCATGTCAAGTGAATATTGAATATTTTCTCTATTTGTAATATTAGCTCAGGAAAAAAATTAACTTTTGCTTCATTTAAAATTTAAATATTTCTTTATTCCAGATATTTTTAGAAATATTTTATACTCAAATATCTGACTGGAAATTATTTGAACTATTATATTCTATGGGTATATCATGTAATAGAAGAAAGATAACAGAAAAGGAAGTGTGTGGAATAAGATATGGTGAAGAACTTACAGATTAAGCACATATTGATCAGAGACTGTTAGCTAACGTAAATCAGGCCTATAGGCCCCAGTCATGTGAAGGCCTAGGCTGCATTCCATTGTCCAAATAGGGCATTAAGTGGCCAAATGTTGTATATCACCTTTTCCACTGCATTCCACTGACCAAATGGGGAATAAAGGTTTATGGGACCAATCACAACCTATGGAGGGGAATTTTGAAGGTTCTTTGTCTGAAATGTATAAAAGCTGTGAACATTTTCAAGGGAGTGGCCTTCTCCTGCTGTGAATTTGGCTCACAGATCAAGATGGGATCCACTTCTCGAGATTCTAATAAATAATTCTGCTTTTCTATAAGTGATCTCTGAGTAGTCATTTTTGGATAGGATTTTCTATCCCTCAGATAAGGAAAACAAAGAAAAATAGAAACAAATCATAATTATGAAGCATTACTATTTGTTTGATTTTTATGTACTCTTTAGTAACTACATTCGAATCTGTTAAAAAAAAAAAATCTTTCTCATGTAGTTGTGCTCATGAAGTATGATTGACTCTTCTATTAATGAGGTGCCTAATCACTTGTTTACTGGTCTGAAGTATTTGGTAGCCTTAATATTTCTATATCCAAGAAGAAAAAAAATGGAAAATTTATTATACCTGATGCCACTTTTTTTCCTTTTTCATCTCCCTTCTTACATCAGAAATATCATAGGAAAGTTGGGAAATCTTTGATTTATAAATAAAAAAGATACATTATACATATAACTGTAAGTTAGTTATTTTCTAATGCTAAGCTGCTCAGATAATGTCATCACTGAAGTAAAGATCAAAGAAAGAACAATTCTATGGTAACCAATACAACTGCTGTCTTTCCAGGTGTGAATGTTTCTACTGCAATTATCTTTTTTTCATAGAGGCACTAAGCTTCAATGCAGCAATTAACTGCTTATTTTTGCTTTTTTCTTCACTTAGATGTTGACATTAACCAGACCCTTCTGCCTAACATCAATATTATTGATGTAGCCTGTGAATATACATCTTGAATATGCCCCCTCTCAAGATTATACTGGAAGAACTTTCAATGAGTCCAGCAGGAAAAATCACACAATATTGTCAGACAGGTTAAGTTGTCTGAAGTCACAGATCCTGGTGCAAGAGCAGGGGCATCAGAATCCATGGGGATGGATGGTGGTAGGTCAGGGAATCATTTGAGCAGCACATTCTCTCAAACCATCTGTTTTTTTCTTGCTATCCTTTATTGTGTACTGTGTAAACAAGCAAAACAGCAAAAAATAAAAAAATAAAGAAAGAAAGAATGTTTTTGTATTAAAACAATTGTTGCCTTGGATAGGATTTTCTTTCTTACAAGTTATTTCAAATTCCCTATTGTATTCTCTGGAGCATCTGTTTCAACATTTCTCCACACTATCTAAGCTACCAATTCTACCCACTCACTTTAATTCTCAATAGTCTTGCCCCTATTTTATTAAGAGATTGAAAATTGCCAGAGGGTACCCAGTATCTCCCCCTTAACCTATTATAATAGAAAATTTATTGTCTCAAAATCTCTTTTTAAGTTCACTTAACCTTGTCTCCTCCTCAGAAGCACTTATCTGCTTTTAAAAACTCGTCTTCCACTTTTTCTCTTAATCTCATCACGTCTCTCCTTCTCTAGAACTTCCTCATTTACTGCCTGACTTTTCAGCATTTTCAGTTTTTCCTCCTCCATTGTATATTTCCTCTCAATATACAAGCATATTCAGATCTTTCATATTCTTAAAAGAACAAAAGTAAAAACACTACCTGTTTTTTAAAAAGTGTTTACCCCTTAAACTACCATTCACTGTACCCTTTTAACCTAGCCAGAATTATGTACATATGATACTGTATTGGAGTATATTCAGGGAACTTTTCCTAAGTTTGGTAAGAAATGTGTTGAAGATATTGTTAGCTTCAGGATGAGGGTAGAAATGTGGATTTCAATTTAAACTATGATCCTGGACAATTCATTCAGGAAAGCAAGGGATTTAATGCCAATACAATTAAGCAAAAAAGACATCAAAATGCAAGTCATTATACTAAGGGCAAAAACGGAAGCAAAGTTAGAAAGAAACCTTATGGAACAGGCAGAGAAAGAGCAGTCAAAAGTAGAAAACATTGCTGACATAGTGCTGAAATAGAAAGATTCATGGTCTATAGGTTTAGTTTGTACTAGACTATCTTGGCAGGGTGAAAATCATCTTTTAGAATTTCTGCTATAAGAACAAGTTATACCCAAAATAGAATACTGTCAAATAATGACTTTTCATGGGTAAAACTCAGTGCTTTCTGGGGAACTCTCTTTTAGGGGTGAGGGAGGTGACTTTCTGATTCCATTTTAATGAGGTCCAGACTTCTTTGGAGATTCTGGCCTCAAAATCCTGTATCCTCCAACTCAGAAATCATACGTCCTAACATTAATGATAGGGTTATATCTTTAGAGTGTTAAGTAAAATTTGCCAAGAGTAAAATGAGTTAAACAACTCTCATGTCTAATTCATCTCCTAGGGTCAAGTATGCTTAGTTGCTGTGAACAGGGCCAGTGTTTTCCTAGAGGTTATGACACATTAATAATAACAGTAATTCTTTTTACATATGAGAAAATTGATTCCCAGAGACATTTAGTGACTTATCCAATGTCACACCAGTAGTAAGAAATAAGAACAGGTAGATGGCTCAATGGATAAAATGCCAGGCTTAGAGTCAGAAAAATCTAAATTCAAATCTGGCTTCAGACACTTGTATTAGCTGTGTGACACAGGGCAAATCATTTAAATTTGTTTGTCTCACTTTTCTCATCTGTAAAACAAGCTAGAGAAAGAAATGGCAAGCCATTTCAGGATCTTTGCCAAGAAAACTCCAAGAGCTGTTACAAAGAGTCAGATAGGACAGACTAATAAAAATAAGAAAGAAAAAGCAAGGATTAAAAATTCAGCTCCTTTTAATAAAAATCCAGTCATCTTACCATGATATTATACTGCATTCTTATTTGTATCAATGTGACCAAAATCTTATCTTCTGTAAGAAAGCTTTCCTAAAATGAATGGATACCCATTAACTGGAGAATGGTTGGGTAAATTATGGTATATGAATGTTATGGAATATTATTGTTCTGTAAGAAATGACCAGCAGGATGAATACAGAGAGGCTTAGAGAGACTTACATCAACTGATGCTGAGTGAAATGAACAGAACTAAGAGATCATTATACACTTCAACAATGATACTGTATGAGGATGTATTCTGATGGAAGTGGAAATCTTCAACATAGAGAAGAGCTAATCCAATTCCAATTGATCAATGATGGACAGAATCAGCTATACCCAGAAAAGGAACACTGGGAAATGAATGTAAATTGTTAGCATTTTTTGTTTTTCTCCCCAGATTATTTTTACCTTCCGAATCCAATTCTTCCTTTGCAATAACCACCACCACAACAAAATTTAGTTCTGCACATATATATTGTACCTAGGATATACTATAACATATTTAATATGCATGGGAATGCCTGCCATCTAGGGGAGGGAGTGGAGGGAAGGAGGGGAAAAACTCAGAACAGAAGGGAGTACAAGGGATAATGTTGTAAAAAATACCTATGCATATGTACTGTCAAAAAAATGTTATAATTATAAAATTAATAAAAAAAAGAAAGCTTTCCTAGTCCTACTTCAACTTAATGCCTTATGTATGAAACTGTTTTGAATTTACAGTGTCTATTATTTTTCACATAGTTGTTCACAAAGCATCTCCCAACATAAAAGGCTGTGAGCTTCTCAAGAGCATTGGGTAGAATATCTAGGCAAGCCAGGGGAGACCCATACCCACAGCACAAATCAGCAAACCAGGAACAATAAGCCAATAACAGCAGGCTAGCTGTGAGACTTCAAGCCTATACAGCAGACTAGTGATTGGGCCTGCCATGGCCAGGGGGCCTAGCACAACCAGCTAGACTAGGCAAGGCAACACCAACACAATAAAAATTATGTTCAATAAAGGACCATGGAAAGCTAGCTTAAAAATTAATTGAAAACTAAATAATCTAATCCTAAAGAATTTATGGGTCAAACAACAAATCAAAAATAAATAGTTTCATCAAACATGATGATGATAATGAGACAATGTATCAAACTTGTGGGATATAACCAAAGGAGTTTTTAGGGGAATTTTTATATCTTTAAATGCTTACATGAATAAAATAGAGAAAGAAGAAATCAATGATTAGGAAATGCAACTAAAAAAACTAGGAAAAAAAATTTAAACCTCTAATTAAATAGCAAATTAAATTTTGAAACTCAAAGAAGATATTAATACAATTAAAAGAAAACTACTGAAATATAAATAAAATTAAAAGCTGGTTTTATGCAAGAACCAATATAAATAGATAAATCTTTGATTAATTTGATTAGAACAAAGAAGAAAACCAAATTACCAGTATTAAAAATGAGAAGGGTAAATTCACTACAAATGAAGAAGAAATTAAAGCAATTATTAGGAATAATTATGTGCAATTGTATGCCAATAAATCTGACAATTAAGTAAAATGAATGAATGTTTATAAAAATATAAATTGCCCAGATTAACAAAAAAGTAAATAAAATACTTAAATAAATCCATTTTAGGAAAAAAAAAATTGAACAGGCTATCAAAGAACTAAAAATCTCCAAGATCAGATGGATTCCCAAGTGATTTCTATCAAACATTTAAAAAACAATTAACTGTAATAGTATCAACTATTTGGAAAAATAGGTGAAGATTTACCAAATTCCTTTTATGACACAAACGTGGTGCAAATTCCTAAACCAGGAAGAATCAAAACAGAGAAAGAAAACTATCAACTAATTCCCCTAGTGAATATTGATGCAAAAATTTTAAACAAAATACTAGCAATGAGTTTATAGCAAAATATCATCAGGATCATATACTATCATTAAGTGGGATTTATATCAGGAATGCTGAGTTAATATAATCAGGAATGTTCAATATTAGGAATACTATCAATGTGATTAACCATGCCAATAATAAAACCAACAAAAATAATAAGATTATCTCTATTGATGCAAAAAAAATGGCAAAATACAATATTCATTTCTGTTTTTAAAATTTTGAGATAATAGCAATAAATGGAGTTTTCCTTTAAATGATAAATATCTATCTAAATTCATTACCAAGCATTATCTGTAATAAAGATAAGCTAGAAGACTTCCCAGTAAGGTCAAAAGTGAAACAAAGAAATTTATTATTAATATTAAATATTAATATTAAACTATTATTAATATTTCACTAGAAATGTTAGTTTTACCAATGAGAAGAAAAAGAAATAAAATGAATTAGAATAGCCATTGCAGAAATAAAATTATCACTTTTTGGAGGTGATACGATAGAATACTTAGAGAATCCTAAGGAATCAAATGAAAAACTACTTGAAATAATTAACAACTTCACCAAATTTGAAGGATATAAAATAAATCTACATAAATTACTTGCATTTCTACATATCACTAACAAAGCCCAGTAGCAAGAGATAAAAAAAATTCTATTTTAAATAATTTTAGACAATGCAAAATATTTGGAAGTCTATGGGCCAAGACAAATCCCAAAACCATATGAATATAATTACAAAACCACAAAACACTTTTCACACAAATAAATTAGATATAAACAAGGAAATTATTAATTATTTGTGTGTAGGCTGAGCCAATTTAATAAAAAAAAAAAAAAAAAAAAAACTGACAATTTTACCTAAATTAATTTATACAGTACCATACCAAACAAACTACCAAAAAAGCTATTCTATAGAACTTGAAAAATAATAACAAAATTCATTTGGATGAACAAAATATCAAGAATATCAAGGGAATTAATGGAAAAAAAATTGCAAAGCTTAGTAGTATCAGAGCTCAAAGTATAAAGAAACAATCATCAAAACTACCTGTATTGACCAAGAAATAGATTGATGGATCATTGGAATTCATAGATACTTAAGACACAGTAGCAAATGACCAAAGTAATCCACTCTTTGATAATCACCAAAACCTCATCTTCTAGGATAAGAACTCACTATTTGATTTAAAAAAAAAAAAAAATTCTGGAAAAACTAAAAAACAATATGCTAGAAACTAGTTATAGAGCCACATTTTATACCAAGATAAGGTCAAAATGAGTATGTAATTTGCATATAAATGATGACACACAATAATAAAATCAGAAGAACAAGAAATAGTCTTCTTGTCATATCTTTATAGGAGTGGAATTTTTTTTTAATCAAAGAATACCTAGAGAGTATTATGAGATATAGAAGGGTTAATTTTGATTATGTTGAATTGCAAAGATTTTGCTCAAACAGAATTAGAAACAAGACTAGAAGGAAAGCAGAAAGCTGTGAAATAATCTTTAAAGCAAGTGTTTCTGATAAAAGCTTTATTCCTCAGATATATAGAGAGCCTATCTAAATTTATAAAAACAAAAATCTTTCCCCAATTGATAAATGGTCAAAGGACATGAATAGGCAGTTTTCAAATAAAGAAATCAAAGCTATATATAGTTATCTAAAAATGCTTTAAATTACTGTTGAGTAGAGAAATTAAAATTAAACAACTCTGAGGTGTCACCTCACACTTATCAGATCAAAGAAAATAAAAATGTTGGAGACGATGTGGAAAAATTGGGGCAATACTGCAATGTCAATGGAGTCATAAAGTGATCCATCCATTCTGAAGAACTATTTGGAACAATGTACAAGGGGCAACTGAACTGCATATATATCTTTTGATCCAGCAATACCAGGTCTGCATCCCAAAGGTATCAAAGAAGAGGGAAAAGAATCTCCATGTATAAAAATATTTAAAGCAGTTCTTTTTGGCGACAAAAAATCAGAAATTAAGGAGATGCTCACCAATTGAAAAATGGCTGGATAGATTGTGATTTATGACTGTAATTGGATACAATTGTGAAATAAGAAATGATGAATTGGCACATTTCAGAAAAATCTGGAAAGACTTGTACAAATTTATGCAAAAAATGAAATGAGTAGCAAGGAGAACAATGCACATAGTATAAGCAACATTGCATGATGGTCAGCTATGAACAACTTAATTCTTCTCAACAATAGAATGATCTTTAGACTCATGATGGAAAATTATCCAAAGAAAAAATAAAATGATCCAAAGAAAGAACTGAAGAAGTAAAAATCCAGATTAAAGCAAACTTTTTACTTTATTTTTATCATTTTTCCTTTTTTTGTCTGTTTCTTCTTTTACAGCAGAGTAACATGGAAATGTGTTTTACATATTGCATATATATAACCTATAACAAATTGCTTATCATTTTAGGGAGCAAAGAAAGAATGAAGGGAGTGAGAAAATTTTGATGCTCAATTTTAAAAAATGAATGTTAAAATTGGTCTTTACATGTAAATTTAAAAATGAAATACTATTTTAAAATATTTATATGTCTTTGTTCAACTAATTTAATTTCCTTGAATATTCTAATCTTTCATTTCTTTGGAGATACAAGGGCTCTAGAAAGTTTCAGAGAGAGAAACAAAGGAAAATGCATGATACATCCAAAAAGGAGACTCCTCCTCATTCCTCTAATCTTGTAAGGGACAGTAAGAAGACAGGTAATTTGCATTTTTCTAGTGTTTTTTTGAGGCAGAAAATGTGTGTGCCTCATCATACAAAGTTGACTTCTTCCTTCTTCCCTTCACTGCTCTCAAGAATCAGATTTTGTAATCACCATGAAAATCGTTGCTGCTATTAGAGTTTTTAGATTATTACCTACTAGCAAACTTGCCAGGAAGCAGTCCCATGGAGAAATTCTAATTGTGAAACAAGAAAAGAAGTGAGAAGTGAAACTAATGAGTATCTTGAGTGCTGAAATGACTATTGTGAATCTCTTTGACAAAGAGTCAGAGGTAAAAACTAAATAATTTAATCAATTTCCAAATTTTATTCTTATAATCTGTGACTCTCCAGTGCTATAGTCCACTTTAAGAATAAAGGACAAACAATAACTACAACGTTCAAGTAACTACATTAGAGTAGTGCATTAAGTATTTCAGTAATGTCCATTTGGGGAATAGAGATAAGATAAAGCATGGCAATCATGAGATGTATACAAAACATCACTTAATTATCTTTTCATCTCCTAGATTAAATTTTAGATCTTTCTAGCACTGTCCACTGAAAAAATAGGCACAGGATTTGAGGGTAAGTGGTCTATACTTTTGCAAAGAATGAGGATACTATGGTCTTTTAAGAAGGAAATGTCCTAAATGTGATCTAAAAACTCTAATAAGACCAGTAGGCTGATGATTGTAGCAGAACATCACTTGCACTCTATCACAGGACAATTAATATGCTATGTTTATGAACATTTAAGAAAGACACTCAGAAACTGATTTTACCTGCTACCTGCTTATAAGGCTTTAAAAGCTATAAAGGTCATATGTAAAATTCAGATAATACTTGTACTGATTATGTCAAAACATAATTTTTGATATCAAGTGAAATAAGGTACTCAAAATGCTTTATAAACTATAAAGCATTATGTAAGTACATGTTAATATTATTCTCCAATCTCAGACATTATTGTTGAGGGAAACTATCCTAACAGTCACCTAATTTCACCCTTAGAATTCTTTTTTGTCTCTTATCTTTCTAAATTACCTCCCACTAATTTCTAATCAGTTGCCATATGTCTATAATTTCCTTTCCATGTATTCCCTGTCTCAACATTCACATTATCAACAGTCTAATTCATGTCCTCTTCTCTACTTGCCAGGACTATTGTTACAACACATAAGAAGCCCTCCTCAATCTTTTATCTTTAATTCATCTACCCAAGAGCTGCCAATAATTCTTTCCATGTCATACCAGTGCTCAAAATCCTTCTATCACTATTATATAAATTAAATCTATCTTAATCCTCTATTTATAGCCTTTTGTAATCTAAGTGCAATCTACTTTTTCAGCCTGGTTTAATATTCCTTTCTTTAATGGACTATTATTTTAGGCATATTAGATATCCAAGTATTCCCTCATTTTGATGTTCTTTCCCACTTTCTGGCCATCTTTTGCATTGTACCATCCATCATTTCTACTTTTCTAAATCTCTATTTTCCTTTAAGGTTTAGCCTGAATGTCTCCTTTTACGTGTAGTCTTCTCTGACCATTATTCTCTACCACCATCAGCAATAGGTGTTCTCTCACTCTCCAAGTTATCATAATTTTACTATAATTTAACATTGCCTTGGATCTCTCTCAACTCAATTATACTTGTCTATGTATAAAACATATAACCAGATACAAAGGTATTTAGTTTATTTACGCACATATTCAATCTATCACTTGAGCATTTATTAAATGATTTCTATGTATCAGGTACCATAAATGCATTGTACTTTTCTGTATGTATATCATATTTTCCCTCCTTTTTTCTCCCTTCCTCCCACAATAGAATGAAAATCTAAGATACAGTTCAGGAACTATGCTGTATTGTACTAGGTGGATGTTTCAGGTACATAATAAGTGTTGGCTGACCTGAAATGAATTATTAAAACTTATCTGACAGGCCTATTTTGATGGGAGAACTTTGGAAACATGATTCCATAGAAATCTGTATCCACAGTTCTTATTTCCAAACTTAGTACATATATATTTCTATCATCCTGCAGAACATCTCTATTTGCATGTCTGGTCTGCATTTAAAACTCAACCTTCCCAAAAAAGATCACATTATGCCCAGGGCTCCCAGGCCAAATTCTTCTTCTGAGTTCTTATTTTTATTAAAGTTATTATATTCTCCAATCCCTTTAGTTCAGTGTGATCTGTGATTCTTTCCTCTTTCTCTTCACTCTCCCTGCATTGAGTCAGTATTCCAGCTTTACTCAATTATTCCTTCACCTTACTGCATCTTATATCTATGCCTTCCTTTCAAGTCCTTAGTCATCATAGAGTATCATATTTTCAGTGTTGCAAGAGCCTTCAAAGGTTATTTACTTTAATCCATACCTCAGAATACTCTATAACATCCACAATTAGTCATACAGACTTCTAGTAAGGAGTGTGTAAGGGTGGTGATGATTGGGAGGAATAGTACAATCTGAAGAAGTATATTCCAGATTTGAATAGCTCTAATTCATCCAATACATTAAAGCAAAGTTTGTCTTTTTGAAATGCCCCACTGTTTCTGGTTCTGCCTGTTGGATTTATATGGAGAAAAAAAATTTTCCCAATGGTAGCCTTTCCAATATGTAATCTTTTTTCCAGTAATTCCAAACATTCTTAAATTATCTAGTACTATTATTGTCTAATGCTTGCCTTCCTATTTTGTTCAGTTGTCAAATGATTTGTTGAAAACTCATTCAGCTATATCGTTAGCATTGCCTTAATCTATTAATATGTTTTTAAAACAAAGAAAATTATATATCATGATCTGCTGATTGAAGTCATGCTGATTTTTTTTATATTAGTGTGTCCCTTTCTATATATTTACAAAGCATTTCATTAATAATGTCCTAAAATGTTTTTCAGGAATTCCAATCAAGACAGACAAATCTTTCTCTTCTTCCTCCTATTTTTCTTTCACCTATCAGAACAAAATATGCAATTACCAATTCTATAAGTACTTTGGGATATAATTTTCTGATCCAGGTGATTTGAAATCATTGAGGGCAGATAGATGGTTACTTATTATTCCTTTACACTAGAAGGCTTCAAGCACTTATTTAATTTTGTGCTATTCTTGAAACTTTAGCAAAGAGTAAAGAAGTAAAATCAGAGTTGAGTATCTTTACCTTCTTGGTATTCTCTCTATTCTCTATTCTCATCATTCCATCAGCCCAAAGCAGCAATTCTATTCTTCTTTGATTATTCATTTTAAAAAAATAATAAAGTTTTTAAAGCCTTTTGTTGTTGTTAATATTTTATTTTAAAATGATCTTATTGGAATCTCATATTTTAAATCACCTTCATTTTCTAATATATAATTTCATCTTCTCTTAGACATAGAGTCAGCCTTTATAACAACAACAACAAAACAAGTGCTTCACCAAATGTATCAATCATATATGTGGTGTTTCACATCTAAATTCCTTCTCTTCTATGAAGAGAGAGAGATGTTTTTTCATTACTTTTCTTTTGGGTCAAATTTATCTATAATAATTACACAGCAGTAACCATAATTTTAGTGATTATGATATAATTTTTTATCCTTGCTCTGACTACTTTGTTTTGTATCATTTTATCCAATTCTCCCTATGCTTCTCTATATTAATCATTTTCATTGTTTCTTATAGACTGTTTCATTATGTCACAGCTTGTTTTTAGTAATTAATAGTTTTATTTTTAAGTATAAAGATTCATTTATTCTTTTCTTTTTTTAGTTCTATATTTTCTACCTCTCTCTAACTCCTTGCTGACCAAACAAGAATGCAAGAAAAACATAACATATTACAGATATGTAGTCATGAAAAACAAATTTTGGCATTAGCAATATTCCAAAAGAAAAGAAATAAAAGAGAAAAAAAGATGTTTCAATGTGCATTATGCATCTATCAGTTCTCTATCTAGTGGTGAACATCATGTTTCAACATAAGGCCTTTGTAACTGTGATGGTTATTGGATCACAATATGTTTATTATAAGTATTTGTCGATTGTGTGCATCTCCTTTGTTTCTTTGCTACTTATCATAAAAAATACTCCTATAAATATTTTGGTGCATATGGATATTGCCATTTTATCATAATTTTTTTAGGAACAAGTATCTAATAGTAGTGGGATCTCTGGGACAAATGGGATAGACATTATAGTACCTTTCTTTACATAATTCCATATTGATTTCCCAAATGGTTATCTCAGTACACAGCTGCTCCAACAAAGCATGAGTGTGCTTATCTTTCCACAGCCTGGACAACATACTTATTGCCATGTCTGTCTGAATTTCTTTACTACTTTGCAGGTGTGATGTGAAACTTCAAGGATATGTATGTATTAGTTTAAAAAAATTAAAACTTCATTATTAGTGATCAGTAACAAATTTTCATGTGTATATCACCAGTTTGCAATTCTTCTTTTGAGATTTTTTTTGTCATTAACATCATCCCTAGCCTGAACTCATTTGAAATTTAGGATTCCTGATACTATTTTTATAGAACTATACCATCCTTTTGAATACATCCTCAATTACCTACCAGCCTTTGCTTCTATCTTCTATCTATTATATATAAATATGTTAGTTGATAAGTTCCTTAGGTATCCACATTGTTTTCTTTAAATAGCTTTCCTTTCCCTTTTCTTCTTCAATATAATTGTTTCAGTTAAAATATCATTAGAATTTAATTTGAGAGCTTCTCAGCCACTCTTGGTTTAGCATCCTCCTTATACTTTTTCTGAATGCTATATCATTTTCTCTCCCATTTTCTAGAATTGACAAATGACTCTATTACAACTCAAATTTTGATATGGAGGGGACACTTTCCCAAGATTCTCATAGTCCCTATCTCAGACACCAGGTATCCCTTGCGAATTTAAATTTCAACAGATGTCATGTTAGCTCAAAAGCAATACTGCTTTTGTTTCTCCCTTTATCAATTTTCACCAATATTTTCTGTATGATGTTTTCTTCACTAGTTCTTGGATATATATGTAGATATATACATATTTGCATATGCATGTGTAAATACATAATATATATATATATATATGTGTGTGTGTGTGTATAGGTGTATGCATACAAACTTTTTTGACACTATCTCCCTTTTTCTGGTCTTTTTCAGTAATGTTACCATTATCATATTCCTGGCATGAGTCCCAAACCAACCAGTTTCAGTGCTATCTATAAAACTACATCAGATTGCTTCCTAAATAAGCAATGATACATTGCAAAGAATGCTGAATGCAGAATCAAAGGTCTAAGTTTACAAACTTAGGCTTACTATTTGTTTGATCCTTAACAAGATATTAAAGCTCTAGATCACAGTTTCCTCATGTGCAAAATAAGAATTTTCAACTACTAAAGCCTCTTCTAGTTTTAAATCTATGACCCTATCATCCTTTAAACCTAAATATCTGGGGCCAAAATCATTTAAATTAGGAGTTTTAGATTTGAATCTTAATTGCATGATCACAAGCAAATTGATTGTGGGTGAGGGATAAAGGTAGAGGACTATTTTTGTTTTTGTTTTTACCTCTCTGAGGATAATTTCCAGACCTATAAATTAGAGATAATGATACAAGATTGTTAAGGACCATGCCTAAGAGAAGGGGCAGGTCAATTCTCTGAGAGCCTCCATAGCTATGAATCTTAACACTTGAAGGAGTTGCAAACAACCTTCACAGATGTTCCTTGTGGATTTGAAATGAAATGAATTGGAGGCAAGAGGGAAGAGTAGAGAGGTCAGAGAATACAACTGCCTCAGTCTCCTTGTATCATCATCCTCTTACATGAAGAGATCCATTCTACAGGTCTGAATTAGACCTCCAGCAACCACTGGCAGGTGGCTCCCATATCACAACACAAGATAGTTCACATTTACCTTTAGGCAATATGTAAATGTGGTTATTTTCATTACTATTATTTGTTGTGAAATCTTTTCAGCTTAGTTTTATAATTGTATCAGGAATTTTTGAATGGGATAGATGCAACAGAATTCTCAACATAGAAATAAATATTATCCTTACAAAGAGAGGACAAATAATTTCTCTAAGACAAGGAAAACAGAAAAATGCTGTGGTTGAAAAAAAGAATTAAATTCAATGAATTCAATTTAGTTTGTCCTTCATCCCAATAAACTAGTAAGTGATAATCTATTGATAGTGGTGGAAAAGAAATAGAAATTCAAAAGAATAGTTTTTGGAATTAAAAAAAAACTGCTTCTAAGTAAAGATTTGGGTGCAATAAATGAAAGTTTGAAAGTTATGTTCTAAAGAAGGGATTAGAGGATAAGTTTAAATAAAGGATATTCACTGATCTAGAATTTCATTTTTAGAAATATAGAGATCTGGTTAATCATGGGGTAAGAAAGAAGAGAAATAGGACTGCCATGCCTGGATAGGTTAAGCTGCTTGGAAGGAATTCATCAAGGAAACATATATACAAACCTAAAGTTGACTAAACTGAAATTTTTACTGTTTAAAAATGAGTTTTAAAATGCAAGAAAATGCATATAATTTAAATCTGAGTTTAAAAGTTGACGCAATATGTTCTTCATACCTATTTGCAAAGGTAAACAATAACAGGTTTAAATGAGAAGAATGTTAGAAATCACAAAATGGAGGTCATTATGGTTATTTAATCCAGACTTAAAATGAAAATCTTTTCTAGTTTGTCTTTGAGCTTTGCTTAAAACCAAATATAATTAGTATTTTAAAGGTTGAGACTTTGGAGGACTCTGAAAATGCTATGTTTTCATCTATAGCATAAAACTAAATGTAGAATTTTCTATTGTAAAAGTGTAGTCACTGACACTAAAATTAAGGCACTTGTATTCTTTTAAATATTCTGCCATTAACTATGACATGAAGGTCCCTCATCTAATTATTGATCAGTCAAGAAGGAAAAAGGCTCTTTAATAATCAATCTGATATCCAAACCCAGATTCTTTGGAGAGGGAATTTATAAATATGAATAAAAGGATCATACAAATAAGTTTTTCTCTTTTCATTCCTGATCGTAGTCCTATCTAGAGCCCTACTTCCTAGTATTCTTCTTAGTATGATCACTTTACAGAATATTGAAATATAGAAATGACAATGACTTTTTAAAATATGCCAGAATAGCTATTGAACAGGAATCTTCATTCCTGGATGTTTCAAACTCTCATTTGTTCTTTGTCTCAGCTAAAATGTTTATATTAAAAGTATTATCTACATTCTGCACCTTCATGTAATAGAATTTTATAAATATTCATTAGTCATATGTTCCAAAATGTAACATAACAGGATAAAGTAAATATATATGCATGCATATACATATATATGTTTGCGTATGTTAATATATTAAGCAAAAAATGAAAATTTCAATGTAACTATCAAGAGAGAATAAAGGGACAGGGAAGAAGGGTGAGAATAAAAAGATGGAGGAAAAGGAAAGCAATAGAGAGAGAAAGAGAGAGGAAGAGTATGGAAAGAGTGGAAGAGGGAGAGAGGGGGAGAGAGATGGAAAGAGGCCTGGAGTCAATAGATTTGGGGATGTATCTCACCTCTGACTTTTAGCAGCTTTAGCTGAGCCCTAGTTTATTCATTTTAAATTTGGGAAAATAACACTCATGTAAACCATCTCATCAGATAACTATCTTAGGTTCAAATGAGACAATGCATGTAAAGTATTTTGTAAAACTGAATGTAATATGTAAATGTCAACTATTTTTACTGTTGCTGATGTTATTAAATGACAAGAAACAAAGGAGACCTAAAATTATACACCCATGTATGTAGGTGTATTTTATATACACATACATATATACATATATATATATTTCTATGTATACAATATTCTTTTTAAAGATTTCATGTGTTAGATTTTATATATTTAAGCCAAATAATTGCTTACTCATACCAGTTTAGAACCATAAAAAGAAACAATAAGAAATGGCTTATTAATGAAAGATACTGACTTCTAGAGTTCAATTGTACCACCCAGATTCTTTATTGCTACACAAGATAATGCAACTCTGTGCCAAAGTTTAATTAATGTTTAAACTTTTGAAAGGGTGATGATAATGTTTTCACTGATAAAATATTTACCTGTCTTAGGATCGATAGAGAAATAAGGTTGTCCCTGAAGGATGCTATAAACCACTCTGGCACTATTTCCATAGGTTGGATCATCTGCATCTGTAGCTTTTACCTGAAGCACATATGCACCTAGAAAAAAGAAGATAAGACAATTGAACATTCTAATCTCTATTCTGTCTACTCTGACTTCAGTTTGGTTGAATTAGGGTATTCCACAATGCCAAAGGTCAAGAGTGAAAGAAATGTCAATTCTCATAACAAATGACCAGAGGTTTTGTAACCACTCAACTGCAAAAATACCAAAGATCACACAGGTTAAAAGCAAAAGCTTTCTTTATTCTATTGAGACAGAGAAATTGGTTAGACATATGTGTCAGGGTTTCCTCTTGTAGGAGACTCAAGGCAGTGTGTGGCTAAACCTTAATTTATATATTTGTAGCTAGATATAGAAATAGTGTAGCATAACAACAATGGTGAGGCACAAGATCAACAGTGAAGAAAGGTTATCTAATGACAAAAAGTCCATTCATGGCAGGGTTTTATTTCTGGTCCTGTTGGTGCTTGCCTGAGCTCAAGGACCACCATTTCTATGATTTAGTTGCAGCAAAGTTCATCCAGAGTACAAGGGATTATTGTCATGACAAATTCAGAGCACAACACTTGTTCACTGAGCTTTAGCTCTGGAAAACAGAATTTCAAAAAAGAGAGGGGTAATCTTGGATTCTGACAGAAAATATTTAGGCCTACCTAGCTATATCACGTACAATTTTTTTTTATTATCTATTTTTATAAAGGGAGATATGTTCATTTATTATAATTAAATTTTTGATTATAGGAATTATCACTAGCATTTTTAGAGCAGTTGCAGACAAATTAACTCATCATATTAACATAGGAAGTGTTAAGGATTCATGCCAATGTTATTAATAGATTTCAAAGATCTACAACTTAATGATCTTTTATAATTGAGAGAAATTATTATTAGGAACCAATGGTTTAGGGATATTCAAATTTTCCCTTTTTTTTCTCCTTTGATTTTCATTTTAAGACCTGAGAAGCTGATAGTTAAGATAATCTTCTCCTCTACCCAGATTTCTCCCTGGTGATGCAGTCATTGAACTCTCCTCAGATTTGGGTGTGTCTAAACTCTTTTAGTAGTTTTCCAAGGCTGGATTTAACTTAAGAAGTAAATGATAAACTCAAAGTTCAGATCCAGCCTCTCATTGTAATATTCTTTCTCTCATTAATTGTTAACCAATCAGAATTGATTACCACCTAGAGAATATGTGTTCACTGAAGGGCATAAAAATCATGAGTCACTTACTATGACTGTCTTTGGTCTAAGAGAGAGGTGGCCAAATGGTCAACATTTTATTAAATTGCTGACATTATCAATAAAATGATTAAATTGTCCAGAAATTATGTCTTTAAATTTAGGTAGGGCTTTTAAAGCTATTTCCTTGTAAAAAAAAAAAAAGTGGGAAACTTTAATTTTTTAGTATGTATCAATATGTTTTTATTTTAATATGTGTTTTAGTGTTTTAATATGATCATTTAATATGATGTTTAATATGATGTGTGTGTGTGTGTGTGTGTGTGTGTATGTGTGCGTATGTGTATGTGTAGGCTATCCCTATCCCTAACTCTACTAACTCCTCTTCTGGTTAAATGCCTAGAAAAAGTTAAAGGAAACTAAATTATACAGATAATGGGTTGCTCAGAGGCAGGAGGAAATACATAATAAACAGTTTGAGAACAATGACTAACTCTGAATTGATTCCAGTTCATAGTGTCTAAAGGCAAAGGAAACACATAGACCTTCAGTACAGAATTAAACAGTAGGTTTCTAATAGGTGCCAGAGCCCTTAGCAGAAGTTGCAAATGCCACACAATTCTAGACAGCAGATCAACCTGTTGTAAAAAGCAACAACAACAAATTGAGTCGAAGTTATGATGTGGACCAAGAGAAAGCAACTTGAAAAGTATTTTGTCTGGAGAAAATTCTTATCATTAGCCACCAAATGTTAGGCAAGCGTTTACTAAATACTTATTGTATGGAGGCACTATAGTAAATGCTGTAGATTCAAAGAAAGACAAAAGTAGTCCCTGACCTCAAATAGCTCATATTTTAATGGAGAAGGTAACATGTAAAAAGTTAAATACATCCAAAATATATGCAGAAATAATTGAAGACAATTATAGAGGGAAAAGTACGACTTGAAAAAAATCTTCTGCTAGAAATAGAAATGAGAAGGAAAATCCTTTCAGACATGAAGGACAGCCAATGCAAAGGCATAGAGATTGGAGAGGTAGTATAATGTGCAAGAAATAGCAAGGAAGCTGATATAGCTCTCAAAGTCATGTCAGAAGACATTGAGGTAATAGCATGATAATAATCTTTTGTCATCTCTAAGAAAAGTAATTTCTTGCAAATTAAGACAGCTCTGAGATACCACTATATACCTGTCAGATTGGCTAAGATGACAGGAACAAATAATGATGAATGTTGGAGGGCATGTGGGAAAACTGGGACACTGATGCATTGTTGGTGAAGTTGTGAAAGAATCTAACCATTCTGGAGAGCAATTTGGAACTATGCCCAAAAAGTTATCAAACTGAGCATACCTTTTGATCCAGCAGTGCTACTACTGGGCTTATATCCCAAAGAAATACTAAAGAGGGGAAAGGGACCTGTGTGTGCCAAAATGTTTGTAGCAGCTCTTTTCGTAGTGGCTATGGAATATTATTGCTCTGTAAGAAATGACCAGCAGGATGAATTCAGAAAGGCTTGGAGAGACTTGCATGAACTGATGCTGAGTGAAATGAACAGAACCAGAAGATCACTATACACTTCAACAACAATACTGTATGAAAATGTATTCTGATGGAAGTGGATATCTTCAACATAAAGAAGATCCAACTCACTTCCAGCTGATCAATGATGGACAGAAACAGCTACACCCAGAGAAGGAACACTGGGAATTGAATGTAAAATATTAGCACTACTGTCTATCTACCCAGGTTACTTATACCTTCGGAATCCAATACTTAACGTGCAACAAGAAAATTGGATTTACACACATATATATTCTATCTAGGTTATACTATAACACATGTAATGTGTATGGGATTGCCTGTCATCTAGGGGAGGGAGTAGAGGGAGGGAGGGGAAAATCTGGAAAAATGAATACAAGAGATAATGTTATAAAAAAAATTACTCATGCATATATAATGTCAAAAAATTTATAATTATAAAATTAATAAAAAAATAAAAGTCATTTCTAACCATAAGTGAGATTTCAAAGGCTAAGACAGAATCATAAGAACTGGGATATTTCCCTGCTATGGGATATGGAATGCTTCTCTTTCACTCCATCGGGTAAACTATTATGTAATCTTGCAAAGCTTTCCCTTTATAATGGAAAAGAAAAAGTAAATCACATGAGAAAGTATAGGTAGACATTTGGAGATCAGAAACAAAGAGAAATAAGATGAATGGTTAAAGCTAATTTTTTATTGAAAGTTGATTTACATTACATCATACCATTACATATTATACCATACCCATTTGTTAAGTGCCTATCATGAACCTGGCATATTAATAATAATGAGTTTCCTAGTTATAACTTTTCAAGGGTGAGTTTGAAGGAGTGGGAGGGATAATGGAGAGGGGACTCAAATCAAAGGAGTGTTGAGAAATGAAGTTAGATTCTCTTCTGTTGGCTTCCTTCTACCTAGCTTAGAGTTATTAAATACAGACAGCTGAAGAAACTATTCTCTAAGACACAATAGCCAGTGACTATAGTAAGTTATTGTTTGATAAACCCAAAAAATTCCAGCTTCAGGGATAAGAACTCACTATTTGACAAAAATTTCTGAGGAAACTGGAAAATAGTAGGCATTGACCAACATCTTCTATCTTATACCAAGACAAGATCAAAATGGGTTCATGATTTAGTCACAGGGGGTGATATGATAAGCAAATTAGAAGAGCAAATAATAGTTTACCTGTCAGATATTTAAAGAATAAAGGAATTTATACCAAACAAAATCTAGAAATACAAAATGAAAAATTTTGATTATATTAAATTAAAACGTTTTCTTAAAAACAAAACCAATGCAGTCTAGGTAAGAGGGAAACAGGAAGATGGGGAAAAAATGTATATCCAGTGTTTCTGATAAAGGCCTCATTTCTAAAATATATAGAAAATTGAGTCAAATTTATTAGAATACAAATTGTTCCCCAACTGCTAAATAATCAAAGGCTATGAATAGGCAGTTTTCAGATGAAGATATTAAAGTCATTTATAATGATTTGAAAAAATGCTCTAAAACACAATTGATTAGAGAAATGCAAATTAGAACAACTCTGAGTTACTGCCTACCTGTTAGATTAACTAAGATGAAAGGGAAAAAATGATAAATGTTGGAGAGGATGTGGAAAAACTGGGATACTAATATAGTATTGATGAAGTTGTGCTGATCCAGCCATTCTGGAGAGCAATTGAGAACTATGCTCAAAAGGCTATAAAAATGTGCATACTCTTGATCTGTCAGTTCCATTATTAGATCTATATCCCAAATAAATCCAGAAAGAAGAGAAAGAAGCCCTCATGTACTCAAAAAAGTTTGTGGCAGTTTTTGTAATGGGCAAAGTACTAAAAATTGCCCATTAATTTGGGGGAAAGAATAATTTATAGTATATGAATGTAATGGAAGACTGTTATTCCATAGGAAATGATGAGCAGGCTCATTCCAGAAAAGCCTGGAAAGACTTACATGAATTGATGCTGAATGAAGTGAGCAGAATCAGGGCAACACTGTACATGATAACAATGATGCATGATACATGATGCTCAACTATGTGATAGACTTAGTTCTCAGCAATAGTGAACTAAGGTAATTCCAATAGATTTGGAATAGGAAATGCCATTTGCATTCAGAAAAAAAAACTACAGACTTTTTGTTTTGTTTTGGTTTGTTTTTTTTTTTTGTTTGTTTTTTTCTTGTAGTTTTCCCCTTTTGTTCTGATTTCTCTTTCACAATATAACTAACATGGATTTATATGTTTAAAATGATCATTTATGTATAACCTATATCAGATTGCTTATTGTCTTGGGGAGGGAGAAGATAAAGAAAGAAGGTGGAAAATGTAGAACTTAAACCCTTACAAAAAATCAGTGTTGAAAACTATCTTTACTTGTAATTAGAAAAAAAAAAACAAAAAAAAAAAAAAAAAAAAAAAAAAACACTATTAAGTGAAAAACAAACCACACTATTTTACAGTCTTGAGGAAAACTGACAATGCTTTCCTAAATGGTTTCAGATCTTAGTTCCATAATTAAACATGGCTAACAATAATTTGCCAAAGTAGTTAGCCAAATGATTTTAGAGTCTTTTTCTTCAGTATAAAGTCTGTTAGTCTCCTATCTATTTTAAGTGAAAAGATTACATACATATATATATATATATACATATCTATATATACTTATTCCACAGATTATTAAGGAGGGTGAAATAAAAGAATAGAAATAATAATTCAAGAAGAAAACAAAGAAAAAACACAAAGAGGCAAAGTTTAAATATAAGCTATAACAGGTGACCTGGTTGGCATTCAAATAACATGGACAATTCATCAGAGCTGCACTCTCTACAGTAGAATTTGAATATTTGGCATTAGCTCAAGAAAGTACAGCAGTGTTCAGAAACTCAACTTTCCAGATAATCCTCAGATTCTTCCTAAGACAATTCAAATAGAAGTCATTCAGTTTCTTGACATGTAATTGGTATACTGTCCAGGTTTCATAGGCAGCACAAGCAGATTTAAGATCTGTACAATAGTTCTGTACTCCTAAACTTTGAGAAGCAGTCTAATACCTTTTCTATCCCACACTTTGCTTCAAAGACTCCAAAATACTGAACTAGCTCTGGCAATGTATATTTTAACTTTATCTAACTATATATCCCTTGAAAGTATACTGCCAAAGTAACTGAACTTGTTTACTACATTCTGAATTTTTCCACTTGCTATATATCCTATGGTTACACATATGGATGATATGTGGTGGTATCTAATAGAGAATGTTTCTTTTCTTCCTGTTAATTTTTTAGGCCAACATTAACAGAAGCAGTAGATAACTTATCCATACTTTGTTACATCTTACCCACAGAAGTTGCATTGAATGCATAATTACCTGTGAATAAAAAGTCATGTAACAACTCTCCTTCCATATCAGTCTTGACTTGTAGCCTTTTCAAGTTAAATAATGTACCATCAATGCAGTAATTGACCCTGATGACACTTTCATTCTCATTGAAAGCATCCAAAACTGTTGCTGAAAACATCATGAGAAAAGTTAAAGAAGTAAGCATAAAACTTCACTTCACTCTATTAGTGAATGGGGAAGTTTGATAGCATCATTCATTATCCAGAATCTAAGCTAGCATGCTGTCATGGAACTGATATGAAATGATGAACTTTTCCAAGCAACCAAATATTTCCATGATCTTCCACAAGCCCTCATGGCTGACATATCAAAGGTCTTAGTTAAATAAACAAATGTAGTTCATAGATCTCTGTTTTACTCTTGGTATTTCTTCTGAAGTTGAGAGGTTACAACTGCCATATTGACCACTCTTCAGCCCTTTCTGAAATTATACTGGCTCTCTGGTAGATGATCATTTTCCAGGTTAAGGATCATCATATTAAGGAATTTGGGGGAAAAAAAAATTGGCAATGACTGAGAGATATGCAATCCACCCAACCCCTCATTGAACAGGACAATCTATTTCTTCTACCCTTATTGAGATGGGCAGTGACGGTATCCTTAAACTAATGGTGGATAACCTCCTCTTGCCACATAACCTGAACAATTTCAGCCAGCAGGGGCAACTAAATGGTGCAGTAGCTAGAAAACTGGCCCTGAAATCAGGAGGATCTCAGTTCAAATCCAACCTCAGACACTTTACACTTAGTAGCTGTGTGACCCTGGTCAAGTCACTGAACCCCAATTGCCTTGCCAAAAAAAAAAAAAAATCAGCTAGCTTTTATATGAGCAATGGACTTCCTGACTAATAAAATCTCAGGTGTAACAGAATCAGCATCAGGTGGCTTGTTACCTAAGAGAAATTACATGGCATTCAAAATGTCTTCTTCAGTTGGAAGTTTGGCTAAAGAATGGTTGACTTTAAACTGAAGTATATAGTCAATGGCTTGAGCACTGGCTGATGACAATCTGTAGAGAACACTATAGGGGCGGCTAGGTGGTGCAGTGGATAGAGCACCAGCCCTGAATTCAGGAGGACCCGAGTTCAAATCCTAGCTGTGTGACCCTGAGCAAGTCGCTTAACCCCAGCCTCAGAAAAAAAAAAAAAAAGAGAGAGAGAGAGAGAGAGAGAGAGAGAGAGAGAGAGAGAGAGAGAGAGAGAGAGAGAGAACACTATAGAAGTGTTCAACCCATTTCTCCTTGATTATGTCCTTATCAATAATCAGGCTCAATTTGTACTGAGTAGTTGAAATGCATCATAAGTCTTTGGCCCATAAAATATCCTTCAAGCTATCATAAAAGCACTTTGTATTGTTAATATCAGTGTAAAATTCATCTTCCTTCTTACTGAGCAAAGAATGCTGAATCTCTCTAAATTTCACTTTCACTTCCCTTTTGACTTAAATAGTGCCTTCTTAGGGAAAGATGAATTATCCTGCTGCCAAACTCTGTGGAGTTTTCATATTTCATTTAGAAGATTTTGTATTTTTCTATCATTTTCTTCAAACCAATCTTGATCTTTGCAAGTTACCTGGTCTGGATAAATAAATTTGGTTCAATACAACAAATCTTTGAAAGCTGCCCTCTTCTTTCCTGCTTAAGCATTATCAGCCATTCATTAGCTTAGTTTTCTCCCCAAATCAGTAATAAATTCTTCAAAGTCAGAGAACTTCTCTAATCTAATCTGTTGACATTAATTTTTCTGGTAGTTGTCTTTGCCTTGGGTCTCTGCTTTTGATGAATATGAATGTTTGACTTGGAGAGGTTTAGTCCAGGACACTACCACTTTGTTACTCTCATATTCTGCTAGTATCTTTTACTTACAATGATGTAATCTGTACAATGTCAGTGTTTGCTGTAGAGGTGCATCCATGATAGTTTATTACATTTAGGAAAACAGAAGACAATGTTGGACATAAGAAGGTCATAAAATGCACAACTCTATAGCAGTAAATGATCATTGCTATTACTGTCTCTGACTTGATTCCTCCTAATAATTCCTTGTCATGTCTAATATCATGGTATGTACCATGGCATTAATGTTACCTAGAATTGCAAGCATATCTTCTTTTGGCACATTGATTATGAGGGTTTCTGGGTCTTCATAAAATTTTGCTTTAATCTCATCAAGGTTTGTCATGGTTAGAACATATGACCTGAAGTGGCCAGTGTGGTACATTCCTAAAAGTGACAATCACATTTTATGAAGTTGTCATTCACTCTTTCTGGTAAGTATAAAAGCTTAATAACTAGATTCCTGCATCACTATAGCCTTTCCAGAAAACAAAACAAAACAAACAAACAAACAAAACTATGTATCCAACTCCAACTTTAGTAAATTGGCCTTGATTTGCCAGCCTATTTGGTTACAATATTTGTTCAATTCTCTCACAACAAGAGCTATTTATTTTTCAAGTGTATTGGATTTCTTGTTATCCAAAAGTGTAAATACATTTCATATACTAAGGGTGAACTCACCCTTCATCTTCACAAAAGTTATTATAATTTTTTTTTTGGGGGGGGGGTTGACCATAGTGTAGATTGTTAGGTGAACTAGGCAATTTTAGGGAACCTTTTCTAACCCATTTCTCATGTCAGGAGATGAGCTCATGTACCCTGAGGGCTGCCTAATCACATTGTTGATTTAGTCCAATGAGAAATCAACCTTATGGCCTGAGCTACTTATGTACAGGGTTTGATGAAAGCTCCCAGTACATCTGTATTTGCTGCTTCATAACCTGCTCATCTCTGTAGGATTCTGAGGTAGGTAAAGTAGTAAATTGTATGAATGATATCGTTTGAGGAAGTTAACTTTGAACTAATGAACTAATCTGTTGCCCTATTATATGATGAAATGATGACTCATGTCTGAAGTATAGCTATCATAGGACCTTATTCAAAAAGAACACAATAGCAAATAAACTATAGGGAGGCAAAAGAGAGAAGTCAAGAAATCTCAAAGCTCTTAGACTAGAATGATGAACTAGCTTAAATAATATAAACTTTATTAGAAATATGTGTTATCTTTTATATTTGGAATAAAAATATTAATTTCATAACCATCAGGGGAGAAGTGGCTTAGAAACATTTCATGAGAAAAAAAGATCTTTGGGGTTTTAGTGGAGTGAGATTTCCTTATGAAGTCATATAATAACAAAGCAAATACAAAAGAAAATGATAACACTATCATAGTTGCAAAAT
The DNA here is from genome assembly GCF_048593235.1 of Sminthopsis crassicaudata. NCBI lineage: Eukaryota > Metazoa > Chordata > Mammalia > Dasyuromorphia > Dasyuridae > Sminthopsis > Sminthopsis crassicaudata. Next base: position 318,845,087 of record NC_133617.1, on the reverse strand, counting down.
CATAATGTAGAAAATAAGTGGTGGCAGTGATGGCCCCACTATATATTATCTTCCCTGCCAAGATTATATCTGGGATTCTGCGTTCATTTCTGGACACCACATTAATATATATCCAGAAAACAATGACAAGGATGGTGAAAGAGAACATCCTTTACAAGGACTAAACAAAATAAGTATAGACATTTTAGCCTGGAAGGGAAGAGACTTTGGGCAGGGAAAGAATTAGTAATAATGATCTTCAAGCATTTGCTGACTTTTTATAGAGAAAAGAGATTTAACACTTTAGGCATGGTCCCAGAGGAAATAATAAGAATTAATGGGTCAAAGCAGTAAAGAAGAAAAGTTCGACAATTAAAATCGCCTTCCTAAAAATTAGAACTTCTTCAAACTAGAATTGATTGCCTAAAGATATATTTCATGTTTCCTCAACTTGCAGCCTGTTAAGGATATTCTAGAGAAAATTCTTATTAATGACCAGATTGTACTTGCTATCCTCTGAGGTTCATTCCTCTGAATCACTGGATTTGGATGTTGTGATTCTCACATTGTGACTAATCCTTATGTTTTTGAGAGAGCAGAAACTCTTTAGTAGTCTGTGTCTTTCTATGGAGGTCGCAAAAGGACCAAGAACTAGACAAATCTGGTCAAACTTCTTTTATAATGTAGGAGCAGTTCTAATATCAGATGTCAACTTGTTCAGTTTTGATATTGAAATGAAAAGTTGCAAGTCAATAGTTAACAAAAGGAAGCCTACTTTGCCCTAACCCAGCAAATATATTCAGGAAGGATACATTCACAAAATATATTCAGGAAGGATACATTCACACTTGTCTTTTCTGGATGTAGTTCTACCTCCTTCTACCCCTTTTGTTTCTATTTAGAAATCTGCCTGGTGATCAGGGGATGAAATATTATTTAAGAACATGGTAATTCACAAGGTCTTCAGAAATCCAAAAAGGTCAAGGGGCCTAGAATTCATCATGCTAGGACTTTTTTATTCCTTTCAATGACCAGGAAGATGCATCAGGAAACCTGAAGCTGACTAGGTCCAAAGATAATCTTTAGCTTTTTTTAGACCATGCTTCCTCCTCCTACTGTAGGTAAAAGGAAAGAAGGTGCTTCAGGGAAATATTGGTTCTAGCAGAGGATGACAATTGCTGATGAAAACTAGTACCAGATCAAGTTTTTGATTGATTTTATGATTCAGTATATCCTCCTTTCATTATTTGAATGTTTTGGCATTCAGGAAAGCATACTATCTCAGTTCATGTATAGAAGACCCTCAGTCTTCAGAACATCTCACAGCCTACTGAATTTTTATAAATTCATTACAGAAACAGAAGATGAATAACTTAAACAGTGCTTATGGGCATGCACCACTAACATGCTCAAAATACCCCTGTCACATAAGATTAATAGAATAATGGAGCTGGTAACCATATACTGAATTAATGGCTATTACATCTATTCTAAGCATTCATTAACTCAACCTTCTCCTTAATCCTGTGGTAATTCTATAAATATTCTGTTAGTTTCTGAATGATTTTTCTTCCCAATATTTGTCATGTCTTCCACTGATCTCTGCCCCAATGCTTCATTGTGGACATGACCCTGAACTCTGAAGAATTCTATCTTTGGAACATAAGGTCTAGTTTGTGCTTTAGAGTTGGAAAGGGTCTCTTACCATGATCAGAGAAATAGACTATATTATATGTACCTGTCACCTGAGCACCAACCAAGCTAAGTTTGGAGATGATCACAAGGTTGACTATAAGGTCAAGTAATGTGTGCCCTAATTGCTCTCTTAAATTATCCACTAAATCACGAAGGACTATGTTCTGTGTTAAGTGAAGGTAGTATGCATATTGTAAAAATCACAGATTCCAGAAGCACTAGTTTATCGCTCATTTTTACTATCACGAGTCTTGCTTAGAAAATTACTCAGGAAAGAATACAAATATGAAGTGCTATCTAAAATTTAGAAATAAATACTACAACTGAGAATGCCACAATTTAGATTGTAGTAGCATCTTTGAACAGAAGTACCAATAAGTATCAGAGCTGAGAAATCCACTTTTACAAAACGTGTTTCACAAACATAGGCCAACAATGTTTCCTCATTCAGTGAGAATTATATTCTATATATATATGACCTTTTGGTAGTGGTCAAGTGCTGAAAATAATAGTCACTAAAGAATTTCCCAGAAGAGACTTAAGTAGAAAAAAATTTTCTCTAAATCTCTGACCTAATAATACTACCTATACAAACTTATAGGGCAATCCTATTGATTGTATTGATAATGACAGTACATAATGAATGAAGACCTAGGGCTTAATAGTGATAGCCTATGATAAATGAATTAAATATAGGTCAGTAACATACTGTTCTGGTTTCACCCTTGCTAGGAAAATCAGAGTCAATCCCAGAAGATTTACTTGTAGTACAGTATTATGCTGTAATTTATATATATATATATATACATATATCATATTACATATAATATATAGTATTACACTGTAATATTTTACTGTACAAACATATCTTTGTGAAAGCACAAGTAAACTTTTTTGAAATTTTATGTAAAAATCATGCCAGATTTACTGGCAAACAGAAACTTAATGAAAAATGAAAAACCTTCTAAAATTGGTGGAAGGGGAGGTTGAACTACAGGGAAATGAAAGAGAAGGAAAATGCAATTAATAAATCATATTTGAAAAGAAATCTGAGAGTTTGAAGTTCACAAGGAAGAATATTAGGGCACATTGTCTGAAACAGATACTGAAGACAATACCAATAGTTTAAATTTGCAGAACTGACAAGCCCCTCCCTGATGCTCATTTTTTTTTAAATTCTGAGAATCTCAATCTGGAATTATGCCCAAAAAGTTATCAAAATGTGCATACCCTTTGACCCAGCCATACTACTACTGGGCTTATACCCCAAGGAACTACTAGAGAAGGGAAAGGGTCCTGTATGTGCCAAAATGTTTGTGGCAGCCCTTTTTATAGTGGCTAGAAGCTGGAAGATTAATGGATGTCCATCAATTGGAGAATGGTTGGGTAAACTATGGTATATGAATGTTATGGAATATTATTGTTCTATAAGAAATGACCAACAGGAGAAATACAGAGAGGCTTGGAGAGACTTACATCAACTGATGCTGAGTGAAACGAGCAGAACCAGAAGATCATTATACACTTCAACAATAATACTGTACGAGGATGTATGCTGATGGAAGTGGATTTCTTCAACATAGAGAAGAGCTAATCCAATTCCAATTGATTAATGATGGACAGAACCAGCTACATCCAGAAAAGGAACACTGGGAAATGAATGTAAACTGTTATTTTTACCTTCTGAATCCAATTCTTCCTGTGCAACAAAAAATTCGGTTCTACACACATATATTGTATCTAAATTATACTGTAATATATTTAACATATATAAGACTGCTTGCCATCTGGGGGAGGGGGTTGGGGGAGGAAGGGAAAAAATCTGAATAGAAGTAAGTGCAAGGGATAATGTTGTAAAAAATTACCCATGCATATGTACTGTCAAAAAATGTTATAATTATAAAATAAAATAAAAAATTAAAAAAAAAAAATTCTGAGAATCTCATAATGATCACATAAGTAGAAATGACTTACCCTCAGTCACAGCTAGTAAATGTCCCAGGAAGGATTTAAACTCGTTTTCTTTATTCCAAGTCCAGTATTCTTAACTACTGCTCCACCTAGTTTCCTAGCTTAAACAATCTATACTTTTAAAAAGAAATATTTCAACATTCTCAACAATTAGTAATGTCATCACTACGTTACTGCTACTATAATTCTAATGAGGAAAGTCATTTATTCCACAACCCACAGTAGGAAGTCATTATTCTTTTTTGATAATTCCAACTGATTGTTCCATGTTAGGGGTCAATTGGGGTGAAAAAATTATAATATGTCATCCACATGGCAGTTCTTCAGATATGTATGACAGGCTTTGGGAGCAGGCTGATAGTCAAATGGAATATCCAGACACTGTCTGTATAAGCTTCTGGGAAATGTAATCCAGACCATTGACCAGAGAATGGATGTTGCAGAATGGACTTGGAGTTTAGATGCCATTGATTCTGGAAGGGGTTGGCGGAAGGTAGGAATTGTTATGGTAGCAACCTACTAGTGGCTTTTGGGTGTTATGGGAGCCACCTGCTAGAGGCTGCTGGGTATCTAATTATGACCAGCAAAATATTCTCTTCATGTGAGAGGATGATGATACAAGAAGACTAAGAGGCAGTTACATTCATTCTCTGACCTCTCTCCTCTTCACTCTTGCCTCCAGTTTATTTCATTCCCAATTACCAAGCAACATTTGCATCAATAAAGACTGATTTGCAGTTCCTTCAAGTTTGCTATGATTCACAGTTGTGGAGGCTTTTGCATTTAGGTGTGCACTTCTTAACAGGAGTGCTGATGGAGGGAGAGAGGGGGAGACTGACAGATCCTGAGCAAGGGACTCAATTGGAATCTATGAAGGGCATGGAAATGAAAACTGAATAGAAAGAAGGATTTTTAAGCAACCAGGACTTTGATGAGAGGTGTACCAAGAAAAGACTAAGGCTGGTTGAATTTTTGAATCTTGAAGATTGAGAAAGGCAGGTTTCTTAACTCCCCCCACTCCAATATACCCTTTCTTTCCTTGCCCAGGACAGCAGAGATTTATTCCAAATTTTATCAATGTTTTAACCTGTACATAATTCCTAATTTACTTAACAATTTAATGATGGCTAATGCCAGATTTTAAAAATATATCCATTGGCCTTTAATTACTTTGAGTCCTATATGCCCTAATGATGAGGTGTGAGAATTGAGGGTAAGAGATCCCCTCTGTTCGATGCCCAGATCCTTTGGGAAAGAATTCACAAACCTGAAATCTGTATGGCAAAAGGGAATTTATTTTCACTAAGAAGATAGCTTTCTTAGTGAGCAAAGAATCCTGGCAGGATAGTTTTGCAGAGATGGGTTTGCACAGAGAAGAAAATATCATTATTAGTGGGCCTTCCTGATTAGGAATTAGCAAAGATTCGGGGTTCAGTCACCTTTTGTTTAGTTTTCTGAGACTTTTTTGGGGTTTTCCCATTCCCCCCAGCAGGGAGCAATTTGAGGGACTAATTTCCAATTCAATAGAGGTTGGTAATGCCCCTGGCCAAGATCTCCAATTGAATGAGACCATTTAACTTGGGAAGGGTGTTGTCTGGGAAAGGTGTTTGAGGCTCAGGAACACCCTTCCCCCCAAAAGGGGGATGCAGTTTCAGGGACCCCCAAAGGTTAAAGGGAACTCAATTTATACCATTTTCCTCCAAAAGATCTCAGTTTATATCACTAATCTGCAGAGGTGGGAACTACTAAATAAAATCAAATGAATAGCTTCTTGTATACAGAGATTTAACAAAAGGACAAAGGTTCAAATCCTAGTCCAAAGGTACACCCTTTCTCCAGGCTCTGGGCTGGAATCAAATGAAAGACTTTCAATTAGTTTTGATTGGCTAATAACTTTTATAATCTCCCAAATAGCATAGATAAATTAAATAAAGTGAATCCAATCCATTTCATTTGCCCTAGGCAATGCTTGGACTTTGAATAAGCAGATATAAGTGGTGAGTGAAGGTTTAAAAAGCAGAAAACTTCTCTCTGGAATAAAAACTTGGACAATTTTTCTGCTGCTTTATATATAAAGAAAAAGTCATGGCCAGGATCATTTTAGGGAGAAGTTAGGAAAAGTAGGGTTTGGCTTTCCATCCAAAGCTAATAAAGCAAGTTTGGTAGTGAAATTAACCTTATTACATACTTAAAAATAAACATTCTCCTCTCCTACTTTTTTTTTTCCCTTTTCAGGCTAAATACCACCATTTTCTTTTGTGCTCTTAGCAAAATGACTCATTGAGATATTGCACACCACCCTCCCAGTTTGAAGGTTAGGGAAAATGTTTTGTCATTGTAGTGCTCTTTATGGAAGACTGAGTACAGAGGCAGCAAACTTTTTTCCCTTAGTGCCTCTTCTCTCCGGGGATAGCACTACTTACTGGGAGGAGGGAGGAGAAGGGCTGGAAGATAAGATTATAGATCCCAAAACTCAAAACTTAAAATGGATTTATGATCTCATGGCATTCTGGAGTTTCTTCCAATCCTCCACTTTACAACTTGTTTTCCCAAATGTTGACTAAAAGTAAAGCACTCTATACCCATGAATCTAAACAACAGCCATCTGTTTTTTATAATTTTTTTAATTATCACAATATGTAATCAATTCCTCAACCCTCTCACCTCACCTCCTTCCATTTAAATGTCCTGATAAGACTCTACCCTGAGGCCAAACTAAGGCAAAGTAAGCCCTTTCTAGAGCTGCTCATTCACTTTGATACAATAATTATTATTCTTATGTTGTTGCAATAAGTTATAACGATATGTCAGGCCTCTGGAACAAAAGTCACTAAGACTTAATATCCCTTTTTTCCTACAATTTAAACTCATCTTGGTATAAAAATCAATCATTAGAAATACAGAAAATAATTACATTCTGGAATTGCTCTTGCTGAAACTTCAAACTCTTAACTGAACTATAATTTGGAGGTTTATAATGAGATAATAAATATTGGTTACAAATTGTGATGTCAAATTAGTTTATATACCATAGATTTGTACCAACCAGAAAGTAAATAAACAAAAAGTCTCCTTCCTTTTTTTAAATCTTTGTTTATCTTTGCAATCTCTATTTAGACAGCAGAGACAATTATCTTAGCAAGATATCCTGTATTAGCAGGGGCCTGGGATCTTACTAGTTTATCTCCATTTTGTAAGAAGCGGAAGATTGAGGGCTAGAGGGAAGGGAGGGAATCCTTCAGTGAGTATTTCTTCTTATTTGCCTGAATGAATATCATTAGGAATTTCCCTAGCAATCCTGATTTTAATAAGGAGGTGGGCCAAGAGTTCACATTTTCTCCCGCTCCACACACTACTGGTGGAGACAAATTTAATCTTCAGGTGGGTAGATTCCTACAGTTTTCTTGAAATCTAGAGCAAATGGCTTTCAATTGTGTCTGACCTGTCCCTCTTTGATATTTAAAAAAAGAACACTAAATGGTTTATGAAACTTAATTTCTGCTAGGAAGCTTTGATTAGGAAAACATAATCCATTTAAATGAGGCTTTTACTGGCTTTGGTCTCCCTTTTATAGGCCTGGTCACCCCAAATACTGATGAAAGGAATAGCAAAAGCAAAGGGTCATATCCCTTAGTAAAATATCAATGCTAAACTATGATTTGTGAAACTGTGTTATTTGAGATGAAAATCTCTTGGGACTGTAATATGAAATCATTGCAAGTTTGAAAGATGATTACGTCAATAATATATCATTTGAGGAAAATGTCACAAGTTGCTCAAAGGAAGTATGACCTGAAACTCCTATAGATGAATGTTTGTGCCTAGAAAAGGTTGGGGAGATTTTCTTGACCCAGTTTCCCCACTGTGATATTTCCTTTCTGAATAGGAATGATTTCCATCCGATTAATCCTGAGCCTTGCTGTAGAGGGTGGAACTTTGGAGAAGTATACTTGAAACAAGATGTTAACTCAGGTGGAATTGATAATACAATGGTTATCTAGTATACATATACTTAGTTGATGTAATTGTAATAGGGTGTTTAAACTGAGAACAAAGTCAGCCACAGACAATCTATCTTTGATTATCCTCATGGTGGGTCTCTTGCCTACTGCACTATGGGGGAGATTGGCAGACTGGTAGATTGCTGGAAGAAACAGGCCACAATCAGACTGTGAGACTGCTGGAAGAGACTGTGGAGCAGACTAGTTTAGACTGGGAAACTGAAGGAGACAGTAAAGACGCTGGACTTTATTCCTGACTATTCTCATAGTGATTATTCTGCTGAGACCAAGGCTGGTCCAAAGGCCCTCCAGAAAGCTAGCCTGAACATTACACCTTGCTATAAATATTCTGTGGATGAAGTGGTACTTTACTAATAATTGATTGCTCCAAATAGTAAATATGACTCATAAGTGAAATCAAACAAAAAAAGAATATTTTATTATACCTATGTTAAATTATTCTGTGCCCTTTAAGCCTGTAGTATAAGTTTTGATGCTGATATAACTAGGTCATTGCTTCTCCCTGATGTGAACTTTTAGCTTACTCTCTTCCCTTATCAGGAAGAAACCCATCTGGCTATTATCAGGTATAACAGAGTCCCAGACTATCCTATTTGTATAGAATAATTTGTAAGGATTTAACTATCAGTCTCCATTGTTTATCCCTTAAAACCTTTGGGGATCTTTAAACAATCTTTGAGATATTGATGAGCATATCTTTAGACAGGTCTGGTATGTGGTCTACCTGATGCATTCTATCTGCATCTTCTTTGATCCCTTCCTCTGAGCTAACAAATTCTTCCCTCATACTTCCCCTCCTTCCCTGAGAAAGCTCCAAGGTTAATTTCCCTATCAAAAATGTGCATATGATGAAGATTTTTGATAAGTCCCTTCTAAGAGTAAGCTCTTTATGAGGTACTTTCTTTCTCTTCCTCATAATGCCTGCTTTTTAATGTCATCTTTCTCCTTACTGTCACTAACTTTGGTTAACTACTACCATTAAACTCTTCTATGGATCTAACCTGCCAGTCAATGGTATATTCCTTTAAGGGATTTTTTCAAACTCCTTTCCTTGGTAACCCTATTGCTCTCTTAAATCTATTTTGTACTTGCCACTCCTAGTGACAATTTTACCTCTTCATTTTATCTGTAATCATAATCTCTTCTAAATAAACCTCCTTTTGACAAAGAAAATAACCATTGTGAATTTGTCACATGTTTATTTCAAAATAGGAATTGCTACCCTGACTTCATTATTGCTATCATTGCAAACCTTTCTAAACAGGGAAGGTAAAACTAATTTTTTTTTTTTTTTAAATACATGAATCTTGTTTCAATACTGCAGATCACCTCTGTACTGCTATATTAATATACAAGTTTGAAAGATCTGAATTATTACAATCTGAATTTGTAGGTAACTTAGTAAATTAATTCTTTTTTTTTTTTTTTTTTTTTTTTTTTTATAATAGTTTTTTTTATTTTCAAAATGCATAGTTTTCAACATTCACTTTTTTTTTTTTTTAATTTTTTTTATTATATATATATATATTTTATAATATTATCCCTTGTATTCATTTTTCCAAATTACCCCCCCTCCCTTATTCCCTCCCCCCGACGACAGGCAATACCATACATTTTACATGTGTTACAATATAGTCTAAGTACAATACATGTGTGTGAATATCATTTTCTTGTTGCACAATAAACATTAGAATCCGAAGGTACATGCAACCTGGGCAGACAGATATTAGTGCTAACAATTTACATTCCCCTCCCAGTGTTTCTTCTCTGGGTGTATCTACCTCTGTCCATCATTGATCAACTGGAAGTGAGTTGGATCTTCTTTATGTTGAAGATTTCCACTTCCATCAGAATACATCCTCATACAGTATCGTTGTTGAAGTATACAGTGATCTTCTGGTTCTGCTCATTTCACTCAGCATCAGTTGATTTAAGTCTCTCCAACCCTCTTTGTATTCCTCCTGCTGGTCATTTCTTACTGAGCAATAATATTCCATAACTTTCATATACCACAATTTACCCAACCATTCTCCAACTGATGGACATCCATTCATCTTCCAGTTTCTAGCTACAACAAAAAGAGCTGCCACAAACATTTTGGCACATATATGTCTCTTTCCGCTCTTTAGTATTTCTTTGGGATATAATCCCAGTAGTAGCGCTGCTGGGTCAAAGGGTATGCACAGTTTGATAACTTTTTGGGCATAATTCCAGATTGCTCTCCAGAATGGCTGGATTCTTTCACAACTCCACCAGCAATGTATTAGTGTCCCAATTTCCCCACATCCCCTCCAACATTTGTCATTATTTGTTCCTGTCATCTTAGCCAATCTGACAGGTGTGTAGTGGTATCTCAGAGTGGTCTTAATTTGCATTTCTCTGATCAGTAGTGATTTGGAACACTCTTTCATGTGAGTGGATATAGTTTCAATTTCTTCCTCTGAGAATTGTCTGTTCATATCCTTTGACCATTTATCAATTGGAGAATGGTTTGGTTTCTTATAAATTATGGTCAGTTCTCTATATATTTTGGAAATGAGACCTTTGTCAGAACCTTTGTTTTTAAAAATATTTTCCCAATTTGTTACTTCCCTTCTAATCTTGTTTGCATTAGTATTATTTGTACAGAAACTTTTTAGTTTGATGTAATCAAAATCTTCTATTTTGTGATCAATAATGATCTCTAGTTCTCCTCTGGTCATAAATTCCTTCCTCCTCCACAAGTCTGAGAGGTAGATTATCCTCTGTTCCTCTAATCTATTTATTATCTCTCTCTTTATGCCTAAATCATGGACCCATTTTGATCTTATCTTGGTATATGGTGTTAAGTGTGGATCCATATCTAATTTCTGCCATACTAATTTCCAGTTTTCCCAACAGTTTTTTCCGAATAATGAATTTTTATCCCTAATGTTGGAATCTTTGGGTTTGTCAAAGATTAGATTGCTATAGATGTACCCTTTTTTGTCCTTTGTATCTAATCTGTTCCACTGATCTACCGGTCTATTTCTTAGCCAATACCAAATGGTTTTGGTGACTGCTGCTATATAATATAGCTTTAGATCAGGTACACTTAGACCACCTTCCTCTGAGTTTTTTTTCATTAGTTCCCTTGCAATTCTTGACCTTTTATTCTTCCATATGAATTTTGTTGTTATTTTTTCTAGGTCATTAAAATAGTTTCTTGGGAGTCTGATTGGTATAGCACTAAATAAATAGATTAGTTTGGGGAGTATTGTCATCTTTATTATATTCGCTCGGCCTATCCAAGAGCACTGAATGTCTTTCCAATTATTTAAATCTGATTTTATTTTTGTGGCAAGTGTTTTGTAATTTTTCTCATATAATTCCTGACTTTTCTTTGGTAGATGGATTCCCAAATATTTTATATTATCAACATTTGTTTGGAATGGAATTTCTCTTTGTATCTCTTGCTGTTGCATTTTGTTAGTGATATATAAAAATGCCGAGGATTTATGTGGATTTATTTTGTATCCTGCCACTTTGCTGAAATTTTGAATTATTTCTAGTAGCTTTTTAGCAGAGTCTTTGGGGTTCTCTAAGTATACCATCATGTCATCTGCAAAAAGTGATAGTTTAATTTCCTCATTTCCTACTCTAATTCCTTGAATCTCTTTCTCGGCTCTTATTGCCGAGGCTAGCGTTTCTAGTACTATATTGAATAGTAATGGTGATAGTGGGCAACCTTGTTTCACTCCTGATCTTACTGGGAAAGGTTGCAGTTTATTTCTATTGCATATTATGCTTACTGACGGTCTTAAATATATACTCCTGATTATTCTAAGGAATAATCCATTTATTCCTATACTCTCAAGAGTTTTTAGTAGGAATGGATGTTGGATTTTGTCAAATGCTTTTTCTGCATCTATTGAGATGATCATATGGTTCTTATTAATTTGATTATTAATATGGTCAATTATATTAATAGTTTTCCTAATATTAAACCAGCCCTGCATTCCTGGAATAAATCCTACTTAATCATAGTGTATTATCTTGGAGATGATTTTCTGAAGTCTTTTTGCTAATATCTTATTTAAGATTTTAGCATCAATATTCATTAAGGAGATTGGTCTATAATTTTCTTTCTCAGTTTTCGATCTACCAGGTTTAGGTATCAGTACCATGTCTGTGTCATAAAAGGAATTTGGTAGGACTCCTTCATCCCCTATTTTTTCAAATAATTTATATAACATTGGGGCTAATTGTTCTTTAAATGTTTGGTAGAATTCACATGTGAATCCATCTGGCCCTGGGGATTTTTTCCTGGGGAGTTGATTAATAGCTTGTTCTATTTCTTTTTCTGAAATGGGACTATTTAAGCAATTTATCTCCTCCTCTGTTAATCTAGGGAGCCTATATTTTTGGAGGAAGTCATCCATTTCACTTAAGTTATCAAATTTATTGGCATAAAGTTGGGCAAAGTAACTCCTTATTATTTCTCTAATTTCCTCTTCATTGGTGGAAAGATCCCCCTTTTCATTTGTAAGACTATCAATTTGATTTTCCTCTTTCTTTTTTTTGATCAGATTTACCAAAGGTTTATCTATTTTATTGGCTTTTTCATAAAACCAACTCTTGGTTTTATTTATTAATTCAATAGTTTTTTTACTTTCAATTTTATTGATTTCTCCTTTTAATTTTTGTATTTCGAGTTTAATTTTTGGTTGGGGGTTTATAATTTGGTCTTTTTCTAGCTTTTAAGTTGTAAGCCCAATTCGTTAATCTTCTCTTTCTCAATTTTCTTCAAATAAGCCTCTAAAGATATAAAATTTCCCCTTATTACCGCTTTAGCTGCATCCCAAAGATTTTGATATGATGTCTCATCATTATCATTATCTTGGGTGAAATTGTTAATTGTTTCTATAATTTGCTCTTTCACCCAATCATTCTTTAAGATGAGATTATTCAGTTTCCAATTACTTTTTGGTCTATTTACTCCTAACTTTTTACTGAATGTAGCTTTTATTGCATTGTGATCTGAGAAGAAGGCATTTATTATTTCTGCCTTCCTACATTTAATTTTGAGATCTTTATGTCCTAGTATATGGTCAATTTTTGTATAGGATCCATGAACTGCTGAGAAGAAAGTATATTCCTTCCTATTGCCATTCAGTTTTCTCCAAAGGTCTATCATACCTAGTTTTTCTAATGTTCTATTTACTTTTTTAATTTCTTTCTTGTTTGTTTTGTGGTTTGATTTGTCTAAATCTGAGAGTGCAAGGTTGAGATCTCCCACTATTATAGTTTTACTGTCTATTTCTTCTTGCAGTTCTCTTAACTTTTCCTTTAGAAAGTTAGATGCTATACCACTTGGTGCATATATGTTTAGTATTGATATGGCTTCATTATTTATGCTACCTTTCAGCAGGATATAGTTTCCTTCCTTATCTTTTTTAACGAGATCTACTTCTGCTTTTGCTTGATCTGAGATAAGGATAGCTACCCCTGCTTTTTTGGGTTTACCTGAAGCATAATAGGCTCTGTTCCAACCTTTTACCTTTACTCTGTATGTATCTCCCTGCTTTAAGTGTGTTTCCTGTAGGCAACATATTGTAGGGTTCTGCTTTTTGATCCAATCTACTATCCGTCTCCATTTGATGGGATCGTTCATCCCATTTACATTTACAGTTAAAATTACTAATTCTGTATTTCCTGCCATCGTATTATCCCCAGATTATGCTTTTTTCCCTTGACCCCCCTGATCCCCCTCCCCGATATTTAATTTACAGACCCCCCTTGTGACGCGCAACCCTCCCTCTTTTTTTTTTTTTTTTTTTTTTTAGGATCCCTCCCCCCTCCCTCCAAGTCCCTTCACTTATTCCCCTTTTCCTTTTCCCTTTTCCTCTCCCTCCTTTTAATGAGGTGAGAGAAAATTCTCTGAAAAACAAATATGTTAATTATTTACTCTTTGAGCCTCTTCTGATGAGAGTAAGATTCACACAATAATTCTCCCCCTCACTAAGTTCCCTCAGATATGGTGTATTTTCTATGTCTCTTCCTGGGATGTAGTTTCCCTCTTTTTATCACTCCTTCCCCTTTTTCTGAACCGACCTCCTTCCCTTTACTACACCCCCCCTTTTTTTCTTTTATATCAGTAAAATCAAATTATCCTTGAGTATTTTTTATATACCCACAACAGAGTTACAGTTCTCAAGGGTTCTGTGTACCTTTTTCTGTTTCTCTTCAGTCTTGTGGATGTAGATCAAATTTTTTGTTTAAGTCTGGTTTTTTTCTTAGAAACATATAGAATTCCTCTGTTTCATTGAATGACCATCTTCTTCCGTGGAAAAAGATGCTAAACTTAGCTGGGTAGTTCATTCTTGGTTGCAGTCCTTGATCTTTTGCCTTTCGGAATATCAGGTTCCAGGCCCTTCTATCTTTTAATGTGGAGGCAGCCAGATCTTGGGTGACCCTTATTGTGGCACCTTGGTATTTAAATTGTTTTTTTCTAGCTGCTTGCAGGATTTTCTCCTTTGTGTGGTAATTCTGCAGCTTAGCCACAATATTCCGTGGTGTTCTTTTTTTAGGGTCTATTTCAGAAGGAGTTCGATGAATTCTTTCCACATCTACTTTCCCTTCTGTTTCTATTATCTCTGGACAGTTCTCTTTGATAATTTCCTGTAAAATAGAATCTAGGCTCTTTTTTTGGTCATAGTTTTCTGGAAGTCCAATAATCCGCAGATTATCTCTCCTAGATCTATTTTCCAGGTCTATAGATTTTCCCAGTAAGTATTTGACGTTGTTCTCCAGCTTCTCATTTTTTTTGTTTTGTTTGACTGATTCTTGGGTTCTCTGTGAATCATTCATTTCTATTTGTTCCATCCTGACTTTTAAGGAGTTATTTTCTTCTTTCACAGTTTTTAGTTCTTTTTGTAAATGCCCAATTTCGTTTTTAAATGAATTATTTTGCTCTATTGAATTTTTTTCCATTTCCCTAATTTTTTTTTTTTGAGAATTATTTTCTTTTTCCAATTCAGAAATTCTATTTTCTTGAGACTTTTTTATCTTTTCCAATTCAGAAATCCTACTTTCCTGTGTTTTTTTAACCTTTTCTAATTCACTAATTTTGTTTCCCTGCATCTCCTGTGAATTCTTTATTTTTTCCAACTCCAATTTCAGGACGTTGTTATTCTCTATCATAACTTCCCTTTCCTTGCCCCATTTTTCTTCGATCTCCCTCAATTTCTTAAGAGCTTCTTCTAGGAGAGAGTTATGTGATGGGGGGCAGGAATCGTTCCCCTTTAGGTTGTTATCTTCTGAATCTTTGCTGTTAACTTCCTCGGGGTTGGGTACCCGCTCTTTCTCTGTATAGAAGGAATCTATAGTTTTTCTAGCTTTTTTGCTCATACTTAAAAAATCTTTTGGGGTCTGTCTCTGGGGTAGGAAATTATTTACTTCTTTACCAGCTTCCTCCCAGACCAGATGGATGCAGCGGCCCCTGCGCCCGCGCTAAGAGAGAGCTCTGGGAGAGAGTTCCCCACCCCCTCCCTGGAAGCGCCTCAGAGGTGATTAGCACTGCTGTGCTTTGAGGGCGTAGAATAGTGAAGACAGCAAGAAGCTCAGCCTATGTGTCCGGGTGGGGAGTGGGTGTCTGCAGCAGGTGACGTGAGAAGCCCCTGCGCTCAAACTGGAAGTGTCTGCCAGAAACCGCGGTCCCTAGTTCAAAGGTTCCGCTTCTCTGGGACTTCCTGGAGCTGAGTTCCACTCCCTCCAGCTAAGCTAGGCAGTGTGTGTTGCCTTGGGCCGTATCCACCCACTTGTCAATCTCTTAACTATTCTCAGGTGGTAGCTGAGGCCACACCCCCTGGTGCCGAGTCTGCCGAGTCACCCCCAGGGTGGGGGGGGGGGAGAAATCTAATCTGAGTTTTAAAATATTTTGGCTTTCTCTTCTGAACTGCTAAATAATTAGCAGAGAAGAGCTAACAGCCTGTGCCAGATTCCTTTACCTCAGTGGCTTCTCTGATCCCAGAGCCCCTCCCAGCGCAATGGGCGCAGTGTGCCCCTACCCCACCGTCTGTGCTGGTCTTTCTTATTCCTCCCCTGAGAACTGACCTTTCCTGTTGAAACTCCAGATTCTCTTCAGCTGGTAAGTCGTGCTTCCAGTCCTTGTGGTATCTATCAGTCCTGAGCTAATTTTGAGACTTAATTTATCTAATTGGTTGTGAGGGAGTGAGGACGTTCACTGAGTAGTGTGTTTCTTCTCCGCCATCTTGGCTCCGCCCCCCAGTAAATTAATTCTTGAGCTTGTCATGTCCTTGCTAATATCTATATATTTATTTATAAGAAAGTCCTTGAAATA
Organism: Sminthopsis crassicaudata; assembly: GCF_048593235.1. Lineage (NCBI taxonomy): Eukaryota > Metazoa > Chordata > Mammalia > Dasyuromorphia > Dasyuridae > Sminthopsis > Sminthopsis crassicaudata. Next base: position 318,829,100 of record NC_133617.1, on the reverse strand, counting down.
TCTCAGAATAGCATGGTTATAATTAGGCAAAGATGAAGAAGTTTGTGGGAGAAAGATATGCATCTATTAATTACTAAGGGCAAGATCAGACACATTTTGTTTCAAGTAAAATAATTTCTATGTAATCAATTATCTTAGAGGAGACTAAATTATGATAAATCTTTTGTTACCTCATAAGGAAATCTGATTTAACTTAGGCTTGCTAGTTATTTTGGGGTTAATACCTCTATGTAGAGCATGTCTTGAAGTGCAGGCAATTTACATGTATATTGATCATTTAAGATATTTACTGTTCTGTGTATACAATCTGAGATTAAATACTTAGAATAGTTACACATATCACAATTCTTTTGCTATTTGTTATAATAAAAGCAAAATAAGCATCTTTTCTTTAAGTCCATTTGTTTACTAAATGAACCTAGATAAAAGTCATAATACTTATAAAGATTGTTGATAGGATATATTCATGTTTAGGATTAGATCCCAAAAATATCTCTCATTCATAAAGAGCAGAGTGAACAATTTTCATAAAACAACAAAAGCAATAAAATCAGATAATTATATATGTCAAATGTAAGTTATTCTAATGGTTTATACAGGTCTTTAGTATATTCAAATAAATTCTAAAAAAGTGTGTTTAGGACTTTGTAATAAATACATACATACATACATATATACATATATCACTATATATATAAACTATATTGTTTATATAGATATAGATATAATTATAAAACTATATTGTTCACCCTTTGCATAAATCAAGTATTTTCTGTTTCCTTGTTCTATGCTTAATTTTCAAAGTTTCAGAGTTCTTCCTTGTAAAGGGCTGAACTGAACAGATACACTTAACATAAGATAACCTAGCACTTAAGGCTAATTACCAATTGGACAATTCTCTATTAACATATGCTTGGAGGATGACCCTACTCAACTTTGTGCTGGCTTGATCTGTGGGTGTGGACAAAGAAGGGGAAGAGAGATCAGAGGGTGGAGTAGGACAAGCAGGATCATTCTTTGGTGATGGAGAGAGAGAAAGGAAATGTGTAGATTCCTATATCTAAGCCCCTGATGGCAACCCCAGAAGATGAAGAATAAAGACTTTTGCTTATCCTAACTCTGGCTGATTCTAAGATATTCAGGGTACTAACATGGTCACAACATTTCCTACTGTGGAACTTTAAAATATTTATTTTTTGAATTTCTTAGATATTTCAATGTAAAAATTTGCTAACATCACAAAGTAGTTATAGGTAACAAAATTAAAGTTTGTTTTTTCCCCTTTTATGAGATTAAATCTGAAATTTAAAAAATGAAATAAATGAATGCCAACCTTAAAAGTGCAAATAATAAAGGAGTCAATGCCAATTAGAAAAACAAAAACATTCTTAATCTTAATTTGCATGTCTGCTTTGGTGAATATTGAATCATTAACCAGAAGGGCTCATTTTACACATTAGATCCCCATTGACTCTTATTAGGATTCCTCTTTCAATCTATTTTTGCCAGTGCATCAGGTATATGGTTAAGACAAAGAAAGTAACATTAAGTGGTGTATAAAAACTTAAATTCTTTTAAATCTCAGGTGAACCATGGATTAGTAATGTGATGTTCTTTGTATGCTTTTCTTATTAATCATACTGGAACCATGAAATTTGGACTAGTTTTCATCACATGGACTAGTTATGCAAATACAGACACACACATACATACACAGAGAGAGAGACACAGATAGAGAAAGAAACAGAGACAGAGAGAGAGAGAGTATGTGTGTGTGTGAGAGAGAGAAAGAAAGAGAGAGAGAGAGACAGAGACAGAGACAGAGAGAGACAGAGAGAGGACAGACAGAATATCCTGTAACTTGCAGAGTTGAGCAGAATTGTCCTTGGAATTTCTGTGACTTGTAACCAGAGAAACAAATCATCAAGGAGCAGCCCACTTCAGAGATACCTTTAGAATGTGACTTATTCCAGAATGTCCAAAAATAATGTTGCCCAAGACCACACAACTACATTGAACTTCTGGGATCCAAGATGAAAAGTGTTGTTTTGATGGACTTTGGGAGTGGGTTACTAAGATACAGTGAAACTAGATGTTAGCTAATATTGATGACTATTATTGTATTATTTGGCTTTTTGTTTCATATCTATGTTTGCTGAGTTTGTTATTGTTCTTGTTGTTACCTTGATGACATGGAAATCTCTCCTCTAAAATTAGTCCATAGTTTTGTTATGACTTGTGCTATGATTAATCAATCTTGTTGTTCTTATAACTGTTAGGAGAAATTGTTACAAACCTACATAAGGTTCGGTAAATTAAAGCAGAGAAACAACTATCTATTCCAGGTGATTTTTGGTAGAATTCCTCCTCTTAGTTCACTTGGCTACTTAGAAACAGTTTCTGGGTGGAAGTTGTAAGTGGAAAAATATAGCTTTATCTAGGAAAAAAAACTTCCTGAGGACCAGAGAAATCCACATAGCATAATACTAGGTTTTTCTTTACTAATTATCTTCTTGGAAATGTTAGACAACTAAATATCACTCTAGATAAAGTACTAGGTATGCAGTTCAGGAAGATCTAAGCTCTGACCAGATGAGAATAATGACTATTACTTCTTTCACTTTCAATAACATACCTTTCTAAATGCAATTTAATATCAGTTTTATGGTTTTTCATGTCATGCTGTTAATTTATATTGAGATTGTAGTCCACTAAAATACCAAGTATTTCTTCAAATGAATCATCTATCTAGTCATACGTCCCATCTCTTGTAATTGTAAGCTAATCGATACCGATAGACCTTCATCTAATCTAACATTATTGTATAGTTAGATTTCTCAATTCATATCTTATTATCATTTCATTTTTGTGATCTATAGATACAGATCAGAGACATATTTTTTCCCTAACTGAATGAGTGGTATAAAACAAAGATATTAAACACACTGCCAGCAGGCACTTCCAAGTACAGCTGAATGCAATTTAATTAGGAGATATTTAATAAAAGAAATCGAAATACAACAGAACATAATGTTGTGATGTACATTTAAATCATAGCTCACAGGGAGGGATCTTTATGTATGGGTTAGTGACCTAGGTTTCTATTTGAGTTTGGCACCACTGGTATACAGTATATACTAACAATAATGGTTTGTTTTTTTTTTTTTTTTTTTTTTTTCTTATATAGTCCTAATGTAGTCCAACAAGCTTTATGCTAGTTCAATATATTTCTATTCAAGTAAATCTCTTGACACATAGTCTGGTTTTATCAGACCCTTCCTTATGTTCCACTTCTTTTGAACAAGGCATAACTCTTCATTGATTTTGAATCCAATATTTGTACTGTCTATGAGATTTACTTAGGAACTGGAACTTACCAACTTTACTTGCTTTATTACTCATATCACATCAGTATATTGATAATAGGGTTTATAACAGTTGTTATCAAACATCTGTTTTATTTCTTTTGGTATCATACCTGTTTTTCACTGAAGTATCTGGTCAAGATCTTTTTATCTGAGAATATTTCTAACATCTCTTCCATTGTCAGTTAAAAGCTCAAGTGATTTGATCAACATCTCTCTGTCTCTCTCTCTTCCCTATATATATATATATACACATACATACATACATATGTAAAATATACATATATACTTACTATATGTAATTGCTACCAAGAATATTCACTATTATATACATGTATATGTTATATACATGTACACATATATCTATACCTTTTATATACAGACTCATATACACATATACACACACATATATGCACAAACTCCAGATTAAAAACCTTTGATACAACACTTTCATTTTTTGTGTCAAAACCAAAACCCAGAAAAACCTAAAGAATTTGTCCAGTCTGAGGAGTCTCAAGAGCCAATAGATGACTGATCTTTCAAGTGTGTCAAGATGTGGAATTAATTTCTGATAACCACAATACCTGAGTAGCAAAAGCAGAGATCATTCAACAACTACAAAATTACTCCCAAATTCATCCTTATTTTCTGCTACCATTCAAAATAATCTAAGTGGTCTACCTCAAAGCTTATAGTTACTTTGGGATAAGTTTATAGCTACTATGTTGCTAATACACTGGTGTTTACCTAATTCTTGAAATTTGAGAACTTACTACATCTACCATAAAGTTGAGATCTTCCACTTTCTGATTTTCACATTTTTGGATCACTTGGGGAAGCATTTAGGGGTAACTGTTCAAAACTAAGATGAACATTTAAAATGCAGTGCTTAATTGACTATGTTGCTTACTACACATTTTCTTTTTCTTTGATGGTATCCAAAAGCTCATCAGTTACTGCAATAAATGTGTTGAGATAAGAGGTGATTACATTGAAAAATAGTTGTATGTTCACACTCGTGGAATAAACTGCTTTTATGCTAGATTTAATTTTACCTTATTTATTGATTTTCCCCCATATTACATTCTAAAAAGGATGGAACACAAGATAGGAAATCAAAAGAGTACAGTTATAGTTTCCAATTTATAATTTGACATAAAGCAACTAACACTTTGTGCTTCAGATGCCTAATTTGCAAAGAGTGGTCAATAACAGCTCCATTATTACCATGCAGAATGGCATTAAATAATATTTATGGTATCCTATTAATTATTTTTTTAAGTCCTAAGGGAGTGCTACTAGAGGAAAACAAGCCATTTTAAATTTTAAGATATTTTATACACTGACAGCAACTGCTTTATTTACTATATGGAACATAGAACTTGACTTGGTAGTTGACTAATTGATGAAGTAAATTTTGAATTTTATGGCTATTGGACAGATATAGACACTACTTAAAAAATTTATATTGAACAAAAATAACTGTCATCTTTCCCCAAACTGAAAACACGGCTTCAAATGATATTGTGATGCTTCAGGACATCATGAATCTGACTGTATTACAGCAAAAACCTTTTTCATGGTTCAATTGAATTTATTTTTATATGGGATTTTTCATATAGAGTATTACAAAAAGCTTTTAAGGTGTAAGTCAGCCATAAAGTATAGTACAGATTAAAAGATAAAAAAGGATTAAAAGTCTACAAGAAAGTGAGTTATAGCAAGATGGAACCATCTATGAATTTGTTTTACAACCTAACAGAGTAGAAAGGAAGAGTTGAGATGAAAAGACTATAGGGAATGGCTAGATAGAGCTAAAAAAAAAAAAAAAAAAAAAAAAAAAAGCAGAACTATCTCTCTTGAATTTCAAAAGTCATTAATATTTTGTCGAATTTGATTTAGAGAAGGACAGAGAAGAAAACTCATGGTTCAGTTTTTTTGTAAAGACTATAAAAAGCAAAATATTTATTCTTCTAAAGATTCAATGCTATAAGCCTTGTAATACATTTAAAGAAACAAGAGCTTCTATAATTATCACACTAATTTCCAAATTCTTCCCAAAAATATTATTTTGAACATACTGTCAATTTTAAGTAGGATACAAGTATGAATAATCAATATCCTCTTGATTCCAGGGCTGTGCTCTATCCTCTGTACCATCTAGCTTTCTAATATATCACTCTACATTCCTCAAAAAATCCTTTTGGTTTAACATCTCTTTGTGTTTTGTTTTAACTTTAATACTACATATTGAGGAACCAAATGTTGAATTCACTGGTTACAGAAAAAAATAATAAGACATGACAAAATTAAGTATCACTATGTGTGTTAATATGCTTATCTGTAGACAGAATAGAACAGTGAATGGAAAACCTGCTTTGAAGACAGGAACACCTGGGTTCAAGTTCTGCTGCTGATAAAAATTGGGTGTATTATTGTGAACAAGGCAAGTAACCAATGCCTGCTCTAGTCAATTAAAATTATAAGCTATTAAGGTGTCAATCTGCATTGCTAAAGGGATATATATATAGATATATAGATATATAGAAATATATATATATATATATATTTTTTTTTTTTTTTACCAAGTAGCTTCAGTGATATTCCAGGTCTATTTCCTGTCCCTACTAATAGTATGACAGATATTTGCTGATTGTAAGAAAAACATACTCTATTTTTATTGCATTTTACAGTTTACAAAGCACTTTCAAATGCATTATCTCTTTAAATAAAGACAATAGAAATCTTTAAGGATCAGAGGAAAGAGAGAATTTAGGGTCAGTTTAGAAGTAGAGCAGTCAAATAACAATTTCTAGAGACCCTAGAGTTCAAAGAAGTAGCTAGGTGAAACATAGTGGTAGATTCACATAGTGGATAGAATGGTGGGCCTGCAGTCAGGAAAATTTTTCATGAGTTCAAATCTGGCTTCAGACACTTTACTAACTATTCAATCCTGGGCAAGTCACTTCAATCCATTGCTCAGTTTCCTCATCTATAAAATTAGCTAGAGAAGAAAATGGCAAATCATTCAAAAATCTCTGCCAAGAAAAGCCCCAAATGAAGTCAGGAAAAGTCAAACATAACTAAAAAATGACTAAAGAACACGGAGTTGAAAGTTATTCACTTTATCTTAGAATGGAAGTGACTTCACAGTTTGGGAGAATGATGTTCTCTCAGAATTATAGCCATTTATTCTGAAAAGAGAAGGGAGAATATGCTATAAATTGAGACTAGTGGCCATTAAATTTCATTTATTGAATTCCTGATTGACTCTTGTCTGATCTGGGACTGAGAAAAGGCATTAAGATCAGAATGCAAGGAAACCCAATAAAGTATACATTTTAATGATTTGAAAATAAATATATTCCAATGCCTGATAATTCTGCCCTTCATGTACAATAGGAATTTATTTTGTGATCAGTAAAGAATAAGCATGTATTAGCCAAAGAAAGACCAGACATTAAGAACATACATAGTGTACTAGTAAGGCTGAGGCAAATTAACTTTGAAAAGCACCCAGATATTCTCTTTCCAGTTAATTGTCATCATTGCTTGTCTTTTGTCCTCAAAAAGGACCAGTGATACCCGAAGCATGATGTCTTGGCAAACACATGTGAATTAAATATAAATGAGGCAAATTTTTTGCTAATTCATCAGCCTCACTCCTCCTCCAGAGTCATCTAAGTCCAGTAGCAAAGATCAAGAAGACTGGCAATGGTCAGAGATATAGTGCATGTAAAATGGGGATAATAGCACCAAGTTGTCAGAGTTGTCAGAGACAAAATGAGATATCTATTTAGTACATAATTCATGCTTATTAAATGTTTGCTGCCTGCCTTCCTTTTTCAGGTGTGACTATAGGAAAGATTCTTATTCCATTTTAATTCAACTAGACTTCTAAAGCTTATCTAACTATAAGATGTATGATTCCAAGTTTTCTCAAATATTCCTTTGATGCATGTTCTTCTCTTTTCATTCTCTCTCCATCTTTTCTCTATTCACATCCTATTGCTAGGTCCAGCATCAATCCCTATCAGGAGGGAGGTGAAGCAGATAGTGTTAGGGAAGAGTCCTTCATACTTTGACAGATCCTTACAGTACATGATTTCTTCTCCTTTATCCCCAGGGGATAGAAATAGCATTGGGTGGAGTTGTAAGTGGGAATATTTAGCTTTATCTAAGGAAAAATGTCCAGAGGATTATAGCAATCCAATCAGCACAGTAACTAGATTTTTCTTCACCAGTTATCTCCATGGGAAAAGCTAGGCAGCTAGGGCATGTAGATAGAGCACTGGACACAGAGTTCAGGAAGATGGCCTTTGACATTAAGGAACTATGTGACTCTGAACAAGTCATTCTCAACTTGTCTCCTTCAGATTCATCATTTATAAAATGGGGATAATAGCACTTACCTCCTATATTCTTTACAAATATACCAAGATCTAAAAATGCACCATGAAGTGATAAAACCAAATGGAATCAGCTACAGATTTCTCCATTTAGTTTAAGACTTCACAAATAGATGCCAAAATCCCACAGAAGTACAGTATTGAGATAGCTAGGGTAGAATGAAAATTAGCCAAGTCACATAAGAGACGACAGGGATGGATGAAACACCAGAGCAGAGCAACCAAGATTCTATCTATAGCAAAATACCAAGCCAAAGCACAGTTATCCAGTATCAGGACAACCAGGACATGAACTACACAATGAAGTAAGGTCATACAATTCTTGAAGTAGATGGAACCTGCTCCTAGCCAATGAAATTAGAATTAAGCAAGACCTTTTCCTACCATCCAGGAATACAGTCACTTAGTCCAATCTAGAAATTGAAGCTGAAAAGATAAGTAAACAGAAAAAAAAAAAAAAAAAGAAGAAAGAAAGAAAAAAAAAAAAAAACCATGATGAAGAAATACCCTAGACTGAGTAAGTCCATGAAATAAACTCAGAAGAAAGTTTTATAAGAAGTCCAAGTACGTCATCAGAGAAAAGAATGTTCTTGTGACAAGGATTACAAGAATAACTATACAAAATAAAACAAAAGATACAGAATAGAATAACTAGGGAGGAAAGAATGGGAAGGAAAATTAATAAGTTAGAACAGACAGTGGTTAATTGCACCCAGAAATTGAAGTTCTTGTAAATGAAAACAACTTTATGAAGAATCAAGGAATATTTAATCAAAACTAAAAAATTGAAAATGAGCAAAAAACTAAATCAACAACAACAAAAAAAGAGGAGAGATCATTCAAGAACAAATGTGATATCTGAAAATCATGAGTAAAATAATTGTACAAAATGAACAAATAAAAACTTGGACATTTTGTTTCAAAAATATCATTAATGAAAATTACAAAGATATATTAGAAAATCAAAATAGAAATGAGCTACCCATTAACTCCAGGAGGAATGATTAAAATGAGAATATCTGGAATGTCATAATCAAAAAATGTTCTGCATCAAAGAAAAACAAAGAACATAAGAGGAAAAAGAAAGAGTTTAAATCACAAAGAGGCATTGTCAGGGTTGAAAATATTTGGCAGCTCTAATTTATTTGGAGAGAAGAGTTTGTAGTACAAATGGAGTTTTCACATCTCCATAATGTTCTTATGAATTCCATTCCAAAATTGAGTTCTTTGTTAATAAAAATTGATCTAGAATGTAAATATCCCTAGTAAAGTCGTCCGAGATGGAACTGACTATAAGGAAGTTTGCTTTTGACAGAAAGTTCCAGATAATTCCAGGTAAAGTCTTCCATCATGACTATCTTGTACTACCCTATCTAGTCTGCAATCTGTTTCCCTCTTTCTATCCAAATTTCTGTACTCAAAGAGAAATCACTTTTTTCCAAACTCTTGGTTTTGATCAAAATACTCTCCACTATGTTCTCCTCTCCCTGTCATCACTGTTCAAAATAATGATTATGCTATTAAAATGCTGACACTGAACCAATTTAATAGATTTCTCACTCAATTGTATGTCTAATATGAATATGAATTAATCCAAAGAATATAGGAATAAATAAACCTTTTCCTTTTTTTTTTTTTTTTTTTTTTTAGGCTGGGGTTAAGTGACTTGCCCAGAGTCACACAGCTAGGAAGTGTTAAGTGTCTGAGAAGAGATTTGAACTCAGGTCCTCTTGAATTCAAGGCTGGTATCCAAGGTATCCAATTCAAGGCTCTATCCAAATAAACCTTCTCCAATGAGTTAAACTTTACTTGGACACTTTTATATCAATCTATTATTTAGACTTAATAATTTGGCTTGTAATGCTTATAACTAAATATCTTTATTTTTATTTTACCAAAGAAAAAAGAATACACAGGTACATACAACATGGGGTTGAAAGGAACTCTAGACCATCAAGAGCAACTCCTTTATATTACAGATAAAGACTATGTTAATTTGTTTAAATAATCTAACACATATTTTACAAAAAAAGAAATATCTGAGAAGTACTTATTAAATCTATTTTTAAAATGTTAAGTGGAAGACTTTCTTTTGTAAGTAGTCCATACACATCCAAGATTCCCCTTTCTGCCTTTATCTTTTCTCTCTCACTAGTATATTCCTCTCTTACTTCTTAAATTTTTTTAGACATCCTTTCATATTCAACTCACAGCTGTGCTCTTTGTCTATATATATTCTTTCTGTCCTAAGAAGCAAAAAGTTCTTATGAGTTACAAATATCATTTTCCCATATGGGAAGCTTAACTTTATTAAGCACATTATGGTTTCTCTTTCTTGTTTCTCTTTTTATACTTTTCTTGAGTCCTATATTGGAAACTAAAATATTCTGTTTAGTTCCAGTCTTCTCAAGAATGTTTCAAAGTCCTCTATTTAACCGAATGTCCATTTTCCACCATGAAGATAATACTCAGTTTTGCCGGGTAAGTGATTCTTGGTTGTATACCTAGCCCCTTTGCCCTATGGAATTTCATTTCCAAGTCCTCTGATCCTTTAACATAAAAGATTCTAAATGTTGTGTCATCCTGACTGTGGCTCCATGATATTTAGATTGTTTCTTTCTGGCTACATGCAATATTTTTTCCTTGAACTGGGAGTTTGGGAATTTGGATATAATATTCCTGGATATTTTTATTTTAAGACTTCTTTCAGGAAGTGATTGCTAGATTTAAAAAAAAAAAAATTTCTATTTTACTCTCTGATTCAGAACATCAGGACAGTTTTCCTTGATAACATGTTGAAAGATAATTTCTAGGCTCTTCTTTTGATCATAGCTTACAGGTAATTCAATAATCTTTAAATTATCTCACCTGGATTTATTTTCCAGATCAGTTATTTTTCCAATGAGATATTTCTCATTATCTTCTATTTATTTTTTCATTCTTTTGGTTTTGTTTTTATTGCTTCTTGATGTCTCAAAATGTTAGTAGCTTCCATTTGTTCAATTCTAAATTTTAAGAAATTATTTTCTTCACTGGGTTATTGTACCTCATTTTCCCATTTGGCCAATTCTACTTTTTAAGTATTTGTTCCCCTTATTTTTTCTTCCTTTTTTTTTATTTGGTCAACTGTACTTTTCAATGCATTCTTCTCCTCATTGGTTTTTTGTACCTCTTTTACCATTTGGTCTAGTCTGTTTTTTTAAGGTGTTCATCATTTTTTGTGTGTGTGTGTCTCCTTTACCAAATTGTTGATTTGTTTTTCATGATTTTCTTGCATCACCCTTATTCCTCTTCCCTTTTTTCCTTTACTCTTTTATTTGATTTTCATAATCCTTTATGAGCCGTTCCATTGCCTAATTGCCATTGATTGGAGGATAAAAAATTTCCCTGTCTTCAAAAAGTCCAGTACTTCACATTTTTTAGCAGCTCCCTCACATTTATGAATAAGTCCAAGCATTTAGTAGCTTTTCTTCATCCCTTTCTTCATTTCACATTTTTTCTATAATTTACTGACATGGGCTACACCATAATTTCCTTCCAGAGGTAAGAGAAGGAAATAAATATTTATATAGCATCTAATGTGTGTCAAACACCATGCTGAGTGCATTACAAAAATTATCTCATTTGATTCCCACAATAATTTTCTAAATTAGATGGTACTATTATCTTAACAGTTTAAAGAATTTGAGAAGTTAAACTTGCTTGACATCAGATAGCTATTAAATGTCCTAAGGCTACTGAACTCAGATCTTTCTGACTCCACTCCTAAAATTTATCTTCTATGTCACTTAATTATTTTTCCACATATTCAGATTAATTTTCTCCCTTTATTTATCATTGAAATCCTCCCAAAATCACTTCCATCTTTTTGAGCATAGAGAGATGCGGTATATCCCTATATCTTCTAGTAAAGAGATCAGTTTATACTAAAAGCAAAGATAAAAGTCATTTGGCTAATGAAAGAAATACAAGAAATTTTTGTATGTGTATTGGGGGGAGGGGAGAGCTTGTCTTTCAATAAAAGTTATCCTTCTCTATCTCATTTTATCAGTGTCTTTTATCTTGATTTGTCTGCTCTTAAATACTTTTCCTCTTCTCTTCCGGGTATCTTGAAGCCTTTACTTTAAGTCCTTTTCTCTCCTTTTAAATTTTGTATATTTATATTATATTTTATATTATTTAGCTAAGTCTTAAAGTAATTCTCCATATCTATCAAGATTTCACTCTAGTCATGTTCTTTCAGCTCAAGTCCTTTTCCTTTTTCTTTCTTCATTTCTCCCAAATGTCCTGTTTAAATTTAACCTCTGTCAGCCATCAAAATTCCAAACCCTACAAGTTTCCTTGACAGTATTTTTTCCTCCCCAGGATATTCTCTCATCAAAGTCAAAAGTAGAAATGAAGATCTTGAAGGTTTAAGTGCTGTGATTAGCTATATTCTCCTCCTTAATACCTATTCATTTTGAAATTAAAAACTGTCTTACTTGTCAAACTGTTAATAAATAATAAAATTGATTTTTCACTGAGAAATTGCAGCAAATACTGCTACTGCCACTTAATTAAGAAATAATACAGGTTTGGTTCTTCCAATTATATAATCAAATCCATTATTTATTGGCATCATAGAATTTTTTCAAAGCATGTGTTTCATCAAATTAATACATTCAGTTATGGAACATTATGATGGACTGTACTTACAACAATTACAATTTATTTTATTGCCAAAAATGTAACTGTTTTTTTTTGTTTTTTTTTACACAAAAGGTAGTCATTAAAAACACATTTTTCAGTAAGTAAAAGAAAACCCTATTTGGTAATGCTATTTTTCCACAATCTGAAGGGCTAGGTTAAACTAAAAGGAAATAAGAGTCATTGTTTGGGAACAATAAAAGTTTTCAAGACATTCTACATAGACCTGGCAAACTGAAATGAATATTTCATTTATTCATTTAAAAAAACTGACAACATGTAGTTATGTATTTAACACAGTTCTAGGCACTGCAAGATTTATAAAGACAAAATCTCTATCCTTTTGGAAGTGTAGTTCCAATAAACAGCTTGTGAGCCAAGATCCCATGTTTTAAAATATTTTAATTTTTTGATATATGAAGCAAAAAGTTATATATGCTTCTCCTTAACATGTGTAATTTCATTTAATTTAAAATTTAATCTCTTCATCCTTCTCTATTCCAAACACAAAGTAGACTAATAACATACTTCAATTCACTATTTAAAAATATAACACTACAAAGTCAAAGAGACATAGTGTAATTAGAAAGGGAGAATATTGTACTTGGTGTAGTTTAATCAAAAAACTGTTTCATTTTTATTGCTTTATTAATAGCATGCAAATATCAATATAGGAAAAATAGAGACCAACATTTCTATCTAAATTCTGCATTTTTTTTCAAATTACAACAATGAATTACGTAACCAACACTTGCAAAAGAACAAGCATAATAAACTCATATATCATCATATGAACATGATTGTTGTAATCTGAGAAACATCAAAATGATTAAATCCTATTGAGTAAAAAAATAAATAACATTTTCTGTTCCAAAACATAGAGAATTTCAAGTAAGCAATAATGAGGAGACAAACTTATAGTATTAAAAACAGATTTAATTTTTTTGTAGAAGTATATAGAAATATACACACACACATACATATATGTGTGTATATAATATATATATTAGTATATGAAAACTTTTTGTTATTTCTTACTAAAGGAAAATTTTGCTAGTAGTATTTAGAATTTGTATAATCTTTCCCTTTTGAATCTAAATAAAATATTATGTAAAATTGCATTAAAATTTTTTAAAGAGTCAGAAGTTACCTGTTTATCTAAGTCTCTGGGCTTCTTGTCCTCATTCTGCTCAAACTGAGCATCCCAGAAATAATGTGTGATGTTCATTGGTGGGTTCAGGAAGAGTTTTTCTTTAAAAAAGCAATAAACACAGAAGTCTGATAGTCTTTTTTTTGAAGCATTTTCTATTCTTCTTACTCTTTATTCCTTCTCCTTATTTGTTTTACTTAACTCTTGCTTACTCTAAATGTGGAGTTTAATGACAACATTATTGGCTTTTCACTATAGTCTTATTCTAATACTTAATTTTGAAGTAGAGATGAATATGAGTTCTTAAACATTATGCCAATGAATTACAATCCCTGATATTTCTTATCAATATGAAATACTTACAGTATAGTCCTGATAATGGAATTCATGTTAAGGTTCTGACAATCTAAGTTTGGAATACTTGATCATGAGCATATTGATATTGTGGCCCATGAAGATGTTCTGTTAAGGCACAGAAGATTGTGTTCTGCTACAATGCAGCTAGATGTCAGAACTATGCTAAATGATATAAAGAATTCTAAGAAATATAAAACAGGAAATTAGAGATAGGAGTAATAGAAAAATCTAAGAGAAAAAGCACAGCTATTATAGTAGTAAATGATAATTGTATTGTAAAGGACTAGAACTGAGCAAATGCACATGGATAATGGAGCACGTGAGACTAATTGCCAATTGGACGGTTCTCTATTAACTTGTTTGACGGTTGATCCTCCCAGCTGTTCTGTGCTGAATAGATTGCTAGGATAAAGAGGGGGAAGTGACATGTATGGGGGGAGTAGGAGGAGGAAATTGAGGCTTTCTCCCGTGGCGGTTGAGAGAGGAAGGTGGTGTGGAGATTACTAGATCTAATCCCCTGACTGCGACCTCAAGAAACCAAGAATAAAGACTTGGTGATCCTGACTATGGCTGATTTCTGGGAAGACATAGTTCCAGCATTGTATGGTGCTAAAAGTTTTATTTCAAGAGAAGGAAAGATCAATATAAAATGTAGCAGTTTTGGATATCATCAATCCACCTATTGATAGAGCAGTACTAAGTTAAAATGGGTATTGAAGAGAGAAATTAAAAATGGGTAAAGGAGTCAGACGGATAATTATGACTAGGGAAAAAATTACCTGAGCAAAGGCAAAGGGGAGAGAATAGTCTTTTAAAATAGACATATAGCTTATAGTATCAGGAAAGTGCAGTGACTGGCCTGTTTGGAAAATATGTCTGAAAAGAGGAAATAGAGAGAAATGGGGCTAAATTATTAGAAGGGAGCCAAATAGTGTCTCTCAATGTTTATTATGTGTTATTCTGGAATATAGTGTTGCATGAAGAAGAATAGAATTTGAGCAAGGAGAAATCTGGGTTTGAATTCTGCCTCTAACATTTATTATGAGAATATATACATGTCAGTTAACCTATTTGATTCTTAGTTTCTCTATCTACAAAATGAGAATAATACACATATTACCTGACAAAATTGCTTGAGGAAAAAATATGAGATAAAAGCTATAAAAGCTAAAAATTCCTATAGAATTCTCTCACTTGGTTGCAGAGAACCATTAGTTATAATAAACCATGGAAAGAAGAAAGGGAAGAAAAAAATTCTACAAACCTTAACAATATATCAAGAAAGTATGACTTTTATGCAATATTCCACATTTGTAATCCCCCACTTCTGCAAAAGAGATAGAGATATTACATGTATTTTATGAGGACATGATCCTTGATCCAAGACTTGAAGTTTGATCCTAATAAGCCCACAACATTCGGTTTTGATTGTCTTATTACTTTTCATTTACATTCTTATAATCATTGTGTATATTGTTTTCCTGGTTTTGATTACCTCAATTTCATTGTTTCATGATGATAATGTGATACAATTTGTTTAGACATTTAGTTTTCTTTAGTCAATCAATAAATATTTATTAGATGTTTTCTATGTTCCAGAAATTGTGTTAATTGCCGGATATTAAAAAAAAAAAAAAAAGGTAAAAATATAGTCCTTGCCCTCAAGGGCACTCTTATTTTAGTGGGAAATACAATACATTAAAAATTATACCTACAAGATAATAATTTTAATGGTATGTAATCTCAGAAGATATTAATATTTGCTCTTTTTCTCTTTTTCTCTCTCTCTTTCTCTTTTTCTGTGTGTATGTATGTGTATATGTCTCCAAGGAAAGAGTTTTTGCATAAATTAAGATCAGAGCTGAGTCCTGAAGGAAGTCAGAGAAGCCAATGGGTAGTTCGAAGAGAGAATGCATTCAAAACATGAGAGACAGCCATCAAGTCTGAAGATGGTGTGCATCATGTGTGAAGAAAAATAATAAGGTCAGTGTTCCTGGATTTCACAGCACACACAGGGGAGTGAGTAAATTATAAGAAAATTGGGAGTGTATGGAGAGCTATGGTTTAAAGGTATGAAAAAGGTTGTAAAGGGCTTTTAAAGTCAAAGGTAGGATTTTATGTTTGATCCTAAAGGCAATGGAGAGATACTGAAGTTTATTGAATAGGAGAGTGACATGGTCAGACCTGCACTTCAGGAAATTCACTTTAGCAGTTGAATAGAAGATAAATTGGAAAGAAGTTGGATTTAAGAAAATCAAAGAAAAGATTATTAAATAACACAGATATGTAAAAAGGAGTGTCTGTATACCAATGTATAATAATTTACTTTGTCTCCAATTCTTTGCTACTAAAACTTTTTTTCAAAATACTGTTCTAAATATGTCATGTTTATAAGACATTAGCAGATTCAAAGAAACCGTAAATACAGCTATGAATTAATATAGTGTGACATGAACAGAACTAGGAGAATAATTTGTACAACCCTATAAAGACAATTATTATTTATTTATATCTATATACATGATACAAACACAGTGACAAACTAAGTGGCATACATATCTCTTATACAACATTTTCAGAACTAAGCTTATCATCTTTCTCCTGGACTCTCTTCTCTTCTAAATGTTTTTATTTCTGTTGAAGATAACATCTTTCCTATTCCCTCATGTTCATAACCTCGGCATTATCCACTAGTCCTTACTGTCCCTAATCCCTCTATATCTAATCAATTTAAAATCTTGCTATTTCTATCTTTACAATATATCTCACATTTGACTCCTCTCCATTTACCCAGATACTACTTTACCAAGCCCTCATCTTTTCTTGCCTAGATTAATGCAGTAATTCCTAATTGGTCTTCTATACTAAAGTCTCTCACCACTACTTAGTTTGCTGCCAAATTAACTTTGATTGGTCATTTTCAGTTATCTCTTACTTTTTGTGACCCCATTTGCAGTTTTCTTGACAAAGATTTTGGAATGGTTTGCTATTCCCTTCTCCAGCTCTTTTTTTTTTTTTTTTTTTTTTTTTTTTTTTACAGATGAGGAATTGAGGCAAAACAGGGTTAACTGACTTGCATAGCATTATAGCTACTGAATGTCTGGATCAGATTTGACCTTGTCTTCTTGACATCAACACTCTTTCTGCTGTACCAATTAGCTGCCCCAAGGTAACGTAATCAAAAATCTTACCATGGGAGAACATTGTAAACTTGAAGCAAATGAGGAAGGCTTCATGGAGAAAATAGGATAGAATTTGGCCTTAAATAATAATAGCAACTCACACATCAATATATAATAGCACTTTAAGATTTGCAGTGTCTTCTACATACACTCTCATTTGATTAAAGGATTTAATACCCAGAAGAAGGTCCTTCTAAATAGAAGAGAAGCCTCAAAGACAATTTCCAGACATAACAATATTATGGTAGATAACTCCAGAGATGCTGAGCTATAGTAAACCCTTCCCCAGAGGAATGAGAAGGTCACTCCTAACTTTGGCTATGTGGGAATTGATGCCATCCCGGAGAAGATGAGGTGGAAAGACATGAAGCAGGGCTTTGAATTCAATATCATGGGGGTTGGTCAGAGTGGCTTAGGGAAATGCACATTCATCAACACTTCAAATCCAAAGTCAATCAGAAATCAATCCAATAAATTTCAGAGGAACAGATTCCTAAAACCATTAAGATCAAATCCATCACTCATGAGGGATGGGGTGTCTGGATGAAGTTCACTGAGATTGACACACCAAGTTTTGGAATCACATTAACAATGAGAACTGCTGGCAACTATTTTATCAATGATCAGTATGAGAAAAATCTGCAGGAGGAAATTAACATCAACCAAAAGAAAAGGATCCCAGATACCCGGGTACAGTGCTGCATCTACTTCATTCCTGCCACTGGTTACTCTCTCCTATCACTGGATATTGAGTTCATAAGACTAAGCAAAGTGGTCAACATTGTCCCAGTCATTGCAAAAGCTGACACCCTAACACTAGAAAAAATAGACTACTTCAAATAAATGATTACTGCTGACCTAGTGTCCAATGGTAGAGGTGTATAACCCAAGAAAGAATTTGATGAAGACCCAGAAGACAGACTAATCAATGAGAAATTTAGAGAAATTATTCCATTTACTATTATGGGCATGAATACCAATGGAAAGGGAAAGGGATCCTCAGGAGGAAGACTAATTGGGCACCATTGAAGTTGAAAATATTACACACTGTGAGTTTGCTGATCTGCGGAATCTCTTTATCAGGACACACATGTAGAACATTAAGGACATTACCAGCAGTATTCACTTTGAAGCTTATTGAGTAAAGGATCTGAATGGGGGCAACAGCAACATGCTTTCCAAAGGTGTGGAGGAGGAAGTGGTACCCCAAGAGATGGAGAAGCCTTCCCCTGCCCCTAGGATCCATTTCTTCCACCCATTCCTACCCCCAGCTCACCACTCTTCCCATCCTGTTTTAGTTTATATAATTTTCTTCATTTTTGTCATCATCCATCCCTTTTATATGCTGCCAATTGTCCCTTGTATATATGCTGCCATTGTCACTTGACCAGATAACAAGATACCATATATCATTGTTGAGTGTGTTAATTATTAGCCCACTGGCACTAATATTGGAAGGGAAAGGGAAATAAGAGATTTGTATTGTGTGATTCTGGATGAGGGCAGAGTGTCTCAGTACCATCTGGGACCTTAAAAATTCTAGAGTGTAGGAGAGTGGGCATTGTAGACTGTCAAGCCTCTGAAACTTTATTCTAGGATGCCAGCCTCATTTCCTTCTGCCTCCCTGAACCCTCAAGCTTTTTGCATTCCTCTGCATTCAGTAGCTCTTTGAGAAACCAATTCTATTTATTTCTAGAATCAGAGAAAGAGGAGAAAATGGGATGAGGTGAATTGGTAGCTACACACTATACTAACTAGACAGATTAGCTCAGTATCAAATAGTCTCAGGTGTTTGTGTGTATGTGTGTACTGTGTTTAAGTGTATAAAAGTATACACACATATATACAAAGTAATTATGTCCATATATCCATTTATCACTTTACATAAGATCATGGCTTCTTAGAAAGAATGTAAGCTTTTGAAGCATAGAGATTCCATGTCATGAGAGAATGGATAACGATATGGGGACATGGGCTCTTATCTCTTCATCCTCCCTCCATCCTCTTGCAAATATGAAAGGATTCAGACAAAATAACCTTAAAAACAGAGTTGATGCCCTTATCTTGCACCTTAAGGAAGTGACTAGTTCTTAGGAAAGGAATGTGCCAAATTTTGCAACAATGACAAAGCAGACTGTGTGTGCCTGTGCCGGCTTATGATTTATCAATTCCAACGAGTTAATTGATAGTGAGATCTTAAAAACTGGTAGTGATGATACTGAGGTAGCTCACTCTCAGGGGCATATTAGAAGGCACAGAAAGTAACTTTTAACTCTGCCCATCCACACAAATCATTTGGGGGCTTCTTGTCTCTCCCCGTGTAGTCCCTTAAGCTGGAGAACTGGAACAAAATAGAGATCAGGTAGTGCTCCAGTCAAGCTTTCCATAAGCTATCATTACTTTTTGTTGGAATTTAGAGACCACTGATTTGCTGGGAACTTGCTTGGATTTATGATTTTCTTTAAAAATAATATTAAATTCCTTCTCCTATTTTGCTTCCTTCCTCAAAAAAAAAAAAAAAAAAAAAATTACCATGCCACTTTTCTATTCATGTTCAGTGCTGACCTATTGCCTCTAGAATAAAATATAACCTTTTCTGTTTATCTTCCTAAATTCTTTATGAACTGATCCCTATCTTTCCAAGCTTGTTGGATATTATTCCTCCTCCCACAATCTATAATCCAGCAAAACTAGTTCTTTCTCATACTTTGTTTTGCTTAGAAAACCTCACACAGTTTGAATTCTCTCTTTTATCCTCAGGGAAGAACCTTCAATCTCACAATCTCTTTTCCTTTAGGATTAACTGTACTCACTAAGCCTTTTCCTTATGAAACTCTTCCTGATCCTTCTAATTGCTAGTGCCTTCCCTCTCAATCTACTTTGAATTTAATTATTTTGTGAATATTTATATTAATGATAAAAGAGTCCAACAGAAATCCAGTCCCGAATGTATGGACAGAGGGCACAGTTCAAATATGAAGTTTGGTTAGCTGGCATCTTGAAATATTTAATAACTTGTGACAGAGGTGTCCTTACTGATGCAGAAAATGTACTGACTAGCTCTTATATGTTTACTTTTTAGTGAGGAACATCCTTTTAACTGTTTACTAAGTCAGAACTGAGAGTAAATACAAAGAACTCCATTGGGGAAATTTTCTCTCAGTTGGCTAATGAATATGGAAGAGTATAAGATGTAAGCTAGAGAGGTAGGTAGAGAAGCAAGAAGATGTGGCTGCTTTAGCTGTCAGACTCTTCTCACCTGGACTGATAGATGGCTGTGAAGGCCTGTGTCAATGTTTTTAGCCTCTTTGTGTTCTCCCAGTACTGAGACCTTGTCAACTCCAAAATGTCAAAAGAGCTACCAATAGTTTAGCAGCTATAATTGGAAGAATGTAGCCTTGAAGAGTGAGGCTGAGGTATCCTGTTAGTGGGTTAGCCTAGTCTTCTATGCCATATTCAGATGTGAACCTCATAGTGGAAAGAATGTTGATGGCTGCCACTTTAGTTTGAACCCATTCTCCACCTGGCCTGAAGTTGTAGAGTATCAATTAAAAGTATTGAGAGAATATGGTTCTGTACTTTGATTTTTGATATGTTTTTTCAGTTAACATCCCTTTTCAGGAGTTACTGGATGCTTATGATTTATCAGTTCCAACAAGTTAATTGACAGTGAGATCTTAAAGTCTGATAGTGATGATACCGAGGTAGCTCATTGTCGGAGGCATATTAGAAGGAACATAGTAGAAAATATTTCATGAGCTGATAACCTTAGAAGAAATCCACTGACTCTAAGGGTTACTCCTAGAATACTGGAAAAATCAATAGTCACCCTTTTAGAAACCCAATATATCAATGTGAGTTTGGTGAATAAGCTCTAAGGAGACTATGATATTACCAATAAGTTCTAAGGTTTTCCCTTCTTTTTTTCAGCATAGGTTAGGAAAATGGCTACAATAGCCAGGACTTGCTTCTCTCAAAGGTAGAGCAAAGCTCAAACCATGCCTCCCATAAAATAGCTTTCTGGTAGACTCTCATTGACATAGGTTTCAGGTCTCCTAAGGCCATAAACATTTCTATTCCCCTCAAGAATGGAGCTTCTCCTACCCTCAAGACTATGAGAACCATTATACCCTACCTTCATGATCATACATATTTTCATATCTCACAATATATAAAAGCTAAGTGCCTGCACATCTTTTTTGCATATCCTTACTATATTAGGATTAAGTAAACTTCCTTCTTGTTAACTGTTCAATGACTTATAAGTGTCTGAACTAATAAGTTGACAGTTGGCATCAGGGTAGTCCCTAAAAGTGGCATTACATGTTATGCTATCTATATTTATATAAACAATTTTCTCTCTAAATAGAACATAATTTCTTTTTTTTTAAATTTTTTTTTTATTCATTTTTCCAAATTATCCCCTCCCTCCCTCCGATGACAGGCAATCCCATACATTTTACATGTGTTACAATATAACCTAGATACAATATATGTGTGTAAATACCATTTTCTTGTTGCACATTAAGTATTAGCTTCTGAAGGTATAAGTAACCTGGGTAGATAGACAGTAGTGCTAACAATTTACATTCGCTTCCCAGTGTTCCTTCTCTGGGTGTAGTTATTTCTGTCCATCATTGATCAACTGGAAGTGAGTTGGATCTTCTTTATAGAACATAATTTCTTTATAACATATATTCTTTATAAGTAGTTATTATTTCATTCTTTGGTACTCATATCTCCACAACATAATAGTTCTGTCCATAGTGGCCTTTTAATAAATAACTTGATGATGGATTGACTCTAGAAGACTCATAATGAATTATGTTTTCCAAGTCTATTTTTTTGCAACATGGTTAATATGGAAATTTATTTTTCATGATTTCTCATGTATAATTAATTTATTTCATATTTCTTGTCTAATCAATAGGTAGGGAAGAAATAGTTGAGAAAAAAATTTAAAGAGAATGTTAAAAATATTTTTAAAAAGAGAGAACACTGTTGGTGTGAGCAACAAGCTACAACAAACTAATTTTCTTTAATACTTTGAAAATGAAACTAGCCTAGAAGTGATAGGTCTAACACACATGTTTGTATGACCCTGGATGAATCATAAACTTTCAATATTCTAGGTAAATATCACAGATTATAAGAGAAGGTTAGGACTCAAATTAGCAAAGCAAGTTTCCTCATTGCGATATTACTTACACAAATGGAATCACAAGTCTAGACCCTATAGCCATTATTTCTCATCATCTGGACTATTCAATTAATAGTCAATGCTTATATTCTGAGCAGCTGAATCAAAGTATTTTTGCATTTAACCTGACTAGAAAAGTGGTCTTCCAAAAAAATGCCTTTGTTCTTTTTCTTCCCCTTCTCCTAAGATAATAGAATAGTTAACAGTCAATCTGTATACTTTGATATGTGAAGGGAGTCTCAGCAGATAAATAAGAACAGTTGGTTGGCATAGGTCATGGGGAATGGTATTTTAAGGGATTGGGAACCTTGTAGTAAAAAAATTTTAAGTGGATGAAATCTACTGATAACAACCCAGAGGTGAGAATCCAAAACAAGTGGCAGGAACATTAGTGAAAGATGAACTTGATCTGCACCATTTTCTTCTACCAAATTTTCTTCCTGAACTAACCAGATAAAAGTCACTCACACCAACATACTATTGATATACCTTATCCTATTATAGCAAAACTCTAAAGAAATATAAGTACATTTCAATTAAATACATGTATACATATAAATTTTAGTTGTCAATATTGACTAATGAAATAGCAAAAAAGTTCCAGATAGATTTGAGGCATTTTTCTCATATTTTTGTATTTAAGATACATATATGTATATAAATGTGTATATATGTGCACACATCATTTGCATATATAACATACATATTATATAAACATGCTTTAGCATAATATCCTTGTCTCATTCTAATTGTATTTTAATAATGGAAATAAAAATAAAACTGATGAATTATTATAAATAGCCTCACTTGGCATTTTCCCAAATCATGAAGCATTCATAATATTGTCCGTCTTCATTTTAAAAATAAACAGAGTACAATCAACATCTTCCTTCTATGTGTTTTCCCTTTTTACAAAAAAATGGTGGGGAGATTTATGACTCACTGCAGTGCTACATTGCAATTCAGATCAGGAGGCCCCTGGTCTCAGAACACATTCCCCTGACCTGTCACTTACAGTTTCAGCAAAGCTCCCATTGCATGCATCTGTAAAGGGAGATGCTGACATTGCCCTTGTGGGGATTATCGTTTCAGAGAAAAAAAATTACCAATAATATGTTCTGAAGATATACTTCTGAAGCTACGTTTACATAAGTAATGTGAGGAGAAATATTTTGCCTAGAGAAGCCCATTTCCAGCTTAAGCATTCATGTCTGTGCTGCCCTGATAATAGTATAAGCTTCCTGGCTCCATCAATATCTTGAATACTAGACACAATCAGAAAGGCCTATTCCCTTTCTTTTTGCATTCCAGAAAGCACAAATACATACACATATCTACATATATACACATGTGCATATTTGTGTATGTATTTATATATACACATGCACACACATACACATACACTTTTTTTTTTTTTGCTTTTCCCCTCTTTCAGCTGTCAGAAGTAGCCTCATCCTCAAAAACAATGCTGCCTTCCCCCATAATAGGATGATGAAGAATGACAGTTTTAGCTTAATATATCCAATATGCTAGCAGCCAGTGGCAAGCAGAGACTCAATTCTTAGTGCATGACCAATCTATTTCTAATGTTCTTAGCATAATAGTACTTGATTTATATGATTTATGCTGCTGACAGAAGCAGACTATATATGAGCATGAATTTATAATTTAAGGAACATTTTGTTTTGTTTTAAAAACATGTTTCTAAATAACACATACTAATTGGAGACTTTTCTTTTCAAGGAACTTATCTATATAATGTAAAGTTTTAAGAGTAAATTCACAATTAATCCTTAAACCAAGGCAATGCCTTACTTGGCTGACCCTCTAAAACAGTACCTTCTGTTGGCTATTCTTCCTGGATTTACTTAATGGGGAAGGGGAGAAAAGGAAGAGGAACTCTAGGCTATCAGATAATTGTTCTGATTAGAAAACATTTGAGTAATTACATTTCGCCTTTATTCTACTGCATCAATTCTCTGATTGGCTGCAAACTCACTAGACAATGATTAAGCATAATTCTTTGTCCTGTATTTGTGCATTGCTGGGGAATCAATAAGTGCGAAATAATAACCCCAAACCACTAAAACTCAATTTGGCTGGGGGAGGGATCACTTTAACTGCTTTAGCTACCTAAATAGGAACATTTTACAGTAGCCTGCTCACAGAGGCCAAGGTTGTTTGCAATGTTCTGAAAAGACAAGTTGCCTGAAATAGCACAGTTGGTGGGCTGTACCAAAAGTGCAAGTAAATTAATAGTCAGGTACATCTGGCTGCACTCAATCTTCCAAATGCTGCCTTGAAAAAAAAAAAAAAAGAAAGAAAGAAAGCTCCACAAAGAGAAAACTTCAGGCCCATATTCATGGAAATCAATGGGCAATTTCAATTTGAGAAAAACCTGGTCACCCATCCAGTAATAGGATCAGAAGCCTTTGACAAAAGGGATTATGGTGTGAAGACAATCATTAAGAAGAAAAAAAAAATTGAATAGTGAGAAAAGCTGTTTTGTTAAAATGATATCGCTTTTCATTTAGTTTTATAAAGCACCATGTCAATTTAATTCAGAAATAGGAAATTTATTATCTTTACATTAAGAATGTTATGAATGGGTAGATTGAGAAAAAATTATACACTTGACAATTTCAGATATTTTTATCATTTTGGGGAGATTATTTGCAGACTTATCTGATTCAGACTCATAAAATTTAGAAAAGAACATATCTAAAAGCTTCTTGCAGACATGTAATTGTTGGGTTTGTTGTTTTGTCATTAGTAGCATCTTATTCTTTGGGATCCCAAAAATAGCAAGCCAGGCCCTTCTGTCCTTCACTCTCATAAAATATGTTTAACTTCATGTCCATTTTTTCTACGACACTCTCTATCTCATTCTCTGCTGCTCTCCTTTTCTCTTGACTCAATAGTTCCTAAAGTAGGGTCTTTCCCAATGAATCGTCTTTTATGTAGCCCAGGTTTTAATTTTTCTTGTTTTTAAGAGTTTTTTTTTTTGTTGTTGTTGTTAATTTTAACTGTTTTATTTTCCAAATACATGAAAAGATAGTTTTCAATGTTCACTTTAGCAAAATCTTGTGTTCCAAATTTTTCTCCTTTCCACCCCCTTTTCATTTTCCCAAGACAATAAGCAATCTGATACAGGTTAAACATCTACAATTCTTCTAAACATATTTCCATATTTGTCATGCTGCATACACACACACACACACACACACAAAATCAGATCAAAAAGGGAGAAAATACAAGAAAGGGGAGAGGGGAAAGCAAACAAACATCAAAGGTGAAAATCTTATGCTTTAATCCACATTCAGTCTCCACAGTTCTCTCTCTGGATATGGATAGCACTTTACATCATAAGTCAATTGAAACTTCCTTGGATTATCTCATAGTTGAAAAGAGTAGCCAAAGTACTTAAACTTTTGGTTTTAGTTTTGACCTTCCAGTGAATTGTCTGAATTAATTTCTTTAAGTATTGACTAATTTTATCTCCTTGCTGTCCAAATGATTCTCAAAAGTCTTCTCCAGGACCTTAATTTGAAAGCACTGATTTTAAGACATTCAACTTTCCATATATAATAACAAGATAAGAGGCTATTCAATGTCACCTAAAATACAGATCCTGACTAACTAATATAGCACACAGAGAGATCATCTAACACTTAGCTAAGTATTTCAAAGAATTTCCTTTGAGAGATGACTCAATATTGAAAACATCATAATAACTCTAGAGAAGTTCTAGAACCACCAGATTTCTATTCGATATTTGATTTGATTGCCAAAATCTAAGATCTTTGTTGGGGGGTATAGGAAAGTTGTAGAGGGAAGATACTTTTACAGCTTTCCAAGACATTCATTATTAGATTTCCTGTGCAGTTTTCTATTAGACAATGAAGGAAATTAAATAATGATTAAGGAATTGATCATAATTTAATGATACTATTTTAATCTTCTTGAGTGTGGTTGCTTCTTTCTCTAATTTACTACTTCCCTTTCAATAGTTCTAAGATTTCCTTATTTCATTAGTGTAGGCACTTCTTCTACCAATACATCCTGTAAACATTCCATTACTTGGTGAATTTTTTTTATAAATTGCAATGGTGAAAAAACTAATTAAAATAAGTACACATGCAAAAAGCCCAAATGGGGATAATTTTTGTGTGCCTTAAATGGCTATCTTCCAAGACTAGAAAATTTTTTCTCCTCACATCTACCTCCTTGCTTCTTCAGTTTCCTTCAAGATTGTGCTCTACTGAACTAAGATAATATTATACACAGTAACAACAAGGTTATGTGATGGCTCTCT
Organism: Sminthopsis crassicaudata; assembly: GCF_048593235.1. Lineage (NCBI taxonomy): Eukaryota > Metazoa > Chordata > Mammalia > Dasyuromorphia > Dasyuridae > Sminthopsis > Sminthopsis crassicaudata. The sequence continues at coordinate 318,802,436 of NC_133617.1, read as the reverse complement.
TCAATGATTTGGCTCTTTTCAATAATGAGGTAATCCAAGACAATTCTAATAGACTTGTGATGGAATGTGCCATCTGCATCCAAAGAAAACTATGGAGACTGAATGAGAATCAAATAACAGTATTTTTACTTGTTGTTTGCTTGCTTAATTTTTTACTTTCTCATGTTTTTTCCCCTTTTTATCTGATTATTTTTATTTTTTTGCACAGCATAAGAAATATATAAATATGCTTAGAAGAAATGTACATGCTTAATTTTAATAGGATTACTTGCTTCTTCCAGAGTGGAGTGGGAGGGGGAGAGAGAGATTTGAAATATGAAGTTTTGCAAAGGTGAATGTTGAAAACTATCTTTGCACATATTTGGAAGAAAATACTATTAAAAAAAAAAAAAAAAAAAAGATTGAGCTCTAATCTATCTTCAGGACACCTTTCCCTAGTCATTCTAATTTTCTTAAGTGACTTTCCTATGAAATTATTTTCTATCTAACATATATGTTTATATGTTATTTATTATACATATACACATACATATATATCATGTGTACATAATTGTTTGCATATTTTCTTCTCTTTTTTAAGGTGTGCTTCTTGAATGTAGGGACCGTATTTTTTGCCTTTGTATTCTACTTTGATTTATTTCAAGTTTGATTATTAGACTAAATATCCTTCTTTAAGAAAAGCTAGCCCAAACAGCTAAACCAGGCTAACAAAAACAATGTCTTAATTCTAGGCCATCTATAGATTTAGTGGATAGATTTGATGAGGTTAGTGGAAGTCAGAGAGTTCTGGAAATCCCCTTTTGGTCAGAGGCACAGGTTCTTTGGGAAAGAATTCATAAATCCTGAAATATTAATGGCAAAAATGGAAGTTGATTGTTGGATAGGAAGCCACGTTTGCTAAGAGACTGACTTCTTTAGTGGCAAAGTCCTATTAGGGAAATGGAGGCTGCCACTGAGAAGAGAATGCCTTCTCAGTGGGCAGGATCCTACATTGGACATTCAGCAAAGAAATGAGTAAAAGGAAACGTATTTTATGTCCAGCCCTTGGTGGAGAGAGGGAGTGAGGAGGGCCATTGGGGCATCCTAAGCTGATTAGACCAGGATCTCCCAATTGAAATTGCTTTGACGGCTTCTTCAGCCTGAATTTGAATAGAGATCCTGCTTGCCCTAGAAATGGTCTGTGGGTGACACCACTTAACTTGTGTGGGGAGATATGCCTTCCCAGGAGGCCCTGAGACTCCAAGATCAAAAGGGAGCACAGTTTCAGAGTGATAATTTCAAAGGGAACAGTTTCACACCCCCTGATATGACCTTATCATTTAGTAGTAGATGATTTAGAGGAATAAAATAATCATAGGACTTAAAGGGATTTTTTCTAAAAGCTAAATTCCCTTTTTCAGTAGCTAGAGAAAGGGGAGTTTACTAAAAGCTAAGTCTCTTTTTCCAATAAGTGAAAAAGAAAAAGGTAATGTAATTTTCTAAAATTAAATTTCTCCTTCTGGCAGTTTGGAGACTAGGTATTGACTACTAGCTTATCAAATGCAGATCACAAGTTCTTCTTTTCCATTCCCCTTTCTCCTAGATCCCCTGAAGCAAGTTTTCCTCTCTAGAAGATCTATGGGCCTCTTTAAAGTAACATTTCTGATTACAAAAGGCATTTCATGTAGAGCAAAGACTTCTGGGAAAGGATTAAAAATGTCTGGAAGAAGCTAACTAATCAGATAATTCACCTTGTCCAATTAAATTATGTTCAAAACAAGTTTTTGTAATATTTTTTATTCCTCTCTTTTGTAAAAAAAAAAAAATCAGTCTTGTAAATAATTCTTGGTCTTTAAGGAATCAGATGATCTGATATGATATGCAAAAGCAAGCTTTGGAAATTAAATTAGGTATTCTTACTATTCAGTTTCTTTTTTATTTCAGATAATTAATTTTAGCTGACTTGGAGTATCATAACGTTTTGACATAACATTTGCCTTGATTTTTAAGCCACATTTTCCTTGAATTCAGCTCCACAAATCAAAATTTTGAAATCAAATCATTTGCAGACAAATGTAAGGGATAATTATATTCATAATTTAACTGAAATTATTCTCCCCAAAGTTATTAATCATCTGTTAATTGTCAAATTGCATGTCTTTTGCTTAATCTTCATCTTTCTTGATTTCTCTGCAACCTCTAATGCCATCAATCATCCTCTTCTTCTAGATACTCTCACTAAGTTTTCATGATATAGTGCTTTCTTGGTTTTCTGGCTACATTTTTCACTGTTAGTCTCTAGTGCTTCAATTTCATCCAAGTTATATCAAGATTAGTACCATGAAAATTCCTCAAGTATCTGTCCTAGTACTTTTCTTTTTGCTCACTACTCTCTTGCTTGGTGACCTCAACAATTCCCATTTGTTTAGTTAGGAATCTATAAACATTATTCCCAGATTTACATATCTAGTTATAATCTCTCCCAAAATGAGGATACAAAGAGTTGGATATAATGGAAATGATTCAACACAACAAATTGTAGAAGAAAGAAATTCTTTTCTAGATATTGGGGCATCTTAAATTTTCAGTTATAGCTAAATCATCATAGACTATAATGAAAGATGCCAATTGTCAAATTCATTGTTTAAGAAAAGGATAATGACAACCCTGTGAAATTCTGCCTTGTTTAGTCCATATCTAGAATTTTGTGCTTAGGAAGGACAATGAGAATCTATAGAAAAGGCAGGGGAGACTAACCAAGAATTCATGAGAATGATCTGAAAGAACTTGAAAGTCATTAAACTAGAGGAGGAAATAATATATACAATAGCTGTCTTCAAGTACTTGTTTTACTAGAGTCCTAGTACTACAAGAAGAAGAAATAAGAAAAAAAAATGACAGAAGTTTCAAAAACATAATCTGATTTATGGTAAAAACTTCCAAAGAATTAGAATTATCCAAAAATGGAATGTTACCTTGGGCATTTGTGGTTTTGACCTAACTGGAGGTTATCAAGCAAAAGCTGTACTGCTAATTTTCAGCTGTGTTATATGATCCGATACAGTAGCATGTAGTCTTAGAGAGAGACTTGACCTCAGAGCCAGGAAGACCTGAATTCAAGTCCATTTTTTTACATAGAATGATCTAGGGAAAATCATTAATCTTCTTAGTGTACTAGATTATAAATTATGTTATAGGTTAGTTATAAGTTACAGAAATGATATTAGTCCTGCACTCGTAGAAGGAATTTACTTTTCTGGAATTTTTTTGTATCAATGAAATTCTCTCTATGTTGCGATATGGGAGCTACCTGCCAGTGGCTGCTGGAGGTCTAACTCAAACCTGTATAATGGATCTCTTCATGTGAGCAGATGATGATGTTACAAGGAGACTAAGAGGCAGTTGCTGTTCCCTGATTGTCTGACTTCTCTCCTCTTCCCTCTGCCACCAATTTATTTCATTCTCAGTCCACAACTGTGGCAGTAAAGGCTGCTTTGCATCTCCTTCAGATGCTATGATCCACAGATGTGGAGGCTCTCAGAGAACTGACCTGCCCCTTCACATAGGCATGGTCCTTAACATCTCCATATCCCAGGTATGTTATTGAAGGAATTCTTATTCAGATATGCATTGAATTATTTATTTTTAAGGCTGTTTCCTACTCTGCTTTTGAGTGTGGTTAGTTCTTGGATGGGATACTGCTTGGGAATACTGGGTACTGTAGGGTTTTTCTAGAAAGAAGCTAGGTGGCTCAGTCCCTAGAATGTTGGGTTTGAGGTCACTTAACTTGAGTTCAAATCTGGCCTCAGACACTTGGGCTGAGACACTTTTTGTCTTAATCTACTGAAGAAGGAAAATGACAAAACACTTTAGTATCTTTGCCAAGAAACCCATGAACAGTATGATCCAATTGTGTCACAAAGAACTGGACATGATTAAATGACTAAAATAACAACAAAATATTATTATATTAAGCATACCAAAGTGGATAAAATATATTCCCTTATGATAAGTAAATCTATAAATCTCCCATATGAGGTCACATAACATGATAGAGATATTTCTCTAGTTCTTTTGAGACTATGTAAATACCAATGGAGCATATGAACTATTCATTGATTTTCTCTTTTTCTTTATACATAACTGGTCTATCTTTTTAAATTGGGAAGTTATTTCTCTGATAATCTTTTATAGTGCTTGTTCTCTGCACTTTCTTCTTTCTAAATAGTTGGAGCCTGCTCCTATCCATCATTAAAGTTTATGGGAATATATGGACAAGAATGACTTAGGATGAACAGAAAAAAAATGGGTTATAATCTTCAGCATTTGAGGCAGTACATTAGGCTTGCAAACCATCAAAGCAACAATATATTGATATGATAAGTAAGTATTAAGGTATAATAATACAATCGGTTTTTAAACTAAGGACAAGTTGCTTCTAAGAAAGTCAATTTGCATGTTCTAATTTGGACCTCCAAAATAAAAACAATAGTCAGGATAATAAAGAGAACATTGTACATAGGAACAATAAGATTATCCATTCTGATGGATGAAATTCTTTTCAACCATGAGGTAATTAAGACCTATTCCAATAGACTTGTGATAGAGAAAGCCATATGCCTCCAGAAAGAGACCTATGGGGATTAAGTATGGATCACAAAATAGTATTTTCACCTTTTTGTTGTTTAATTTTTGTTTTCTTTCTCATTTTTTCCCCTTTGATCTGATTTTTCTGATAATTGTAGAAATAAGTATAAAATAAGTGCACATGTTTAACATATATTGGATTACTTGCCAAGGGAGGAGGTGGGAGAAAGGGAGAAAGAAAAAAATTGGAACACAAGGTTTTGCAAGTATGAATGTTGAAAACTATCTTTGCATATATATGACAATAAGTAGAAATAATATTGCGTATGAATCCCAAAATGTTAAATTTTTACCTGTGGCTGAAATCCTTCAGAATAAAATGTGAATATCATTCCCTGGATTGAAAGAATGGACTAATGGTTGATGATCTGAAACTCTGGGCTTTTGAGACCTCATAGAACTTGTTTACAAGTGTCTTTTGCCTGGGGATCACAAAATATTTTGGTTTTAATTAAAGCTTATTTGAATTCTCACATTCCAAATGGTCCATTACACTAGATATGGAATCCCATCCAGAACAAAGCATAATAATAGTACCTCACCCAAAAGATTGCTGAGAATTAGATAAGATAATATATATGAAAAACTTTATTAACCTTAAAATGGTATATATCTGTTTTTATCATATACACATTTGCACACCATGTTGTTATTATATAGTTCTGCTAACTATATAACTAAAAATGTGGTTTTTTAGCATAAAATTTGCTATAAAAGTATTATTGCTACTTTCTCATGGTTTCATCAGGGATGACCTCAATATTTTCATACATCATAGTTATGGCAAACTGAGCAAGAGAATACTGTCAGTGTTGTTTATTTCAGGCTTTATTCTGATCATTCTTTTCTTCTCTTTTTGAAATCTCATTCTTCAAGAAGGGTTGTTTTTTGTTTTGTTTTGTTTTTTTTTCTGGCTGTTTTCATATTCAATACAAATAGTAGTAAATTACATCCAAACCCAGTAGAAAAAAATATGTGTCACCTTTGAACTTGGATTCAAGTCATCTGAAGTTTTTCTATAAGACTATATATTATACTACTGAATAATCATGAAATTCTGAATGATAAAATTATCTTAATCATATTTAACTTGAATTTGGTTATATTCCATCTCCAAAGAGGCATGTGTTAAATGTATTCAAGGCAGCAAGCCTATATGTAGAATGAATTAAGAGAGACAAGATACAGTACTTGCTATTTCCCAAATAGTTTTTTGGTGGACAATTTTAAAGCCTTTTGAATGAAACGATAAGGCAGCCATATGGCCTAGTAGTTTCTTTTTTTTTCTTAATTGCTATTTTAAGAAATAACTATGCCAACTATCTTTGCTCTTCTTTTGGTTTCTTCTCTTCTCTGGGATGTCTTGGAAAAAAATTGTCACTTCTTGCCCAGTTTCTTCTAAGTTTGCTATACTTGATCAGACTCAGTTTTTTTTTTTTTTTTCCCCCAATACATCTTATATAGCACAGCTTTCATTATTTAGTATTTTTTATATTAAGGATATATGGTCCTCATGATAATAGCTTTAAGTTTAAAGATTGAAATTATTAATAATGAATTTTCAAGTAACAGCCTAATGGGAAAGGAAGGGATTTTATGGTAATGGCACCTTCCAGAATTTCTCTAAAATCATACTACCAATAGGGCTTAGTTAGTACTCTACATGTGATAAAACTAAGCTTAGTTTAGGAAATTACACATTTTTTCTTTTCATTTTTTTCACTTAAGGATAACACCTACAACTTATAAGATTTATGATTACATTATAACAGCTTCCTAGAATGATAATCGGAAGATATGTTCTTAATTCTTCTGTTAATCTAAAAGATGAACATAAGGAAGCATTCTGTATTTTCTTTGAAGGGTCTATATAAATAAAAAAAAATATTAATAGGAGAGAGAAACATATGTATTACTTTTATGTGCTAAATGGAAAAAAAGCAAATGTATTTTAAAGAAATATTATCTATTAGTTTTCATTTACCACTTAAAATTTAAACTCAGTCTTATGAAAGAGGCAAAATGCCAATTTGAACTCTAAAAGTCTTCTATTGCTTATATATTATTGTCCTAAAATTTTGGCATTACATTTCAAATGATGCTACCTGTAACAGGCATGTTTCAGATATATCCAAAGAAGAAACAAAATATGCAAAATAAATTTAGAGCTACAAGAATAACTACTTCTTACATCCATGATGTTTTCTTGGCAGACAGTTTTAAATATTTGTTCTTTGCAAGTGATTCAAACCTGCCTTTGATAAGTTTTTTTATGTCACTTCATAATAGTTATAATGTGATGGCATGCAGCTGTACTTGGAATTACATTAACAATTCATTTTTGTACAATGTTTCCTTTTATTTATAATATGTAATTTTCAGTGATTCTAAATATGCATTTTATGAGCTTTGATTTCTATGCTCCTGTTATGTTGAGATATGTATGCTACAGCTAGGAAATTCCAAAATAAACAATGATAATGGATTGGCTAACTTAATACATGTTTTCAAGTATTCTCCACCTGATACCTAAGAAAATTCAATTTGGCTCTATTTAGAAACCAGAAGAATCTTTCACAGATATCCCCAAGCACCTAGTGTGGAGCAGAGATAGACTTAAGGCCCAATGAATACTCATTTAATAGGTGGCCAATTGCCTAAAGCTGGCAAAGGGACTGTGTCAATCCAGACTTCAGAATGGTGACACTGGATCTGGAAAATTTTTCTTATGATGACATATCCTACCATATTATCATATTTTTCTCATTATCATTTTTAAAGATATCATTGGGCTTATAAGGTCAAGCTGAGTGAGTTGCTAGGATAAAATCAACATTTTTAAGTAGAGAGCAATCAGCTTTATGATTTATATCAGAACACAAGGAAAGGAAAGGAGACAAGTGAGGAATAAAAACAAAAGAAATGTTAAAACTCCAATAACAACAATAACAATAAAAGTAATATAGTTTGGATTTGCATAGGCTGCAAATTTGGACAATTGGTCTGTAACTCATGGAGCATGATGAAGAAAATTACAAATAGCAACACAAGGCATCAACATTTCAAATAGTGCTGTCATTTGAGACACAGGTATTAGTTATGTGTGTATTTTGGAGAGGTAGACTGTCATTCTGAGGATGATAATGCATTGGAAAAAGAACTGGCTCTCTATAATTGTAGAGGGCTGGGAAGCTCTTGACATCTTTATTGAAAAGAGAATGATCTCTTTTATATTTTGTTTGCCAGAAAAAAAAAATCAAACAAACAAACAAACAAAAAGTTGACAATTTGTGGATAAACATGCCTCTGAGGGGAAATGAAGCAGAAAATGTCAACTGTTATATTTAGTACAAATTCCACAGATAATAAAAGTCAGAATATTCTGATCACAGAGAACTCTGCTAAATCCAAGGGTTTTTTGTTTCTTTCTTTTTTTGCTTATTTTTAAAAATTTGTTTTAATATCTGTATTACCCTGAAAGTGGGTCTCATAGTGAATCTTCTCCAGATATGTGTGAGAAAGCTTCATTACTGATAGATATTAGCTATATGACCCAGGACAAGTACATGTTTTCCTGGATACCATGCATAAGCAGTCAACATAGCTTCCAGAAAAGTTGATGATGAAAGACCTTCTCTTTTTTTTTTTTAATTAATTTTATAATTATACATCTTTTTGACAGTATATATGCATAAGTAATTTTTTTAAATAACATTATCCCTTGTATTCATTTTTTCCAGGTTTTCCCCTCCCTCCCTCTACTACCTCCCCTAGATGACAGGCAATCTCATACATTTTACATGTGTTACAGTATAACCTAGATATAATATATGTGTGTAAATCCAATTTTCTTGTTGCATGTTAAGGTATAAGTAATCTGGGTAGATAGACAGTAGTGCTAACAGTTTACATTCACTTCCCAGTGTTCCTTCTCTGGGGGTAGTTGTTTCTGTCCATCATTGATCAACTAGAAGTGAGTTGGATCTTCTTTATGTTGAAGATATCCACTTCCATCAGAATATATCTTCATACAGTATTGTTGTTGAAGTGTATAGTGATCTTCTGGTTCTATTCATTTCACTCAGCATCAGTTCATGCAAGTCTCTCCAAGCCTTAATGAAAGACCTTCTCACAGGGGCTTAATAAATATTTATTGTCTGATCTTCTCCCCTCTGACTTCACTGGAAATCTGGGACAGATTGGAGTAGAGTAGGGTAAAGAGCACAAGAACAGGGAGTAGCACCTGTTAAAGTCTACTGAGAGGCTAGTTCTTCTTGTTCAGTGAATAATCCTCTTTGCTACTGCTCTACTCTCCCAACTTCCCCACCTCCCCCTTTCAGTTTCAAAGTTACTGTATATTTCCAAAATATAAATGTTACATTTATCTCCAAAGTGACTAAGAATATAGGTTTGTATTTGTTACAGCATAGCATCCTATAGACCTCCATATCAGAAGGCTCTCCTTACATGTTATACCTTCAATTCTAAGTAAAAAGTATGGCAATCTCAAGAAGACTTAGCAGTAAAATATTTGCCAGAGAAGGCAAAGAGAGGGATAAAAAAAGGTGATGGGAAGTGGGGAGGGAGGAGGAAAGGGAGAACAGTGAGTTTAATTCTGTAGAGAGAGTATTCTCTGTGTGCAAGTTCAACTACAATTCAAAGAATGAAATGGAGTATTCTATTTGTCATTGACGTACTACCAATTACAAAAAGCCTGAAGTTTGATGGAACTTCAATGACTATTATTAAAATGTAACAAAAATCTCATAAATCAAATAAAAGGAGCTTGTTAGTGGGATGTGCATTACATAATGCTGGTAATAACTCTGATTATATTCATCATAAAACTGACTTTCGAAATCTAATGAAAATTCTGACCTTGTACAGAAAAGCTATTTTTCTGAATGTTCAACATGTGTTCAGAAGAAAAGAAAACCTTTTCTTTTAAGCAGAGATGCTAACAGAAACCCAGATTGAAAAGGTGGATTAAATAATCATTTAGGAGAAAGAGAATTAGGATATGTGATAAAGGATAGATAAGGAATCATCAGAACACAGATTTAGAGATGTTAGAAATCTCTTAGTGAGAAAAAGTCATGTTATAGATGAGAAAACAAGCCCAGAGAGATTAAATGACTTACCGTCATGACCCTAAGATGTGAATCTAGGAGCTCTAACTTAAAACCCAGAATTCTATTCACTACATCTTGGTTTGGTTTGCTATTCATTAATGGAGTTCCTCATAGCTAAAAACAAGGACTCTAGTAGAAGTATAGAATTTAATTAAATTTTCAAGTGGAATCAATGAGAGATAGCCCAAGGCAGGATATGAAGTAGGAAGCATAGAGAAGGGTACTTCTCCCTTTCCTAGTACAGAGGAAGAAAATTCATTCAGGATAAACTAAGGAGTTTGTTGCAAAATTTTTCTAAAGGTTGGGCATTTGAAGCAGAGACCTCAAACATATCCTTGTGGCAGATTTAGGCTACACACTCCCCTCTCCTTTTCCATACTCCCCAAGACTGAAGTGCAGTTGAACTAACTGGCTTTGAGTTTTGTTTCTTTGGCGAGAAGCAAAAATTGAACCTGTACAAGAATAATATAGGAGTGGTAAAATTTTTTAAAAACAAAACAAATGTGCAGTTTGAATTTGAGGTCATTGGCAGACCCCTGAGAAAGCTTTGTCACATCTTTGGTTCAGCATGACAAGCACTGTGGTAGGCATTCCTCTAAAACTAAAAACCTAAACAGTACCAAGACCTACTAACATCAAACAACAAACATAACTGCAATCTTGCCTGCAGGGGCTGTTTGAAGCCTGGAGCAGAGAATGAGTGCAGTAATAGGGAGATTCTGACTCTGGAGAGAAAAAAAGGAATCAGGGTAGCAAGTTAAGATTGAAAAACAAAGTTGAAGGGTTTTCAGAAGTTTATTTTTAAACAAATAAACAAATAGAGAAATAAGAAGCTAGTGTTGAATTGGTGTCTGTCGTTCTGTCTCTCTCTTTCCCTCTTCCTGTCCCTTTCCTTCTCCCTCTCCCTCTTTCCCTCCCTTCTTTCTCTTCCTCTCTCTTTTTTCCCCTCCCTTCTCATCTCCCTTTTTCTTTCCTTCCCCCCACATACATTGCCTTTGCAATGGTTTCCTCCAAAGCAACAATATACTTTCTCCTCACTTTTCACTTTTAGAATCCTCTTCCTTCCAAGAAGCAGCTCAAACACCAATTTTTACAGATTTCCTGATCTCCTCAACTACTAGGATTTATCATTTTCTTTCACTTCTATTTATTTTGTATTTTATCTTCTCTGATATAATATAAGCATCCTAAGAATAAAGATTGATTCAATTTTGTCTTATAACCTTACAATTAATACATATATATTGAATGTTAGATCATAATTAATTTAAGTTTTTTAAAATTCTAATTTGAACTTATATTTTCTTTTGCTTTAATGCTTATTTAAATGATATCTCATTTCTTTTGATATGCTTCTATAATACCGAATGGGACCAGGTGAAAGTTCCTCAAAAAGTCTATGAAATCATGCTCTAGGTCTATAGGTCAAGAAAGATCAGGCCCTAAGCCTAAATCACTTAACGCCTTATCCCAGAGAGCTGTGAGGCAGAAAGTGATGTGGACAGGAGTGAATCCTGAAACTGTGTCCCATTTAATCTCTAAAAGAAGGTGATTGGGGGTCTCAGACTCTCCACTGAGAAAAGCATACCTTTCTCACTCACCCAGTCATCTGGCTAGAGATGTGGTCCCACCCTCTATTGAGGTGAAGATTAGTCTGGGACCACTCCCAAGAATAAACTCCAAGATAAGTGATCTCTTTTCAATTGGAGATCTAAGCCCGGGCATTGACTACTTTGAAGGAATCTCCTTCAATTTTGAATGTAAGCTCAAGACTCAGACTTCTAATAAAAAACAATTTGCAGAAGTCCAAAACAGAATTATGCTTGCCAAGGAAGCTCTCTTGTCAAAGCTGTTCTGCCAGGACTCTTGCCTACTGTAAAGATATTCTCTTCTCAGTGTTAACCTTTGTTACTTCCCTAACAAGACTTTGCCACCAAGAAGTCTGTCTTCCTAACAGGCTGGCCTCTCAGTGCCAATAAAAATCTTTTTTTTTTTTTTTTTGCTGAGGCAATTGAAGTTAAGTGACTTACCCAGGGTCACACAGCTAAGAAGGATTAAGTGTCTGAGACTACATTTGAACTCAGGTCCTCCTGACTTCAGGGCTGGTGCTCTATCTACTGCGCCTCTTAGCTGCCCCAAAATTCCTTTTTGCCACACAGACTTTTGAGAGTTTGTGAATTCTTTTGCATTGGACCTGCACCAATCAGAGGGGATTCCTCATCCCAATTCTCACACCTCTTCACTACCACTAATCTCATTAATGTGGCCCACAGGAAGTAGACAACATTGCTGACCATTGGTCAATGTTTTTTTAGTCCATCCAATTAAAAGACTTAGGTCTTGCTTTTTAACCAAATAGTTCTAGCTCGGTAGGCCAGGCACAAGGCTGGGAATTGGGAGCTCAGAGGCTCTATGTCTGTTCAGGTGTGCTTGGGCCTCTCTTTGTAAGGCTGAGAATAAATGCTTCTTCTGTGGATGCTCTATCTACAGTAAAATAATTTTTAATTACTTATACTTCACAAATATCTTGGGATTTGAGGGCAGATTTTTTTCTTCCCTATTTATTTATTTATTTTAGGATTTTTTTTAAATGAAACAATTAATTCATTTGTCTTAAGTAGCTTCATTATAATTTCTTGAAATATAGTTCTGGGAAAAAAAAACAACTAAGAACAAGAATTTTAAAATCACATTGTGATTGAAATAGAGTTACTTGAGTATGCTTTTAAAATCCAAATCACTTTGGCTTTCTCTGACTGGCCAATAATAGCTGACAGCTCCTGCCTTACAGGCTCATTGTTTGGGTTTTGATGGCTTAGAGTGAGTGCAATTAACAATTCTTTTCTGTTTTGGACAGAAATTTTGAGGGTCTAGCTCCCCCACCTACTATTCTTTTTGGAAAGCAAAGTAAGCCATCTTTTGCCTCACTTCTAACTTAGGTAGTCTCTCCTTGTATTGTGGAACACTGCCAGTCTTCTTGACTTGTCTTGACATTAGATTCTGATGACCAGAAGAGAGAGTGATGCTGAGGGCTTTGCACATCTCTGCTTCACTTAAATCCAGTTCAGTTGAAAGTCAAGACATTACCCTCCTGATGTCATCAGTCCTCTTTAAGAAGAAGGATGAACAATAAGGAAAAATGAAAATAATCCCACAAAATCAATCCATCAGAACTGAGAAAAGTGTGACATCAAATAAAACAATCATAGAGAAGTTGAGGATGCACAGAAAAAGATTTGATTAATATCCAAGGTGGTTTATTGAATCAAACAAGTTTAGGTAATAAGACAATGTGGTAGAAAAGTCCCTGAATTTGGATTCAGAGGATCTGGATTTGGTATTTAATCCTGCAAATTATTGCACAAGAGAACTTCTTCAAAGTTATTCTATTTCACTGAGATTCAAGTTGAAATCCTGGAATTCTAGTATGTGAGCAAAGATGTAGAAATGTCTGCCATTTATAAGTGAAAGATAAGAATGTTAAGGTTTTTTCATTTCACCCTCCTCAATTTTCTCTTCTAGATATCTTTCTAAAGTTTCTTAAATAAAAGTTGGTTTCATTGTTAGTTGGAAGAAATGACAAAAAAGACTGGAAAAAAAAGGGCTCCAAATGTTAGGAACTATCCTAACTTTCTGTGTCTTAAGATTTTGTTCAGGAAATCAAACTTTTCTCTTTTTTTTTTTCTTTTATAATTTCATAGTAATAGGATATCAGATTTAGAATTTACTTTGGCAAGTTAATTTTTTAAATCTTGATGAAGACTGACATTTTAAGATATCTAATATAAACAGTGAATTTTTTTTAATGAAAATCATTTCCTAAACCACCCTTCTAAATTAATAATGCTGTGTTTGTGATTAGAAAGGCACAAGTATTTGTGTTTTGTAGATAATAACTGCCGCCATTCCTGTCATTAAAATAAATGAGTTGGTAGTCAATTTGATGGTTACAGAGTAAATGTATTATAGTTACAGAACAGTGACACTATAGGCACTAGATCTACTGAAGAACAAGTTTCTGAAAAACACCCAGGAACCAACTCATCCTTAAAATGTCAATGACAAGCATACTTTCATTTTGATTTAACCTAGTTAATTAATAAGTTGTTTTAAAATGCTTATCTTGTTATTAGGCATATTGTGTAGGACTAATCTTGAAGTGTGAAAGAGGTTGAATTCCTGCTTTTGACACCTATTGACTGTGTGATATTGTGTTAAATTATTTAATCTCAGTATAGTAGGCACTTCTCTAATATATGGTGCAGAGAAAGTATGTTTTGAATTGATAGAGGGAGCTTCCTAACCCAAGCCGAGCTCACTATATTAATGGCATCACAGCTTCAATTCCTACTGTCAGAGGCTCATACTTTATAAGACCTCAACCCAGAACATTTTAAACTGGATATGTTATAGACCTCTCAAACTCAATACATCTAAAACAAAACAAAACTCAGTATATCTGAAACAAAACCAAAATGTTGCACACAGAACCTGTTATCTTCATTATCAACCCAATCATTTACTATCTTTCCAGTATGCCTAATTCATAACCTTGATGTTAGGCTCAGTTCTTCACTTTCCCCTCACCCAACATATCCAGTTACAGTGGTACCTTGGTAGTCATCCTTAATTGATTCAAGAGGGCTATGATAAGTGGTAAAAATGGAGACTATCTAAAAAAAATTTCCCAAAAGAACTACATCTCCAGTCTATAGTTAAACATATTTCCTCTCTCAATTCCCCAAAAGAGCAAGAGGGGCTTCTACCTGTGGAGAAACAAACCAGCCCAATACAGTATAGTCAGGGTCCTCCCTTACTGACCCAGTTTCTGAGATGAATCCAAGCTTCATGGGTGTTTGGGGTGGGGAATTAGGAGGAGAGTGGTAGAGGCTGGATGTGGAGGCAGAAGCTATGGTCCCTTGCCCTCCAATGTCCAGGTATCTGGACTCCAAATGAGCAAGGGCTGCCAGGAGTCCTCTGAAGCTGTCTGTGCCTGGGTCCCATCACAGATGCTGCTTGTTCCACCACTGCTGTTCCTGCTGGTGGGGCTTTTCCTTTTATTAAGAACATTGTTAAGAAGTGAACATTGTTAAGAAGTGCACTTTCCAATTCTACTGTTTTAGAAGCAGGGAGAAATCTGATAGCCCTTACTGGGGAGAAACTGTCCATGACTGAGGGCAATTGCAATGGCAGTAGAGGCCTGGGCCATACAACTTAACATCCTTACTACTCACCCAAGACAAAAACCAAAAGAAACTAGTGCTGAGCAAGAAGCATTTTTTTTCTTGTCAAAATGCAATAAATAACAAATTTTATGAGTTTTGGAGCAAAAAAATACTGACACACCACTGAAATTATCATATTTTGTATTTTACTTCTTTATCTCTTATATCCATCCTTCTTTCACTAGTCACACAGTCACCATTCTTTTTCAGACCTTCATCATCTCTTTCCTGAACTTTGTAATGCCCTTTCCAGTGATCTTTTTGCTTCAAATTTCTCCCCATTCTAAAACATACTTCATAGAGCTGTTATTTACTTAAGCTTAAGTCTGATCATATTATTACACTATTCAATTAACCTCAGTGATTATCTATTCTTCTGGAATAATCTATAAATTCATTTTTTCTGCTATTAAAATCCTTTCCAGGATAGATCCAACCATTCTATCCAACTTTAATATGAATTATTCCACTTCAGACAAAGAAGAGTCCAGTTAAACTGATCTTCTGTGTGTGTGTGTGCCTGGTAATGGACTATATTCTGATCATCCCTTCATCTCCTCTCAGTTCTTTCAGGACTTAATTCAACTCAACAAAAGCAACAACAAGAACAAACATTATCTTTTATGTGAAGTCTTTCTTGATCCCTGAAACCTTTAGTATCAATCCATCCCTACCTCCATTCCACCTTTTGTACCTTTCCTACTTCCCTCTTTCCTTCCTTTTTTCTTCCCCTTCTTCCTTTCTTCCTTCCCTTGTTCTCTCCTTCCTTCCTTCCTCCCCTTATTTCTTACTTCCTTTCTTTTCCCCCTCCTTTCTTCTTTTCTCCCCTTTCTTCTTCCTGCCTCTCCTCCCATCTTCCTTCCTTTCTTCCTTCACTCTTTCTTCATTTCCTGCTTCCCTCTTCCTTCCATCCTTTTCTCCTTTCCTTCCTTCTTTTCATCATTCTTTCCTTTGCTTCTTTCTTCTTTTCTTCTTTCATTCCTTCCTTCCACCTCTATACAAGAAGATTGTATTTTGAACACGTTTATTTACATAAATGTATTGTACTTGATAGAACACAGGCTCCTTGAGAGGAGAAACTCTATTGATGTTTGTATCCCAAGTACCTAGCACAACATGTGACATATGTATATACTTAATAAATGCTTGTTAGTTGATGCATTATTCTCTTTTCTAGAACAACTGCATGAGTCAGTAAAATAAAAATTTTTAAATAGATAAATTTTGAATGAAATAAAAAGTGACTCCTAGATAAGAATTATGATGCCTTATTAGTTTAAAGGCATAAAACATATGTAATAGTGAAAGAAGTAAGCATTTGCAAAGTTTTCTTGACACATAAGTCTGATAAAAGAAGAAGTTGTGAAGAAATGAACCATAAGCACTTCCAACTCTTTTGACCAGACATATCATTTTACATGAATGACTCACTTTAATACCAAATTTATTTGGTTGTTCCTATTGAAAAATTACTTTTTCTATTACTTTCATAGTTTGATTATGCTAGTTGAGGTCAAAGAGGACTGCAGTGTAGGGATCATAAATATTATACAACCTGGCCTCACTTGTAATGAATTCACAGCTATATATCATAGTAGATGTGAGAAACTATTATCATAGAATAGAGGATAGAAGATTGGACTTTGAGGCAGAAAGTTCTGGGTTCAAATCCTGTCTCAGATATATTTACCAGTTACATTTTCCTGAGAAAATCACTTCATCTTTTCAAAACACAGTTTTTTCTCAACTGTACAAGGGAGTTAATATTACTAGACTATTGTGAAGATAAAGTGTTTCTTCTTTCTTTTCAAAGAATAGAATCATGCTCTAGTATCCCTATCCTTAAAATGACAAACACACACATTTTTCACTAGTTTTCAAACCTCCATATTATCATTCTAACACTTAAATACCAAGAAACTATCATTCAAACTAAAACTGTATTCTCTAAAAAAAAAAAAAAAGTTCCAAATATACTGGATTTTTTTTTAAGCCCTCAGTCTTTTTTTCCTCTACTCAGTTTTTTTTTAAGAGAATGCAAAGAGAAAAAAAAATACAATTTTTGACACCATTTATTATTCCTGTCTTAATAGTATTATCTTTGCTGTGCTTCCTTGTAATTTTTTTTTAGGGGGGGAGGTTATAGTTTTGACATTGTCCTTTCTTGGTTCTTCTCCTATCTACCTTTTTCTTTTCAGCTACCTTTCTTGGAGCACCATCCATATTCCATTTCCTAATTGTGGGTGTCTTGCAAGTTTCTGTCCCAGGTCCTGCTCTTAATTTACACATTTTCTCTTGGTGATCTCAATAATTGCCATAAATTCTGCATTTGACTGTCAGATCTCTATAACAAGCCATATTCTCTCCCCTGAATTTCAGCACTATATAGTAGCTATCTATTGCATATTTCTATCTGGATAGTTCGTGTTGTGTTATTTGAGTTATTTCAATCAAATCTGACTCTTCATGATCCCATTTAGGAGTTTGATATTTCCTTCTCCAGATCTTTTACAAATGAGGAACCAAGGTAAATGGAGCTAAGTGACTTGTCTAGGGTCACATAGCTAATAAGTGTCTGAGACCAGATTTGAACTCATATTCTACTGATTTCAGGTCTGGCATTCTATCTATTGTCCCATCTAGCTGCCAGGACAGTCCTTAAGGCAACCAAACAAAATATGTCTAAACTAGAACTAATTCTCTTCCCCAAAACACTTGATTCTTTTCCTAACCTTTTTGTTTTTGCTGAGAGCAATTTCAACCTTGGACTCCTAATCAACTCTTCAAACTCCCTCACCCCAAATGAAAAATCTAATTAGCTATTAATTCTTGCTGATTATTCATTGTACTATCTCTTATAATATGTCCCCTTCCCACCCAAATAGCTAACACTCTGATTCATTTGCTTGTCACCCTCACCTAGACAAGTACATCCTAATTTGGTCCCACTGCTACAAATCTCTTCCCATCTTCCTATCTCTAATCCCCCTTCCAAAGGGATAATCATAAAACACAAATCTACTTACTCTTTTGCTCTAAAGTTGTTAGCATGTTCCCTATCATCAAAATATTTTGTCATTTAAAGAGCTAGACATGTATTCATTTATGGACTTTTGCTACAAGCAAATTACAGAAATCTCTTCATCTTGGAAGTTCATTCTAGCTATGGATTACATAAATGAAAATACCTTTGTTCCGCACCCTTTTACTTTTAGTCCTAGAGTTAAACATAATGTCTGACATATTGTTAATGCTCAGTAAGCTTTATTAACTTAACTTGATTTGGATTGCCATCACAGACTGATTACACATGGCTTTCTCTCCTAGAATCTAAAGTTTAGCAAAATTGATTTACTTGCTATTTCTCACATATAAAATATTCACCTTTTTCCATAACTGTGTAGGTGCTGCCTCCCACGTCTGAAAAATCTTCCTTTCTTGCCTTGCTTCTTAGAACCCTTAGTTTTGTTGAAAGCCAAGTTCAAGTATTTTCTTCTACATGGGTATTTTTCAAAGGCCTCTTCTCCAGGGACAAGTGGGAATCACTTTTTATATATTTTATATATACTTGGTATCTACTTTATACATACATACATTGCTTCCTCTAATAGAATGTAAGCTTCTTGAAAGCAAGGGATAGTTTAGGGTTTTTTAAGTAAGTGTGTGTATGTGTGTGTGTGCGTGCACACACATGCATTAGTATGCAACTTAGCATAGTACTCAGAAAATAAGTAAATGCTTAATAAATGCCTATTAATTAATCAGGTAAAGTTAATAAATTATTAGCAATTGATCAGGTAAGATTAATAAATTATTGGCGATTGAGTTGTCCAAGATAATGTAATAGTACCAACAATTATCAAGCACTTGAAGTCCTCTCCTCTCCAGCAGTACAAATAGTATTTTAAAGAATTCATGAATTAAAGAATTATATGAACTGATGCTAAGTGAAATGAGCAGAACCAGAAGATCATTATGCGTGGCAACAACAAGATTATATGATGATCAATTTTGATGGATGTGGCTCTCTTCCACAATGAGATGATTCAAACCAGTTTCAATTGTTTAGTAATGAAGCGAGTCAGCTATACCCAGACAGAGAACTATGGGAAATGAGTGTGGACCACAACATAACATTTCCACTCTTTCTGTTATTGTTTGCTTGTATTTTTATTTTCCTTCTCGAGTTTTTTTCTTTCTTTCTAGCTCCAATTTTTCTTGTGCAGCAAGATAACTGTATAAATAAATAAATATATATATATATATATATATATATATATATATATATATATATATATATGACTTAACATATACTTTAACATAGTTAACATGTATTGGACTACCTGTCATCTAGGGGAGAGGGTGGGGGAAGGAGGGGAAAACTTGGAACAGAAGGTTTTGCAAAAGTCAGTGTTGAAAAATTACCCATGCATATGTTTTGTAAATAAAAAGCTATAATAAAAAAATTAAAAAATAATTCAAGCTCTTGAGATCAGAGACACATTTACACCACATTAAAGTAATTATTCCTTCAAAAATACTAAGTTTATGACCTATTAGGGCATAATGTGGTTATTTATAGGTCTCATTTAACACATCAGATTGACTATAAGCAAAGAAAATCTGTAATTCTTAAGTCACATATTATCATATTGCTAGACATTAAAATCAAGTGGCTAATAATGATGCCCTATAGTCTCAATAAAGAAAAAGAGAGAGAAAATGTGTCATACTTAAATCAAATATCAAGTTAAAAGAGATTTCATCAAGATAACTAATATCTCTTCTAAATTAAAACTTTGATTTGATGTTTTTAGCTTCTGGTCTTAAATTATTTGGTGATATGTGTATTTTTCTTTAATTATAATATGAGAAAATAGTTTTTTCACATCTAACTCAATACTTTAAAATAGCAGATATTTCAGTAGAACAGGCAATCCTGACACCAAAGAACATTATAAACTCTCTGGATCTTTTAAGACCATATACATGAATAGCTATTGCAAAAACATTTAATCTACTCGTCAACATTTTGTAATGATTTCTTTTATACTTAGCTAGACTAGGTAGTTCCTGGATCAATGCTCAAATGCTCTGGAGGTTGGAAGAAACCAACAGATTTAGTGCTTCATTGGTTTAGTCTTTGGAGAGAACTCTAGGGAAGACCATGAATATCATTACTATTTTTTAAAGTACCTAATGTATATAAGGAACTTTTGGGTATGGAGAAAAATATAAAGCATGATTTTTGAGGAAGCAAAATGGCACAGTGGGCAAAACTTTTGCACATGGAGTCAGGAAAACTGAGTTCAGATCTTACCTCATGTACTATCTGAATGATCTTGCTCATGCTAACTTAACCAGCCTGAGTTTCCTGACTTGTAAAATAGGGATAATCAGAGTATCTACCTAATAGTGCTGATCAAATGAAATAAGGAGAATAGCACTTTGCAAATCATGTAGTATGATATGTAGGCTAATTATTATTGGTGTTGTTGTCATATATAGTAATATAGTAATAATAATAGCCAACATTTATATAGTGCTTTAAGATTTGGAAAGCATTTTACAAATATGATCTTACTGAATACTCACAATAATCCTGAGAAACAGATGAGGAAAATGAGAGTGAAAGAATTTAAATGACTTACCCAAAGTAACAGAGCTAGTAAGAACCATTCTATAACCACTACACTAACTAGCTGTATGTTATTAGCATTATCATTAATAATAATAATGACAACAATAACAATAATTCTTATGATACTTATAGTCTAACAGGGCAGATAAGACATGAACATGAAAATAAATTTTATAGTTTAGAAAACCATATAAAAAGTGCCAAATAGCTTTTATGGACAATGAATATAAATAAATGTTCAGAGGTATGAGAGTTTAGATTGGCTTAGATGATCAATAAGAAATGAAATTCAAGCTGAGTCTTGAAGGATAGATAAGATCCAGAATTTATGTTCTTAATAAAAACTATATCTGAAATATTATATCATTTTACTTTATTATTATGATCTTTTCTCAATCTTCAATTAACAGTAGGAATATACTTTTTAAAAAAATCTTATTTATAACTACATACTTATCTATCTATATCTATGCATACATGTATATGAGTATACACATAAATATAAATGTATACATAAGGATACATATATACATATACACACTTCTTTAATCATTCTTTAGTGAGGGATTACATATGAAGAATTAATTTTTAGTCAAGAATTATGCAAACACTGACATAATAAGAAAAGTAAAAACATACACAATGCAAACCTACATAAGAAGTATGTATTTATATATTCATACACATACATATATGTATGTATTCTTATGTTTATATATTTGTATATTATATATGTACACATGCATGTATATAAAATCATGTTTGGAAATCTTCATGTTCTTGGATTTTTTCCAGTATGTCCATGAAGAAAACAAAATACAAATGGATAAAAATCCAATATTACATTCTTAAGACTTTGTTTTTTCTCTGTTAAAATATTTATGTTTTTTAAAAAAAAACCTTGTCAATTTAATAAAGTAGATATTATAAATATTTTTATATTTTGTGGTTTACAAAGTGGAGTCACTATGCTGCAGGATAATGGAGCCACTCTGGCTTCTAGGAAGGCCTGAATTGCTAGTTTTGCAACCTATCTCTGACACATACTAGGCAGATAACCCTGATAACCCATTTGACCTCTCAGTTATAGGCAAGTCTCTAACATTTTAATTTTCAGAGATGATGATCAGCCACAGTGGTAGAAGGAGTCAGAAGTCTCTAAATGTTGGAGACCACTATAAAGAACAATCCTCTTTGGCATTTAAAGGCTTTCACAACCTTGACTTTTCCTACCTATCTTCTGTTTTTATACATTCATCTTTTTCATTCTCCTTGAGAACAGAAACAGTCTGATTTTTTGCTTACTTTTTTTTTCCCACAGGAATTATCACAGTTTCTAGCACATGATAATTGACAATAAATGCCTATTGACTTGACTTGATTCCATGTATTCTATAAATCATTTTGTTGTTGTTAATTCAGTTATGTCTCTGTCTTCATGACCCCATATGGGGTTTTATTTTCATGGTTTATCATCTACTTCTCCTGCTCATTTTACAAACTGAAGCAAACAGGGTGAAATACTTGTCCACAGTAACACAGTTAAGACATTTCTTACCCCAGATTTGAACTCAGGAACATGAGTCTTCTTGACTTCACACAAGGCATTCTATTCAACTGCCACTATACTCTGCTTACATTGATCTTTTATACATTTACTCCACCTTTTAATTCCATGCCTATTCTTTATCACCCCCAATACATTTTCCAGATTTCTTCAAGACACATCAAATCTTGCTTTTACCAGAAAACTTGGTTTATGTCAGTGTTTTTTAATCCATATTCATTTTGAAACCTATAAAATTTTTATGGAGTTAATTCCATGTGGGATTGCTATAAGTATATGTTTTAAAAGCATCTTATCAGTGTCATAGAACCCATTCCACTATAGCCAATTAAAAGCTGATTTTGAACATCATAATCTTAAGAAAAGCAATGAAATCTTAAGAGAGCATCAAGCTATCCTCAATAAGGTCATTACTAGGCATTAATAAACATCCTCTTATTCTCTTCTTTTTATTTTACCGATTCCTCAGTGATTTCCTTTGCTCCTCACTCCCTCCTCTTCTCCTCCTTGTTTCTTTCCTCTCCCTTTCTTTTTTTTCCCCTTCTTTCCTAGAAGGGTACTAGGTGTTAATTTGTTGGTGTCTTCTCCCTTTTCAAATCACCTTGCATTTATTTATCTGTTTATTTGTGATATTCTCTTCCATCTTTGCAGACTTTCTTCAGTATAATAAACACTACTTGGGGAGGTAACCTTAGTTTTCTTATCTTTGGACTCTCAGAACCTAGCAAAATGCCTTGTTCATAGTAAATGTTTAATGAGTGTTTGTTGAATTAAAGTGCCTTAAAATTATACTTATATATCTTTTTTCCTTATTAGATTGCAAATTTCTAGAAGATTAAGGACTAGGACATTTTTTACCCAAATACAACTTTCCTAGAATTATTAAAGTGCTAGATACTTAACAATTTTTGTTATTGATTAGTAACAATTTTTTTTAATTGGAAAATAAAAAGCCAAGAAGAGGCATTTGTGCTTTTGTCCACATCAGCTGGAGTGAAAAAAAACTTTAATGATGGGATTTAAAACCATTAGGAGTCTTGATTCCTTACTTTGGACTGGCAAAATTAGATTATTTATAGCTAACAGAGGAATTAGTTCAGTAACTCAATTTACAACAAGAAAACAGGTTAAATGACTTGCCTAATGCTATTTAAGAAACATATAGCAGGTCCAGGATTCAAAACCACATCCTATGAATCCTCTAATACCAAATGCTTTTTTTTTTTTTTTTTTTTTTTTTCTATCATAGCAAGAGGCCTTTAGCACAATAAGTAATATAATATGATTTGATATGTACAAAATAACATAAACCAATATGGGAGATATCCTATAGTTTAAATAACTAACTATTCCTGTTTTCTAGGTAAAACTCAAATATATAAAGTATTTTTATTTCTTTATCTTATCATTACTAATGATATGTTTCTTAATTACTTAAAAATAAATTAGGTCAAGGTTGAACAGCATTTCTACATTTGCTATAATGTTTTCCATTAATTTTATGAAGTTACTCAAGCAAGAAAGTAGCAAAGAGAATAAAGATCAGAGTTTAATATAGTGGATGATTATCATGAATACCCTTAACCTCTGGTTTCAGTCTTTGTAGTTGGATAGATGTGCAGATGTTACTAAAATATTAAAGGAGTCACTGGCAAAGGAAGCAGATTAGAATTTAGGTCTCAAAGGGAAATATTTCCATAATTAATGTGATAATTAATCTCCATATTTTTCCTTCAATTCTTATCATATCTTAGGTAAACTACATTTAAAAAGAATTTCTTTCTTTTCTTGATCCTTAGTGATTTTACTGTAGCAACTAAAAGAGAATGTGATTAACCTTCCTTATTATTGTGCTGTGTCAAGTAGAGATTTTACTCCATTAAATACCTACTGCCAAAATCAAGTTTTTCTCCCTTTATGTTTTTTTCTATGGCATTACTCTATCATTCTAAAATAAACTTCTTCCCACATCTGGACCTGAATTCCTTTTCACTCCTTTTGGATTGATCATCTCTATGGATTCCTGGTTTTTCTTATGCTCATAGTATCTTGTTATTCTTCCACATGCATTTTTACCTCCTATACAAGGAAATCTGTGTTCCTGTTTGCTTTTATCTCTTAATCACTAAGGAAGTAACTTGAGAAGCAAGATGCCAAATCCAGTTTCCTGAATCTGGCTGTTCTGCCAGTTTTGTTTGGCATTGATGTGATTTAATGAAAAAAGAATTGAGGAGAGAAGGAAGAGTTGAGGTAATGATATTGTTCTTATCAAGATACCTTTCTTATCTACTATATATTTCCAAAATATGCCACTTCTGAATGAACAAGAAAGGAATATACTAATCGTACTCTATCTCATCTTAGTACTTTGAGATTTTCTCATTTCTCTTCTCTTCTCTTCATCACCACCCTTTTTTATCTCAGTACTGCTGTTTGGCTCATTTGGATAAATCACTTGGGATAAAAACAGTTCACAATTTTTCTCTCCCTCTTTCTTTGAAAGCCAGCCTTGCCATTTTCAAGACTAATGAATTGTTTGACTATGACAGTCTGTGCTTTTTCTTCTAAATAGAAATAGCTTATAAAACTTAAGAATACCTCACCAGAAGTTTTAATCAGGAAGTAGGGGAAAGAAAAATAACTTTTCTTTCCTTCTTTCTTCCCTTCTTTCTTTCTTTTTCTTTCTTATCTTTTCTTCCTTCCTTCCTTCCTCTCTCCTTCCCTCCCTTCTGCTCTCTCTCTCCCTCCTCTCTCTCTCTCTTCTTTCTTTCTCTTTTTTTCTTTTCTTTCTTTTTTTGCCTTTTACTCTACCTGGAGACAAATATGAAAGCATGCAGAAATGGCTTATGTAGCTTGGGATAACTTAGGATACGTATATATCTCTGGTTAGGATCTTCTAACCCTTCCCCCTTATCTTTCTTCCCTGTTAGCATCCAATTATTTGTGATGCCATTTGGGTCTTGGCAAAGATACTGGAGTAATTTTCTATTTCATTCTCCAGTTGACTGTACATACAAAGAAACTGAGACAAAAGGAATTAAGTGACTTTAGTAACTGTCTAAGGCTGTATTTGAATTCAGATATTCCTGACTTCAGGCATTCTCTCCACTTTGCCACTTACCTGTCCTAATTACCTATCTCTCATTTGTTCATCTGGAATAACAAAAATATAGCTTTGTTTCCATTTGAAGGATATGTATAGTCTAAACATTTGCCTGCACTTCTCAGAGAAACGAGGGCTTGTTAACAGTTTTAAGAAATCTGCTAAGGGACACCTAATTGACCTTGAAGGCTCTGATATGTAGGGACAACATCCTCAAGCACATGGCTTTTTAATGTTATAAAGTCTCAAAACCCAGAGTTTCATTTAAATACAAGTTATTCCTTATACCCAGATTGAATTCTGGGAAGTAGATGATGCTCCCTGGTCCATTACATGTTACCAGTGTCCAGGCTATGTGGCTGTTGAGGTGACAGATACACTATGGAAATACTCAATACACATTTTATAGTTCTTAACCTAACCTAGGTAATGGGAAGAATGCTTATATTGGATACTTATCCTTTAATAACTTTATTTTAAGAATCTCAAACAAATACACTTTATGTACTTAAAGGTGGGAGGAGGAAATGGGAAAGTAACTGTGCAACAAAAAGATAGTGGATATGATCTTGTCAAGAATTTGTTTTTTGGGTTTTTTTGTGTGTTTTTTTAAGAAAAGGAAAAATGATGATGATGATGATGATGATGATAATGATGATGATGATGATGATGATGATGATGTTGATGAAGCCATTTAATCTCAATAAATATTCTAGAAGGACAATTCATATTAATATTATTTCCAGTTATGTGTTCTATTTTTGGAAAAAAGGGAAAAGAAGTAAATAAACATTTATCAAGAACCTATTATGTCCCAGGTACTGTGAGTTTACAAATATCTCATGTGATCCCCACAATAATTCTACAAGATAAATTTTATTATTATTCCCATTTTACAGTTGAAGAAATAGAGGCAGAGATTAAAGTAACATGCTCAGATCTCATAATTTAGTAAATGCCTAAATGTGAACTCAGGTGTATCTGACCCCAGGCCTAGTACTTTTGTCTATAGGAACAGCTAGTAGAAAAGAACTCAGAGTTTCTTGAAACCATCACTATTATTATTGCTATTGAATAGTCAGTATTAAATATTTTCTGTTCCAGAGAAACATAATAGGACAGACTTATGGGCTACAGAGTAAATGCCAAGAGATTAGCATTACAAAAATAGAAAAGTAGAGAGAAAAGTGCTATTCTATCTCAATGGCAAAATTTTAATGAGAAATAAAAACAATTCTAATTATTTGACATTTAATTTGTTCAGTTTGCATTTCTTGGAAGACATCCTATGTTCTTCCTAAATTTTTTTTTAAATATCATTTGAATTAGTGTAATGGCTATGTACAGAACAGAAGTGGAGATAATGTTTTTATTTTCTCACTGTTAACAGCAATAAAATATTAAAGAATAATAACAAATAATAAGAAATAAAAGTAATAATATTTCCCATAGACTATAGTATGAGAATAATATTTTTTCAGAATATGGGAATATAGTCTTTGAACATTACATAAAAATGTTAATTAATCTTTCTTTGTCAATTTCAACATGCTTCTGTTACATTCTTGGAACTGCATGATGTTCTCACTTAATGGTTGGTGTTACACCTGCAAATTGAAGTCATTCTCAATTCCAGACTCTGAATGACCTCTTGGGCTTAGTATTTCTTTTTGTTTTAACTGAATGAGCCTGCATCTAATTGAGGCTATATCTTTCAATTTACAGTATGAAAATTGACATATCATTTGCATGTATAACCATTTAATAAGGTTAAAATGGTTTCTTATACTTTAAAAATACAATTATAAAAATACAAGCCAGGAAAATGCCATTTAAATCAAAATTAATAAAGCCACTTAATGAAAGTTTTACTCTGTCTCCTTATTTCCATTCTGTATTTAAATATATCATGGAATAAAAGCATTTACCACTTCTTCCCATTAACTATTTATCTTCTATAGATTGTAATCAAAAATATCCACATTTCAATACATTCTTATCTCCAAGAATATAAAAATTTTGTGTATTTTATATAAATAGATTTAGCAATCAAGTAGCAATCTTTGGAGGAAAATTAAATGTTATGCCATTACCCATCTTAATTTAAGTGATCAAATTATAATTGCCTAAATGAGAATATATCAGTGACACAGGCTTGTGACTTCCTGATAAATGATCAGTGCCTCAGTGATGTCCCAGAGCAATTTTTATTCTTTGACTTAAATTATTGATAGAAGATGAATTTTAAGCAAAACCAATAATTAACTTATATAGTTGTAAAAGTATGTTTGGCTTTAAAGATCTAAAAGAAATATGAGTTAACACTTTGAAAATTCTGATAGCTACTATTTGTGTTATTTCAAGGGGAGATAAACCAGAATGAATTAAGTATGGTATATTGGATAAGCTCATACAAATTATAGTTATCTGATAAAAAAAAATTATATCACAATTCTAGTTTATATCTGGTCCTACTGAAAAATGTTTTGTCCAAACATCATTCTTTAGATGGAAGCAGCGACATGGCTGAGTAGAAAAAATAAGGAACTTGGAATCAGGGAGACCTGAGTTAAAATATGACCTTCCACATTTATTAACTGTCTGACTGTGGGCAAATCACTTAATCTCTGTTTGTAGGAATCCACTAAAGAAGGAAGTGGCAAAGTATTCCAGTGGGGGTTTTTTTGTTTTGTTTTGTTTTTCAAGAAATCTCATGAACACTATTAGTGTTCTATGATCCACAGAATAAAGAAACATTGGACATGACTGAATGACTGAGTAACAATTAATTGGTATGGATATTATCTCTATTGACATAGATAATAACTTTCTGAGGACTTGTTAAGTACTTTTTTGAGAATTTCTGCAGCTGAAAAATTCACCAGTTTTGATCAGTCTGATGATTTTTTCCTCTACAACTTAGCTTGGCTAATCCTTAAGTGTCAGACATATAGTTTGGATTTGAAGTTGTTTCAGTTTGACAGGATCTGAAAGAATGTGTGTTTGGCTGGTATAGCCTTTGAGAACTCAAGGTCACCTCAGAAAGAACACTGACTTTTCAATGAAGGGGACTTGGATTTAAATCTGCCTCTAAGACTCACTGACCATTGGGGCAAAATCAACTAACTCCTCTCTGGGGCCTCAATTTTCTCAGCTATAAAATGAGAAGGTTGGACAAGGTGGCCTCTTGGGTCTCTTCCAGCTCTAAACCCATTATCCTGTGGCCTCCAAATCACCCTACTAGAAAACCTAGAGTAGGACTTTGTGAAAATATTACCTCCATCCCCTCCCCAAAAACATACCTTTTGTCTTTCTTGTGAGGTTACTTCAAATATACTGACAAAAACTAAAGTTGTTTAGTTTATAGTTTCTGTATAATTCTGTCTTAAAACTGGCCTGATTTATAAGGCATACAGTATCCTTTTATAGGAATACATTTTATTTTCCTCATTCATTTTCCTCTTTGTGCTGCTTATGTTTAAAAGTTTGATGGCATTCAATTAGAAGATTTACTAGATTATAAAACTATTCATTACTAGCCATTTGAGATTCAAATAGATGGCTTTGGTTATATATTTATTTTCTAAATAGATTTGCTTACCATATCAAATATTCACTGCCCTTTATTGTACACATAATAAGCATATTAATGTTGCTACATTCTTTCAAAATGTGATGATTGCCCCATAAACTGTTCTTAGTCTTGTCCTCTTGTCAAAGCTAACATATGCTTCCCTTAACAAAATTTTCTGTTTTATGCCTTCTGCAAGCTGATTGTTTTTCTTTTGCAGTATTATATTCTAACCAGCAGATGTCACCATTTTATTTTCAAGAATGTTAGTTCATCATACTCATTTAAGATATGTTTATGGATGTATATAAAAAAATGCATGAATTATTAGATCAAGGCTATTCAAGGGTTTCCTTCTTATATACCTTAAAATGTATTTGTTTGCACCTCTTTCCATTTTAAAAAAGGATTATTTAACTATCATACAAGATAGGTTGCCCAAGTTTAAAAAAAGATCCATTTTCATTATCTGAGTTACCTCTCTGGCTTTAAGCCAGTTTCTTTATTTCACTTTTTATGACTAAAAATAATTTCTTTTCTTTTGTTTTGGTAGTTTTTTCCCATACTGATGCAGTATTTTTCCTTGACAATTAAAAGAGGAAGAAAATATAAGGACCTGAGATTTCATCCTTCATTCTATTGTGCTTTGTTTCTAATTATCTTTTTTTTTTTTTTTTTTTTTTAATGTGCTCTTATGGGTAACTGTGATAAAGGTAACTTTAGACACTTTATTTTGACTCCCACATCCTTCCTAGTTATTTTTAGGGAAGAGTGTAGGGTAAAAAGTTGTTTATTCCCATGCCAGATGGCTCCATAATCATGCATAGTATGGGTTTTTCATGTCTGTTATCTTAGCTCCATCAGAAGCTTTTAATGCTATGATTAGGAGATGTTGAAGTCTCTTTAAGATCTATAACTAGAGAAGATTGTATTACTTTTTGCATAAAATGGTTATCATCTCTAAGAGACCCAATAGGTGAATTTATCAAATTCTATGAGTTTTCATGAGAGGTTGTTTTGGGGAGTGAAGAGGGGAAAAGTGGGGGAAGAGTGGTTCAGGACCATACATTTCTTAAGTCAAAGACTAACATTGTGTTCTACATACATTATTGATATTTTATTCCAATAGTTTGTTAGTATGTAGAATCTAGAAGTACTGAGAATATAAATGACTAAATTTCGATGAACATGAAAACAGGAAAAAAGATAATAGATATTTAAGGAGATAAATGGCAATATGTTATATGGAGATTAGGAGGACTTGGCTCCAAATCTATCTTTGAAATTTAAATGGTTGAAAAACTGTGGGCTCATTCTGGAGAGCAATCTGGAATTATGCCCAAAAAGTTATCAAACTGTGCATACCCTTTGACCCAGCAGCGCTACTACTGGGATTATATCCCAAAGAAATACTAAAGAGCGGAAAGAGTCATATGTGTGCCAAAATGTTTGTGGCAGCTCTTTTTGTTGTAGCTAGAAACTGGAAGATGAATGGATGTCCATCAGTTGGAGAATGGTTGGGTAAATTGTGGTATATGAAGTTTATGGAATATTATTGCTCTGTAAGAAATGACAAGCAGGAGGAATACAGAGAGGCCTGGAGAGACTTAAATCAACTGATGCTGAGTGAAATGAGCAGAACCAGAAGATCACTATACACTTCAACAACAATACTGTATGAGGATGTATTCTGATGGAAGTGGAAATCTTCAACATAAAGAAGATCCAACTCACTTCCAGTTGATCAATGATGGACAGAGGTAGCTACACCCAGAGAAGAAACACTGGGAAGTGAATGTAAATTGTTAGCACTAATATCTGTCTGCCCAGGTTGCATGTACCTTCGGATTCTAATGTTTATTGTGTAACAAGAAAATGATATTCACACACATGTATTGTACCTAGACTATATTGTAACACATGTAAAATGTATGGGATTGCCTGTCATCGGGGGGAGGGAATAAAGGGAGGGGGGGTAATTTGGAAAAATTAATACAAGGGATAATATTATAAAATATATATATATATATATATATAATTAAAAAAAAATTAAAAAAAAAAAAAAGAAATCAGATCAAAAGGGGAAAAAAAACTAGGAGACAAAAAGAAATAAAAACTGAAAATACTATTCTTTGATCCAAAAAAAAAAAAAAAAAAAAACCTGTGGGCTCTCTCCTTAACATATCTCAGTCTCAGTTTTTTCATCTCCAAAATAGGATTGATAATAACACATATCTCACAGAGTTTCTGTATCAAACAAAAAATGCATAGAAAGAAATTTATGAAATGTAGAAACACTATGTTAGCTATTTTTTAGGCAGAAAATCTAAATTTGTCTTTTTTAGAGAAAGCATGTTCTCCCTCTTCCATCCCATGCTTTGAAACTGGAACTTTTTATCTAGCATCATGATGATTACTGTCTCTTTTTCCCATCACATATCTTGCTGTTAAAAAAAGGCCTTTAAGACCTTAAGGGTAAAATTAGTCAGTTAAGTCAAAAGCATCTATTGCACTTCACTGCTAGATTATACTGGACTCTTTGGAAGATAAATGAGACAAAATACAGCATCACTGACTCTGAGGGCCTTATGATTTATGTGTATTAAATAAGGCTATAACCTGAAAACTTTCTTGCATCTAAATCTGAAAAGTGTAACTGAGAATGACAAATTAGCGCAACTATCCCCCATACTTCTCTGTCCTAATGTATGATTAGTATGTTTAGAAATGAGAAACTTTGCAGATACTTAATTGGTTACTTATTGAAAAAATAGATCTTTATTTTTCATTTCTTGGAGGAAATAGTTTTATTTTCTTTGTTAATTATTTTTTTCTCTGTCTAGAAGTATCCATAGGGCTTTTTATATCTCAGTAGAAAACTATATGAGTGTAGTATGAAAAGGAAAAGATAGAAATGGAGACTTCAGAAGACACTATAGACATATCTCTCATGAATTACCCAAAGCAGTCTCTAGAAGACAGAATTATCCCTCCAAATGTCATGGGCAAACAAAATGTTGGTATAATTAAAATAAAAGGTCTTTGTGCTCATTAATGACTGAGTAATGTTCTAATAATGACTGCCCAACATCCCTTTTGGAATATGTACAGATATTCTATTCCTGCTCACAGAAAGTCACATTGAAATTTTGAGTGCTGACCTCTGACTGCATGTGAGTCATTTTTGGGAATCTCAAAGTAGAC
Source organism: Sminthopsis crassicaudata (assembly GCF_048593235.1). NCBI lineage: Eukaryota > Metazoa > Chordata > Mammalia > Dasyuromorphia > Dasyuridae > Sminthopsis > Sminthopsis crassicaudata. Next base: position 318,770,367 of record NC_133617.1, on the reverse strand, counting down.
TACTGTACAAGAACTATGGACTCTTTTAAGAAAGATGGTTTATGACCAGCTATCTGAGTGGCTTAGTTCTTGAGGTTAAAATAGGATCTTATTAAGAAGTGACCAGAGACAGTTCTATCTCTCTCCCTGCAGGCATAGGAATCCCTCACATATGGCAGTTGAAGTTGGGTGCTTCAATTAGGTGAGCTTGCTCTTGGATTCATGGAAGCTATTTTCTTTTATGTTTTCTTTCTATGAAAAAGTGACCTTATGAGTTTCAAAAAGTTTGGAAGTTTTTGTGGAGACAATAACATCAAGACAATGGAGATGACAGTAGCATCCACCATCATAAGATCAGCAGTAATAAATACTAGAATAGCAGCAACAGAAGTGAAATAAAATTTGAATATGAAAAAGGTCACCCCAGAAACAGTACTAGCCAGCTTGTCTGTTTTTTACTGGAAATTTGGCATCAAGAATCAATCATATAATGCCAAAGGGGGAAAAAAATGATGGCTAATTGACAGCCCTATGTTTTAATAAGGCACAAATATCAGTCTCCTTGAAGACTGTAAACATATTTACATATTATATAATATTATTTAAATCATTCTGTTAAATCATTAAATCAATCAGTGAAATTTGTGATTCTGCTATGTTTAGTATTACTTTCTATATGGAAAAAATAATCTGTCCCATATGTGATCCATACCATGAATTGGATTTTTCTTTCTTTTTTTAACCTCATTTTTTTCAAGAGCTCTTTAGACATTTAATGTATAATTACTGATATAATTAGTAAATTTCTTGGGAGTTCTAGAGAGAGGGATAACCAGTCAATGTGTGAAAATGGTGCATTCATTTCCCTAAGGAGAGTTCAGGCTTTCTCTGAGGCAAATTATAAACCCCCCTGGGCAAACTACAAAGGATAAGTAAAGAACAGGTAGCAGTATTATTTGCCAGTCCCTTCATCCTTAGGTGAGTGTTACCTTATGTGTGAAAATACCATTATAGCTTTGTTTTTTGATTAGGTGAAAAAACAACAAACAAAAAACCAAAACTATTGCTTTGAAGTTTCCTTCCATGCAATATTAACTAAGATTTCTCCGTTTTCTATACCTTCCTGTCTTCAAAATAAATTCTAACTTTAAAACCCACTGCTAAAGGAGAATGCTGGATAAATGCAGTATTTAAATATTTCTCCTATGGAAAATTACAGTCTATTTTTCTCTACTTATCTCAGACAAATTTACTGTTATACAGATCTTAATATTGTCCTGTTTGCCAAATGTACTGGATAGTATCTCCAGATGATTCAAAATACTAAAAAGGAAGAAAAGTGTGTTCTACTAATTTGATGCTATCAAAAAATGTGCTTTGAAGTAATAGTCCAAGTACAATTGAAAAGATGTTAGTGAATTCATAGAATCACAGCATTTTGGAGACAGGATGTACTGAACAGATCACTTAGTCTATGTAATGTTAGTTCATAAAAGACTCTAAAGGAAATGTATCAGTGAGTTGATGAGAAAATGTTCAATTATCTTATTTTTCCTTTATTCTCAAAAAGTCTTTTGCTCATTGGTGGCCTAATTCCTGGGCACCAGGTGACAGAATTGAGAGAACATTGGACTGGAAGAAGGAACACATGAGTTCAAATCCCAGTTGCAGACTCTTACTAGCTCTGTGACCCTAGGTAAGTCATTTAACTCTCTCTGCCTGGTTTTCTTCATTTCTAAAAACAACTAGAAAAGAAAATTGCAAATTACTCCCAATATCTTTGTCAAGAAAACTGCAAATGGGGTCACAAAGAGTGGGACATGATTCAACAAAAACAATAACAATGGCCTGAGTTCTAGTAAATGTATAGATGAGAGAGAATTTACAGACATTAAAATTAGGATGTCTATAAACAGCAACAACAAAAACAAACATGATCAAGAAAATTATGTGTATGTTAGAAATGAATATAAGATTTAAAAAAGAAAGAAAGAAAGCATAGTGTCAACAGCAAAGCTTTGGTATTATTTTCAATGAGATTGTAATCTAGTCAACATTAGAGATACTTTTGGCAAAGTATAAATAAGCCATACATCCAAATTAATAAGCCTAATCTTTAAAATTGTTCTCATAATAATCAAGTTAGAAGACTAGAATCCATGAGAGCAAAAGCTCTTTTTTCTATTATTGGAGGATTATGTTGAGATAAAAATAGGTTCCCCCCCAAAAATCACAATACAGACCTACAATTTATTTTTGTTCATTTGTTTTCTTTCTTTTCTTTTATGTTTTCTCAGTGAACTGCAAACTTTTAATGGGACAACAATGAAATAAGACAGAAAAGAAAGTTAATTGATCTTGTGCTATATCAATATAGAAAACTATATCAAGACAGGTATAACTTCTAGGAAAAAGAAATAAAGAAGACTATGTATTCTAGAAATGAAGAAGAGAAAGTCTCATTATAATCTGCCCTGAGTTAGACCACACAAGAATTGCTATATTGAATTCTGGGTAACAGGTTTAACAATTACATTGATATTACTGAAGAGTATTCATTAGAAAATAGTGAAGGAATTTGAATTGTTTTGTTTGTTAAATAAAAGACTCTAGAGGAAAGAACAGTTTTCTTCAAGCATATGAAGAATTGTCATATGGAAAAGGAATTAGAATTATTTTGTTTAGCATCAAGGGACTCCACTAAGGGCAGGTGGAAGCTTCAAAGAGACCAATATAGGCTTACTATAAGGAAATACTTTTTTTTTAACTAATAAGAATTATCCAAAGGTAGAATGGAGCATTTTGGGTGTTACCCCATTGGAGGTTTGCACATAAAAGCTAAATGACCACTTATCAGAGATAACCTTTTATAAGTATGAACTAGATGGTCATAGAGATTTTTTCCCAACTCTGAAATCCTTTTAACCTTTTCATGTCTGTTCAATTTATATAGAGCTTTACAATTACAATTGTGTACATCTAATTTGGTTTTCATAATTATCCTTTGAAGGTGAAAAAAGAAATATAATTCTTTCCATTTTGCAGATTGGAAAATTTAAACTCAAAGAGATTACATGACAATTGAAGTCACATAGATACAAAGTAGCAGGAATAGAAGCAGAATCTATGCCTTTTGATTTTCAGTTCAGTGTTCTTCCCAAAATACTCTTTTTTATAGTTGGCATTGAGTGAGGTTCAACATTTCAGTTATTACTCAGAGAAAGTCTTAAGATAGAATTTAGCTAATTAGAATTGACCCTTCAGTCAAGAACTCTGAATAAATTGTAGGGTCCATTTAAGAGGGAGTTAGACATAACACATTATTTAATCTCTTTCCTTTGACTTAATAAATTATTAGCTGTCTTCTTTTCCTTCCTACTTAATCTATTCTCAAAAGGAAGAAGCTGGAAAATCAGTAATAAAATCATTTCATTACTATACTTTAACACCTGTTCTAGAAAAATCAACCTCTGCTCCTTTATTTGTATTGTGTCTTATAACCTTTCTTATTCCCTGAAGCATTCCTAGATAAATGACAACAAAAACATACTGTGGCTAAATACGCAACTTAGCTAAGTGTTTTATATTTTTTGTTATTTGTATTTGATTTTCTTTTCATCAAAGTCCTATTCTAACATCTTATTTTGTCATGGAGGTGATGTCAAGTTTCTCAAAGATTATGTCAGTAAAGGATGAGTTCTAATAAGTTTTTCAAGCCAAAAAAACTTTTGAGTATGGACCTGGGAATGGACTGAATTTTCCCTTTCTGAGAATTTGACCAAATTCAGAGAGATTTATCCACAAATTGGCAAGAGGGGGATGAATTTTTGTCCATAGCAAATCACAATGAAGTTTTAGAGGGGTGGTGATCTATTTTGATAGAGGGATTATTCACACTGAAGAAATCACTGATCTTTAAATCACTGAAGCCATGTCTGATTATTTCATCTTATTTAGATAGTTCAGTTATATAATAAATTTCAAATGCCCAAATACAGTACTTTTTCCAAGTAGATTTTATATAATACCTAGTACAGTATCATTAAAATACTATTAAAATATTTGGAGTGGGGGAAGAGATATTGCTGGGCGATGAGAGGGTGATGGAGAGAAAACAAAAAAAAGGAGGGAAGGAGAAAGGGAGAATGAAAGGGACATATATATTGATGATGATTGATAATAAATACAATAAAAATCTAGTTATCATAATTGAAGTCTGACCTTCTACTCAGTGAACTCATTCTTTCTACAATAACTTTAACAGGTAGTTATCTGTTTCAAAATTCCAATTATAAGAAAAGGGGATCATTACATTTTGAGGGAATCTATTTCATTGTTTGATTTCTCATTAAATTCTGACTAATAATGAGACAAAGCATATCTTTTTGTAACTTTCCAACTATTTATCCTTGATCTATATTCCCATTTTTGGTTTCTTTCTCCAGGTTAAATACAACTGGGTCCCTCAACCATTCCTCTTATAACATTGCTTTCCAGACCACTTATCAAGCTAGGGGCCTTTGAATTCATCCTAATTTGTCAATGTTCATATTAAAGCATTTGAGAAAATCCTGTTGTGATTTGACCAACATAGAGTATACCATGGCTCTTGATCAATTCATTAAACAGACACCCAAATGACTCATATATACAAAGCATGGATCAAGCACTGGGAAAGATAAAAGATAATTACAACCCAATCCCTGTCCTTATTTAGTTTTTTGCCAATAGTTGGTGAGGAGTTAGAATTGGAAATTGGGGACATAACACACATGAACTTCCATAGATTGCTAAAAAGAAGTGCAAACTGCTATGTGAAATAGAAAGAGAGAAATATTGTTTTTTGGATGAGAGTTTCACAAAACACAAAATTAGGGAAGATATTGAACTTTTGGTCCAACAAGACACCCCAGATTTTTTAAGATGAACATGTCCAGCCCATCTCTATTCTCTTATACTTATGATATTGATATTTTTTAGTTCAAATGTAGGACCTTATATTTGTTATTATTATTACACTTCATTGTAATACATTTGATTGACTATTCTAGACTTTGAAGAGCTTTTCAAATTCTGATTCTGTTATCCAATGTATTTTTTTTTCTCAATCACATGCCCTCTGTACACTTGTCTTGATTGCATTAGAGGGTGACATTTAAGTTAGAGTTTAAAAGTTAAATAGGACTTTTAAAAAAAAAAAATTAAGGGAGCTAAAGGAGGACAACATTCCATATATGGAGAAGGATTTTCCTCTAAGACAAGTGGGGAAAAAAGGAGGAAGAAGAGATAGTAATAAAATTTAGAATTTTGAGAAACAAAGGTTAGATATAGAAGGGTCTAACCATCACATCTCAATCTACTTCACTGAAGTGATATAGTACAATAAAAAAGAAAGGTTAACTTGGGTTTAAATCCTAGTTCTATTGAGTACTTCCAAAGGATAGCTTATTTAGCCTCTCTATCTCTGTTTTCTCATCTGCAAAATAAGGGTGTTTTTAGGATCATGTATCTAGAAGGGGAAGAGTTAACTTCTAAGATATCTTCCTGCTCTACATCTAGAATCCTACAATTACCTATGAAAGCAAAATGGTCAGTACACGACTAAGGACTTAAGGAAATGAGAAAAGATTTGGAACAGTAGGGAACTGAATAGATATTGAATAAGAAGAAAATATAATGATTACCAAAGAAAAATAAAAAGTGAACGTGTCATGGTGCAACTTAGATTTGGAGTGAAAAAAAGCTTGATTTGTTTTGAGATTACCAATACTCAGAAGGTTGGTAGCAAGACTGGATAGAAAAAAAAATGGTTGATATTTAGAAGAGTGGAGAATGACCACCAGGGTAGGAATATTATAATATTAAAGGGATGGAAGATTCTATTTAACACATACTAAACCACAGAAGTAGCTCTCCAAGCAGTCAAGACTGAGCAAGACATATAAGATCAGAGTAAAAGAGATAAAATGGGAAAATGGGGAAGGATAAAGGGGATGCAATTATTTCTTCCAAATCTCAACTTCTCCCATCAAACATGATCAATACATCATGAGTTAGCACAAGAATAAGATGGGAATTTGGAGGGAGTTTTGTGGAAGCCAGAGATGATATACAAAGGCCAGTAGATGGCACAGAGCTTATGATCAAATATTTAATCAAATTTTGTAATAAGTTATTATAAATACCCCATAAAATAAAAAAAAAGAAAAAAATCAGACTTCTTCTCTGGTATAAAGACAAAATCAAAAAGTTTATCTAAATTTTCCAAAAGGGGAGGCCAATACCAGCTCAATATTGTAGAAGGGATAACTATAGGTCTTGAGGAAGGCAACAAAAGCTTACTTTGCATTCTTTTATGCAAATTATTATTCTTACTCTTTTGTAAGAAAAATAGAATGATTGGAGACTATGAACAGAAAGATGAATTTCAGAATCCTGAATTTTTGAGCTGATGCAATTCTAGTTAATGGTGAAAGCTATTCTGTAGTCATGCTGATGTGGGGCAGTGATAACTTATAGCTCAAAGTTGTAGGAATTCAAAAGGTTGAGAAACTATGAGGTCATTATGTTAGAAGGATCATCATTATAAATACTGATGCCCTAAGATTTGGTAGGGAATAAGGAAGAGAAAATCAGAAGTTTAAATTATTCTAAAAAGTACCAGAATGATGTGGAGGAAATCAGATGACAAGAAGGATATGGAAATGATAGTAAACCAAAAATGATTTTGGTTTAAAAAAAAAAAAACATTTGGAAAATGTTGAAACTATATGGTAGAGACCATGTTAGTCATTTGACACTAGTGTACAAAGAATCTAATGTGGCATTGTAAATAAGGGCAGTGAAAGGAATGACTTCCCTTAGAAAAGATGGAGAGACGGCAGCTAGGTGGCACAGTGGACAGATAACTGGTTCTGAAGTCAGAAGGACCTCATTTCAAATCTAGACTCAGACATCTGACACTTACTAGTTATGTGACCTTGGGTAAGTCACAATTGCCTTGCTAATAATAATCATAATCATAATCATAATCATAACAGCAAGAAGAAGAAAAGATGGAGAGATGGGATACCAAAGGGTAAGCCAAATTTCTGCTTATTCCTGAAGATAAAGGAGCTAGAAATCAGAAATTAACATAAAAAAGGAAATTCTCCCACTTTGATTAATTAAAAATTTTAAAAATTAATATGATCAATCTTGAGGAGTATTTGTTAGATTCAAAATTTAATCCTTTATCTTTCTCATAATGGTTCAGCCAATCAACTTCCAAACTGTAATTTAATGGTACTATAATATTCTTGGTAATAAGAATTTAAAATAATAAAGTTACCTCTGATGCTTCTCTTTCCTTTACTATTGACATTCAATTAATAGCCAAGACCTATCCCTTCAATTTTAGTAATATTGCTCATGTTTATACTCTTTCAATTCATTCTACATTAGTATTTCACTATTTTTTTTGCCTTCATTTTTTAACCCTCTCCCCTTCTTTTCATTTTTCCTTCACAGAACTATCAAAATATTCCTGAAGAGATCTAACCAACCTATTTCCTTTCTCAGAAAACTTCAATAACTTGCTATTTATATATCAGTAATGTACAAAAACACACAATAACTTGTGTAGGATAAAATATGAACTTCTTACCTTGGAATTTAAGATCCTCTACCATCTGGATCCAAGCTACCTTTTCTGAGTTATCATTCTTATATTATAAGTATAAGTATTATAAGTTTCTGCCAAGCTGAATTTTTCCTCTATCTCATGCTGCCCTCTCTATATTCTGGAACAAATGTGTATAAAAATATCCCCATCTATAAAAATCTCTCTCTTAGTTTAAAAAAAAAAAAAGGTCCAAATCACATGTTTTCTGTTCCATATAGCAGTTTATAATTTTCTAGTTGAAACTTATCTTTTCCCCCTTAAATTTCTTATACCACTTCATTTATTCTTCTTTTCTTTCACATTATTATTTTTATCCTACCTATTTGTTCTTGTCCATTATTTCCAATTAGAATCCCAGAAATGGATAGAAAACCACTTTCCTAGGTCAAGTTAAAGCATTGAGATGGGAAATATCTATTCCATACAGGGTTGTAGAGATAAGGAAATCCTGCTCAAAGCCTATTTTCTCAATGAAACTGGCTGTAAGCAAAACTTCTAAACAACCCTCCCGCCCCCCCCCCCAAAAAAAAGTGACACTGTAAACTTTTCCAGCAAATAAAAAAATCTCTCCCCTTACTCCCACCTCAAGCAACTTCCACATTTGTTGTTTGTGAGTATGCCTAGACTCAAGGATTATTTCTTTCCTAGCATGCCTCCAAAAGCCTTAAGTACTCCTAAAAGAGTTTTCCCTATCTGAATGTGAAACAATGTTAATATAATTAGAACATACCCACATAGCACAGATATATCTCTGAAGGATTAGAGCATATGCAAATGTAGATTTTTAAAAGCACACATGGCTTTACCTTACGTATATGATAATAACATTTGAAAAACTTCTAAGTGTATAATTTTAAACAGAATTATCATATCTATAAATATTTTATTTCTTAGATTCTACATTTCCATTAATAATATAGTATTTTTCCAACTGGTAGGTGATGTCTAAAATGGAAATAATATCTTATTTTACACATAACAATGTTTCTATGAGATTCAAAGCTAACATGGTATAATTATGTATATATAAATTCTGAATTATGTGAAGTCTGAAAAACCCAAAATAATTCCCTTTTTTCCAAACAATATCTAACAGTTGTTGAAACACAAGATTATTAATAAAATTATCTCAGACATTTTATATTATTTACACACAGAGAGAAAAACACAAATATATGTACGTGCATTTATAAGTATATATAGAGGAAAATATATTTGTCACATGGAATCAGAATAAAAACCACACATTAATGTTTTGTTTCTCAGATACACAGATGTATATGTGTGTATATTACAATATATATAAGCCTCTAAATACAGAAGTATTATATAGAATTTATATATGCATTCTGATTTTTTAAAATTATAAAATCATCATTCTAGTCCCTGGTTGCCTTTTACAGAAGTTGGCTATGTGTGGTTTATTGTAGCCTATAGACCAGGTACTTGCAATTATGATCTTGTATGCAAAGATTGTATTCATAGCTGGGAGCATTGAATAATGGGTTGCCAAAGAAGAATTAGCTGACTGTCTCCTTCCTCTGGGCCTTGCCCTTCCTTTTTCCACTTAAAGTAATCAATGATTATATTATAATAGCTATACTAATGCCATCTCTCTTTCAAAGCTTCAAAAGGAAAAAAAAAATGTTATCTTCAGGGCCAAATGTCTCTTCCTGGTACCAAATGAAGGTGATCAGAAGAATTAGCAACCACAGAGTACTAGAGGTGGACATGATCTCATAGGTTATTAAGTTTAATTCACAGTTTAAAAAGTAAATCTCCTCCACACTATGTACAATAGGCTACCCTCTAGCAATCTTCACTTTAAAACTTTTAGTGACTAGAAATATGTAACCTCCCAAGTATGTATAGATAAATCAAATTCTCTTGGGAAATTTCTTCTTACATGGAGCTAAAAAATCTACCTCTTTTTAACTTAAACCCACTGGTGTCCTTTGAGGTGCAGAAGAAAACAATGGCTTTTTTTGTTCAGTTATTTCAGTCATGTCTGACTCTTTGTGACCATATTTGAAGTTTTCTTGGCAAAGATATTGGAATGGTTTGACATTTCCTTTTCTAGCTCGTTTTACATATAAGGAAACTGAGGCAAACAGGGTTACACATTTAGTAAACATCTGAGACCAGATTTGAACACAGGAAGATGAGTTTTCCTGACTCTAGATGTAGTACTCTACCCACTATGCCACCTCTCTGCCCCAATACCATTCTTAAACAAGAATAATTCAAATGCTTAAAGACAAATATCATGTCTTTTCTTTTCCAAACTAAAGATTTAAAATTCCTTTAAATATTCAGTTAGTGAATGAACATTTGTTAAATGACTACTATGAAGCTTACAAAGTGCTAAATGAAGCGGGTTGTGGTCCCTTTAAGAAACCAGTCCTTTCAGATTGATTTATTCCTTTCTGATTCCCAACCCTCCTTGCTGATGCATTATCAATTAAAGAAGCTAGGACCTTTGATTTATAAATCCTGGTCAAAAGCATCCCTTTGAATTCCAATAGGAGATCTGGGCTTGTCTCAGCCCCCACCGGATCTGAGCCCATTTGTACTTCATCCATGGGCCCCTTTAGCTAAATCTCCCATTATAAAAGAGCCAAGCCGGAGTCCTCTTTTTGCAGAGGTTCCAAATGTGACAGCCTTACACCTGGCATGCCAAGGGTCTCTACCCACTGGAATTTCCAGTGCCCTCCTCTCTTGACATCACCTTTTACTAACTAGACTTTAGCTGATCTACAACTATTTATCTTGGCTAATATCAGAGTGTTTTGATGGTTACTGTTTTATAATATAGTTTGGAATCTGTTACTGAAAAGTTGGCTTATTTATAAAGGCTATTATAAAAAAAAAAAAAAATTATGGCTGGCAGATCAAATTATCAAACCAGCAAGTGACTGAAACAGTCCATGAATGAAGCCTTACACCAATGTGGTAATTGTCTGAGTTGCAAGGGAAACATTTATGAGAAATGCTACAGAGGTAACATTAACTTGCCATGACAAGAGATTGGACATAGGAAAGAAGGAATAGAGAAATTGAAGAATCAAGAATGACTCCTAGGTTATAAATGTGGGTGATATGGAAGTAATGATACTCTCAATAGTAATAGAAAGGTTAAGAAAAGGGAAAGACTTAGGGGCTATATATACTTTGAATTTAGGTACAGTGAGTTTATAATGTCTGGAGAACACTCAGTTCAAGGTGTCATATAGGTAGTTGAAGATGAAAGACTAGTGGTTAGCAAATAGGTTAGATCTACACTAATCAGTGTAGATGTGATAATTTAATGCATAGGAGTTAATAAGATTGCCAAGTGAAATAACAGACAAAGAAGAGAAGGCCCATATTAGAATTCTATGGGACGATCATAAAATGACCTGAAGAAAAAGAAGTCTGAAAAGTAATGGTTAGACTGTTAAGAGCAGAAACAGGAAAGAGCAGTGTAGTAAAAATCTTTGTAAGTATACTCACATAGCATAGTTTGAATCCCCTCATTATCCTGGCAGTTCTTCTCTAAACTGGACTCAACTTTTCAGTGAGTTATTAAAATATTGCCCAAAACTGAACACAAGATTGAGATTGAGATTTGGATTTATCTAGGTAACAGAAGTATAAAATTTCATTCTAAACATATCCTTTTGTTAAAGTATCTCGATATCACATTAGATATTTTTGCTACCATGCCACACAGTACATTCACATTGATATTTAATTTAAATATATTAAAATTTTTTATTATTATTTATTCATAAATTGTCTTCCATCCACATCTCCAACATCCTGCACTTGTGAAAATTTTTTTTCTAATTTTGAATTAAAGTTTGTATTATATTTTATCTTATGGTATTTATCCCTATTATATTTTATCTTATGGTCCATTGTTCCAGATTGTTAAGATCTCCTTATATATTGCTTTTATGAGCTAGTACATTAGTTATTCCTCATAGCTTTGTGTCACCTAAAAATTTACTAAGCTTGCTGTATTAGCTGGTGAAGCATGATAGAAAGGCAGGGAACTTAGGTTTAAATCAATATCAGCTCTGCTACTTGCTGCCTACATGACCTTGGACAACTAATATAGCTTCTCCATAACTTTTTCCTCATCAATAAACTGAAGATTTATAATTCCTTACCACTCTTAATCTATTATACTATGATTTATATGCTTATCAATTCACGAATCAATTTGCCAATTATTCAATGCCTACTATGTGCCAGACACTGTACTAAGCATTCTAAGTCACTGATAAAAAGATTGACTATATAGTTGCCAAGGACAAAGTCTTGCCAAAGGTAAGGATGGGAAGATCAACTGATCTTCCTGATGAGACATGTGCTTCTTCATCTGATTTACTTTTATAATGCTTCAAGGTAAGAAAGTTAATCCTCTACATCTCTTTCTTACTCTGTTCTTCAAAGAAAACTCTGATTCTTTTTGGTCATATTTAGGCAAAGTATGGAAAGGGTCAGTCTTGCTTCTGAAAGCCTGTCATGCCTTTTCTTTTAAGTAAACACAGGGGAATATAGACGGATCTGTAAAAGACTTCAGATAGAACTTCAGATATGGCCTTCTCTTAAGCTCAGCTTTTGGGAAAGCAGAGATCATGAAATTCTGGCTTTGAAGTATTCCTTCCTATCAGTCATCAAAACCCAGTTCCTTTTCACCTCAGGTTCCAATTCAAAACTTCCTCTGCACAATTCTACTTTCAGTTGATGTTAGAAAACAAATTTTTCCTTATTCATACTAGATACAATGCAATTATAAACTAAATATGTTTTATCCTGGTCAAATTATTCTGTTAGTGCAATGAAATATAGCAGAGTAGTTTAGTATATACACATCCAGGGAATAGTAAGGACTTGATATGGCATTTCTAAGAAATCAGGTACATATGGAGCCATGGAACAACAAGGAGGAGGAATTACTGCAGCAGTAAAGAGTAAAGAAGCAAATTCAGCAAGTTCATGAGGGCACACCAATTTAGTATATGTTGATTCTTATTGCAATTCACATTCTGTTTTATAGTTTTCTCCCTTGTGGGGAAAAAAAAAAGCACCTTTAAATATTTCATTAACACTAGGCAATGCTGCTGGTTATCGGAGACTAGTACTCTGGCCTTGTGCACAGCACTGCTTCTCTAAAAATGTCAGAATAAATAGTACTATCAGAGTAATATTTCATTGAAAGAGTAGTTCAGGGGAGGAAAAAACTGTAATTACATTTGATTATAATGTTCTACTCCTATGTATTTTGTGCATATTCAACCACTCTGAATGTAAGAGTGGTTAATTCATGAATTAAATCTACGGAGTCTGTTCAAGGAGGAAAAACCCCCAAGCCTACAGCATTTTTCTGACAACATGCCACATATGGTCAAAAATGAATGCAAGATATTACAGCTAAACAGAAGCTGCTGCTGTTGCCCTTCAAAGGGCCAATTCATAATGTAAAACATAACATTTATCATAAACCTTTTAAAAGTCTTTATAAAAATTAATGCTTTGCTAGGAAACTTAACTGTGAAGCATGAGAACAATATTATTTTACATTGAGTTGTAGCATGTTCTGTCATTTACAAAGCGCTTTTATATTCATTATCTGTCACATGTCCCAGAAAAATCATATGATTGTCAGAGAAGATATCCTTAACCCCATTTTATAGATGAAAACATGGAAGGTCAGAAAGAATTAAAATATCTTTCCTGAAAGTTAGATAATAATAAAATAGGCTTCAAATCAAGGCCTTGTGATTCTATGCCCAGTGTCTTATCCTGTAAACTGTAATCTGGCTCATTGGTAACCCAAAATTCATTTACTAGTCAGAGTGTATGTGTTGGGAAAAAGGGAAGGGCACAAGGACAGGAATAATTTCAGCTTTATGAAATCAAATATAGCCTCAGACATTTACTAGTTATATGATCCAGAACAATTTACTTAACTTTGTTTATCTCAGTTTCCTTATCTGTAACTTGAGCTAGAGAAGGAAATGGCAAACTACTCCAGTATCTTTGTCAAGAAAACTCCTGAGTCTTTTCATGAAGACTCAGGTACAAATCAACAATAACAAAAATGCTACACATACTTCTGGTTCGCATGATTCACTAGTTAATCTGGAGATGATTTCAATTACAATAAATACCTTGTGTCTATATGTGCCCATACTACTTAAAATCAAGAGATTGTCCAGTACTACAGCAGGAAAAAAAAAAAAAAAGAATGAGAAACAAATTCTGAGAAAAAATAAAAAGGGAAATTGCATCCTATTGTTTGTTTGTTTTGGGGAAGGGTCTCATTGTGAATATATTACACTACACTACACTAATAATAGTGTAATCTATTATTTGAAAAATACTTCAAGATAAAAGGAAGATAGGGAAACAAGAACAGCATGAAAGAAAGTTTTGAAGTCAGAGGATACGATAACAAATTCTACTTCTGATGCTTTCTGTCTGTGACCTTGGGCATTTTCTTGGGCCTCAGTTTCCTCATCTGTAAAATGAGATGTTTAGACTAAATCGTGTGTGGGGGCCCTTTTAGCTCTAGTTCCATAAATATGATTCTGGTATTATACAGGAGGAAGACTTGAAGGGTTAAAATAATTATTGTGATATTTATTCTTTCATCTGTTTTTGTGCCAGCTTCCAGCATCTTTTAAATTATTTAAATGTCCAGCTTCCTTTGTTATCTGGTTCAGCTAAACTGCCAGACCTTTTTCCATGTTAATACTGGTTATTATAATATCAGAGTTTCTATTTGCTTATCCAAATCAATGAATCCACCAATCAATCAGGAAGGATTTTGACATTCTATGTACTATGCTAGGTCCTGGGGATGCAATTGCAAATTTTTTTTTTTTTTTTTTTCAGTTCCAACTCATAAGGAAAATATGTGAATGTTGAAAACTATAAGTATGCATATAAGTATTACATATATATTGAATAATTATACCCTGAAAAATAAGTAGTTACACATAAGATAAGAAAGGGAAGGTACTAGCATTTGGAGATATCAGGAAAGGTTTCCTATAAAATATGATTCATGAGATGTATCTTGAAGGTAGAGAAGAACAATATGAGGTTGATGTAAGGAGGAAATGTATTTTAGGTATGTCAGGTAACTATTGCATAATCATGGAAAGTTCAAATGGAGTGTCCTATGAGAGAAAAAAAGAATAAAAGACTAGTTTGGCTCACTCCCAAAGATCAAGAGGAGAAGTAAGGTTGAATGAGGATGGAACTTAAGATAGGACTAGATTGGAAAGGCTTTAAATACCAAAAAGAGTAGGTAATATATTATCTTAGGGGTAATAGAATTATTACAGTTGATTGAAGATAAAAGTTACAAGGTTAATTGTGTCCTTAAGAAAAATTAGGGTGAATTATTTTATCTGTAGTGTGTTGGATAGATGGGAGTGATGACTAATATGAGATAGGAGGTTCAACATGGAGAATATTGCAATAATGTAGATAACAGGTTAATGAGGATCAATAAAGTGGTACCTGTGAGCAGAAAAAAAGAATCAGAGGCAAGAGATATTTTTGGGTTAAAAAGGCAAAAGTTTGGCAACTTATTGAATATGTGAGATGATGTAGAATAAGGATTTGAACATAGTGCCAAAGTCCTAAGCCCAAAGACTAAAAGGGTCTTGCAAAAAATGGAGGAAATTGGAAAAGAAAAGATTTTTTAAAAAGATTATCAGTTGTCACAAACATGTTGAGTTTGAGCTATTTCTAGAACACCAACTTTTAAATACCCAAAAGCAAATGTTTATATATGTGTTAATTATCTGCATGGAGCTGATAGTCAAACCCATGTTATCAGATAAGGTTATCTATGAAGAGACTCATAGAAAGGGAAGTAATAAAGACATGACAGAATATTGTGAAAGATTCACAGTTATGGGTTATGTTTTGGATAATAAAGCAGAAAAAGAGGAAGTAGAAAAATGTTCAGACATATAAAATAACAGGATAAAATAGCATAAAAATACAAGAGAGGAAAAAATACTTAGGAAAAGAGAGTTGTCATTGTCATTGGTATTAACATTGAGAAGGAAGAGGACTTAAAAAAATCAGATTTGAAATTACATTATGGGCTGGTGGTTTTAGAGACAGCAATTTCAGTTGAATATTGTATTTAAAAGCTAGATTGAAAAAATTCAAGAAGAGAGTAACAGAAAAGTAATTGTAGATAGCAAGTATATAGACAACTTGTTCAAGGGTGAAAAGGGGAAACATGATCAGGGGATGATAATTTGAAAGCATGATAAGGTCAAAGATTCGAGTTTGAATTTGAGTTAGGGGTTAGACTCAGTGTCTAAGAAAAGGGAAAACTTGGCATATTTAAAGGCCTATACCTTAAGCCAAAGACTTTTATTGCTACTTAGTATCATTCTTTTTTTAATTCTAAAATTTTTTTGTCTTTTTTTTAATAGCTTTTTATTTACAAGATATATGCATGGGTAATTTTTCAACATGGACAGTTACAAAACCTTTTGTTCCAACTTTTCCCCTCCTTCCCCCTTCCCCCTCCCCCAGATGACAAGTTGACCAATACATGTTAAATATGTTAAAGTAGAAGTTAAATACTATATATGTATACATGTCCATACAGTTATTTTGCTCTACAAAAAGAATCAGACTTTGAAATAGTGTACAATTAGCCTATGAAGGAAATCTAAAATGCAGGCTGATAAACATAGAGGGATCCGGAATTCTGTGTAGTAGTTCATAGTCATCTCCTAGAGTTTTTCGCTGGGTGTAGCTGGTTCAATTCATTTAGTATCATTCTTCTCAACAAATGGAAATAACAATGACATAACTAGTTTTCAATCAAAGAGCAATTAACCCAGCCCTCTCATTTTTCTGAAAGGTAAATTGGACCCAAAGAAGTGGAATTCCAATTAAATCCAATGACTATTTAATGTATAAAGTAATTTCTATTTCGGAGGAATATATTAGATTCTGAGGATTAGACAAGAAACTAAGAATGTCTTTGCCTTCCATGAATTTACCTTCTACTGGAGTAGGTAAATATATAAATAGAATTAATAAATACAAAATAATTTGAGGAAGGAAAGGTAACTAAACACTGGGGTGGGAATTAAGAAAAGTTTGCATAAGAGGTGATATCTGAGCTGAATCCTTAAGGAAACTAAGACATTTTAGAGGCATATGTGAGGAAAGAGTTTATCAAGTTGTCTTTCAGTAGAATCAATAGGGAAATAGTTATTTAACCTTCTCCTGTCTAATGTTAAAAGACCAAGAATAAGTTTAGATACAGTAATAGTAGTATATATCTTTCACAGTAGCTATTAGAGAAACTGAGGCTCACATATTTCTTGAGCTTTGGACTTGGAGCTAAAAGGGGATAAGCTAATTGGATAAAATACTAAATTTAGAGACTGCCTTATCTTTGATTGGGACCTTCAATTAAGTGTTTTAGAATATACTTTCTGTTTTGTTTGCATGGTTTGCTGTGCAAGGGTTCCTCCTAGGCCTGATCCAAGTACTGATAAGTATGAAAGGATTGATCTCCCCCCATTTCAGACTTCAGATGTTTTATTTTTTCCTTCCTTAGACAAAGCAGCCATGAAAAGATGGGAAGATTCAGCTGTTTAAAAATCAGTTTATGTAACAAACTAACATCTTCTAAAAGGTTTGTTCTATAATATTTCTGTAGAAAAACTACTTTGTTCCCCTGTTTTTGAAGAAATGTGAATTAGGACTTTCCATGTGCTTTGCTCTACCTAAAAACATGTGTTGGTTATGGAAGTGAACAGAAAGTATTTCATGTCCGCCTACTTTTCCAAGGATTTATATCTCCAACTGTCCATAGGAAATGTGTATCTTTATCTCACCAATGGAGATTATTATCCTCGCTCTAAAATTTACTTATGTGCTAACATCACAAACTCAAATGTGTAAAGTGACAGTAAATAACCCAATTCAATTTAACAAGGACAGGGTATACTTACTATGCACAAAACACATTTTTGTCCTCAAAGTACTTTTATTCTACTGCAAATAAAACATCCAGGCAAATAAACAAAAGATAAGATAATTACTAACAATATATAGAAGCCCCAAAAGGTTTTCTCTTGAATCAATTAATCACTTGAAGAGAGCTAAGAATTTGAAGAGGAAGAAGTGAAACAGGAATGCATTCCATATATAGTGAATGATCAGTGTAAAAGTATAGGAGCAGGAAATGAAATGTTGAATTTTGATAAACCCAATGAGTCCGATTTGATTGGCATTTATATCAGGTGACAGAGGGTAAAGTGATATTTTATGGATTGTAGGGCTGGGGGCATATTGGAAAAGGCTTTAAATATCAAAAAGATTATTTTATATTTATCTTTGAGACAATTTGCCAGAGTAGAGATATACCGAAAGGTGTCTTGGATTTGTTGTCAGGTGACCATAAACTAGTTTTATCATTTGCTACCAATGCTACTTTGGATACTTCATATTTCTGGGCCTCAGTTTCCTCAGCTATAATATAATGAAGTTGGACAAAATAAACTCAAAAGTTTTCCTCCATTTTTAAATCTGTGAAGAGAGAAGTAGAGAGAGTCCCAATGTTTAGAAAGGAAGATATGGAAGATATAGGAAATGGCATATAAAGGACAGCTAGGAGGGAAAAAAAGCAGATGAGGAAACTGAGAAAATTCAGGGTGACTAAGTTATTTGCTCTGAATGTGGAATTAATAATGATCTAAGGTTCCCTTATTTAAGATCCTGTATTTTTTCCAGTGGACCATGTTCTCTGCTTAAAAGAAAGGTGAAAAGAATATGTATGATTGGCTTGAAGAGAAAGGAAATCCCTCATTTCAAAGCAATACTACTTAGACACAAAATGGTTTTCTTGAGAGTCTATACAGTCCAATTCAATATTGATATAATTATTATTAAAAATATTTTTCTAAGAATCAAAAATTTCAGCATTTTGAAGATAATTTTATACCATCCATATCTGGATTCAACAACTAAATTAGAATTTCAAACAATTAGTTGAACAAAAATCATAATAATACTTCGTGGGGAATTTACATTTCAAATGAGATGTATTCCATTGTAAGAATACTGATAAAGACATAATTAATTCAAAAAGGGATGTACAATACATAGGTGCATGGTTTTTTTTTTATTTTATTTTCACTTTCTTTGATCTCTGAATCTTTGAATTTAATCAAATTAATTTAACTCTGACTTGACTTTCTTCCAGCAGAATTTTTATCCACTTAAGTTTTGTATTAATGAATAGAACATAGTCTTTGAAAGCTTCCCCCTCCCCCTTCTTCATTATATTTAAATCTTTTGCTTATTCCAAGAAAGATTATTATCAATTACTCACTGGATTCTACAAGTAATTTTTGCATAATTTTCATTGCAAGGCATTGGCTATTTGCATTAAAAGTAGAATTTGCCTTCTTGCTCTTAAAAACTTTTTGTTCCACTATCTTCATTATTAAATTCCACCTCTACTGATTTACAAATATTAATATTGATCAACTTAAATAGGTCAGAGGTAGTTCTCCCAAAAAAATGATTTTAAGATAGGAAGGAAAAGTGATGCTACTTGAGACAAATAAATCATTACTGGGTAATGAAAGCAGTGATTGGAATATGCCTATTTTCACAGCTGGTTCCCAATTAGTTTATTTTCTTTCTATTTTTCTTCACAAACAGATATTAAACACTTTGTATGGAGAAGATTTAATTATAGATATGAGAAAAATGATTTTATTTTTGCAGTGTTGCCAATCAGTAAAATGGAGGGTTAAGTTGGTGAAAAACCTTTTTTTTTTTTTTTTTTTTTTTTTAATTTTAATAGTTTTTATTTACCAGATATATGCATGGGCAATTTTACAACATTGACAATTGCCAAACCTTTTTTTCTCATTTTTCCCCTCCTTCCCCCTCACCCTCCGCCAGATGGCAGGTTGATCAATACATGTTAAATATATTAAAGTATAAATTAAATACAATATATGTATACATGTCCAAACAGTTGTTTTGCTATACAAAAAGAATCAGACTTTGAAACAATGTACAATTATCCTGTGAAAAAAATCCAAAATGCAGGCGGACAAAATTAGAGGGATTGGGAATTCTATGTAGTGGTTCATAGTCATCTCCTAGAGTTCTTTTGCTGGGTGTAGCTGGTTCAGTTCATTACTGCTTTATTGGAACTGATTTGGTTCATCTCATTGTTAAAAATGGCCATATCCATCAGAATTGATCATCATATAATATTGTTGTTGAAGTATACAACGAATTCCTGGTCCTACTCAATTCACTCAGCATCAGTTCATGTAAGTCTCTCCAGGCCTTTCTGAAACCATCCTGTTGGTCATTTCTTATAATACAATAATATTCCATAATATTCATATACCACAATTTATTCAGCCAATCTCCAATTGATGGGCATCCACGTAGTTTCCAGTTTCTGGCCACTACAAAGAGGGCTGCCACAAACATTCTTGCACATACAGGTCTCTTTCCCTTCTTTAAGATCTCTTTGGGAAATAAGCCCAGTAGTAACACTGCTGGATCAAAGGGTATGCACAGTTTGATAACTTTTTGAGTATAGTTCCAAATTGCTCTCCAGAATGGCTGGATGTATTCACAATTCCACCAACAATGTATCAGTGTCCCTGTTTTCCCACATCCTCTCCAACATTCTGCATTATCTTTCCCTGTTATTCTAGCCAATCTGACAGGTGTGTAATGGTATCTCAGAGTTGTCTTAATTTGCATTTCTCTGATTAATAATGACTTGGAGCATCTTTTCATATGATTAGAAATAGTTTCAATTTCTTCATCTAAGAATTGTCTGTTCATATCCTTTGACCATTTTATCAATTGGAGATTGACTTGATTTCTTATAAATTAGAGTCAATTCTCTCTATATTTTGGAAATGAGGCCTTTATCGGAACCTTTACTGTAAAAATGTTTTCCCAGTTTATTGTTTCCCTCCTAATAAGAAACCATTTTTCTTGATTTTCTCTCTCTGATTATTTCTACCTCATGAGAAATTTCATATACTCTGGACTATATCTGCTAATTTAAAATGTGAAATATTATTAAAAGCATACTTATTCTGCAATTAACTCAGGAAAGAAATGGACAGGTATGTACCTGATACCAAAAATTGTTAAATGTATTTTTTTAAGTTAACACATTGTGTAATCCTAACATTTCTGTTCTTTCTCTGATTCTCTATTTCATCCCAATTAGCTTCTTTTTTGTTGTTCCATCAATTCATTTATTCATTCATTCACTCATGGCATCAATTCCCTATTTTCATGGTCCTCCTCAAGAATAAAAGACAAACAACAACCCCAACCACTATCACAATAACAACATTAAGCATTCAGGTAATCAGGTGCTGTTAATAAATATGTACAGAATATACATTTTGTGTTGGGGGTATCAAAATAAATAATATGACTCTACTCCAAATAAAAGTGGATAATATGGACACTGGTAACTCTAAGACCAGATAGCTGTGAAAGTTTAAGTCACAAGAAAAATACCATAGTAATTCAGAGGAAGAAATGTTTTTTTTGTTTTGTTTTGTTTTGTTTTTCTTTTTCTCCTGACTGAGAAATCAAGAAAAGCTTCAGAAAAGAGATGCCACTTAAACTTGGTTTAAAAGTAGAAATGTATTTTAGTCAAAAAGGAACTGCAAATAAAATTATTTAAATGTCCATAGCTTTAAGTCAAAGTTCCTATTCCTACTTTTTATACTTTAAAGAGGTCATTCATAAGAAGAAACTCTTCATACACAACAAAAGATTGATAATAGTTTTGTGATAGCAAAGAATTGAAAACAAAGTAGATACAAATAAATTGGGGAATTGCTATACACAATATGATAAATGAATATACATAATGTTATGTTATCATAAGATAAGAAATGAAGAATGTAATGAAAATGAAAAACATGAAAAGATCTATATGAAATGATACACAATGAAATAAGCAGAAATTTTAAGAAAGCAAAAGACAACAAATATAAACACGTAAAAGGAACAAAAATAAAGTCAAATTAATGTTACAAAATTACAAACAAATATAATTCAAAAGAAGGGATATGAAATGACATTCTACCCTATTTGTAGAGATGGGAGGTTCACAAGTATAAAGGATTGCACATTTTTTAAGATTTTTTTTTTTTTAGTGCATTAAGCAGTTAAGCTAATTTTTCCCCTTTTTTCTTTGTCTTCAATTTTGTTGTTGATCCAAGATAATTTTCATGATCAAATGAACTTCCAAAAAGAAAACTAATGAATTCAGTGCAAATAAAGTATAGTTTTTTCACTTACTTTATTTTTCTTGCTTTATTATTTTTATTTTACAACAGAAACTAATGTTTCTCATGGTTCCACTAGTATAATGAATATTATATTGCCTTCCTCCACTGTGGATGAATGAGGAGCCAAAAGGTGGGAATTAGAAACAATTTTTTTAAAAAATAATGTTTTGTATGTTTTCTTTCTTTCTTTCTTTCATCAATTGGGTTAAGTGATTTGCCCAGGTCACATAGAAAGTATTAGGTGTCTGAGATGGTATTTTGTACTTAGGTTTTCCGGACTGCAGGACCAGTGCTCTATTCCACTGTGCAATCTAGCTACCCCCAAAGAGTTTTCTCTTTATCATTAACAATAATAGAGTGAAGAATCTGGGAGTAGTCCCAAAGTCTGAAATATTAAGTCCACTAATAATAGAGGTTTGAAAAACTGAGTGACATCTTGAGATCCCACTTCAGAGAGACAAACATTTCCCTCTCATCCATTAGAGCTATTTGGAACCAAAATCTATGAGCTACTGAGAATAACATTATTTTCTAAGAAAATAGATATATTTAAGTGATATACAAACTCCCCAAATGCAAAAACATATGCAGCTAAAACCAACTATAAGATTGCCATAGAATGTATTATACCTAAAATTGATGTAAAGTATATCTATCTATAAGTCCTTAATGTTTACAAAAACCTTTTGTTACAAACTTCTAGTCTGTTGTTACATAGATGAAATGACATTCTACCCTATTATTGGCACTGGCTTATTGGATTTCTGCTGTTGTTCAGTCATTTCTGGCTCTTTGGGAAGTTTTTCTTGGTCTGGGATTTGAACTCAGGTCATTGGACTCCATGTCTAGTATTATATCCACTACACTAAGCTACTCTTTCTATATTAATTCTTGAAAATACCAATTTAGATCAATAAAAATCTGAACTCAACACACATAAAGGCACACTGTCTGTCCCTCTGTCTGCCCTTATCCCCTTTATATCAATGCATTTAGAATCTACCAGGAAAAGATACAGAAAGGTAAATGTAGCTAGCACTATGTTATGGCAATTAGAACTGAGGTAAAAAAAAACAAGATTACCACTAAGGAGTTTGAATAATGTATCTTTTTCCTGGTTACTTATAAAAACAACTAATCCAACTTCCTTCCTACTCAGCCACTGAAAGGTATCAGTCAGAATAGAGGAAATTCTTCTAGCTCAATATGAAGGCAACACCTTTTCCCATTTAAGGCTATGTAGCATGAGATTATGCTATTAATCTCAATAGTCCTGAAGTGCCAACCTAATGAGAAATGGAATAAAAACAACTCCCCAGAAGTGTTCTTCCAAGTACAGATGTTTGGAATTACCTGTCCCTCCTCTGCTTAGAGACAAGTTTGCCTGTCTCATCTCTAGATACTGGTTACACAGCATTTCTCATTGTCCTGCCTCACATACTTAGCTGAAGAAGTCATTTAACCCTGTTTGCCTCAGTTCCTCATCTGTAAAATGATCCGAAGAAGGAAATGTCAAATCATTTCTGTGTGTTTGCCAAGAAAAACGTCCCAAAAAGTCAGAAATGACTGAACAACAGCAAAAGTCCAATAAGCCAGCACCTAAGGCACTAACCAAGATGAAAATGGACACAGATTTATATAGAAGTTGAGAGTGACAGAGCACTAGGGCCACCTAGCTTGCTTCTAAGCAGAGGCTAAGAGGCTAATACCAAAAGTTCGATAATTGGATGATATACTAAGAGACTGGATAGATTGCTTCCAGTTTTCTGACTCTTTTTCCTAAAGTGAGAAAATAATAGTTTGACTATATAGTAATAGTATCTGATACTAATAATATCTGACTGATACTTAATAGAACATTAAGTATATATATTTATGTAACTATGTATAATGGTTACAAAGGATTTTTCTCCTAATATACCTGAGTAAAATAGTGAATTTATTGGTTTTTTTTTTCCCCCATTTTATATAAGGAAACTGAAACTAATCAATTTATTTACCCAGGATTACAATGCTAATTGAGATATGAACTGAGGTCTTTCATTTTTCTGAATTGAGTTCTCTTTTCACTACTTTAGACTGCTGAGATAACCTCTATGGTCCTATCTAAATTCAAAAGTCGATAGTTTTATTCAGTGATGATTGGCTCTTACTAATATTGACAAAGAAGACTTAATTTGAGAAGGAAATCATTTATGTGCTATAATTTGATAAGAATAGATTGGGTATAATCATTAAGGAAAAAAATAATCCACCATTATGAAGTGTTTCCTTTGGAAATAACAAGAAATCATTTTAGACTAATTTTGATAATAGCAATTTTCATTTGAATAGTGTTTTAAAATTTACAAAATTCTTTTGCCTACAATATCTTATTTAATCCATGATGTCATTGTGAAACATGTACCAAAGGCATTGTTATCTCCATTTTATTGAGGCTTAGAGTAAATTAAATGACTTGCCTAAATTTACAATTGCAGTTTGAGCCCTAAGATTAAAATCCAAATCCTGTATGTACTCTTTTTACTTTGCTGTTCTGTCCATATTGGAATTAAACAGAAGCACAGTTTTCATTATTTTACATAAATAAAAGTATAATCCAAAGAGCCATAACTTAGAAATGCTGAGAAGGATTAATAATTTTGGGCAAAGTAAGAAATTACTTTAAGTAAAAAAATTCAGGTAGTTGTTACATAAGCTATTATTTAAGAAAAATCTTGAAAGATATTTTTATATTAAATGTATGTGCTTTTGTTAAATTTCAAAGACAAAATCAATATGTAATATAACTTGGATGCATTTACTTAGATATGTTTTTACTTAGTATGTTTTATGATATTGCAGATATGGATATATTATCTTGGGGAGCCAATAACTAAGATAAATTATTATTTTCAACACATATTTACCTTTAAAACAGGCGTTAATAATATACTGCTTAAACAAGAAAATTGGATTTACACACATATATTGTATCTAGGTTATACTGTAACGCATGTAAAATGTATGGGATTGCCTGTCATCTAGGGGAGGGAGTAGAGGGAGGGAGGGGAAAATTTGGAAAAATGAATACAAGGGATAAGGTTATTTAAAAAAAATTACTCATGCATATGTACTGTCAAAAAAAATTATAATTATAAAATTAATTTTAAAAATTAAAAATAAAAAAATAATAATATACTGCTTACTTTGTCTCCATATGCAGTATTCTGTTTCTGCAACATAAAGTTGTTCAGAATTCTGAAATAAAATATTATGAAAAGATTTTTACATTCACCTTATGAACTTATTATGCATATATGAGGAAAGGGAGCAGAGAAAGAAAGAGATAGAAACTCCCTCCTTAGTCCACAGAACCTGTACTGTATAAAGAGAAAATATGTCACATCATCCTCTTTACTGCTAGAATGTGGTAAATTATTAGGGGGGCTGAGCACATGCACTTATGCCTGTATAAGGATTACAAGCCCCATGAAATTGTGGGAATATTGGGGGGGGGAGAGAATATATATATATATATATATATATATGGAAGAAAACGGAAGATAAATATTCCTTTACATTCACACCCAGCTGGGAGTGCAGCTGCTTTATTTCTGCCATCTGGGAGGGTCTAATTAGAAACTACCTAGAATAGGCTTTTTAAAAAAGTGATTAGAAAATAAACTCAACTTCAGATGCAGTTTCAAATACCAGAGGGTTAGAAATTAAGATAGCATAAAATAGTGGATTACTAAGCAATAGGAATACCCACCTTTCACAGCTATTTTTAGCAATGGAAATTCTTTTATGAAATTAAACTGCCTTTGCATTTTGAATTTATATTAATTCTAATGGGGACTGATGAATTTATAGAATAGGAGCCACAAAATGAGAAAAATAATAGAGTATAACTTTAATACTCATATACAAATTCACATTGGTATGACTATGACACTGCGGTTTAGCTTGATATGACTTTTCCATTTTAAATCCCAATTTTCAAGGTTTAATATCTCATCCATTTCAAATCAAATTTCTCTGCAGTCTGCCAAATAATTTGGCCACCTACTTTCAAATATTTTCTCCCCAAGCAGTTGGTTTTCAAGTTTTCCCCCTATTAGTTTAGCCTAAAGGGGGAAAAAAATGGTTCCTTCCTTGTTTGCTCTACTTAATAATTACTACATTTACCAAACAAATTGATTTGGATGATAATGGATTCTCATCTTTGGAAATATTAAAAACTTTTTTAAAAAATGCTCCTTTGATACATACAAACTATTAGTATTTGTAATGTGGATATTAAACTTACTAAAAATAGCCTTTGCTTTATAATTTAGTTTTGAATATCCACATGTTTGCTTTCTGTTATGTTCTCCTATTATCAATGAGCATTATTTACTTTTAGAAAACAACAACAAAAACATTATAAGTGATACACAAAATCAACAAGAACAAAAGCTTTTTGTGGTATAATGGAGACTAACATGGTAAGACTGAAAAATCAATTTCAGGGAGTATGTACACAAACATTTTTATATATTTTAAGAATATGATGAATCACTGCTTAGGCCTTTTGGTTTGACAAACCTTCTGGTTGTTACTGGTCATCTGGTGACCTAATGATATAACAACTTGGCATTGTAGTATGACCTGGTTGATTGTTGTCCTTTGTGCTTAAGGAAAACCAAATTGATAGTGTCTTCTACTATAACGGATCAGACTAAGCCAAGCTCAGAAAGCTCTATTACAGGTCGGGCACAAAAGTCCATGTGAACATTTGAGCTAACAAACCTTGAATGATCCTTTATACTCCATTGCCTCATGATGGCTGTGTCTATCAAAAGAAGAGAAAACTTCTGACACAAATTATTGGTTATAGCTGACTTTTCCATGCAGGAGGCATTGTACTCTCTCCTTTAGACTCCCTTCCATTAAAGAGATCTAGAGTATAGACAGCACTCATTCCCCCATCTTCCAATAATCAACAAGGCAAACTTGTGCCTAGATTGCTGGATGACTGTCATTCTTTGTGTTTTCATTCTGGACAAGGAAATCAAACACTATTTTCAAAATAAGTGTTCTAGATTTGGAGGCAACCCTTGCGAGTTTGAAGTCTGAGGGACCTGAGTCCACTAAGAATAATAATTCATTACAACAATATAAAAAGTTGCTTTTGAAATGTAGGGGAACAGTTGAGTGCAAGACTAAATGTGAAATTCAGAGGAAGTCTGAGTTTGAAGTAGAGTAACTATGTAAGGAAATGTAAAATGCCTAATTAGCAATCCTACAAACTGTTTTATATTTTGATGAAGTTTGACTATCAGCCTTCCCAAAAGTTACAACAGTAATAATTGTTATTAAATCCTTTTTTTAAAAATTATTTAGGTACATTATAAATACTCTTTTTAAAATCATTTTTAGTGTTCCATTTGCTTTCAGAATAAATTAATTGTTCCATACCTGACTCATTTCAGGGATATCATTTGAGAACCATAAGGAAACTTGTTCTGTGAGAGGTAGTGGGAAGGATTTTAACAAGCCAGTTAATATGATTGCAGGGAGCCTGTCCCCTTTTCATTAGAGGCCAAGCTCCCTAGGAACAAACCTAGTTCAAATTGCATGCCTGAAAGGAAAGGAGGGACAAATGTCCTAATTCTGCTGTGCCCATTGGGAGTGTTTTCTCCAGGTTAGACTGATACATGCATTTTAAAGACATTTATACTTTAGATTGGTTTTATTTCCTCGTAAACACATTTTTTTTCTTTTAATAAAATAAACAAATTAAAACATTATAGCCTATCAGTTAATGATGATGTAGTGTTATAAAAGTATAATCATTTAAAGGTCTTCACAGTCTGGCTTGGAATTCTGAGCTTTTTATACATTGCTTCACCTCATACAAGCATTTGTCCAAATAAACTGCCCTATTTGCTCTACTTAATATATGAATTCTGATCTCTAATTTCTGTATCTTTCCACAGGCTATCCTACATTTGTGGATTATTCTTCCCCATTTCTGAGTCTTCAGATTCTGGCTTATTTTAAATCTCAGCTGAAGTATTTGAAGATTTTACTCCACCCTTTCCCTATCCAGCTTCTAGTTTCTCCTTTCCCAGTCATAAAATCTCTATGTATTTTTCTCATATATATTTGTAATTACTTATAAATGAATGTGTTGTTTCTTCCATAGAATGCAAGTTCCCTTGAGAACAGAGACTGATTCCTTTTTGTCTCTGTATCCTCAGTATCAAATGCAACTAACTCCTACTATTTTAGTGATAAATGCCCAAGAGAGAGAAGACCCAAATTCCATATCTAACTTTTCTATTATCTATTAACAGCAAACAGTAGACAAATTGCTTTCAGCATCCTTATCTACTAAATGAGGTCTAATGATACTAGATCTATCTATTACTAGCCAATTAACCTGTTGAATATGTATTATAAATATTATAATATATAGACATATATTTCTCATAAATATAGACATGAATTTGAAGAAAAGGACTGATAAAGATTAGAACTATATTGACAAAAAGCATTCCTATAAACATATACATGTTTTGTCAGTTGCTTTTGATCACAAATCACCTAATTATGCCATTATTAAAACCTATAGAAATAACCTTTTTCTTTCTTAAAAACATTGAAATAGCTACTTTCATTCATTAGCAAGTATGTAATATCAGTATAGTATAAATATTTGCAACATATAAAGAGTATCCATTTGGATGGATTTAATCATAGGAAAATGGGAGGAAATTTTTCTGAATGATAAAAAAGTTGATATTAAGAGCACACTGATCAAGAGAAAAAGAGGAACTGATACAAAAAGACATTTATACATACATAAACATGTGTTTTGTCTCAGTCACCTGCTAAATTCAGCTTTCATCTGTAAATATTTAAAATCAAAGGATCATTTTAAAATTATTTATAAATTTATTTATGAAAGTCTCTTTTAGAATCTACTCAAAAGAATTAAATTATCAACATTCCCAAAAGGTCTCATTATAAACAGTCACTATGTAGTAGATTCTAAGGATAATGTATGTTCCACTGTATGATCATTAGTATTTTTTTAAGAATTCATATCCTAGATTATGTAAAAGTTTATTAAATATGGAAACTTTTAGAATAATTAGGTGAGATTAGTTTGTACTTTATAAGAATATTTCTAAATTAAGAGCAGTTTATGGAGTAGAATGGTTCATTCATTCCAAATCTTATAATACTAGTTGGTAACTTTCAGGTGACTGAGGATAGCATCATTAAAGGAAAAAGAACAGCTGAAAGAAGAAATTTTCCAAATGATCTACAGTTTTTGAGAGTATGTAGATAAAAAGGAAAAAGATTCAGGAATAAGGATGAAGTATTATATTAGACTATAAGAACTTTGTTGTTGTTGCTTAAGAGAAACATAGTGGAGATGGAGGAGGAGGGAGAGGTGATGGAAAAGAAGGGCGAAGGGGCAAAGAGGTTAAAAAAAAAAGTGGAAGAAAAAATAGAATTCAGGGAGAAATCATTACATATGTATCCTTTGGACTTAGACATTGAAGTGACTCTTCCTATGTGAAACTTTTACACTCAGAGTAAAAAGAAAAACTAAAGAAAACTAAAAGTAAACACCAAAGCTATATTGTTTCATTGTTTGTTATTGTCTATGAATACTAAATTCAGGGAAATGATTTATTTTAACAAAAGTTGGACTAAAAACAATATGTTGTACTGTTTTCTGCATTACAAAATGCATTACTTCAGTCTTCAAGTCTTAAATATATATATTTCAACACCCCACCCCACTCAGGCTGGGGTTAAGTGACTTTCCCAGGATCACACAGCTAGGAAGTGTTTAGTGTCTGAGACCAGATTTGAACTCGAGTCCTCCTGAATTCAGGGCTGGTGCTCTATCCACTGCCCCACCTAGCTGGCCCCTTAAATTTTTATATTTTAACAAATTGGCAGTTCAGCTAAAAGGCAAATATGGAAGTTTTTATATTAGCTATGTTTACCTTCTGGTATAAAGAATAAATGCAACTTAATTTCAAATAATCTTATCACATATGTCATATGCCTTAGACAAATCACATGTCTTTTCTGAATCTCTGAACACAAATCATAACTAGGATTTTGGACATCCAGAGCAACTTCAGGTGAGGGGAGTTGCTTCTGAGAATAGTCTGCTACCACTAGGTATATAATATAATCTTACCCCTGAAAGGAGACAAGGAAAGAATTGAAGTTAGGTATCCAAAGAAGAATTCATTTAGGTATAGGCAATTCTAAGGAGAGAAAGGGAAGCACAAAAAATATTTGGCTACAATCTGGGGTGGAAGAAGCAAGCACCTTGCAGTGGACCCTAGCAAAAAGATAGGACCTTTATGATACAGGAAGAGCAAGCAACCCTTTCAGAGGAAAAGTGAAGAAAGCAGATATTGAACACATTATATTGAGGGTAGACCCTATCAGTAAAGTAAAGTTGAATTAGTCATAATCTCATCCTCATGATTTAAAGGGTGAAAAGTTTCATGGTGGAAAGAGTGTTCTAAGATAAATTGAGGCCCTTAATCCCTGCATAAGGACCTAAGGGGAATTCAAAGTACTTGATTACTGAACTGTGAAGTATATTCCACTGATGCTTGTGCCTAAAGGCATAGCTCAGGTACTTCCACTCCAGTAGTTATAGCATTTTATTTCCCCTCCTTTACTACGACATAAAAAGGGTGGGTAGAACTAGAGTTCTAAGTCCATCCAACCTCCAAATTCTATGATTATGGGGGAAAAAACCATTTGATAAAGAGACATATAAGGTTATTTCTAAAATAAATGTATAGACTTATGAGTTCTCACTATAATTTCACTATGTTAACTATTTTATGACTGTCATTTAATAATGAAAATTTTCCACCCATTTTCAAATGATTGTAATAGATTAATTCCTCATCTACAACATTGTATGTAACTCAAATATATAATCTTCAGGACTAATGACATATTCAAATGCTTCATTTTATAAAATAAAACTTAGGTTCAGAATATGTTTATGGTCAAATTAGACAAAACATAACATATATAGCTTTATTATAGCACATCTTTTGATTCAGAAATCTTCCAATAATGCTAACACATATTTGTATACTAGGCCAAATTAATCACATTTATGTAGACAGTATAATTATTTTAATTAAACACAAACTATCAAATTTCAACAGTTGAAAGTAGAAGAAATTAGAATTGATCAAACTAACATTTTCAATGATCTCTCTTTCCTGATATTAGATTTTTTTCCATATTTAGTCATTAATTCTGACTTAATGGAGAAAACATAATAAATCAGTTATCTTCTCTTCTTTAACTCGGTGTACTCATGATCAAATCTTAGTTTGATTTTGTGAATAGACTGTGATAAAGGCCAATCATACATTCTAATGTTTCATCTTCAAGAAAGACATATATAACCACTTAATGTTTGTAGTTTTCCAAATATACTGAGTTCCAGAATTCTGGAAATTGGACTTTTGAACTTGTTATCAAACATAAAGTATATGAAAATATATATTAGGCCCTATAAATCTCAGAAATATACACAAAATATGATGAATTTCCATGTTTATTTTCACACATACCAAAGTCAATTTCTATTCTACATAGCTTTTTTTTTAATAGTGGTCAATCTGTATTAAAGCTATTTTCTTTTTATTTATTTATTCATTTAGTAAGACAATAGAGTAAGGAACTTGCCCTTGATCAAATAACTAGTAAAATGTCAAATGTATAAGTTCATATTTGAATTCAGGTCCTGACTCTAGGGCTGGTGCTCTACTCATTGAACCATGTAGCTGCC
The DNA here is from genome assembly GCF_048593235.1 of Sminthopsis crassicaudata. Taxonomy (NCBI): domain Eukaryota; kingdom Metazoa; phylum Chordata; class Mammalia; order Dasyuromorphia; family Dasyuridae; genus Sminthopsis; species Sminthopsis crassicaudata. The sequence continues at coordinate 318,738,551 of NC_133617.1, read as the reverse complement.
CCAAAACTAATTTTTTTAAATCATAGACAAAAGGGATCTCTTTAATTTTTTTTTTCCAATTCTAGTCTATAGGGTTTCTTCCCTGAGTATTTCCTCTTGAGTAAGTGATTATTCAAATTGTAGTTTATTTTATAGTCATTCAGCTAGGACTTTGTTATTTGTTTGTATCTTCCTCAAATTCGTAAGATTATAAAACTTTTGTATAATATCTATGGAAAGTTCACAGTATTTCAGCATCTATTATTATACCATAGCCAGAGTTCCAACTCATTATAATCACTGAATTGATCATGTATTTTACAACAAGAATCAATCTTTTATATCCTATTATCAACTCTATTTTTCATATCTTTCCCAATGGCATTGCTCATTTTTGATTTCCAACAGCATCCTTTTCCTCTCTTAAATCCTGGGAAATAATGACCTATCCTAAAAAGTGTGAACAATGATCCTTCCCCAAGGGGGGGAAAAAAAAAAGCAATTCAAAGGGAAAATGAAGTTTTAAAAAATCTTAGTAAAATGTGTATGTATTACTTAGAATGCTATCCACCCCACCTTTCACCCTCAAAACCTCCCAAGCTTCCTTCAAAAATGTTATCTCCTACAGGCAGCTTTTCTTGAATCTCTCAGCTACTACTATCTCTTTCACCAAAATATTCTTAGGTTATTCTTCATACATATTTTATATTAACTTCCATGTGCAAATGTTATTTGTCTCCAGAGAATGTAAACTCTTTAAATATATATATATATATATTTTTTAAAGTTCCATTTTTTTGCCTTTATATTCCCAGTGTCATTTTATAAATGCTATAATAATTACCTAAAGATAACTTGATGTTTTATTCTTTATTATTAAAATCATTTTAAAGTATGTTTCCTTTCATTCTTTTAAAAATCAATGAAGCATATTTTGAACACCAACAAATAAACTTGAAAAGATTGGTTTGAATGGAAATGAATTGTCATTGGATCATCTTTCCAGTAAGAATCACAAAGAAATGAATGGTAATCAGTCAGTTAATAAACATTTCTGATCTCTAACAATTCATACAGTAAGGAAAACACACACAAAGGAAATGAGACAGATGTATAAAGAAATATAGAATGATAATTGAACATTTAAATCAAGGGTATTTAAATATTCATAATTAACTGGCAGGAAAAAGGCTATAAAGCCCACATTTACTTCCCCTCCACCCTCAAAACCTCAACATCTCTTACCCAAAGCCAAAATTCAGTTAATAATTATTAGGATTATTCATTTGTTGGGGCTACTATGGGCTAATTTTGTAATTTTTTTTAAATTCTAATTTACATTTTCTCCCTTCCTTTTTAATGATCAAAATCACTCTAGAGACAAGATGAAAGCATTACTCTGTTTTGCACCCATGGCAAAAATCCTCTGATTTATTAAAATCAAGCCTCAATCTGCACAAGCAGAACAACGTTTGCTTTTAGACTTTGGAAACCTTCCAGATTGTATAGCAACTACACTTTCCCCACTTTCATAATGTTACTCTTTTAATTTTTCTTTTCTAACAAAGTAATGAAATTCTTCTTTTTATATCATCACTGTTTATTGAGCTCATTTAATAACATAAGATATTAATAAGACTAAGTCCAGACCAAATATATAGCTGGGCAGATTAAAACAGCACCTTTAATATACATTTAATAACTACTCTGCTACAATGAAACTCTGAGGAAAGAGTATTTTATCCATTAGTCAAATGTTTCCTATGGAGGTAAATATGGACATATAATTATTTATCTATATAACAGTGCAAATAAATGTATACATTAATAAATACCATGTACTATAAGTTGAACTCATTATAGGAGGGGGAAAAAACTGATAAAAGATTAACATGGCACCAAAGACAGAGTTATCTTTAACTCTGGTAAAAATCTAAGGGTTTTTTTTCATGTTTTTTTCTTCTCCAAAAAACTGAAGGTTTTTGCTTGTTTTATAAGGCTTAGTGAAAAAGATATTATGTACTGAAGTGACAGTTGTTTCACAGTAAAAGGCAAGAAAACATTCGTATGATAACTTTTATAAAACTACACGTGAAGAGCAAGGTTCTCTGTTGCATGTAGAAATAGGTTCACCAAATATCCACATTCAAGTCAGTTCTCACTTAAGAGAAGTTAAGTTCTTCTCTTCCTCCCAGACTTCTTCCTCCCTCCTGGTGCTCCACAGAGTTCCATCCCCTCCTTAATTTTGTTACCTTAGCAGCTGGAGCTTTCAGTATCTAGAACCCTGGTTTCTGAGATGCAACTTGCACTGCTGCCTATGTCACTGCCTACTGGGAGCCAGAACCTGAGTCCAGGCTGGAATGATTCTGCCATCTGCCTACCAGGAATGAGAATTTGACACAGATCAAAAATTGTCTTTACTCCCAAGACTGGTTAGCATCATTGGCCAGTTTCTGTTGGCTTCAAAAGAACTTTTAGTATATATTTGACCTGACCCTGTAGTCTGTACTGTACCTAAGACAAATACAGAGTATATGAAGGCATTGCTCAGTCCTTTTTCTTCAAAAGGAATCCTAGTTTTAAAAATGAACTTTAGTATAGCTATTCTAATATTCACTCATGCCTGCAAGGTTCCTGCAGGTTGATTTTAGGTACCAGAAAGCTGCCCTAATTTCAATATCTTTCTATGCCTATCTGCGGGCTGAAAGCTGGAGGCAGCTGACTGTAGCCACAGGCAAGCTTCAGGATAACAGCATAGTACCTAGGGGAAGTACGTGAAATAACCTTCCTATTGAAACCCTCCTCCATCCTGCTCCCCTCTGGTGTTGGAGTAGCAAGTTGGCAACTGTGAAGACAGGATAGTAGGTTCTAGGATTTTTTTTAAGCAATTATAAGAAATTACACATTTTACTCAAGATAATGAACCTCTTCAACTGCAAACTTTCATATCATCATCATTGATTATTTTCATTTCAAGGAGTTTTTTTTGAAGCATATTTTGAAGCCCAGGAGGATGAAAAATAAACTACAGGATGGAAAACAAAATGACTTATTTCTATGAAAAATGAAAGATTCAACCCCTGGCTCATCTAGATTAAGTAGACACAAACTAGCCTGAGAAAAGCCTGAAGTGCAACTTTCTATTAAGCTGATCTGTCCTGCCTGAAGAAAAAGACAAGTGGGCAATGAAAACAATCTTAGCCTAGGAGGCAGGATATTGTGCTTAAAGACTCAATAATAATCTGGCTAACAGTTTGATTTATCTAGCCACGTTGGAGGTTTCTCCCAAAGCTTGATTTAGAAATCTATTCTAATGCTAGCCTACCAAAAATAGTGAAGATAGTTAATAAACTTAAACAAAAACATATATAAGCAATAAAGGTGAAAAACAATCAGTCAATAGACAACAGTTAGCATTTTAAAAACTCTTTAAGGTCTGTAATAGTTTTACATGTTTACTTGATTTGGTGCTCAACAATAAATAATGAAGTTCGGAATATTATTACCCCCACTTTACAGGTGAAAACACTGAAGCAAAAAGAAGGGAAGTTAATTGCTCAGTCACACAGCTAACAAATGTCTAAGGCTGGATTTGAACTCAGGTCTTCCTGGTTCCAAATTTAGCACTCAATTCACTGAGTCAATTCAATGACATACATACACCCATTGTATAGATACACATAGGTGTGTATATACTCACACCTATATCTATATATATTAATGGTCTCAATTCCTGGGGGGTCAAGAAGTTAGTGGCAATAAGAGAGTTGTTAAAGATCCCCTTTAAATCAACAGCAGGTTTAAGAGTGAAAGAATTCACTCATTCCCAAATTATTAGTTGCAAAATGAAAGTTTATTGTTGGATAGAAATCAGTTTACAAGGGATTGACTTCTATAGTGACAGAGATCTATTAAGGAAATGGAGTTTGAGCACTGAGAATGCTTTCTCAGTGGGCTGAAGGGTCCTGGCAGCTGAGCAAGCTACCTAGGACCATCTGCAAACACCTTAGTTGAGGGAGGCTGTTATATTGGGTATCTTAATGGGGGTTGGGACAGCCCAAGTGGATCACATCAGGATTCCTCAATTACATGAGAATTTAGAATTTCTATGGGAGTTGATTAGCCCCTGAATAGTATTGCTTCTCTTATCCTGGGAAGATGAAGCTCTGTCTGGACTCCTTGGAGCTTGGGAAATCCTGCTCTCTGAGATCAGAAAAGGGGGCACAATCTCAGTTATAATCTTAAAGGGAACACAGTTTAATCTTTTTTTTTTATTTAATTTCTTTCTTTCTTTTTAAATAATTAATTAATAAAATTAATTTTTACAAAAAATTTATGCATAGGTAATTTTCCAGCATTGACAATTGCAAAACCTTTTGTTTCAACTTTTACCCTTCTCCCCTTATCCCTTCCCCCCAGATGGTAGGTTGACCAATACATGTTAAATATGTTAAAGTATAAGTTAAATACTATATATATATATATATATATATATATATATATATATATATATATATATATATATATATATATATATATATATATATATATGTCCAAACAGTTATTTTGCTGTACAAAAAGAATCCGCCTTTGAAACAGGAATACAGTTTAATCTTTTTTTTTTTTTTTAATTTATTTTTATTTTTTTATTCATTTTTCCAAATTATCCCCTCCCTCCCTCCACTTCCTCCCCCCATGGCAGGTAATCCCATACATTTTACATGTGTTACAATATAACCTAGATACAATATATGTGTGTAAATACCATTTTCTTGTTGCACATTAATTATTAGCTTCCGAAGGTATAAGTAACCTGGGCAGACAGATATTAGTGCTAACAATTTACATTCACTTCCCAGTGTTTCTTCTCTGGGTGTAGCTACCTCTGTCCATCATTGATCAACTGGAAGTGAGTTGGATCTTCTTTATGTTGAAGATTTCCACCTCCATCAGAATACATCCTCATACAGTATTGTTGTTGAAGTGTACAGTGATCTTCTGGTTCTGCTCATTTCACTCAGCAAGAGTTGATGTAAGTCTCTCCAAGCCTCTCTGTAGAAATACAGTTTAATCTTAAAAGGAACAGTTCCCTTCCCCCTTCAATATCACTTCACTTTTTACAACTTTCATTTCCATATCCTTAAAATGAAGCAAAGGGGATGGTAATGAAGGAGTTGGGGATAATATCACTTACCTCATAGAGTTGTTGAGGGATATAAAGCAAGTGTGACAAATAAAAAGTCCAAGAGAAAGAGTTTCAGGGTAACTAATAATTTATTAATTATTCTAGATAATAATAAGTTAGCAATTGTTTTTTTTGTTTGTTTGTTTGTTTGTTTGTTTTCAGTTGCCAGAGACCAAGACATAAAGAGAACAGAATCTTTAATATACTTTTGGAAAAGGGAGTGCCCCAATTCGTGAAGATCAACCTGATTGATTAACAAGCTAAAAGTCTTCAGCACCTCCAGCAGAGAACATGGCCTGAACATGAGAGTCAGCCACCTCTAGCAATCAAGACAGAGGCCTCCATCACTGGAAATCCATTCTGGTTAGTTTTTTTCTTCATCAGCAAGATCACCCCAAACTCCAATGCAGATGTTCAAGGGCAAGAATTCACTAGATTAGATTCTGTTTATACTTTAAACAGAAGTATGTTCTCTTAGTTGGGTAGTGATCTCCTAAAAATGAAGGAGCTTGTACAGGAAGATTCTGTCAATCATTTCTGTCAGTCTTGTCCTTCAGAGACTGACTGACCGACCCAAGGGGTCTAATACTTTAATGAGGAAGTAAAACTTAATTATAATTTAATAATTGGTTTTTAATATAAGAAAATTATAATTTAATTCACAAGTAATACTTGTAAAGCTCTTTACAAATCATACACAAACATATATAGAGAATGCATATTTATATGCCCACATATATATTAATATAGCCATATATAATGTGCCTAATATATATACATATATGCATATATAATGCATATTTATATATTTATATATAACACATTTACATCATAGATAGAGGATAATAGATATGTGTACATATATTAAATGTGTTTATATATATTATGTGTGTTTATATGTATACATCTACATATATGTATATATACACATTCTAGATGATGAACTAAAAACACCTTTCCCTTTATTGTGTACTCTTAAATTTTAATTTCCTATTAAAAAAAAAAAAGAAGAAGAAGAAAAGGGGGGCAGCTAGATGGCACAGTGGATAGAGCACCAGCCCTGAATTCAGGAGGCCCTTAGTTCAAATCTGGTCTCAGACACTTAACACTTCCTAGCTGTGTGATCCTGGGTAAATCACTTAACCCCAGCCTTAGAAAAAGAAAAAAAAAAAAAAAGAAGAGAAAATTTAATTTGCTATTTAGACAACTTGTCTATGTGAATATAGTTTCTCTTTTCTATTAATCATGAATAACTGTTCAACAATGATAAAAACTAATGTCTAGCTCATACTGCTACACCAACAGTTTGATAGACATCAAATAATTGGAAAATTCTTTAAGAAATTAATATTTTAAAATATTTCCAAAAGTTATCTAGCTAGTAAAAATTGTATATATAAACATACACACACATAATACACAATATTTACATACAAATATATGTATGTATACATACATTTTTTAATCGTTAATATCATTGCAGGAATTTTCTAGGGCTATACATATAATTAAAATTGAGGATCACTCAAGGGACAAAAAAATGGTATGAAGGAATAGATTATTCAGTTGTATAATAAGGTAATATAGAGATCTTTGCAGGGAGTAATAGAAGTACTGATTAGCTATTTTTCAGTTCCAAAAGTGCTTTAAATTTTTTTTATGGGAATCAGCAGTTGTTTAAGCCACTAGCTTTTATTGGAATAATTCTCCATTTGGATTAAGGTAATTAAACTGTTTTTAGGTCAGAATCATGGGAGGAAATTTTTTTTTTCCTCCATGACATTCATGCAGCTTGTAAAGAAGGGGAAACTGGATAGTGTGCTAAATGTTAGGGTATTTACTTGGCAAAAGATTTATGTAGCTTAGAACACAGCTGATAATATAAGTTATTAAACTGTGCATACCTTTGATCCAGCAGTGTTTCTGCTGGGCTTATTATATCTCAAAGAGATTTTAAAGGAGGGAAAGGGACCCACATGTGGAAAAATGTTTTGCAGCCCTTTTTATAGTAGCAAGTGGAAACTGAATGGATGCCCATCAGTTGGAGAATGGCTGAATAAGTTAGTATAGAAATGTTATGGAATATTATTGTTCTGTAAGAAATGATCAGCAGGATGATTTAAGAGAGGCCTGGAGAGACTTTCATGAACTGATACTGAGTGAAATGAGCAGAACTAGGAGATCATTATACATGCCAATAGATTATACAATGATCAATTCTGATGGACTTGATTCTTTCCAACAATAAGATGATTGAGGTCAGTTCCAATGATCTTGTGATGAAGAGAGCCATCTACACCCAGAGAGAGGACTATTTTCATACTTTTCACTCTATTTGTTGTTGTTGTTTGCTTGCATTTTGTCTTTTCTCATTTTTTTTTCTTTTTGATCAGATTCTTCTTGTGCAGCAAGATGATTATATAAATATGTATACATATATTGGTTTTAACATATATTTTAACATGTTTAACATATATTGAATTATTTGCCATTTAGGGAAGGGAGTATGAGGAAGGAGGGGAAAATTTGGAATACTAAGTTTTGCAAGGGTCAATAATGAAAAATTATCCATACATGTGTTTTGAAAATAAAAAAACTTTAATTAAAAAAAAAGACAGTAAGGGGGATGGTAACATAAATTGCTATACTCTGTTTTTTAAGACAGTAATTTGAAATCACTGAATCAATTAAGCTTAAAACTATTAATAAAAACTATCTTTCCTGCCAAAGAAATAAAAAGAAAATTGTTTTTTTCTTTTTGCTGAGACACTTGGGATTAAGTGACTTGCCCAGGGTCACACAGCTAGGAAGTGTTAAGTGTCTGAGACCACATTTGAACTCAGGTCCTTTGACTTCAGGACTGGTCCTCTGTCCACTTCACCACCTAGCTGCCCCATTAGAAAGGAGTTTTGATATGAAAATTGAGTTTGGCTCCTGTTCATTTGGGGGCAATGAGGCTACAGGAGGGAAGAGAGGAAATTTTATATGATAACTTTTATGTATTTAAAAGGAATAACAAGTTGTACACAATTTTAAAAGCATTTAAGAGAAAATACAGTTTACTTTTTCAAATGTATGGCCATGCAAGCAGAGAGGCATGAGCACACACTTACACACACACACACAGACACACAACAATGGACAATAAGAATGGAAAAACTGGCCATTATAAATTAATTCTGGTAATCTTCATAAGAAACAAATCATCTATTTAACTAGAGATACATTGTGCTACATTTTTTTGGCATTAGCAGAAAACACTTGGCACTAATATATAGTTTACACAACCCTTAAAAGAAGGGTGTTGTTTGTTTTTTTTTTTGTTTTTTTTAATTTTCAAGTGGATAAGTCCTCTGATCACTTCTTTGACTATAACACTGAATTAGTACCATTAGTTCTTCCTTTATTGTTTCTACTTTTTCCATTTAAATATAAGGTTAGAGAATTTGTATGTGTGAGTACATTTCCTTATATCTATCATTTATGCATCACTATTCAATAATTATAAAAACTAGTCTCTAGCTCATACAGTCATACTAAAACACTGGAGACTAAAGCCAAGAACTTGGTAGACAGCAAGTAACTGATAAATTCACTAACAACATAAGTAATTTAAAAGAAATATTCCCAAAAGCTAGTTATCTAATCAAAATCAAGTTTATGCTCCTCAGCTCCCATAATCATTGCATTAAGTTTCTCTTTATCATTAGAAGTGTGTGTGTGGGGGGGGGGGGGTAGAATCTATTTTATTAATGGAAAATAGGTGTATAGGTTAGAAGGCTAGTCTTGAAAATGAAAGAATAACTTGCCTTGACTATACTATTCCATCTCAAATTCTAGGCACCTTTTCTGGCTCCTCAGAGCTTGCCTTGTCTCAGACATCCTTTTTTGCCACACAGAGGTAGATAACACTCTAGTAAAATTCCATCTACAATCATATTCCTGTAGACAAATATAACTTACCTAAACTAATTCCTCAATAACTAACACTCTTTATCCTTATCCCAATGATTCTGAACACTACTAACATTCTTCAAATCCATTCACAATTCACCCATGATGCTCATTTATTCCTATCTTTCTCAAGTGAACTTCCCAGCCACTCATGTAAGCTTCTAGATTTCATCTTAAAAGTAAGATATAGATTCTTCCTGATCACACAAATAGCTTGGTTAATTTTACAATGGTTGTACTTTCATTCATATCCCACAATGAATATTATCATTGGTGAGAGAGTTATATTATTTCTTGTTTCTAATTGCCAGTTCTATGCTCTCCCTGTACCACCATCACTTAAGGATAATCTGCTCCTTTGAGGTTCATTGAAGATTCTGGTAGCTGTCTAAAATACTCTTGGTTAAATGTATGGTTCAATATATATTTTTTTCCAACACAAATTCTTCCTTTACATTAAGAGAGATGGATATTTCCTCAAATACCTTAATTTCTCAATTCTTCAATTTATATTTCCCAAACCTGTATTCCTCTACCTCACTACAGATTACATACAGAAGTGGTCATAATGTTGATCTTTCTATCATCTACATGAGTCACATAAATTTTTATCAATTCTGAAAATCCTTTACTGGACTATAATTTGCTGCCATTTTACTTTTCATCTGTTGTGAAGATTCACATTCTGCTTACTATCTTCACTATGATCTTCAATCTCTCTACCACCGAGTTTGTTCCCAGGCCATTGCCCCTGTATTGATTTGTTAGGATTTTTACAAGGTGCTAAATTGCCTTGGATAGAGACAATAATTATCTAATTTAGCATGGTTCAGTATGAATGATCTGACCTTACAAGGAGATGTTATGGGCCAGAACTTGAAACAAGTTACTGAGTGGAATTGAGGAGACAGTGGTTAAATCTAGTTTAGCACTGACTTAATCCTACAACAAATAATGGTTTCCTCATGATATAATAATTGGTGTATACTCAGTGTGGAACATATAAGTGAAAAGTTCTCAGCGCCAAGGGGACTTTGGGAGATTCACAACTAGGATCAATTTTTGGAAGATTCACAAGCCCACAGAAACTAATAATCCCACTCTCGGAGGCAGAATCAAGATTCATTCCCACTTCCACCTTTGTGCTGGCTGGAGAGATTGGGAAGAGGAGAGGCAGAAGCTGGAAGAGACAAAGGACTAGCAGCAAGAGCTCTAGGGAACCAAGGAGAGAGGAAGGCCTCCAGAAAACTAGCTGAATCCCAAGTGAAGGAGATAAGATTTTGAAACAGACAATAAAGGATTTGGACTTTAACTCCTGGCTGCATTTGAGGTGATTATTGAAGCTGAACTGAAGCCAAGGCTGCCCCCAGAAGCTGCCCAAGAAATCTTCCCCAAGAGAACGATTACATTTAGAGAAAAAGAACATTACATTGATTGCATTATTTTCCTTTACCTATCTTTATCTCTTGGTCAACCATTTTGAACTCTACACTGTTTTGTTTTTTTTTTCTTTTGAGTTCCTAGCCAAATTATCTTATTGAATATCTTGCTTTTCCAAGTTCCAACCATGAATAGTAATCCAAATATTTCAGTATCCAATGCTTTCCTTTATTTTCATTTTCTTATGAACAAAGGTGGAGAAAATCACAAAAATATTTTTTGGATTATCGTGTTTGGGTCACTACAAATTTATGTTATATAACTTCAACTTTTCACTTATTGTTGCTAGGCAATCCTTTTATATCTTCTTCCCTTGTCACACTCTTCACAGCAGGTTTTCCAGTTTTTCATCCTCCTTCAAGCCTTTGCAAACTTCCCTAGCTCCATCTTCTAAGTTGAGAAGCAGATCAAATATTTCACTGAAAAAAACTGACCACCTTTTCAGAGAACTTTTTCTTCTTTCCACACCTCACATTACTCAGAAGGTTTCTGATACTATCTTTTAATTCAACTGTTTTACATGAAAAAGTAGCCCTCTGTGCTAAGGCAAATCAATCCCTTTGTATAGACAAATGATCCTATTCCATCCTATCTTATTCAGCATACTGCATTCTCTAGCTTCCCTACTGAATGAAATAAATGAAGATTTCTCAGAAGACTCGAGGATAAAGTAGAGCAGGCCCTAGGTCTAAGTTTCATTAAGTCAGGTGACCAAAGCAGAATACGTATTGCCATATCAGCACTGCTCATGTCAAATAAGGAGACATTGTTATACATTGGTCAATAGACCTTTCTGTGTTCCTGAAGAATTCAGTCTATCCAATGAATTTAAAAACCAACAGGATTAGGGAGGAACCCACAGTTTTTCAGCTACATAACCCAGATCCTGCTTCTGAACTGTGCCACACCTTGCAGAACTGTCCAGTTAGTGTGCTGGCCTGCTTCTTGCAAGAAATGAATAAAGGCTTTCGGTTTGTACATGGAGATGCCTCCCAGAAGTCACTTTGGGTAAGATGGTCTAGTAAACCGTTCACACACACCTACTATTTTATTAATCTTCAATTTCCCCCTTACTACTGGCTGCTTCATTACTGCCCCATATCTCCCCCCATCCTCCAAAACCTCTCCATCCCCAGTAGTTATCCTATATCTCTCCTCCCTTTTGTGGCTAAATTAGTTGAGAAAACACTCCAGTCCATTTTTCACTCAGCTATTGACCTGGGGAGGGGGTGAACCCTGAAACTGTCCAAATGATGGGGGTGATCTCTGAAACTCTCCTCAGAGACCCACCCTTCAGGGCAATTAAGTAGTTTCATTAAGATTAGCCCAGGACCACTCCCAATAGCTCAACTCCTTGTTGTTGAGTGGCTTGAAACTCCCAAGATAAGTACTTTCTTTTCAACTGGAAATTTAGGCCTAGAGGCAATAACAATAGAAGCTCCAGTCTCAGATTTTTAATAAAATGACCATTTTGAACTCCAAATCTTTGCAGAAGTCCAAAATAGGAATTATGCTTTGCCAATAAAGCTCTCTTCTTGGCAAAGTTGCCTTCTGGGACTCCTGCCTACTGTGAAGAGACCCTCTTCTCAGTGATAACATTTTGTTATTTCTCTGCCAGGACATCTTGCCACTGAGGAGTCTGTCTTCCTAGCAAAGTTGGCTTCTCAGTGCCAATAAACTTCCCTTTTGCCATTCAGATTTTTGGGGCTTGTGAATTCTCTCACATTGGACCTGTGTGTCTCTGAGCAGAGGGGTTTTCCCACAATTCTCTGCATTGCCACTACTAACTGTATCACTATCATATTGATCCCCTTAAACACATCTTAGCATGTCACTGCCCAATTTAATAAATACCAATAGCTCCTTATTACCTCAAGGATCAAAAATAACTTCCTTTGCTTGACTTTTAATTCCTGTTATACCTTGGCCACCTCTTTACCTTTCTAGGATTTTTATATTTTATCTCCATCTAATTAATCCAGTGATACTGGTATCTTTGCTGTTCCTTGAACAAGATCCTCATTCCCCTGACTCCTTACAATTTTTACTATTTATTCCTTATGCCCTAAATGATTAAAATGATTAAACTTTATTTTAGGGAGGAACTAATACTATCATGTTTATGAATACTTGGATGGGGATGACCTAATGGAAGGAGGCATCTAGGATGACATAGTGGAAGGTACTGGAGAAGCTCCTGATATTCTAATGATGTCTAAAATGGATAAAGACCTTTATCCCATCAAACATTTAGAGGGAATGATTATAGCCTAAGGCAGAGTAACTGAATAGGACAATTAGGAAAACTCAGGACAATAAAAGAGAACTGTGGCACAACATATCCATGCTTTTTCAGCTTCCTATTATAGGTTTATTATTATTTAAGATGAAAAGTGTCTTGAGGGCAGGGAATTAATTTGATTTGTACTTACATTATCAAGATTTAGCACAATAACTGGAATATACTAAAATTTAATAAATTCTTATTGTGAGAAATGGATGGGCATTTGGTTTCCACAGTTATGAAAATTAAATTGGAGAAATGAAATTTAAATTAGAAAACTGAAACCCACAAGGTCATCAAGGAATATTCTAAGTGGAGTTTTATTTTCCCCCAAAAGAATGTAAGCTCCTTGGTGGCAAGCACTGACATTTGTAATGAAGGGTGGTGGCTTGAAATTTGACAAGAATCTTTTATTCTCTGTTCTTAGCCCTTCTCTGTTACCCTTTCCCTTCTAAAAGGGAAACTCCTTTTGGGGCAGAGACCAGCTATGTAATGAGGGGTGGAGATTCATGTAACTTCTATGATATCCAATTAATAGGGAATCTGCCTATGCAATTTCAAAGCTGTATCACATGGGCATCCTTTTTTGCAAGAATGTAAAATAACTCTTTCCTACATCCCTCAATGGAGTTCTTGGTAAGATCATTTTATTTCTTATACTTATTAACTGAATGATTGGTAAGACATCAAGTGCTGCCTCTGACATATTTGATCTGTGTAACCTTGGACAAAATCATTTAATTTCTCTGTGCTTGAGATAACTCTAAGGCTACAAATTAGACAAGACATTAAGATCTGCATTGGTTAAAGGCATTTTCACACTAGAATTTTTCCATATTTAAAAAACAAACAAACAAATCTGAAGTCCAGAAAATTAAAATTAAAAAGAGAACCTGTGAAAGTTCTCAAACTTATTAATTGAATGAAGAGATTTATTTTTCCTCAAAATCTAGTCCTTAGTAATGTTTACAAATGGAAACATAATGTTTTGCCTTTGTTAAATGTGAAATCAGCTGTAGAATAGAAGAAATTGTCAGGGGCCTACAGAAAGCTCTGTGACTGACAAGTCTTGATTTCTGTTCTTGTAAGAAGTGCTAGTAGCTACAGAAAACCCAAGGAGCAATTACTGTGTTAATAGCTATAAGAAGTGTTCCATTAATAAGGTACAAATCCAAGAAGTTCAAAGTCTGATAAAATCACTATATGAACAAAAGGCTACAACAATTGTAAATTTGTTAAGTGATTTTCCTAAAATGTAGGTCTGATCTTGTCACATATTCCTTCCCTAATTCAAGAAAATCCAGTGACTTCCTATTGCCTCTCAGTGCAAATGGTCTTGTCTTCAAATACTTTGTCTTCAATTTACTCTTGATGTCTAGGATCAGTTCGGCTAAATTGCTGATTGGTATTCCCTAAAATAACTCATCTTCTGATGAATTTGTCAACTGTCCATTTAGAATAGTGGTAAAGATCTCTCACTTCCTCTAATAGTTTCTAGTTCTCTCAGGTACTCGATAATTTAATACAAAGATTTTCAGTGGGTATCCTTATGGAAACTAGTGTGCTGAGTATTTTTGTTCAATATAGTAGTAATTGAATGGAAGTTATACTAAAGAATAGGGGAGCCTGGTGTCTCTCCCATGATGTGCTGTGATTTTTCACTACCAAAGTATATATCCAATATTATGCTATGAACAAAATACTAAATAAATTAATGTTGGAGAACCAAAGTTGCCATACTACTGGTAATTACCACAAGTATTAATAAAGATATAAATCTAATAAATCCCAGCTCAACTTTCCTCAACTAGGCCTTCAAGGCCTAGAAGAAACCGAAATGATAAAATTAAAATCTACCAAAAATGACAAAATTTCTTCCAGACTCTCACCATTTGCCTCTGTTGCATTTGAACAATGGAACTCCGATTACTAAAGGTAGGTTAGTCACATTAATCACAACTGTCAAGTTTGTAAAAGGTTAAGAAAATTAAATCAAAACAAAACAAAGATAAGTCATTCACAGAGGCTTAGGTTTGAAGTATGGCTGAGAATCTCATGGTACCTATTCTTGGTCCAGCTTCCAAAGGTTAGATATTTTCCAGATTAGCTATTGCATTTGCTGCTTTCTTTCCCCTAATCCCCAAGGTTTGAGAGGTCTTAACTTGTCAAAGTCCTGTCCTATTAGTCATATAGTCAGAGCAAACATCCAGGTGATCCAGGAGGGAAATGCAAAATGGATTTCTACCTAAAACTAATAGACATCTATGTCTAGCATCTTGAATTTAGTGGCAAGACTAAGATAACCCAATACAAACTTTCTCACATTTCTCTGAATACTTTATTTTCACTTTTTTTTTTTTTACCATATCTTAAAGCAAAACAGTATTTAAGGAAATACATATTTCACAATTTGCTTAGCTATTCCCTCAATTAGGGAATGTCCATTTTGTGTCTATTTTGTAATGGACAAAGTTTTCTCTAGTTCCTTATTTTATTGTTAGTTTTTGCTCCTCTCTCTCTCTGCCTCTGTCTCTGTCTCTCTCTGTCTCTCTGTCTCTCTCTCTCTCTCTGTCTCTCTCTCTCTCTCTCTCTCTCTCTCTCTCTCTTTATTTCCCCTCCCCCTCCAATTAAAGACCTTGTTTAGGGTTCCTTAAAGTAAGTCAATCTACTGAAGCTAGACTGCAGAGCACTATAAATTATAATGTTTCTATCTGAAGGACACAAGTAATCTATTTCTTACTTTGCTTCAAACTGTTGTACTCATAGTCTTCAAGGGTGTTCTCTCAATGTTCTTCTATTTCCTAGGGATGCTGTTTTTTTTCTGGGAAGCATTATACAACGTTCAGCTAGAACAAATGTTTCCTGGAAAATACCATGGAGGTGGAAATACATAGGAGGATGTATAGCTGCCTATTAATCACTTTATAAAAGTTAGTATTACAATCTGACAACAATCCTGAAAAAAGTAGAGGCTGGGTTCTAATTCATTTGGGGGGAGAGGACAGAGAAGCTTATATGGAGAAATATGCATTGATGATAATTTAGCACTAATATTCAAATGTGCTTCACACTTTTTAATTACAGTTTGATCTAATCTGGTAAGAAACACCACATGAGATGCAAGGTATTTATGACTTAGTAAGAAATAAATAATGTTGATTTCTAGGACTTGCAATATAGATCTGGAAGTGATTCTTGTGAAGGTAGTAACAAAGGTAATGCTAGCTATAAGCTCCTGGAAGGATTTAATATAAAAGAAGAATAATGAAGGCTACATGGTTCAACCTTGGACTTTGCCCAGTATTGATATGTGAATAAAAGAATAAAATTCAGAAAACAGCATGTGGTGAAATAGAAAATATTGTCACCATGATTGATGCTCTAGCCTGAGTTAGAAAGAGTTAGAACATAATGTAAAAAGTGTCAGAGAGGAAGGTAGAGTCAAGATCAAAGATTAATGAAAGGGACTCAATTGAGCTCTCCCTCTAAACTTTGAAATACTTCAAGTAATAATCTAGAGCAGCAAAACTAACAAAAGATCAGGGTAAAGCAATTTTCCCACCCATGACAATTTAGGAGGTCATCAGGAACAGTTAGGGCAGCATCAGGTTTTAGGAGCAATGGCAGCAGCAGCAGTATCCATGGCTTTGGGAGTTCTCAGCCACAGACAGACAACTGTTCAGAAGATCACAGGGAACTCTTTTGTGGCACTGGGTTCAGGACCCTTTTACATTGTCTATAAATAGTTCTGGGGATCAGTCCCAAGACTAAGAAGAACACTAATAAACCAGCACTTGTGGTAGCAGAGGAGTGAGAGCCTGTGTCAGAATTTCAGGGTCATAAATAATTACAAAAGCTTATTGAAGAAAATAATTCTTTTAAAATTAGAATTAAATAATTAGAAAGCAATGTCTCCATGAAACATCAAGAAATAATAAATAGAAACTTTTTTAAAATACAAAGAAAAAAAGAAGTAGAAAGTTATCTTATTGGAAAAACTGACCTGGAAAATAGATTAAGGGGAAAGATGTTAATATATTATTAAACTACTTAAAAGCCATGATCAAAATAAAAGAATTTATAAATTATATTTCAAGAACTTATCAAGCATAATTATCCTGATATAAAAACCAGGGGATAAAACATAAATTTAAAAAATTCACAAACCACTTCCTAAAAGACATTATACCTCCCACCTCATGGGGGGAAAAAATAACAACAACAACAACAACTCCAAAGACATTATCTCCAAATTCTAGAGCAACCAGGTCAAGGAGAAAATATTACAAGCTTCAAGGAAGAAATAATTCAAATATTGTAGGGCCACAATGAGGAAAACACAAGATCTAGAAGCTTCCATAAAAAAGATCACTTGGAATATGATATTCTGGAGGCAAAGGAGCTAGAATTACAACCAAGAATAGCCTAACCAGCACAACTAAGTATAATTCTTCCAGGGAAAAAAATAGAAAACATAAATGATAGAAAAAAATCTATTAATTAATTAAAGAATGTTCAAGCCTTCTTGATGAAAGGGCTAGAACTAAACAGAAAATCTGATATTTAAATAGAAGACTCAAGCAAAGTATAGTAATCATTAGAGAGTTTAAAAAGGTTAAACAATTCACATTTTTACATGGGAAGATGATACTTGTAACTGCAAAGATCTTTATTAGTATTAGGGTAGCTACAAGAAGTAATATATAGATAAAGGGAATGGATGCGAATTGTTTATGATAGATTGATTTTTAAAACATAAATGTAAGAGAAAATTAATAAGTTTAACAGAAAAAGGCAGATGGGAGATGGCAAAAGGGAGAGATATATTGGGGCAAATGATCTCATTAAAAAAGGCATAATAGGAAGAGGTTTTACAATAAGGTGAACATGGCAGGGGCAGAGATGAACAAAGCTTGAGCCTTATTCTTATTAGATTTGGCTCAAAGGGAGAAATACACATACTCATTTGTTTATATTTTAAAGAAGTAGGAGTGAAAGAGGATAAGAAAAAGACAAGGGACTGATCAAAGAAAGGGCATGATGGAGAGAAAATGGTTCAAAAGAAATCCCTAACTCAAAATGACTACTCAGAGATTTCTCAAAGTGAAGAACAGAAGCTTTATTAGTATCTCATGAGAAGTGGGCAGTTAACTGACTGGAGTCTCAGAGGGAGGAGAGCCAGTTTTCACAAAGGCCTATAGATGATTTAAATAGTCCAAAACCACAAGAACCCGTAACCTCCTCCTCTCATCTGGTTAATTTTCACTGCCTGCTTAGATGGAAGTAGCAAGGGTTTGCTAAATTCTAGTCCAGGCAATATTGCAGGTGTTTGTCTAAATTTATGGTGGTCAGTTTTGCAAATACTTGCAGGTGTGTTTGAGCTGGTATTAAACACTCTATTTCTAGTTGTGAAATAGATTACTAGATAATTAAAGAGATTAAAGAGATAACTTTAAAAATTTTGAATAAAATTGGTACTTTTGCACATTAAGTTCTGCTATCATACAAAATATTTGCACATTTGTTTAATTTTTTATATGCTACACATATTCTCTTTCTGAAGCAAATTTCAAATGTCAAATCTATAACTTTAAAAATAATTCTATTTATTTATTTTTGTAGAAAGGAAATTAGAGTTATCTACTGTATATCCCTGACTTCAGTTGTAAGGTTGAGGTCAGAATTAATCTATGACTTTTCATCATCTTTTAAATTATCAAGTGGTTCTCAGACATTGTGCAACTCAAATCTAACCTTTAAGTATCCATTAATTTCCTATATTTTGGAAATAACATCTCAATCACTCAAGTAGATACCATTTTCTGCTATTTTCCACTTTCCATTCCTAAATTAGAGAGTTCCTTGGACAGCTTAGATGGTACAATCCATAGGGAACTGCCCTAAAGTGAGGAGGACCCAAATTCAAATTGGGCCTTAGACACTTAATACTTCTTAGCTGTGTGACCCCAGGCAAGTCACTTAACCCAATTGCCTCAGAAAATAAAGAAAGAAAAAAAAAAAGAAAAGAAAAGAAAAGAAAGAAGGATTTCTACAAGGCCATTTCCATAAATAGAATATCATTGCTTTTTTGTCTGTTAAAATATAATATAATTCTTTTTTCCTTGAAACACTGGTCAAAATTATCTTTTTCTATGAAGTCAAGGACTTTTTGTTGTTGTAGATTGTTTATTTGTTTGATTGCTTATTTTTACTTTTTAATATTTATAACAGTAATTTTATTCCAACATATTTAGGCTAAATTTTGTAGAAAGCATTAAAGCCATTCATTAATTAGAATAAACTTTGTAGCTCTGTTACAAAAATTATTAAATTGTCCACTCTAACGAGGGCTGTTTTATTTTCTGG
Source organism: Sminthopsis crassicaudata (assembly GCF_048593235.1). Lineage (NCBI taxonomy): Eukaryota > Metazoa > Chordata > Mammalia > Dasyuromorphia > Dasyuridae > Sminthopsis > Sminthopsis crassicaudata. The sequence goes on along the minus strand of NC_133617.1, from coordinate 318,719,343 downwards.
ACATTGTCATTCTGAGAATTACTGAAGTATTAAATTCCTGGCAGAATGCTGAACTTATGCTGGATTTATGTAATGTATTCTTATGAAATTCACGTTTCTTTTTTTTTCTGATGCAGAATTATTTCTAAGAAACCAAAAAGAAAAATCTCTTTAAAGAAAGAAGTTAATATAGAGTAGAATAAATATATCAGCGCTGTCCAATTCCTTGAATTTTTGATATCAATTCTACCTGATTGAATTTTACCTGAATATTGAATATTAATTGAATATTGTATATTGAATATAGAGCATTGTTTTTTCTTTATTTTTTTTTTTAGTTTTCCTTAACAGTTGTTTTAATTTACATTTCTCTAATCAATAGTGATTTAGATAATTTTTTTCCATCTGACTATGTATAGCTTTAATTTCTTCTTCTGAAAATTGACTATTCATATCCCTTGACAATTTATCAATAAGGGAATGGTTCTTATTTTTATAAGTGGCTCATATATATTTGAGAAAACAAACCATTGTTAGGGATTTGCTGCAAAATACATTACTTCATCATCCATTCTATCTTTTATAGGTGGGATTAACAAAAATAAGAGTTAATGATTATTGATAAAAAGATATATTCTATAAAGATTGATAAGATGCTTTTTTAAAAATTGGAAAATAAAACATAAGATTTTTCTACTTTGTACTTTGTTCCTGGTTAATGATCCCTAGGATATCCTTTAAGTATTTTTAATATGGGTAATGCTGATATTGGTTACATTCAAAAGTGAACATGAGAATAATAAACTCAGCAACATCTGCTATTCATTGTATCTTTTAAAAGTGGAGTTTATATTAGTTAGTCATTTTTGATATTTCAAAAATTATGAAAGATCATGAAATTATTTCCAGCCTGATTCTAAGGACCAGAGAATAATATTGCCAGTGAAACAAATTATGTTATATTTTGCTATTCATTTTTGATAGTAGTTTGTAAAAAAGATATTTTTTTATCTTTCCATATGAAAAACATCAATGTGAGGATTGGGAATAGTATTATTCATGACACCCCTTCTTATAACAGAATTTATACTCTTTCTTAGAGATAGTTTTGCTGTCCTTTTTTCCCTTTGTAAAATATATTTATGCAAAATCAATTTAAGGTTTGGTATTACATTCAAGCACAATCCAATTTGATTTTTTCCCTTCAACTTCTCTCTGAGAGATGAATAAAAACGATGAAGACAAGAGAGGGACATCAAGGAACCTCATAGAGGGATAAAATAAAATGTGATATTTTAATCATATGAAGAGAAATTAATAAAAATAGCTTCCTTTATGACATTAAAAAAAATTATCATTTATCCAAATGGAAACTTTTTTTTTCAGGTACAGTCTAATATCATAGATTATGAGGGGCAATATCTTAATGAAAAATCTGGTTTAATCATTTGTTTTATCTTTCTTACTACCCTCATTCCAGAACATTTTTTTTTCTCTTATTCTCAGTCTTCTGACTGATTGTTCAATGATAAATCAATTTCTTTCCCTTTATTTATTTAGTATATATATCAGAAATAATTTGGGGAAAAGTTATCTAGTAGGACTTAGAAAAATCAGCATTTCTTAGAATCAGGACCAGAGTGCTCCCTTACCTCTGGAGCAAATGAACAATGGCATGACTGAACTATTTATTTCAATATTCTTAGTGACAGATATTGTTCAATGCACAATTGACTTAGCTTCCATAATTACTATTGATTAAAAGAAAAAAATTGCATAAAGACATGGTTTTTATCTCTTCTGGCACTAGAAAATATTGTGACACACACAAAAAATTTTGGACATAGAATCAAAGCCACACATTATATTGTATTAAAGAGTCCCATTGTCTTGGTATTATTGCCATCTTGCTTTCTAGTTCTTATTTTCCATATATATTTCCAACTTGATGGATTTGTATAATCCATCAGCATCAGGTTTCTTGGAATAATTTACTCTATTACAAAAGATAGTTCATTTTCAACTTTATTTCTCACTGAATTTTGCACCCTGTCAGGCAAGAACAAAGATGACTTATGGAAAATGTAGATGACATCTATGTTTACTAGCCAGTATAATCAATCCAAACTCAGTTAGTGCCTGTTACCAACAATTCCTCAATAGATGAAGAGTGCTATGCAATGATGACTTGTCATAAACTAAAAGACAATTGTGCCCCAACAAAGTCTCCTGCTTGCCTTTGTGTACAAAGTATAAATAGAATTGAGCAAATAGGGTGGAAAAAAAAAAGTCCCATTGCTGAAAGGCAATGTTAAAGAAAAATGATGTTCATAGTCACTCTGCCAGTAGCTGGCAAAGCAGTTTTTATAAAACATATTTAATGTTTACAGCTACTTGGAGACTGGGAAAAAAGTAATACTTTTAAAATATGTTTAATGTTTAGAAGCACTCTGTGGCCCGAGAAGCAACTCCTGCTAAAATATATTTAATGTTTAGAGTCATTCAGAGGCTAAGAAAAAGCAACTTCTTGTTAATTTTTAACATTTACTGCTGATCAGTGGCTACTAAAGCAGCTATCAATACTGTCTGTTTTATGTTTAGAGACACTCTGAGCCTGTGTGCACACAATCCTTACCTTGATCTTCTCATGACTGTACAAAATCTATCAACAGTATTACCATAGAAAGCATACCACCAATAAAAACAAAGTAATCCAGAGTGAGACTAAAATGTTCTTTTTATATCCAATCATAACCCTTATCATTCTAGACTTCTGGGTTATTCTATATACTGTGAACACTTCAACCACTGACACCATAGGGATCAAGAGATCTTGCTCAGTTTTTACTTACTGTGCTAAATAAACCTGTGTGACTTCAAAACAACAGCTCAATCTGATAATTTGTAGGAATTTCAGAGATCTTTACCTTATCTCTATACTTATAGGTAAACCAAAAAACAGTAACAAAGTAACTCCCCTCCTCACCCAAAAACAAAAACACACACACTAGATGATAAAGGAAAATATTTGATTTCTTTGATTATTTTTCAACTAATTCAACATTGGAAAATGCAATATAATCAACTGTTCCAGAAGAACTCCAGAAGAGTCACATTCAGCAGCATGATATAAAGAAAAGAACATAGAATGAAAGTGGCGGTGTGATATATAAAAAACACAAATAGAAATAATTTTGAACTCAGCTGACCTGTATGAATGTCATCAAATTTCATCAAATACAAAATGAGGAAATTGGACTAGAAAATTTCTGGAGTCCCTTTGAAGTTCCTAATCTATGGTCTTGATATTGAGGCTATTGACTACGAGTTAGGGAATATATATTGGTGATTAAATAAAAAATAGAAAGTTGTCTATGGGTACTTACTGAGAAGAAAAATGAATTGTACCTAGAGCTCCTGATGTTCATCACCTAGGAACACAATCAACCAATTATCTGAAGATCAATGTTTGGTATCTTTGAACATTTTGTGTTCCTTATCAGTGAAGAAAGGTTACTCCCCCAAAATCTGGCACTATTGTGCCAAAAGATCAAGTTTGTTAAACATTCACTCTGGCATCACTGAGTTGCAATGACTCTTCTTAGATTTTTCCAGTTGTGTTACCAGAGATATGTTCTAAGGAGCAGTGAAATTGTTTGGCTTCCCATTTTCCTACCTGAATTCTCCTCACTTGGTAAGACAAGGAAAATCTGAGATTGAGTTTTTATTTCAATATTATTTTTGCTATCACAAGGAGGTCTTAAAAAAAAAAACATATATTACATGATTCCTAGACTCTCGGTCAAGATTGTCAATTTCCTCCTTCTCTGACAGAAGTTATTCCAGGTATAAATGTAGTCAAGAAAACCTCAGTCACCCAGTCAGGATCTCAGATCTTTCCACACTGAAAATTTACTCAGTAGTTTCCTTCACACATAGATTCCATGAAAACCAAAATAGAAATGAGAACATAAGTTAAAACAGTAACTTCAATTTTTTTTTTTCCTTAAGCTAGCTACCTTATTCCAATAAGTTTCATTCTTTAAATCTTTTTGCTTATATGTCCCTGATTTGTAGAAGCTATAAGTTACTTGTTTCCTATGGCTCTAGGGCTAGGCTGTCTCCTATGTGTAAAATGCATGCTCTCCTTATCTTCAACTCCAATAATCTTTGTCTTCCTTCAAGATTCTGCTCACAGATGTCATTTCTGCTAAAAAAAAAAAAAAAAAAAAAAAAGTCTTTGCCATGAATTGCTCTCTACTGTCTAAAGTCCTGTTTTATGTTTATTTGAAGAGGCAAAGCCAAGATAATAGAGAAACAGTATAGAGTTTCTCTCCATAGAATTCTTCTCAACATATCTAAAAGATGCACCAGATTGAATCTTATTAGGAGACACTTTTATAACTGCAATTATTCATTATAGAAAAGTAAAGTCAATTCCAAATTGAGTTTACATGAGGAGATTTAGTCTGGAATGTCAATATTTGTTACTCAAACTATCTTAATGTTTTATAGTTGTCTGGGATTGGGAAGTGAGAAAAAAGCTAACCTAGTCAAGGAAACTTTCATTAATAGGGTATCCAAAGAGGTAGATTTTTGCCTATGGTGCAACACAGATCTGAGATTGGGATAAGAGTCAAGCATATCAAAGAGCCTCCATTTGCATACTGGACTTTCAGCAATTCAGAGTTAACCCATGTTTCACCACTGAAAGTATAAGCAATTTGCATCTCCTATTATTCAGTCATTTAGAGAAAATCATTTTTGCATATTTCAAAATAGATATTCATTTTAATAAGTTTATATAATGACTGGTGATTCACATAATATCCTCAACATACTGCTATTCTTGTGGTATTCCCTTGAATCAAATATACTTCAAAAGGAAGCTACAGAATAAATCTTTTTGAAGAAGTCAAGCTGATTCTATACTATCATACATAACAAATCTCATATATGTAGGAAGAAATAACTTCCTGTGTTTATTGAATCCATTTCAAAATTTTCCTATATGAAATATGTCTAGATGTATATGTTTTGGTGAAATGGCCTTTTAATTAATGGCTTCTGATTTTTCTAGAACCCCATGAGAATAAAGGACCAGATTAGTTTACAGAGTAAATTCCCCAGCAGAGTGTGTAATAACAAAATCAGAATGTATAATCTATAAATAACCTTTCCAGCTTTAAATGTATTTTACATACAAATCAGATAAATGTTATATGATAATAATATATGTTGTTTATATTATACAGGGTTGAATTAAATTTAAAGTCTCTTATTTTTGAAACAAAGAATTGATTTATATCTAAATATTTTTAAAAATCAAAGAAGCACAAAATAAACCTTTTCTATCTTTTGTTGTTACTATGATATTAGCTAATTTTAGGAATCTTTTTCCTTTCACTTTTTTTTTAGCTTTCTTTTTATTTGGCTTAATACTTAATACAAGGGTAAACAAGTGATCAGAGTATCTTTTTTTTTCCTAGTTAGTAAATAGATTTTAAGGTAATACCTTTGTTGTAATTGAATTTGGGCAATAAAATATGTCTTACTTTACATTTACGTCTAATGACAATAGTTTGACCTCCTGGAGAACTGAATTAATTAATTTATCTTTTTAAAATGAGATTTCAGAAAGTGTGCTACTAATCAGATTTATTTTTTCTCTGAGAAATTTTCCATATCATTTTTCCCCAAAAAAAATTATAAGGCACAGATAATTTTTTAAAATAATAACTTTTTATTTTTCAAAATACATGTAAAGAGAGTTTTCAACATTCACTTTTGCAAAACTTTGTGTTCCAAATTTTTCTCCCTCCTTTCCCCTCTCCCCCCTCCACTAGACAGAAAGTAATCCAATATGGGTTAAACATGTACAATTCTTCTAAACAAATTTCCACATTTATCATACTACACAAGAAAAATCAGACAAAGTGGAAAAAATGAGAAAGAAAAACACAAGCAAGCAGAAAACAACAATACCAGGCAATGGCTGTTGCTGTCCATTAAGGAAGGAGCTTTCTGTTATAGTAATATATGTGTACCTTTGAGGAAGGATGAAAGGGAGAAACAGACACAGAAAGACGCAACCTGAAACAGACACTAGGCTTGCAGACCAATATATACACTCTTAGTTTTAAAACTAAGTGAACTCTTCTGAAACTCTTTCTAAGGTCATAAAGATGATATGATCTCTGAATAACTGATAAGGTCACATACACAATTTCAAGTACATTTGAAATAAATCCATGTGACACCTCCCTTGGCCATGAAGCTGTCTATGCCCTGAGGATAGTCTGTGAAATCTTCATTAAATGTACTATATGATTACAGGGACAGCAGGAGTCATCTGAAGAATTTCAGAGTTAGGAAATCCTAGCAAATGTTCACACTTAGGTTTGAAATTATAGCTCAAGAAGTGATAAATAAGTAGCTCTTGCTGGTGAATACACTAAGTGAGGAGGGAAAAAAAATTAGCTTTGAAAGAGAGGGATCAGGCTCAGATAATGACTTCCCCCTTTTATAAAGCAAGGATACCTCACTCAGAACAGATTCTACGACTTGAGATGGGAGAAAGGGAAGGGGGAAGGGGGGCAAGGAGGGAGAGAAAAAAAGCCCCAGATTATTAAAATAGTTTTGAAATCAACATAATTACATAATCACCAAGATTCTTCCCTTGTAAAAGAGTAATTATTCCAGCTTTCTGAATTTGTCTGAGGAGCCAGTTAGATGCCATGAGAGTAATATTAGAAATACCTGAAGAAGGATTTCCAAGTCTTTTTTTCCCCCCACATATTTTTCCTCCCCTTCCCCAATCAATTATTTGATGGAATGGCTCTTTAAATACTTTCACATATTAAACTTTCATTTGCTGTACTTAAAAAAAAAAAAAAAAAATCCCTCCTCAGATAATTTGAGAAGTGGTATAATTAAGTTCTCTTTCATATAATAAACTATCAAATGTTTGCAAACATAAAACAATGATTTAAAGGGAGAATCTACCCAAGATCTAGATAAGAGATTACTATGTTATTTGGAACCAAAAATATGTTAATAGCTGAAAATGTATATTTGCATTATTCTAACTTTTATAAATATGCTATTAATATACAAATATGGTTATATATTGATAAATAGATATGCAAATATGAGAAAGAGAGAAAAATTTAATAATAGTAATAGTAGAAATAGTAGTAGTAGAAGTAAGTAGCAGCAGTGGTAATAGTGGTAACAGTGGTAGTGGTGGTAGGAATAGTAGGAGTAGTAACATAATATCCAAAGAGCCAGTGTTTAGAGTCAGGAAACTTGAGTTAAAAGTCTTGCTTCTGATTCATGGATGTATTTATGTGTACATATATAAAATGTGACTCTGAACAAATTACTTAACATCTTAATGCTTCATATAGACTCTTAAGGCTTCAGATTAATTGCCTAAATTCACTGAAAAGTTTTATATAAATCCAGACTCATTTTTAAAGTCATTATTAGTGTTCCCAATCATCTGATACCAAACACAGGGTAAATAACTACATCTAATTTAAGACCTACAAATTTTGATCCAGGCATATATACATGTTTTGTGTGTATTTGTGTGTATGTGTATGTGTGTGTTTTGTAGATTGACTTTAATGTCCCTGGAGTGGTCACTGATTTATTACCAAAGTTATATATTTAGAAGATATTTGATGCTAAGTAGTAATAGAAACAAGTAAGACACCAATATTCCAAATTGTTATTTCTAGCTCCAAAGCATACTATAATATATTCCTCATTATTGAAAAAAGGATCTTTTATTTTCCTATTTCATCAATAATTTACATATGAAATTGACATTCTATTTTCTTTTCTACTTTGAATAAAAAACTTCTGTATTGTATTTGTACCTATCTTTAATAAGATTCCTAAGCAAATAATTATTTAAAAGAAAAAACTTACCTAGACCCACTTCTTTCTGGTGGGAAGAAATGCGAAATTCTCTGCAAACAGTCTTATTCAGAACTTAACTTATTCATCAAATAAAATTTTAAAGACCTTTGATACTTACATGCAAACACACATACACATATGGCCATATAGTACTTCAGTTGGTTTAATGTGTAGAGGAATATTATTCATTCCCACTTTGTAAACCAAAAAAGGATTCCCTCAACTTATTTATGCAAAAATGTTATGTGACCAACAGATTGGTGCGAATGATTTATTGTGTTGTATCCCAATGGTATCTTGAAAATAAGATAATTGGGGAGGGGAAGAGAATCCTTAGTTCAACTCATAAATTAAACTCATTTTAAAAAATGTGTATTTTAGCACAGGAATTTTCTATTTTGCAAATTATACACTTTAGCTATTAAATCTGAGCTTATAAACTCAAGTTAAAGAGAAGTGAATTTTCATTTTCTTACTCACCCACGGGAGACATTTCTGGGACACTAGCAACATAAGGTCCATCCAAGAACTTTGGCTCATTATCATTAATGTCCTGCACTTTGATGATGAATTCTGACTCAGGCTCCAGGGGTTTCCTGGTATGTATGTCCACAGCCTGAGCACGGAGAGTATAGAAAGGTTTTTCTTCTCGATCAAGGCTTCTTATGGCATGAATGTCTCCTGTGGTTTCATCAATGGTAAAAACTGTGCCAGCTCCATCTCCTGAGAGGGTGTATTTAACACTGCCCACTCCTTTGTCTAAGTCGGAATGAAGCTTTATAGTAGAGAAACAGAAAAGAGACAGATAGACAGAGAGACAGAGAGAGAGAAAAAAAAAAAAAAGAGAGAGAGAATAAAATCATTAAAGAAATATTCCTAAATGAAAGACATTTTTTAAGTTTGAAAAAAATCAATTTTTCACTCACAGTTTAAAACCATTTATTTTTCAACCCTATTATTCGTTATACAGAATTCTGAATTTTAAAGCTGAAAAGGACCTTAGAGATTTATATTTATTCATAATAATTTCTTCCAACTTGGAGAAAAATATTTTATTTTTAAATCAAAGGAAGGAAAATTACCTTTTCCATAATTACTTTGAGAACTGTGAAAATGATCATCATTTAGGAATAGGAGAGTTTAATAACTAAATCTGGCCTGGGGATGGAGATGGAACAAGAAGAAGAAGATAATGGAAGTAAGATCAGAGGAAAATGAAAGAATTAGGAAGTTTCATATAATATTAAGAATGATTTCTCTGAGACATTAAATTCAATTCTATTCACATTTATGAAGTATTTAATGTGAGCAGTAAAATTTTGTAAGTCCTAAAGAAGATACAAAATTTGAAACTACCTACTCTCATGGAACTTGACATCTAATTAGAAATAATATATATTTATCTAGCAGCTTAATTTTTTTTTTTTCTTTTCTTTTTGGTACAACGGCTCTCCACAATATCCCAGAATAGCGATTTGCCCAGGTTTATAGGACTAAGAAAGGCAGCTTATTGGTGATGTGAGAGCAAATATTTTCAGCCATGAATATTTTGATAGATTGGTAGGCAGTTTTACTTAAGTGTACTAAAAGTAAGACAGAGATAAAGACTGGACCAGTGTTGTCCATTGATAAAAGCAACACCCAAAAGAACTACATTCCTCTACCAATAGAGAAAAATTCTTGCTCTGGAATTTATAGTTTTAGAGTTTCTTAAAACACCAAGAAACTAAATAATTTACCCAAAATCATATAGCCAGTCTCAAATCTGAGTTCAGTTTTTCTAGCTCCAAGACCAACTTTCTAAACAATATGCCAAAAATAAACAAACAAGGAAAAATAGATAACAATAATAATGATTTAAATACAGAATCTCTATTTTACATATGGGGTAGGAGATAAATTGATACAGATTAAGGCTATTGTTCCAGTCTAAAATCACACAGATTAATTAGAACTGAACAAAATAAGATAAAAATACCATCAGGCATTGCAACAGACCATGCTATTTTCTAGATCAGTCTCTTTTTTTTCAAAATTAGTCTCTGCCATTTTTGAAGAACAGAAGGTCTACATGTTTTACTTGGGGGGGAAAGCTGAATTTGGTTTGACTCAGATATATGTGTGATTTGCCATGTGACTTTTGAGTAATTCATTAAACTTTTCTTAGCTTTGATTACGTTATTTCTAAAGAAGGATTTTAAATCTCTGTCCTCAAATATATCTGTGAGGTTCATTTGAAACTGTATATGATACATATATATGTCCATCCATATATGTGTGTATATGAGAGTATTTTTTTGAAATGAAAAAAAATTAAAACAGGAGAGAAATTTGTGTTGGTGATATCATTGTTACCACCACTGTCAATTATTATGTAGTTGCTCCCAGAATGACATATGAAAGGAATGAATAAAGAGAAGACTAAAAGAAATATTTTCTCTGTCATACTATAAATGATATCCTGAATGAATTCCTTACCAAATCTTAACTGTAGATAAAGGCTGGGAGTTCTTAAGCATCAAATCAAGACAAAGGTAAAAGTTCTTTGAACTTGGTAATTTTAAATTGCTTTATTCTGTACCATACTGAGTATGAGTATTGCCAATCCAAACACTCAGGAGAGTTTACTGTAGCGTATGATTAATCTGAAGACATGGGATGGGCAAAACCTCAGTGCAGAAGAATTGACAAACTGGATTCGTTTTGCCAAAGGCTCTTGAGAAATATGATAATAGAGTAGGAATTTAATCAAAATCCTCAGTAGGTTCTAAAGATGCCATACAAATGTTTAAACTCCCCTTCTGTCAAAACCAATACCATTTTAGTCCAAGCAGATGGAAAAATGGCAAAACAAATGTGCTTCATGGTTTGCCCCAGATTCAAATATAATTCACTTTGATATAACTGTAGTCTTTGCTGTCCTCAACACTCAGTATCTTAAAATTTATTCAAAACTAAGATTTTTATGTATTGCAGTCTCAGAAGAGAATGTTTAAAACTATGTTAAAAATTAGCAAATGAAATGAGGATAATTCATGAAAAACACATGGGAGGATTTCACTATCTCATAGCAACTTAAAACAGTAGGCCAGTTAATATATAATATGTTAGTACTATATATTATAATATATTAGTAATATATAGAATATAGTACCCAGGATAGAGATGTAACAATATAGCAATGTAGTAATGACTAGCTAATCTAGTAATTTAGAACATGTGAACCTGACCAGAAGGTTAACTTTTCTCTTATGTACTCTAAAATCATTCTAATATACCAGAGTGTCATCTTAGTATTTTGTTTAAATGTAAGTAGCAAGGGATTACATTGTGATAGTGGGTGATTTTTTATTCAAAGCTATAAAATTAGGGAAAATCAAGGGAATGTCTTATAGATTAAGCTTTGAATTTGCATTAACTAACACTGATTTTAGGCAAATTTACTGATTTTTCCAGGTCTCAGTTTCTTCATTTGTAAAATGACAAGATTGGCTTATGTGATCCCTGATGTTTTTTATCCAAATTTCAAAGTTCCATAATTCTATGAATGGCTTTTTTAAACACCTTTAATTATGATTATATATTTTTTCTTCCCACTCAACACATTCTCTTAGTGTCCTAAACAGTTAAAAATGAAAGGGTTTTGGATCTGAACTTTGAAGCTTATCTTATATTCAATTCTAAATACTTCATAAATAACTCAGAAAATACATGATTTATTAGTTCTGCCAAAGCAGAACATAAGTAGAAGAGTTCCTGAGCTTCTATGGTGGGGGAAAGAAGGGGAACCCAAAATCCATACTTTTAGTGATGAACTGTTCTGATATTAACTAAATTGATCTGCAGATGATGATCCAAAATTTGTTTTTTGGTATTTTTGTTAAACTTTTTAGTCAATTTTGCTTTTCCAGAGTATAAACTGTTATAGATTCTAAGAATCTGAGATTATCTCTACACTCTGTTGAGTATTAGAAGAAATCTTTAATGAAGCCAGTTAACATTATTCCTGATTTAAGCCTAAAAGTCAATAGTCTCATTCTGCTAAACCATATATTAGTAATGTGGTCCAGGTGGTTTCATTCATTCACTGCTGAATAAGAATTGGGCCATGTTATTTTCATTCCTTAATTTCATTTGGTTTCCTTGCTGAGAGAAAAATCCCTATCATATGAGTATGAAGCAATTTTTTTTCTTTTGAATGTGATTTAAAAATTATAAGAAGCATTTTTTTATATTATTAATTAAAAAAAAACTCAGTAAAAATCTGCGCTATGGGAGTACCTTGTATATGTATGAGTTACAAACTAGATTTTTTTTTTTTTTCTTAAAAACAATGCCTTAAATACAAAGCGGTTGGGGTCTCAAAGACTAGTCAACAAAATGTCTCAGGTCAAGACGACTTGGTCTTTGTTTTGGTCCTGATTGCTTTAGAGTAAATGGAAATAGCAATTGCTGGTTTTCTGGACCCAGATAGTTCCAGAGGAGAAAGTGAAGGCTGGTGACCTTATACAAACCCTTCCTAACTCAAATCCAATTTATTTGCATGTCATGGCATCACCTCCCAGTCATAGTCATCTTTTAGAATGAAGGTCAAACAACAATTATTAGAATGAAGCTGACCACTCTAATAACACCATCTGACAGTATTTTTCTGCCTACCCTGCCCTTCCATCCCCCAAAATAAATGTTGTTTAAATGTTGGGTGTAGAGATATATGATATCCAGACAGTTTTGTTAGAAGTGGTGATAATGTTTTCTTGATGATTTCCAAGTCTGCTCAGATGATGCATAGAAAAAGAAAATGCCAATCAAGACTGAAAAGGGAGACTAAAGATTTGCTTTAGATTAGAAACTAAACTTGAATTTTATTACTTTTTAAGGAAGTATCTTGCTCTATAAAGTTAAGTGTTCCCTAGTTTGATTCTGATTTGTATTTTAGAAATTGTATTCCATAAGCATTTATTCATATTTTCTCTAAGTTGAAAAGTAAACATAAAAATCTAGAAAGTTGTATTGTTTTGTTTTATTTTTTAAATTAATTATTTTTTAAAAATATCTACATTTCCACAAGTAATTCTTGGACGTTAAAGAAAATGTTTTGTTGTTGTTGTTGTTGTTGTTTGTTTATTTTTTGTTAAGCTAAAGTATCATTCTATATACCTAAATTTTTAAACAATTATATAGTTTTCAATAATTACAATTTATAATACTGAGCCAAGGAGACTCTTAACTCTTTCAGGATGTTTTTGTTTGTTTGTTTGGCTACTGTTGATAACATTGCTTTTGTAAATTCCAGAATTTGGAAATCTCAATTGTGTCAGAAAGCATTTATTAAGTGCCTACTAAAGAGGTCTGTGTAACCAGGTGGGGATTGGCAGAGAGAACTTGAAGCACTGATAGGATTGTAATACTTTCCTGAGGCAAGCTAGGAGGAGTACTGAAGAGATAAGCTCAGCCTTCAGTCCTACATTTTGTAGAGATCTTGGGAAAAAACACCTTATTGTATCCAATTAGACAGCCAAGTTATGATATCAAATATCCAAGATTAAATTTCCCCCATAAATCTGCCAATGGCCTATACTATCTTTGCTGAATCCCTTTTGGGTTAGCCCTCCTTGATATTCTGTCTCATGGTAGTTTTCTCCTTGCTAGACTAATTTTTGGGGGGTGTTGAGTTCCATTTGCTGTTAGCCTGCCAATCAATGGTATAATCCCCTTCCCTTGATAACCTCTTGGGTTAGTTTGGTAATCTCCTGTATGGATTTAACCATCCTGATAATAGTATACTCCTACCTCATGGGATATTCCTTTTCTCCTGGTTAATTGTGAGTTCTACTACGGGACTTGCTTTTTTTCCTTGATAATTGTTTAAAAAAAAAAAAAAAAAACTTTCCTTGCTAATCATATGCTCTCCCAAATCTATTTCATATTTATCACTCCTGGTATCAATTTTCCCTCTTCATTTTGTCCAGACCTTCTAAATAAAGTTAGTTTTGAGCAAAGAGATTCCCAATGTGAATTCTTCACATGTGCCTTGCACCTTTTGTCTAATATTTGAACTAGGAATGGCTTTCCCAGCACCATCATTTGGTATCCATGTATCAGATTCTGTGCTCAATGTAAAGAATTAAAAAAAAAAATCTCTGCCATTAAGAAGTTAAAAATCTAATGGGAATGACAACATGAAAACAGCAACAACTAAGTATAAACAAATAAAAACAGGGAAAATAAATGGGAATAGCCTTAGATAGAAAGCACTAGTATTAAGGATGGAAAAGCCTTCATGCACAGAGTAGGATTTTAATTAAGATTTGAAGGAAGTCAGTTAAGTCTTACTTAACTGGTGAAGAGAAAGAAAATTCCAAGTTTGAAAAATAGTTGGTAAAAAGTTATGAAGTCAAGAGTTGGAGTGCCTTGGGCAAGCAGCAGTAAGGAATAGATTATAGAATAGAATATTTGGAGGTAAGAGAGGTATAAAAAACTAAGAAGGAACCAAGTTACAAAAGGCTTTAAAAGCTAAATAGAATTTTATATTTAATCTTGTGATAAATAGGGAGTGAGTAGAGGTTTTTGAATACAGAAGTTACATGTTCATAAATGTCCTTTATGAAGATTACTTAGCAGAGGACAGCTTTGAGTGGGGATGAATTTATTTCTAATTACTTATATTAGCTCTATACTTTGGAAAAAAGAGTCCAGATTTCAATATTTTATCTGTGTTTATATGAATATTTTTCAAATGTGGAAGGGATTTGGTGACACATAAAAATAATGAACTCCTTATCTATGTCAAACAAGATTATGACCTTGATTAACAAAGGGAGTACTAAAAAAAGTTCAAAATTTAATTTGCTATCATGTACAATATATAGCCTATTGGCAGTGTGAGTCTGGTCCCTGCTAGCAACCCAGTGTTTAGGAAGGGATTTTAGGAAGGGGTGGGATTTAGGAAGATTGCAATAACAAGAGGAGGCTTTTGTTGAATTTAAATGGGTTTTTGTTGCAATGGGCCCTACCCAGTTGAATTCCCACAGCTACCCCTAGAGGCAAGTAGGGAGAAGTCTTAACTAGATTAATTTGTAATTTCTTATCTAATTTGTAATTAATTTGTATCTTATCTAATTTGAATTCTTATCTAATTTCTTATCTAACTGGACCAGTTATGATGTCAATCTCCTATTGTTACCACATTTCTTTAAGGGTTCATTAGGAACTGCAAGTTCCCTAGGAACTTTACCTGTCTTATGTCATCTTTCCCCTGTTTATAGCTAATTCATTAGGGCTAAGTCCTAATGGTATAATAATAAACTCTTTGCTCCTTAATGGTACAATAACAAATTCTTTGCTCTTGACTTGAAGGTCTAAGACTACAATTCAGTTGAAACACTTTGTGACTTGTAATCCCAAAATATTTTTGAGTCCAACTCCAGCTCCCCAATATTTGGTGGTCTGTAACAGGAGATACCTGGAATCCAATGTATTTTTACCCCCCAAATACGTTTTTTTACCCCATATCTCATTATCTAGGATTATTGAGTCATCTGTGGGAAAAAATAATACATATGTCACATGAATACAGTTTATAAAAAACATGCTGAAGCAGGAACACTAAATATTAGCTTTTAGCTTGTAAAGACTGGCTTTCTTTATTCTTTGGTTTCATGAATTCCAAGGTGGAAATGAATCCTATTAATATGTTTTATCTATTTAAAAACGTTTGCCAATTTGAAAGTTGGGAGCTAGTAAAAATATTCTCCTCATTTGGTTTATGATGGAGATGTACTATGTAGCTTTTTTGCTAGCTGTCATGCTCACATAATGACAAGCCTGACCAATGAAAGTCCAATTCTGGGAGTATATGCAATTATTTCTACTTGCTGCCAATTCATGTGGACTCTTGCAAAGCCTACTTTTAATAGTGCTAGATGATGTGCAGGGACAAACCTATAATCTAAGGGGAAATTTCTTTTGAAAAAAATCAATCAGAAATAGAGAAGAGGTGAAAAATAGGTGAAGAGGTGGAAAGGATGTCTTACGGCACCTGAGAGATGAATCTTGAAGGAAATCAGAGAGTCTAAGAGATTGAGGCAAGGATGTTGTGCATTCCAGATATTTTGGTCAGTTGGTACAAAAATACAGAAATCTGAAATGGAGTGATAGATGTGAAGGTCAGCAAAAAATACAATTTTTTGAACAGCAGAGTGCATGCAGGTTTAATAAGGCTGAAAAAAATAAGATGGACTTGCTTATGAAAAGCTTTAGTGCCAAATATTATATTTTAATTTTCTCCTAGAGGTAAAAGTTATTAAAGATTATTAAGTAAGGAGCTGAGAAATAGCATTTCATAGTACATTGGAAAAATAATTTTGATGGTTACATGATGGATGGGGAGGGAGAAGTAAAGGGAATAAACATTAATAAATCACCTATTATATTCTAGGCACAATGTAAAAAGTTTACAAATGCCTCATTTTGTTTTTGTAATAACCCTGTAAGGTAGCTGCTGTTTCCCATTTTACAATTGAGAAAACTGAGACAAACAGATGTTAAGTGACTAGCTTATGGTCACATAGATCTTAAGAGTTTGAGGCTACATTTAAATTGTTACAGTTAAATAATTAAACTGAATATCATCCAAATAGGTGACTTATCTAGCAGTTCATGAGGTTGACAAATAAATGGAGTTCAGGATTTTCAATATCGAAGAACTCAGAGCTTGGATTTTTATAGAGTTAAAATACAGTTTAGGGGGAATGAAAACCAGGATGGAAGGATTAAGATACCTGATTGTTAATTAGAGGAAGAAATCCAGAAAAAAATGAAGTGAAGGTGAGTGCAGGCTAGAAAGGATTGGGAGACAACCAGGAGACACTAGGGACAGAACAAAAAGGAGGTAGTTTTGTGACATTCTTTAAATTGGGTTAATCTTGGGGGGTTGTAATCTTGTGACTTCTCTAAACACAGGTGATTTTGGGACTTAACTTCTAAATAGTGGATAAAGGAAAAATTAAGTCAGTAATGATATTTCAATGTTACAGACTTCAGGTCTTCCTGACTGCAGGACCAGTATTCTATCCATTTTGCCAGCTATGAATATGTTGAAATTTGGAAATACTTGGGGCAGGGAGATCAATATTGCAATATTATCTCCCTTGCAACCTACTCCTATTCCAAATTTTACTGTTTTTGTCAAGACACCATCATACTTTGAATCTCTCAGGCTTATAATCTTGGCATTATACTTGGTATCACTCCATATATTCAGTCAGTTCCCAGATTTTGTAATATATACCTCCACCTATACCTATGTCATTTCATTCTTCCTCTGTACTCAAATCTACCATCTTAATTCTTCCTTGATTATATAGATTATTTCAACTATCCTGTTCTCCAGACTTTAAGTATCTTACTTAAAGCCACCTGTATCCTACTGCCAAAGTTATTGTTTTCCTCAGAGAAGACCACAATATCCCTCTACTCAGTCAACATCAATGGCTTCTTAATGCCCCAACGTAAGCTTTTAAAACCCTTCATGATCTAAATCCAACCCATATTTCTTATCTAACCATATTCACTATCCCATACACTTGTGAGAATTAGATGAGTGTTGAGTTTCCATATAATTACATGATTAGGCTATAGTGGGAAGCCATAAATTAGAATAAGAAACATGCTATTAGATACAGAAGGGCACCCAAATAAGGTGATTGCTGAGGGGAGTTAGAATTAGGGACTATCTAAAGAAATTAGGATTTCTGGATAGGCTGTAACCTCTGTAGTACCCAGTCAATGGGGAATCAGGGAAGAGATTTGCATTTTGGGGATAAGGTATTAAAAAGGCATGTTCAGACAATTCTAAGGTGTGCCAGTTTCCAGACACCTGGTGCTGAAAGATCATGAATAAAAATTCATTTCTGACTTTTTCTGCCAGAGATCTGTATCTGTAGAGTTCTTGGTAAGAAGCTTGTCTCTTACACTGACTTCGCTGTTTCTCATAATTGACATTCCATCTGACAGAGGAAGGAAATAAGTTGTTATCTTTATTTTTCATTTTTTTCCAACTGGGGTTGCTTCTTGCCACTGTTGCTTATTTATCCTACAGTTGAGTTTTCCTACTTTAATAAAAATGATAACCTATTGAGCTATGTCTCAAGGCTTACAAAAAGAAAAATAAAAGAAATTACATTGGATTAAATTTGCAAGTTCTCAAGGACTATCATGGTATGCTGTGGAAACTAATTTAGAATTCCTTTTGTTTTTGAAATAACAGACATCACTTTTTTGATGAAATAGAATTACTGCATTTGGAGTTGAAAGGTGCGGGTTCGAAGTGAAGCTCTCTTACTCATGCTCAATAAATGCTGGAAAAATGACAACTTTATGATCTCAGTTTTCTCAGCTATAAAATAAAAGGGTTGAAACTCATTATATCTGGATTTTCCTTCAATTTAATTTATCTTGCATTTAATAAAGATCTGTCATGAACAAAGCATGGTGCTGTGGGCAAGAAATACAAGGCAAAACAATAGCAATTTCTGACCATTGTACTTTCCAGTCTAACTCAATAAGCTTGTGAAATTTCAATTTTAAAAAGTTCAAGTTAAGAAATTCAACAAATAGTTATTAAATATTTATTATCTTTAGAGTTCTATGTTTGACAATAAGGAAGAGATTAGACATACTGAGTTTATATATAAAATAACTTTTGATGTCTTGGGGAAGGAAGAAAGGAATACAGTTTTATTAAGATCCTAAATTTGTGTTTAGTTTGTATGTTAACAGGTTTACAAATTTAATCTTCCTTGATCTTTACAATCACCCTGGAAGGTAATTGCTCAGAATCATAGAGCTACTATGTATATAAAGTAGTATTTGAATTCAGGTCTTCCTGACTTTAAGTTTATTGTTGTCTTAATACGATATATATTATATATTTCCTAAATAATAATAAAAATACATGAAAGCACAAACAAAATAACATGTCAAGTTTTAAGAGAGGAAGATTACTTACTAATTGGGAAAAATTAGAAAGGCCTTTGTGGAGAAGGTAATATTTCATTTGAGCTTAAAAGAATAAGTAGGAATTTAATTTAAAAAAAAAAAAGAGAGGAGAGGGAAATATATAAGGAAGACTATATAATATGGTCAAAGGCACAGAAACACCAAATATTTTATGATTCATTCTTGGTCCACCAATGACCAACATTTTTCCTCTTTAGGTATTCATAAATACTCACATGCACAATCCCCCCAAAATAAACCAAAAATAAACTGATCAGATGACATTGGCAAACAGCTTAAAGTCATGGTGCTTTGTACAGCTCTCTAAGACTTTGATTTGCAGATAAGATGCCTATTTGTATTTTTAGAAGGTGTTTCTCCACTAGGAGTTAAACAACTTGTTATAATTTTGACAAGAAAATAAAAAAATTACTGATGCTACTTAAGCCAAGGGAAATACATCATTTGGCAGTGATGTCATGCTGTTCCATAAAAATAACTCATTAAATGCTAATAAAATACTTGATGGGAGGGGCAGAAGGGAAGGTCTTTTAGTTTTTATGAAGTGAAAGTTGGAATAATAAATTGTGGCCTTGTTCACAGGACTATGATAGTAATTAAGCTGCATCCACAGTTAATGATGCTCACAGATGAAAAACCATATAGGAAAAAGGAATCTCTGAATCTTTGAGTTAAAACTTTCTCTATTGTCTGCAGAAACAAGAAACCATACCTATTTCTCTAAGTAACTTTGGCTAAATCATTTATAATTCCTGTCTCTCCTTTTCCTTCTTTCTACTCTGCTTTCATGGATGCCACAGTGGTCATTATGCTAGTTTAAATTTCCCTAGAATATATGTGAGATATTTCTGATAAAGCAGAAGCTCCTTCTTCTCCCAAAAGACAAAGCCCACAGACTGCCCATAACTCTGTCTGAATGATATTGTAATGCAAATTTTGTTCCCTCTAAAGCCACAGACTGCCATAGTAAATTTGGTATTCTCAGGCACCCTCCTCTCAAGGGAGAATTCATTTGTACCTTCTGGCTTGATTGTTACCAATTGAGCACAAGGAATTCCACTTTACAAGGTTAGGAATTCCCCTTAACAGCCTAATGTGAGCTGAGAACTCCCCTGGCTGGCTGACAGACCCAAAGCTATTTATCATCTGGAAATATTTTTCACCTTCTATTCAAGAAAGTAGAAATACATTTGAAAGAGGCGTAAAACCTCCCTTGAGGTCTGTCAAAGAAGATCTCCAAAGAACAAAGAGGCCTTGCAATCCTTGGGAGCTACTGTAAAACGATCTGCTAGGATATATTATGTACTCTGATAGCAAAGGGAATATGCTAATCTCCCAATTTTCCCTTTCATATTTTTTTCCCCAAGAATAGTTTTGCCGTGATAACGTGAAGAATATTGTAAGTTTAGCCCTTAAATGGTATATAAATGTAGGTAATCCAAATTACTGAGAGAACTAAATCACTCTTTAATTTCAGAGCATATCAAAGAACATTTCTGTAATAGTTTTGCCAGGTAACTCTGGCTTGGAGCCTAGATGTAAAGACTCTAAGAATATAACCATTAGAAGAGTATATTAAAATGAATCCACTTTGACCTACTGTATAGCTATAATTTGGTTTTCCTCCTCTCCCTTCAATTCCAAACCTAAAGTAGCAATACAATATCATTTATAAAGTGTGTATACATGTTGCCACTTTTTCCCCCTTACAATAGCCTTATGACATAAGTATTATCATACCCATTTTAGATAGCTAAGAAATTATTTGCTCAAAGGCATGTGCAAGTAAGTGCTATGACTAGAACTGAAACTCAGGTCTCCTGACTCCTAGCTAAGCATTCTTTCTAGGAGACTACTTCCTTTTTAAATACAACCTTCATTTCTGGCCTATGATTTGGGCTATCAGTCTTAGGAATGCAATGAATTACTTGGAATTTTAAAGAAGATGAATGTCATTCTTCTGACGCATAGTTATTAAAATTAATCATTCAACTTGATAAACTGTAAATTAAAAAAGAAAGAAAAAAAAAAACAATTTACAGTTACCTAATCTAAAAAGCAGTAGAGCTTAGTATAAATTTTTGGAAACATAAAAACTTGGGATAAATTATAGTCTCCAACATATATTAACTATGTCTGAGAGTAAAGCACTTAATATATTGGACCAATGTAAATTCCTTAAGATAATAAGCTATAAATGATTGGAAAATTGTAACAATGAATGGAAAGAGTTTCTACACTCAGAATGTGCTACATTGATGATATTCACTTCTGAAATAAATTATATTAAATTATATATATATGTGTATATATGCACATACATACAATGAACATAATATCCATAAGTATATTATGTTACATAAATAAGTATTCTTGGTAACCATTCATTTTTAAAGGTGACCCTTAGATTTTCTTTCTTTCTTTTTTTAATTAATGCTTTTTTTTTCCCAAAAAAAACATATACAAGGATACTTTTTCAACACTGACCCTTGTAAAAACCTAGTGTTCCAATTTTTGCTCCCCTTCTTCTCACTCCCTCCCCTAGATGGCAAGTAATCCAATATGTGCTAATGCTAAAATAAGTTAAATCTAATATATGTATACAAATTTATACAGTTATCTTGCTGCACAAGAAAAATCTGATCAAAAAGGAAGGAAAGGGAGAAAGAAAAAAAAAATTCAAGCAAACAGCAAGAAGTGAAAAATGCTATGTTGTGATTCCATTTAGTTTCCACAATCCTCTCTCTGGGTATAGAAGGCTCTCATCATTACATGACCATTGGAACTGGTCTCAATCATCTCTATCCCACTGTTGAGAAGAGCCACATCTATCAGAATTGATCATTGCATAATCTTGCTGTTGCTGTGTACAATGATCACCTGGTTCTTCTCATTTCACTTAGCAACAGTTCATGTAAGTCTCTCCAGGCCTCTCTGAAATCATCCTAGTGATTGTTTCTAATACAACAATAATATTGCATAACATTTATATACCACAACTTATTTAGCCATTCTCCTGCTGATGGGCATCCACTCAGTACAAAAAGGGCTTCCACAAACATTTTGTCACATACAGGTCCCTTTCTTTCCTTTAACATTTCTTTGGGATATAAACTCAGTAGTAGTACTGCTGGAACAAAGGATATACACAGTTTGATAGCTCTTTGAGCATAATTCCAAATTGTTTTCCAGAATGATTGGAGCAGTTCACCGTTCCACCGACAATGTATTAGTGTAATGGACCAGAACTCTGGAGAAAGGGGTTAACTCTATGGAATTTATAAGACATGGTTATCTAGTTTAACATGGTGACTAATAGTTCTCTAGTTCAGTATGATTGATTTAATCTTGCAACAAATAATGATTTCCTAGTTATATGATTGATTTATACTCAGTATGATGAATTGATTTAATTGTAATAGATCATATAAACTGGGGACAAACTCTGGCACAAGAGAAGACTTGACCAGTATCATGGTGGCTCTCTTGCCTTCACCATTTCTCCACTAAGACCAAGAACTTAGACTGGTCCCAAGATCCTCCAGAGAGCTACTCTGGACACTATATTTTAATCCACCCTGGTATGGGGGCTCTAGAAAGCAACAGTACATTTTGTCACCCTAACTTGGGAGCTCTTAAAGCAGGACATTACATTTGGATGTGCAGACTGCTGACTGGCTGATTGGCTGGGACTGCTGACATAGACTGTGAGACTGAAGGAGACAAAAAAGACTTTGGACTTTATGCCTGAATGTTCTTATGGTGATTATTCTGCTGAAAACAAGGCCCATTTGGAGGACCTTCAGAAAGCTAACCAGAACATTACACATTAGTGTCCCAGTTTTCTCATATTCCTTAAAACATTTGTCATTATATTTTCCTGTCATTTTAACCAATTTGAGAGGTATATAATAGTACTTCAGAGTTGTCTTAATTTGCATTTCTCTAATCAGTAGTGATTTAGAGCATCTTTTCATATGACTAGAGATGGTTTCAATTTTTTCATCTGAAAATTATCTTTGACCATTTATCAATTGGAGAATGGCTTGAATTTTTATGCTTGAGTTAATTCTCTATATATTTTAGAAAGGAGGTCTTTATCAGAACCCTTGAATGTAAAAATGTTTTCCCAATTTATTGTTTCCCTTCTAATCTTGTCTATATTAGTTTTTGTTTGTACAAAAGCTTTTTAACTTAACATAATCAAAATTATCTATTTTGTGTTCAATAATATGAGCTCCAGTTCTTCTTTGGTTAAAAATTCCTGCCTTTTCCACAGAACTGAGAGGTAAGCTATCCTATATTCTTCTAATTTGCTTATAATATCACTCTTTATGTCTAAATCAAGGACCTATTTCTACCTTATCTTGGTATATGGTGTTAGGTGTGGGTCAATACCTAGTTTCTGCCATACTAGTTTTCCCAGCACTTTTTGTCACATAATGAGGACCCTTAAAATTTCTTTAGTTTTCATAACCCTTTCCATACTGGTTTCATTTTTTCCTTCTATTTTTCATCTCTGAGGAAGAAGAAATCATGTGAATAGCAAATTAGGTTAATTAGTTCCCCAAGCTACTCTGATCCTCAGGAGAAAACAAAAAAGAACTATATTTTGGATATATATCTATATAGATATCTACATATCTATATAGATATATGTAGACATATCTGTGTAGATATGTCTACATATAAACCCTATATATGGAGATCTCTCTCTCTCTACATACATATATCTCCATATTTAGGGTTTATATTAATAGCCAGGGAAGGATTCTAAGAAGATGGGAGAGAGATCAGAGAATTCTTAGCTCTCTACATTTCCCTCACAAATAAAACAAAATTGTGGCAACACAGCCTGGTGAAAAACAAATAAGACTGGGGCAGAACAGGGTCCTCCTGGAATAAGCCAAAAAAGACCCAAAGAAAAACTGCAGGACCAAGATTTAATCCCTGTGAAGTTTAACCACCTTCAGGCTAGTTACCCTGAAACAATAAGGAGAGAGTCTTGGGCTAGCTGGGTTCAGAATTAACTAGCTAGAACCACAGGAACTTTCATCTCCTAGACAGTGTGGGGAAATGGGAATCTGAGTTGTGGAAAACTGAGGAAACCTCATGTGATAAGGAACTCTAGGCCCAACAGTATTACTGAGATTTGCCCTGGACAAGAAGGAACCAGTATACCCTGAAAATATAGAAGCAGTGGAAAAGGGTAGCTGCTGGCTGTGGGCATTTACAGGATGGTAAAGTTCTTGGTTTGGGGTTCCAGGCAGAGGGGAGAGCCAAAGTGAAGCCAGAGATAACATTCCCCTCTACCCCAAGATTAGAGATGGTTACACTACTAAATTCTCACTTAAAAAAAAAAAAAATGAACAGGCAAAGAAGAAAGAACTCAATTATAGAAACTTACTATTGGAATATAATGGAGGATATTGAATTAAAAAAAAAAAAGAAAAAAGCCTTTTCTACCCCACAGAGTAATGTTAAGTGGCTATCTTACTAGAAAAAAAAAAAGAAGAAGAAGAAGAAGAAGAAGAATTCAAAAAAGATCTTAAAAATCTTATGAGAGAGGCTGAGGGAAAAAACTAAAACTAAAATAAAATAAGAATCATCCAAAAAAGGAAGACATACGACTAGAAAAGGAAATGCAAAATTTTAAAGAGGAAAATGATTCTTTAAAAATTAAAACTGGTCAAGGGGAAGCCAGAGAAGCTATAAGAGATCAAGAAAAAATAAAAATATAAAGAATGAAAATAATAGAAAATGTGAAACATAAAAAAAAAATAACATCTGGAGAGCAAATCAAAATAAGACAACATAATAACAATTGGAGTACCTGTGACCAAAAAAAGAACCGTGATACAATAAGAAATAATTTTGGGGGGGCAGCTAGGTGGTGCAGTGGATAGAGCACCAGCCCTGAATTCAGGAGGACCTGAGTTCAAATCTGATCTCAGACACTTAACACTTCCTAGCTATGTGACCCTGGGCAAGTCACTTAACCCCAGCCTCAGGGGGGAAAAAAAAAAAAAAGAAATATATATTTTTAAAATTGTCCTTAAATGATAAAACAAAAAGAGAAAGTAGAAACAGGAAAAAAAAATATAATTCACCAATCACCATCTCAAAGAGATCATTTACAAGGAAAACATGTAAGACAATTAGTGCTAAAATTTGAAACCTCTAGATCAAAGAGGAAAGTTATGAGAAACAACATACACTTACACACACACACACACACACACACACACAGAGAAACTCAATAATTCAAATATGCCAGAGCTACAATTAAAATTATAGACAACAGATCTTAGAATGTTATATATAGACAACCAAAACAAGGCCTGTGGCCAAAAAATATTACATCCAGCAAACTTTAGTATATTGAACAACAACAACAAAAAGATTCAGTGAACTCTCAGATTTTCAGGATTTTATTTCAAGCAAACTTGCACTCAATAGAAAACTTAACAAATAAGAGCCAATATCAAAAACTAATTTCAAGGGACTCAATATGGGCAAACTGTTTTATGTTTTATATGTGGAAATGTAAATCCTATGTCTAGATTAATATCATTAATTGAATAATTAATACAAAAGAAAGATTAGGCAGAATTGAGTATGATCTGACTCAATAAAGCAAAACTGTCTAGGAAAAGGTAAAAATAGTAATTATGCTATATAAATGAGGTGCAGAAGAAGAATCCACTCTGAGGCATTAGATAAAGAAGGAGGGCTGATAATTCTGAAAACCTGTTCATAACAAGAATTGGTTAAACAGGGAATCATACATACATATACACATACACACAAATGCACACAAGTATATGTGTATATACAATTATATATACATATATTTAAATATACATATGTGTGTGTATTTATATACCATAAAATATATAGAACCTTTCAAAATCTATGAAGAAATAAGGGGGAAGGAATCAGATAAGGTGACAACAGTGAGACAAGATGTATAGATCAATGGGAAAAGAATAAAGAGTGAGGGAAAGGGCGAAGAAAGAAGTTAAGAGTGGGATCTATGGATTGGGAGGTTAAGTAATAGCAAGGCAAGTTAAGGAATAGAACTAAAGTAGAAGAGTTAGGAGTAGTAGGAAATAAGGGATATATACAAGCATAATGATCAGGAGTAGAATTTTTAGGGAAAAATACATGGGATAGTAATCATTAATCTCAAAGTCAAACTTAAAGATTCAATCAAGAGAGAAATCTACATCATATGTCAGCCATATTAATATTGTTTTAGATGCATGTCAATGGGTAAATGTTATATATATTTGTCTGTATGCATATATCCTATATATGTGTGTCTGTAGTTATATGTATTTGTGTGGCTGTAGGTATGTATATATACATATATGTAAACATAATATATATATCTGTGCTTAACTGTGGGCTCCTTGGGAGAGGTGCAAAGGATAAAAAAAGAAAAAAAATAAGTAATAAGTATACAGCAGAGAACAAAAAATAAACTATAAAGAAACAAAGAAAAAATAGAATCATGAATATATCTTCTATTATTATATATGCTTTCTTGAAATGGAAATTTAATGTTACATATTTTGAATCTTCCCTGATGTGGATTCTAGGCACTTGACAATGTTTTGTTTTGTTTTGTTTTTCCTTTTTTGAATTTTTTTTTCTATTTTGTTTTTTCTTTTCCTTTTATTCTTTTTCTTATTATTCTTATATTTTAAAAAGAATAATAGCAAGCTAAGTAAATAGGAAAAAGGAATAATTAACAACAGGAAGTTAAAAAAGTTAAAAAGAAAGTCCTTAATGTGCTTACTCTTTCTTTTCTTTTTTTTTCTCTGAGTCTGAGGTTAAGTGACTTGCCCAGGGTCACACAGCTAGGAAGTGGTAAGTGTCTGAGACCAGATTTGAACTAGGGTCTTCCTGAATTCAAGGCTGGTGCTCTATCCACTCCACCACCTAGCTGCCCCAATGTGCTTACTCTTAATCATCTCACAATAGCCTTCATATGCTTGGCCCTCCAGTCATGGGTGTGGTACCTTAAGCTATGTGTGATTCTATCTTTTTCTTGTGGGGCTTTCTATCATTTACTAATCTAAGTACAATATTCATTTCCTGGCATTCAAGATGACTTACTTTGGGATGCTAATACTTTTTAGCCAACTAAACTGGATTATTCTTTATCCTCTGAATATTGCTTGTACTTTTTTTTTTTTTTTTCTTTTAGTCATATTCTTCCCTAGGCTAGGAATATTTTTCTGAAAACTCTATACCTAATGAACTTTTATTCAGTATTTAAAGACCAATTCAAATTCTACTTCCAAAATCTAGATTTCTTGATCCCCATTGTTGGTGAAGTCAAGAAAGATATTCACAATCTAAAATAGTACTTTAAAGTTTTATCTCTTTGGTGTTCACATCAGGTAATGTAGATTATAGTTTTCTCTGTGCCATATTTGTTCCCCATTCTAAAGTAAGCTCAATGATGACTACAGTAGGAATAATATTCTAAGTCTGTTTTCACCTCTAGCAAGATAGAGTAGAATTGTTTTGTTTTATTTTGCTTTATTTTCCCATTTTTTATCTCATCACCAAAATTGGTCACTCCGGGAAGTTTTGTCTTTGTAAAATATCAGTGTCCTCAGTGGATACTTTGCTATTTTTTCCTTGCTTTGACTAAGTAATTCACATGTTGTTAACTGCTGAATAACCAATGGATCATTTTATTCCAAACTAACAGGAGATTGCCTAAGACAGAGCTAACTCAAATTAATGACCTATCTAAATGTACTTATCACATAACAGACATTTAATATATGTTTATTGAATTGAATTAAGCACTCCATTAGTCCATCAAAGACTTAGCTATATAATAATACAAAATAAAATGACAATTTTAAAAAATCAAAAAATCAAATGGGTTTCTTTTAAGACATCTTAAAATAAATCAATCCTATGATTAGATTTCATCTTTTGATTAAAGAACTTCCAACTTCAACAGTAATTTCTTTTATTACAATGACAGTGTTTGATAATGAACCATTTAGATGCATAAATGAATTTACTCAACTTTACTGTGACCATTTAGCTGGTGAACAAAACTTTTAATTTAATTGTAGTTCAATTTCTTCTTCCTGTATTTTAGAGTGATTTAAAAATCTGTTTTAGTTTAATTGTTTGGTAGGAATCACTGTAGCAAAGAATTGCCTTTTCCAGCTTTGGAAGTGCTCATTAGTCATTTATCCCAAATGAATTCCAATCACAACAATAGAACATTGTCTTTATAATACTTTGGTCTTTTTTTGAACACTTCTAATGAGGAGAAAATGATGTACATCCCAAAGACAACTCTCTCTCTACTTTTAGATAATTCTAATCATTAAAAAATTATTCTTTAAAGCAATTCTAAATTTGCCTTTTCATTTTCTACTCCTAGGAGTGCTGACTTCTGGGGCCCAATGAAACAAACCTAATTTCCTACATGAAAGAAAAGGGCAAGAGTTTCTATGTAAAGAAAGAAACTTAACATTTAACATTGAAGCATATGAGATACAGTTTTTTGTTATCAGTGAGTATTCTGATACTTAATATATACTGAAAAATAACTTTGTCTTACCATACACTACTGAAAGATGTGTATAAAAAGCTATTTGGTAGGTTTTGGAAAGAAAATGATCTATGACGTGAATTTGAAGAGAAATAATTCATTTGAATCCCTATGCTATTCCAATCAGTATTAATTAGTTTGACAGAATCGAATCAAACTTCT
Organism: Sminthopsis crassicaudata; assembly: GCF_048593235.1. Classification (NCBI taxonomy): domain Eukaryota; kingdom Metazoa; phylum Chordata; class Mammalia; order Dasyuromorphia; family Dasyuridae; genus Sminthopsis; species Sminthopsis crassicaudata. The sequence goes on along the minus strand of NC_133617.1, from coordinate 318,690,656 downwards.
ATATAGAAGTCCCCAGAGCTGTGAGCTGCAGATTCTAAGTTTACTTGCTTACCTATATAAAATTAACTAAAAGCCTTCTACCTTTGTTTTGCCTGATGATGATAACAAAGCCCAGCTTGGCAGCAGTGACAACTACATGGAAAGCCCCCACGTATTTTAATACCTCTGGACAAATCACTTGCCCAATAGAAGCAGATAATTATCTTATGGCTACTTAGGTCACCGACTGTGACCAGTTATAGCATTTTCTCCTGCTCAAATTAAGGAGAAGCCTGTCCATATTATATGGAGATATTCACCCAACTTGTGACCCAGCTGATATATTGCTAATGCATCTCATGTCAATCAATGAAATTGATGTGGTAGAGCCCTTAGGAAGGATGCAGAAATAACCCTAAGGCCGCCTGGCCTTGGGAGTAAAGTTAGAAATGATATATTTTATTCCTATAGGAAAAAATATCCTGCCCCTGTTTGCTCTATAGAACCAGGATGCTAAGGCCACAAACAATGCTGGCTATCATATAACAGTTTCTGAAATTAATGAGCAATAATAAATACTTAAAGTTAACACAGAACAAAATTGAGTGTGTACCACTTGACTTAAAGATGGTTCAAGCCTTAAAACATATCTCTAAAAGGTTCTAACTCCATCCCCCACCACCCTAGCTTTGCCCAGAGAAATATGGGTACTGCACCTTCACACAAAGTCTGAATCAGACCACTCCTAAACTGCATTGATAAGCTATAAAATTAGCATTTCAGTGACTTGAAGCACCTGTTCCCTTTCACTTTTCCTTATAAATTTGCCCTCTTACTACTGATTCTTCTTAGCTAACTACTTTTGCAATTTAGCCTTCTTTAATTGGCTTTACAATTATAATACACTTTGCCCCGAGACTTGGATTTGGTTCCAAGCTTATAAATTCTTTTGAAACATCTTGTTATATAGGCCTGGAACCTCATCATTTTCGGGGTCCCACTTAGACCCTAGAATTATTCTGTATTTGGTATAGCTATTCTGGAATGAATGAATATTTAGCCTTATAAAAATAGGTCCCTGAAAGGAGGAGGCATCTCAGATCATGAGGAAAATCTGAAGTCCACTTCATTAGAGGGGACAATGAACTCTTATAAAATGCCATTGGCTAAGACCTCTATCTCAGTCTCTCTTTTTGTAGGTGGGATAATTTTAATCTCCACAATCTCTTTTCAAAAATGTGGAGGAAAGATTGTAAAAAAAAAAATGCAATAATTTAATATTTTAATGCAATAAAGAGATAGAAATTATTTTAAAAATTAAAATCTAAGAAAAAAAAGAATGTAAAATCATGGTTTTGAGGGCACCAAATTGGAATGCCTTGTTGGAAACACTGAAGATGAGGTCTGGTAGGTACCTCCCCTAATATTCTTGTTATGACTAATAAGGATGAAACAAAATAAGAAATGGGAGATTCTCAATGGCCAACCTTTTCTCTAAAAAAAAATCACAATTTCTTGATCTTTTCTATTAAATCAGTATTCTTAAAAAAAATATGGGGAGAATCACAAAGTTGTTTTCTGACATATTGAACAAAAAATAGGAAGGGCAAGAAGCATCCAACTAGACAGAACCTAAGGAAGTGGAAACTGAGAAGAGGTAAAGACTCAGTTTTGTGGAAGCAACATTAGGAGCAGTCAGAGAGATATTTCCTTTGGGCAATTCCTGATTGGTTAGAGATTACTTATTTCACTGTTCAAGATATTGAGAAGCAGCAATTGACCTTCAGCATCTAGGAGAATTGGGGAAAGGTGAAGCTTTTCCTCAGGGCTAGTTGCTCTTTGCTCAGCATTCAGCTAGAGAAATTTTTTGCTACTGCTGGGATGTTCTTGATTTAGAGAGTGAATTTGGAAAGGGATTAATTTCTGAATAGACTTCAAACAATCATTGGTGCTTAGCACTAGCTACATAAAAGGAGGAAAAAGTTCCTGCCCTGAAGGGACTCACCTTTTCTGTGGGGAGACTTCTGGCAAACAGATATTTACAAACAAATTATATACTCAAAAAAATAGGAAATAACAGAAAGAAGGGGTGGGGGATGCTTTATATAAAAGATGGGATTTTAGTTGAGATTTAGAGGAAGCCATAGAAGTCAGTAGGTGAAGTTAAGAAGGAAAAGTTTTAGAAATAAATAACAGCCAGAGAAAATTCCCAGAGTCAAAAATGGAGTATCTAATTCCTAGAACTGCCATGTCAATGTTACTAGATCAGAATAAATGGCAGAGAAGTAAGGTGTAAGAAGACTGGAAAGGTAGGAAATAGAAAGGTTATGCCATGAAAGCCAAAAGAGGATTTTTATTTGCTCCTGGAAAATGGAGATTCAGTAAAATAAATCAGAAGCAGGATTATAAAGGGTAAAGAAAAGAGTGGAGAAAAAGTGGAGGCACTTGAAGGCTTTTCTGGGTGGTTAGCTTCCAAGAGAAAAAGAGATTCAGGAAAATATGGGAATGGAAAGGTCAAGTGAAGAGGTTTTGTTTATTGTTTTTTTTTTTTTTTGTTTTGCTTTGTTTGTTTGTTTGTTTTTTAGAATGGGGCTCAAGTAGGGATTAACCTTGATTAAAAAGCTAAAACTATTTAGGGTGCAAGGAATGGCATAATCTAGAGAAGGTTTGAATTTTACTGCCTAAACTGTTCCCTAACCCAGCAAGAAGGTGTTTGGTGTCTTATCTTTTTGATCTTTATAGGATTTTTCTATCCTTTAAGTACTCTTGAAGCCTCTGGCAGAATTCTTAGCTGGATTCTTTGCTTTGACAAAACCATTATAACTACTGTTACTGTATCCTGAGTCAAGACAAGATGCCTTCCCAGGCTACATTTCTCCTAAAAAAGGACTTAATTGTTTGTACCTCACGAATTTACTAACTCCTTTTAGGATACTAAACCCTTTGAGTGTTAGCCTACCAGTCAGTGACATAATCCCACCTCCTGGTGTCTTTCCCTTCACTGCTTCTTTCTCCTGGTTTCTGGTAGGAAACTTGTCTTCCCTCTTATTAATTGCTAAAAATTATTTCCTTGCTTAAAAACAAATAAGTAAACAAACAACAACAATAAAACCCTTTATGGATTTAGCCTGCTCTTAGCAGCATGATAAAATTATTGCCCCTGGATTTGGAGGTCTATCCCTACAATTCTTTTGAGATCTTGTGACACTGGCTGTAACCCCATTATATTTTGGAGTCCAACATCCCTGAGCCCACCTCAGTATATGGATATGTCTATATTCAATATGTAACCACCCTACTATAAGGACAGGAATTTGGGGACAAGGCAAATTTATGAGCTATATACCAAAATCACTGAGGAAGGAAGGAGAGTGACAAGAATGCATATAGACAACTACCAAAGTGGTAGAAACAAACATCATGAATCTCAAAGGATGAAAAGTAACAGTGATAAAGAATGACAAAGATAAGGGGAAAACATAAAAGTGCCAATAGGAAGCAAGTATTCCAATTTCCCATCTTGAGTAAGTCAAGGAAAATAAGTAAATGTTCTATCAGTTCTATAAAAGATGACCAGCAAGGCATGTCATCTTAGAGAGCATAAGCTAGTAGATGGAAGAAATGGGATGAAGAAAAAAATATGTTTTTTAGGAAAGTGTTTTGCCTAGAAAAGAAGAAGTTGAAGGGTGGGGTGGTGTTTGATTGAATCTTGGGATGGGAGTGTTGAGGAAGCTGGGGGATAATGAATCAGGTGATGGGAGGTAGGTAAATAATTACTTACATAGGTTCTGAATCAGTGGGATGTGAAGATTATGACCAGGTGTGAGGGCAACACACCTCTTCCAAAAAGAAGTTGGAGATTCATCTAAAGGCATACTGCCAGATGGTTAGATGTCAGGCCCTGCTTTACTACTTCCCCTCCATCAAAAGTTTGGAGATTAGAGAGAGAAAGAGTACAGAAGAAAATAGAAGTTTTCTCTTCTTTGCACATAAAATTTTTTATATCCTGGTTAAAAGATAGCCCTGGCAGTGGTAGGTGAAAGTTGCAAAGATGGAAGTCTTTGCCTTGAGACAGATGGAAGACTTCTGGCCAAGCCCAGTGTCACTTTCTCTTAGTAGATACATTGCTCTCAGAATGCAATAATAGACTATACAAGGTACCATTTGGCAGGAAGTTTGGTTATTCTTCTCACTTTAGAGACTGGCTTGTCTGGAGAGCCTAGAGATAGTTCCTTGAGCGTGGCAGTTCTCTATGTTAAAAGCAAACAAACAAAAACCCTGCTGTTTTTATCAAGAACTAGAATTCTTAACATTTCTTTAAGAGTTAAGGTTAAGTGGAAAAACTCATAAACACAACGAGTGGAAGAGAAAAGAGGACTGCCCTAAATGGTGTGGTCAATAATGAAGGAATAAGCAATGAAGCAGTTTAAAGTGGTGCAGACATTCCAGATTGGACAAATTATATTAAAATTCACAGTTTAGAGTTGTGAATTACCCTGTTTTGTTTTGTTTTTTTTTTCTTCCATGGCAGGTTCATATCATGATAAAAGTCTGCCATGTTACTATCAATATGTGCCCTTTCTTTACTCTGGCTATTGAATGAATTAGTAAGAGAGTGTGATTTGGGCTTATGGGTAATGATTTATGCTGGGGCAGATAGGTGGCACAGTGGATAGAGCACCAGCCCTGAAGTCTGAGGGCCTGATCTAGTCTCAGAGACAATACTTCATAGCTGTGTGACCCTGGGCAAGTCACTTAGCCTAATTGCCTCAGGGGAAAAATGTTTAAAATTATTTATGCCTTTGCTTTAATCTTACAACCTATATTATTATGTCTTTTGCCTTCTTAAGTAAATAGCTATGAGGGACAGCTAATTGGTGTAGTGGATAGAGCACCAGTTCTGAAGTCAGGAAGTCTCAGACACTTAATACTTCCTAGATGTATGACCCTGGGCAAGTCACTTAACCCCAATTGCCTCAGCAAACAAAAAAAAACCCAAAGCTAAATAGCTACACATAAGATCTAAAAAGTGTCATTATCATGAAAGCTAATTTACTTGTAGATGGAAAAAACACTGTATAGGGTCTTGAGAGTTAGAGTGGAGTGCAAAGGAATTCTATTTCTTCTCAATAGAATTAATTCTAGGATCCTGAGAATTCTGATAATATAATTTTGTGGTAATAATTTATCTCTGGGAACTTAGACTTACTAGTGTGAGAACATATTGGAGTGAGCCAACTAAACCTGAAAATTTTGTTGGAGAATATCTCACATTATATCTATAACCAACCTGTACTAAATCCATGGCACTAAATACCTTTGGAAGAATGGGAAAAGACCACACATATATTACTGTCATGTTACAGAAGAAAGTAGATTTGGCCCAACCAACATCCAAGTCAAATACTCTTTCACTTTTCTTTCCTTATCTTGGGTATTCACTCTTTTAAAAATGTTTTATCCTCCACCATTAAGGTCATTCTCCTTGGCAGAGAAAACAGAAGCCAAAGGAAAATTGAGCAGATTTTCCTTCTCTCTGTTATATTAACATTATCTCATCCACTCCAAGCACAGTCCTGATATTCTTCTTTTTTGTTCTCCAATGTAGCTTAAAAACATCATTTTCCCCCCTTTCCCTTAGTTTTCTAAGAGTTTAGCTGTTTCTAAGGGATAGCATTTTTGATACTGTTCTTAAAATAATTTACCACAACTTTGCATATATTCTTTGTTGCTTTTCTTTACCTTCATATTCTGTACATTCATTTAGGAGTAGAATATTTCCTTGGTAAATTTAGTATAGATGCAAGAAGATCTAAAAATTCAATGATGATACTGATAACACTGCTTTTAAAGCATACATTTTACTTTACAAACATATGAATAAATTATCAACAGATGAAAACATACCATCATTCATAAATCAATATCAGATTTACTTGCCATCACAATATATATTTATGATGAATTACATAAAATACATAATATTCTAATTTACAGAGTAGAAGAAATTAATTTTAATTGTAAACATGATCTAATCAAAACCAAGATATCTTTTTTTTATCTCCCAAAATGCATGGATAATCAGTCAAATTGATTTCAGCATAAAGTAATAAAGCTTTTTTTCCCCTTTTGCTACAAAATTGAATAACTGGTCAAGCAGATATTCACAGTGCAAAATGATGCATTTATGAACAAGAACAAAAATTACAGTGTCTGGTTATTTTCAAGGATGGCTGAAGGTGACCCATTTTCTGTAGCATGGTATTTCTGTGGGAATTGCTTTACGTTAGAAAGCATACAAAGTCAACCTTACTTAAGTCTTTTTATTTCTTTCTTTATTCCATAGTAACTACTTTTACATGAATTTTTCAAAGCAAATGTCTCCAATACAGAGTGGATTCAAGAATTTCAGAAACAGATTTTTCATGTTAATAAGCTTTTTCCCCTATATCCCCCTAATGGATCATGTTACTTTATGACAATGCTTCCACTTAAATCCATGCTTTCAAGTTTTTGACAACAGGTTGTTGTCTTTTTTACACCATGATTGAAAATAAAAATTGAAAAAAAAAGGCCAATAATAGTAAAACTACAAATATTATCTTTAGTGTATCAAATTGAAGTTCATCTATCATCATTTAACTATGAAGCTCTTCTGTGTCAAAAATATGCCACAATGAAAAGATATAATTTTTTTAAATGTACACTATCTCTGGTTATAGACAACAAGGGGAGCAAAGTAAGGTAGGAAGGTTACTTTTTGGAAATACATCAAGAATAGAGCTCTCAGTTCACTCATCTCCCATTAGGACTAACATAGATTTTATGGAATTGCCAAAGAGATAATACTCACTTTGACTCTAACTTAAAAAGGAAAAAGCTTGCACATGCTCTAACCTTAATTCTCTTGAAGGCTTCTCTGTACATGCATAGTAGTAGCAGGTTATTCTGAAAGAGAATTAATTTAAATATATTGCATTTTTAAAGGTCCAAAATCCTTTTTTAAGGATTTGGAATTTTAAAACATGCTTAATTTAATTGATTGAGACTTCAAATGGCAGTTTTTTTAGTTGTATTATTAAAAAAAAACCCTATAATTCTTTAAATTTGGCTAACAATCCATTTAATGAGAATTTTTTTTAAAGGATATGGTAGAGTGTTGTTGTTGTTTTTTAAGTGTACACCATGTTTCTCTGTACTTGATTGATGGATAAATTGAATTTATACTTGCATTCTGTCCACTATTTTATTAATACTGATTTTATTAAATAATGAATTGCTCTATAATTTCTCATTATTAATCAATAGTTCAGATGAAATTCAATCTGTATTCTCTAAAGTAGTGAGATCCACATAAACTTTCTTCAGTTTCCACACCTAAATATGTAGTCAAATACCACAGGAAAAAAAAAATCTAAGTTTACTTCTTATATTTCTCTAAAACTACTTTGAAAAAGTGCTTTAATATTTGTAAAAAGCTTTAAAATATCACCTAATTTTATCCTCACAATAATTCTGGAAGGTATTTGGTCTTCTTATTCCCATTTTACAAATGAGAAAATTGAGGCTAAAAGAGGTTAAGTGACTTGTCCACATTAACATAGCTAGAGTCAGACCTGGATTTGAATTCAGGGATTCCTGATTCCAGGTCCCACACTCAATTTACTGGATCGCTTGGCTGACTAAACTTATCACTTGGCATTTTAAACTTAAAAATAAACATTAGCTTTGCAGCAATATATTCCTCACAAAATTTTAATTTTGTTTAATTAGGCCTACAACTTAAATATACATGACTAATTAATTATATTATCAAAAAATCAGCTTTATTATTATGTAATTACAATGATAAGACTTTAATACTTTCACGGATGGTCAGTGGCAAATAGAAAATTTTATCTGAAATACATCATATTTTGTGCAAGAGGAGGACATAAGAATAAGATGATATAAGTAAGATAGAAAAAATGCAGGAGAGCAGAAACATTGTTAGATTTTGAGTCAGGGCAAACCAGACTCTAATACCTACTCAACCACTTCTATCTTGAGCAAATCACTTAATAATATTTGGTTACCACTTAGCATAGTAACCTGATATACAGTAGGCACTATATAAGAGGTTTACAAATATTATTTTATTTGATCATCCCAACAACTCTATTATCACAATAGCATAAAGGTGCTATTATCATGATTTTATACTTGAGGAATCTGAGGAAGTAGAAATTAAGTGACTTTGCCAGGGTCACAGAGTAGAAGGGGTCTGAAGTTGGATTTTTTTACTCTCAGCCCAGTGATCTATCTCTTGAGTCACCTAAATGCCTCTTCACTACTTCTAGATTTCAGTTTCTTCATTCTATACATTTAGGGAGTTTGATTATATGACATCTTAGGTTAACTGCATCTCTAAATGTACAATTTTATCATCCCAATAAGACAACTATCTATGTATGAAAGAAGAGTGTGTTTTAAGTTTTATCCTGACTTTTGGAGGGGTAAAAATTGGACTATCTTTGTTTCTCTGTATAATGTCAGAGAGAATTTCTAATCTATCTGGGCAAACTAATGAAATCCCTAGAGAACTATTAAATGCTCTAGTATATGTATGTACAAGTCCAAAATAGCCCCAGGATTTATTTTTCAAATATTGAAGGAGTATGCCTTTATCACATGCTTTGATTTGTAAAATCAGCTGAAATGTTCTGACTTATTTTAGATAAGGTCTCTTATTCTGGACATGAGGATAATTATGATTAATTAAACTTTAATCAAGTACATGGAGTCATTCATTTTATTGATCACCATATAAGAATATTTCTTGAAGTTCGTAGGAGCATTATAGCCATAGCCACTATCTAAGCAATCTTTACAATGCTTAGAAGATTCAGAAAAGAAAGACCTGCAAGGTAAATGGGGATAAATTATCTTTGTGGCAAGCTAGAGGAGATACCTTTGGTAAAATAATGGTTTAAGTCCTATTGGTTTGAATACTGTTTCTTTTCTAGAATGTTTTAATTTTTCCTATTAAAAATATGGAGCTAATACCATATTCCAAAGATATATAATATATTTCCATAATGTTAGTGCTCTGCATGCTTATGCTATATAAGCAAAATCAATGATTATACACTGTAAGATTGATATTTACTCTTGTGAAACGACTGATCAGTCTGCCTAGGGAATAGCAAACCATCTATATAGTCATAACCATTGGACACAAATTCCCACCAACGCATCCATCTTAATATTTTTTCTTCTTCTAACATTAGACCATAGTAGAGGAGTTTCTGATCCCTAATCTGGGGGCAGATCTTAGAATAATTAGCACATGGGAACAACCAATTGCTATTTGTCACCCTTGGATCTGTGGCCACTGCTTGTACCTAACCAATATAGAGTCACCATGGACAGTGTATTATAGATAATGTTAAGGATGCTGGCTCTGCTGTCAAAGACATAGATTCAAATACAATTCCTCATTACATTCTTACATTAAAGCCTCAGTTTCCTTATAAACAAAATGAAGAGTGAGAATTGGATTGGAGAGCCCATTCTAGTTCTAGAAATCTCATCATTTGTTGGCAAAACTACAAGATCTAAAGGACTTTTCCCTTAGCATTTATGGAAAATGGGCCTCTCTGTGTTCCCTAACTAAAGTCAGAGGATTCAGATGCTGGTTAAATATAGGATGTGTATTTTATATGTGTATTCTACATATGTATATATATATAGAGAGAGAGAGAGAGAGAGAATCTATATGTATATATGTATATGTGTATATATATATATAAATTTATATATGTATTCTATAGAATGATGAACCCTATCTGGAATTCTGCTGGTATATGTGTTTTGAGTAGTAGATTGTCCTCTGTACAAGGTTGACTTCCTGAAGTCACAGGCAGAGCAATGAGAAACAATCAATTTGTAGATTGTCAGGAAGATAGTTGCTGAATAATAATAAGAAATAGTCAGGGGGAACCAACTGACCATGTCATAATACTATTTATCCTGAGAGTGACTTGATTTATAAAAACTTTCATTGAATCAGTACATAATGATTTAATAAAGATACTTAATTTGGTAGGAAAACATCTATACTATTGTTTGTTTTTTAATCTTTGTAGCACCAGCACTTAGTATGGTGCTTTACACAAATTGTTTTAATATAGGCTCAGTAAAGAATTGCATTTAAGTTTTTCTTCAAGATTTATGATGGAACATGATATCTTCTTATTAATGTGGGTCTAGATGATTGAGGTTCCTTCCAAATCTTAAGTTCTCTAATTTGTGGTAATTGTATCCTTAAGCAAATTAAATGATATATAAGATTATCTGTTCCAAATCACTCATTTTACAGAGGAGGAAAGTGAGGTAGAAAAAGGTTTATAAGATCAACATATTTAGAGATATAAGTAAATTACATTATAATATTGTCTATTTTTTATTTTAAAGAAATAGATGCCAAGAAAGATGAAGATTCTTGTTCAAACACATGTAGTGTGTAGCAGGGTTGGAATATGGACACAGGTATTCCATATCTAAATCCAATGCATGTCTTACTAGAACTTTTTTTTTGGGGGGGGGCAGGAAGGCAATTGGGGATAAGTAAATCACCCTGGGTAATATAGCTAGTAAGTGTCTGTGGCCAGATTTAAATTCAAGTCCTCCTGATTCTAGTGATTATGCTCTATTCACTATTCCACTTAGCTTCCCCCATCACATTCATTTTTGACACTGCTGAGCTATTTTTGTGAACTGGCTGAAAAAGTAGATCTGAAGAGAATAAGTGAATAAATGATTTTAGATCAACTAATCAAGAAATATTTCTAAACCTACTAAGGTAAGCACTAGCAATACAAAAAGGGGGAAAAGATTGTTTTTGCCTTGTATTAAATATGACAATTTAAGGGAAGAATGGGGAGTTGAAGAGAAAACAATCCACAAACAGATATATTCAAATACTTTATATATATAGAATCATAGCATTTAGAGCTGGGCTACTGAAGGATCCTCATTTTACACATGAAAAAACTGAAACCTAAAGAGATTAAATAACTTTCCTAAAATCACATAGGCAATTAGGAGAACCATTGTTTAAATTGAGGTTCTTTGACTTTAAAACTATTATGTTCTTTCTACCATACCATAATGTTTCTATTCATACTACTGAATCCTCTCTCCAAGGCATCTTTTTAACATCTTTTTTCTCAGTCATCTTTCTCAAATTGCTGAAATATTTGCCACTATTGATCACCTATTCTTTCCCCATAGGTTTATCTCCCTTGGCTTCCATAACACTATTTCTTTTTAAGTTTCCATTACCTATTTCTGCTTTCTTTTTCTTAAATGGCTCATTTTTCTAAATATAGGGGTTTTCCAAGATTCTGTCTATACATATATTCTCCTGATAGTCTTATCCATTTTCATGACCTCAATTATTACCTATAGTCAAATGACAAACACATTTGTTCAAATTGTATGTGTATGTATCCACATACATTTAGACACATATATACTTATCCAAGCACATATACCTATATGTATTTTGTTAAAAAGCAAATATTATCTATTTCTCTATACATATATGGATGTGTATTCTCCTTCTCCTCTTTTCTGTTTATAGCCTCACTATCTTACTTATAATTTAGTCCTGAAATTTTAAGTTAATCTTCATCTTTTCTTCTTCCATCATCCATCTTATTATACACCAGTAGACAAATCTTACCAATTCGTATCCAAGCAACATCAATCTCTTCTTCTCTTTTAACTCAGTATACACTATTGTTCTCAATTACCTTTCATGTAAACTATTTTAATAGTCTCTTAACTGTTTCTCCAGCTAAAAGAAGCTCTCTCTCTCTCTCTCTTCAATGTATTTTATACCCTCTATATACTTACTTTGTCCTTATCACATTCAACTCCCTATTATGTTTAGTTGTGTATATGTTACTGTTTTTCCTTCCCTTTCTTCCCCATATATCCATTTTAATTAGGCTATAAAATCCTTAACCTAATCCTTAATCCTTTTCCAACATTGTATCCTAGGTATAATTGGCTAGGGGTACAGCAGATAAAGCTTTGGGCATGAAATGATATGAATTCAAATCCGGTCTCAGATATTTGCTAGCATGACTCTGAGCAAGTAACTTAACCTCTGTCTCAGTTGCCTGAAATGTAAAATGGACATAATAAAAGAACTCAACCTTCCAGGATTGTTGGAATGAACAAATTTGTAAAATGCTTAGCACAGAGGTCAGAAACCTATGTGCTTAATAAATTTATTCCCTTCCTCCTTCCCTATCTCTTCTATTTAAAAAAAATGTTGTAACACAAGCTTAAAATGTATATTGGTTGGAATATAATTGAATATCTCTGTAGTCTAGTTTTTCCCTCTCTACAATTCAACCTTCCAACAATCGCCAAAGTAATTTACTGATGTGATATCACCCATGTCCCTCTCAAAATTCTTCTGTGGCTTCTGTTCCTGATATGGTAAAACAAAAATTCTCTCTTATATATAAAGTATACCGCAATCTAAATTCAACCCACTTTTCAGGGTTTAATTTACAGTATGTCCCTTCACTTATTTCATTCAAATGTGCCTGATTACTAGCTTTTCATTGATGTCAGCTTGATTTCTCCTTGTCCCATCTATTTGCAAAGACTGTTCTGCTACTGGCAATCTTCTAAGTGGAGCACCCTACATTCATACTTCTACTGAAAGTATTTTTTTCCTTCAATGATCAAATCAGATATATGAAACATGAAATTTTCCTTAATTTTCCTGGTTCAAAATATATTCCTTTTACTTAAATTTTTTATGTCTAATTTTCTGTACCACATCTTTGTCCTTTATATATATATCCTTTATTTTAATTTTAATACATGATTCATAACCTACAATTTACAACAAATTTATCAAGCAATGGCTGTGATATTTTTATCTTTGTTTCCCTTTAATGCCTACACATAGCCATTTGTAATATTAGATGAATTGCAGTTATCTGCCTACCTTAAACAGCTGTTCTACTGAGTTGAAGACTTCCATTAATTCAGCATAGAGTCACTCTCTACTTTTTCAATTTGGGTTAATCTCAACAAAATCTAAACTTAATATCTTTACATTTAGTTACTATTAAATGTAATCATAAACATAATGGTAATATTTAAGCACTCTAAATACATCTACAATTCAATAGAAGGACATATTGCATGTTTTATATGGGTCTTAGATAAAATTAATTATGGCCTTCATCCCTACGTTATTTTGTAAGGGCATGACTTTTCTATCACTTTATGAAAAGAAATATAATACTATTAGGAGGCATTGGGGAGTTGAGCATAGATCAATGGAAAGATGAGTAAGAACTATATTAATTTCAAGCTCCATTACCAACATAGAAAAAGTACCATAGATTAACATTAATAGAAATATTTTTTTATTTTCAGGATTTAGGAAAATGATAAAAAAAAAACCCAGCTATAATAATAATAGAAATTTTACATATAAACTTATAGAAATGTTACTAATAGTTAGATAAACAAAAATTTTCATTTCTGAGTTTGGTTTGGTTTTGTTTTCACTTATATGAACATTAGAAAAGCAAAGAACTTGTAGAAATAAAGTGGCAATAAATATTGGACATTTTGCTCATATAATATTTTATATAATATGCTGCATATTTTCATACATAAAACTATGAAAATATAATATGATGCTTGAAATGCATTTTAAATCTTTGTTATCAACTTCACAAAAGGTAGCAGCTATAAAAATGAAAAATTAATGTCTCAATTTTAATTTATCTTACCTATAAATATTTTCCCCTATGTTACATGGTTTAGAAGTAAATAATGATAAATAAATGTTAAAGACAATGGTTATTTCTATGTGAGATACCAGGTAATAAAAGTATGGAATTGCAAAGAATATTAACATTAGGAACATGGATACTTACTGATATATTTTAAAAAAGGGAAAATAGTTTGTCCATTAAAAAAAAATTAAATGTGTTCTACTAATATATTTTGCTTCTACATTATCTACATTTCCCATTTTGATTCCTCCATACTCACCCTATCCCAAAGTCATCTCTCATTTTTAAAAAAGAGCCACAAAACTAATGAACATATCAAACAAATCTAACCTTATTTGCAGTATTCTACAATCATATTTATTCTCCTCTATAGAAAAAAAAATTTGGGATAGGTATATCTTCATATCTTTTATGGAACTTTTGCTTTGGTGTTGCAATTTCACAGTCTTCAGTTTCTTTAATGTTGATATTCTATCCATTAACATTGGGCTATCATTGTGCATAATGATTTCGGTCTTACATATTTCATTTTAAATAAATTAATATAAGTGGGATTTTTTTCCCATGCAGTTTTGTATTCAGTATCTTTGAAATTTCTTGTAGTAAAGTAATATATCATTATGTTTATGTACAATAGTTTGATCACTTTCCCATTGTTAGAAATCTGCTTTATTTCCAGTTCTTTGCTACGAAGAGTTCTTCTTTAAGAGTTTCATTATACTATAAATCACTATTGATTAGAGAAATGCAAATTAAAACAACTTTAAGGTACCTCCTCATACATCTCAGATTTGCTAAGAGGACAGGAAAAGATAATGATAAATGTTGGAGAAAATTGGGGAAATTGGGACATAAATGTGTCATTGGTGGAGTTGTGAAATGATCAAATCATTCTGGAGAGCAATTTGAAAGTATGTCCAAAGGGATATAAAACTGCACATATCCTTTGGTATCCTAAGGATACTATCCTATCCTAAGGAAATCATAAAAGAGGAAAAAAGACCCAGATGTGCAAAAATGTTTGTTGCAGCTTTTTTTGTGGTAGAAAAGATTTGGAAAATGAGTAGATGCCCATAAATTGGGGAATGACTGAATAAGTTGTAATATATGAAAGTAATAGAATATTATTGTTCTACCAAAAAAAAAAAAAAAAAAAAAAAAGGAACAAACTGATTTTAGATGATTTTACATGAACTAATGATGAGCGAAACAAGCAGATTCAAAAATGCATTGTACACAATAACTGCAAGAATGTGTGATGATCAACTTTTATGAAAGACTAGTTTTTTCCCAGTGGTTCAGTAACTCAAGGCAATTCCAATAGCCTTTGAATAGAAAATGCCTTCAATATCCAGAAAAAGAACTATGGAGATTGAATATAAATAAACAATTGCTATGTTCACTTCTTTTTCCTTTTTGTTTTCCTTTGCCATGGATTTTTCCTTTTGTTCCAATTTTTCTCTCCTAACATGGTTCAGAAAGCAATATGCACTAAAATTTAATTATTTAAAAAAATAAAAAAGCAGAAAAAAAAATGAGTTTCATTATAAGAATAATAGAAAGTCTTGACTTCTCTCTCTGATTTTCCCTGTTTCATATACATAAAATGAATAGGCAACGTACTTTTTAATCTGTGAAATTAAAAAAAAAAAAATTAAATGAAAGGGACAGCTAGGTGGCAGTAGCTCTGAAGTCAAGAGGACCTAGGTTCAAATATGGTCTCAGACACTTCCCACTGCCTAGTCATTCGACCCTGGGCACTTAACCCCAATTGCCTCAGCAAAAAAAAAAAAAAAAAAAAAATCAAATGAAGCAAATCAATATTATATCATGACAGAATGATTATATATAGTAGGTGGTAGCTATATAGATAGGAAAAAATAAACCTTCAAAAAGCACTATTTCAGTACTTCAACAAAGTAAAGAGTTTTTGAAGTTTTTAAAAAGCCAGTAACCTCTGAAAATTTTATCTTAAATTGTAAATATTTCAAATATGGTCTTAGTAAAAGATTATGTCTGCTGTCTGAAAGGCTATTGCATAATGGATAGAACTTTGGGCCTGACATTGGGAAGACCTGAGTTCAAATTCAGACTCAAAAGTTCTATGACTATGAAAATCAACTAAAATCTGCCTCATTTTCTTCACATGTAAAATGAGGACAATAAAAGAATTTAACTTGCAGGGTTATTGTGAGGATCAAATGAAGAAATATTTGTAAAAGTGATTAACATAATGTCTCAAATTTAGGAGGTGCTATATAAACATTTATCCCCTTTAACTTCCCCTATCTAAATAGTTGTGTATCTAAATTCAGAGTCTCATATCTAAACTAATTGAGGATATTTTTCTCAATCTCAGGAATTAATGAAGGTCTTTAATTAAGAAAGTGATTTTGATTTGTCCTGGTAGAAGAAATATTTTTACTAAAAATGTCAAACTGGCAGCATGCCAACACTCCTGAGTGCCCAGTGAACCAGATTAAAATGTAACTGGGAAATTCTTAAAAAATAAATAAAAATCAATAAAACAGCTAATTTGGAGATTCTAAATTAATATGCAGCCCACAGGGATGTGTTTATATTTAAATTTGACACCAATTATCTACACTGAGGACAACATAGTTTCTTAAATGACTGAGTTATACAATGAAAACATCTTTCATTATATTATCCAATGAAAGATGTGCAGTGATGTCTAACTCAAACAGAGATAAGGGAGAGTAAATTGGACATAGTGATACCTGAGATGTGCATATTGACTAAGAAAACCGCATTTTAACATTCTCTATATATTATTGTGTGTGTGTGTTTTTTTAATTTCCCAATTATAATTTACTATTTCCAGTGCCTTTGTCACCTTTTGTGTTGGATACAAAAAAACCCATTTGATTGGGTAGCAGAAAATACTGTCTTAAAGGCATTCCTCTGAAAATTTGTCTCCCTGGCAAATATAAAAATTAAGATTCCTTTAAATATATAACAGATAATTTTATTCAGTAAGTCTAATTAAAGTATCAAGTAAAATATAATACCAGGAACCTGACTTTTGCCAAGGTAATTTATCCCTAATCTAGAGATTTCTAGGAAAGTCTAAATGGAAAAGGGATAATTTATATATAGTGAAGGCCTCTAACTTCTTGATGATAACTTCTCTTGATGATAAATTATATTTATTGCATCAAACCCAGGTAACATTGTCAAACTTCTTAAATGAAGTCTATAATCACTCAAAATTTTTTGTCTAAAAAAAAAACAACCAGAAAAAATTGGATAAAGAAGGTCTAGCATATGAAAGGCATTAATGTAACAAAACATTACATAGAAGAAATAGGACAAAGGAAATGTTCAGAGAAATGTTGGACATGAAAATAAGGTTAATTGGTAATGTGGTGAGCTAAAGGAATAATTAGTGGAAAGGCCAATACTTTAATGGGAACAACATGTAGTTAGATATGAATAGAGATTTCTCACATTAGCTTGATGTTCCCATTGGAAAAGAGTTATAATAAACATACATTGTGAAGGAATTTGCATAATTAGAAAGGGATCCACATTAATGAAATCATGGATCCATAAAAATTTTAAAATATCTCATTTTCACTTTTTGATTAACAATGAGAAAGAACTCCTAATCATGCCTTAAGTTACATTTATTCTTTAAATGAAGTCTCTTAAAATGTGTCATAAGAATATAAACAACATTTTGAGGTTAAGGATTATTTTATTTTAGTTTCTGTTATTCCAGTCCCTAGAATAGTGCTTTGTTCAAAGCAGGTGCTTTAAAATTTTTCATTACACCAATCTTTTTGTTGTTTGTTGTTGTTTGTTGTTGTTGAAGCAATTGGGGTTAAGTGACTTTCCCAGGATCACACAACTAAGAAGTGTTAAGTGCCTGAAGCCAGATTTGAACTCGGGTTCTCCTGACTTCAGGGCTCGTGCTCTATCCATTGCACCACCTAGTTGCCTCCCTAAATCAATCTTTAAGGAAAAATTACTTTAATAAACTTTGGAGATATTTTGTTGCTATTGTTAAAATATTTTAATAATCTCTTAATTTTCACTCATCCTTATAATATAGATCTGCAATTATGGGGTAAAGATCATCTAGAAATCTGTAGGGTTTTTCTTCAACCCAGAATGTAAATTTTTAAAATTTTCCTTTCATATGTGATCATCAGTCAATTCTATGGATTGAGCACAAAAAACAAACAAAAATATTTGATTTGTGAATAATTACAAGTCCAAGAACAGGTTTTCTACAGTACTTATTTTAAATGTGACAGTCTTAGTATTAGTAAAGACAATCACTTAATTTTAAGTCTTGTACTAATAATCTGTTCTTCAAATCCAGAGTTACAATTAAATTTTTCATTTTTAATCAAGGATTCTGTTTGAATTTGTCTCCACAGAGCATCCTATCCCTCCTCCTGTACATACACAGGGTATCTCCAGAAGTTCCATCCTTTTTTATACTTTTTTTTTTTCCTATTGTCTTCTCCCATTCAATTTTAAGTTCTGTTAGGGCAGGAACTGTCTTTCCTTGTCTTTATATCGTCAACTCTTAACATGGTGTCTGCATATAGTAATTCCTTAATAAATATTTACTTAATTAAGGGAACTCTTCTGATAATAATTGTATTCTGGTAGATAACATGAGATTCTTGTTCATAATAATGCTGCTATAGAATCATAAAAAAGTTTGAAGATTATTTAGTAGAAAAATCATTTTATAAATGAGAAAACCTAAATCCATAAAGGTAAAATTTTTTGCTCATAGTGGAATCTAATCCTTTAATTCAAAATATAATTTCCTTTTCTTTATTTGGCATTCAAAACCTTCCACACTTTGGGATTACTATGTTTTGTGGGATTTGGGGAACTATCAAACCTTATCTTGTACTACTTACCCCCTTTCAAGTTTGCTATGCTTTAGCCAAGCCATATAGATTGTGGCTCCTTTTCTTAGTTCAAACAAGTCTTGGTTTTATTTATTTATTTATTTATTTTGTTTTCTGTGCCTTGGCAAACTATTTTCCTGTAGTATCTTTCTTTTCTCCTCTCCCTCCGAGCCAATTGCTATTGGTACTCCTCCTGTAAAGACTAACTCAAAGATCACATCTTTCCCGAATCTTTCTCTGACTCTACTAGTCAAAATCTTTCCTCCCTTCAATCTCACATATTTTATACCCAGTGATGCACTGATTAATATTAATATATTTCATACTAGAAATGTTAATCAATGTATCATATCCCTCATTAGATTGATTTCCCCTACTGCCTAACACAATGATATGCTTAAAGTTCCTTGAATAAAATAAAATCCCTGATGATATCTTTACCGTTCCCTTTCACAGCAACATTATAGGAACAAGGATTCGGAGGTAGCCCTAGCATGCTTTTTTTGTTAATATCCTTCCACAAGTGACTTGTGTTCTCAGTGCCCCAGGCAGCTATCTATGATCATAAATTACATAGCAGGTGCATTGGTGGGGAATTTTTCTTACTGGAGATTTCTTATACAAATTAAATATATTTGTTCCAGAACAAAAAAAAAATTCCTTTATGTTTCAACATCCTGAAAGATAACAAGCAATGAATTTAGTATGTTTCCAATCACATCTCTCTATCATAATCATTTAATAAGTAATAACTAAGTTATAGGAGCAAATACTAATTATATATAAACTTCTTTAATAAATGGCTAAGATTCATCAGGATTAAGAAAATATTAAATATAACAATAAATGATTGAAGAAAATAATTGAAAGGAGTTAAAACCATCTTATTTTCCATATTTCTATATTTGATCTATATATTGCTAAAATATGAATTTTAATTTAATGTGGAGCAACTGATCATTAGCTTGATGAATATTAAGCTGCTGGTGGTGAACATCCACTATAATTAGCCTGTGATCACTCCTGCAAACTGCTGTTACTTTCCTATAACCATTTTCATATCTTGTTCCTATTCTCCTCTCAAAACTCTGTGGAGACAAGAATTAAATCCACATGACTTTTCCTAGAAAGCACATCTAATAAGCTGCCTTATCAAGTTTTATCATTCATTTTCATTGTTATAGCTCAGTATCTAACACACAGTAAACACTTAAATAATACTTTATCTGTAAGATAATTGCTTAGCCACTACTTCAGTGTTTGTATTATCTTTCCTTTTTAGACTATAAGCCTATTGAGGAAAGGTATAGTCTTGTTCATTCTATTTGTATTCCCAATATAAGCACTTGCCACAACATTAGAAGATAATGGTATTAAATAAATGCACATGTATACTCTTTCTGCCTGTTTCTTTGTCTGATTGTATGTGTGTCTTTCTTTCTGTCTGTCTTTCTCCATCTTTCTATCTCTGTGACTCAGAAATTTGGTCTTAGGAAAAGGATATTTCTGGGGCAAGGTGAAGTTCTGAGTAGGTGCAGTTATTTAGTAATGTGGCCATTCATCATTAAGAAAGAAGGTATAACAGTAGAGTTATTGCTTGGTTTGTAGCTGAAGCATGTGATTGATTAGATCATTTATCTGATGGCTATAAGAAGTATAAATGTGAACTTAACCTGAAAGAGATGATGAAAAGAGTTCCAAAAATATGAAATAAAATGTGTTTTGTGATCAGATAGGAAGAGCCAAAGCCGGCTATAAGAGGCAGAAGTTGTCTCAGAGGGCCATAAATAGGGTAAAGATTACAGAAGCATAAACAAATAACAGAATTATGATGCTGGAAAGAGACCTTACCTGCCATAATGAAGTTCAATGATATTATCATCCATGATCACTAGAGCATTACAATTTCTTAGATCAGTACAATCCACCTCAAAATATAAATATCCCTGGGGCCATGTATTGATTTAGAAAGCCATATATTAACATGATCTATGTTCTATTGAATTTTTATTTATTTTGTTAAATATTTCCCAATTTTACATTAACTTAGATTGGACTTCACTTTGGAGTTTTGAGGACTTTAGTGGATCATGTGTTTGTCACCTCTGTCTTAGACCACTTTAGGAATGTTAGATTTAATAAAAATAACACTAATTTTCATATAGAACAGTGTCCTTCTAAATAGAATTTCCACAAAAAGTCCCTTTGGCATCCCTATAAAATGTGAAGAAACCAAAGCAATTTACCAATTGGCAGGTTTCCATAGCATAGACAACACCTCCTGAGCCAGGTCTCTCTAGGAGGGATGTAGAGCAAAGTAGTAGATCAGAAAGCCAGCAGTTGGCAACTTGAATAATGAGAAGAAGAGAGAGCTTGGTAACTAAAGGCAATTATCTGCTGGCACCATAAAATCAGACAGGTTTGGATATTGATATAGAAATATCAAAGTTCATAGGAAGAAATTTCACCCTTGTGACATAAGCAGAGAAGCTAACAGTCATTCAGAGAAATTGTTTTAACTTGTTCAAGGTCACACAACTAGGGAATAAATTCAGTCTTGTTTCTCCTCCACTTTCCCCATTGTACATGATATTAATTTAATTTTCATTATAAATACTTGAAGCTCATGGTCAATGTGGAGAGTGTCTAAATAATGATGGAACGGAGCCATTTGGAATGTGTTCTATATTTGAAAAGTAGAAACTGTCACCAAATGGATAAAATGATTAAGATTAGTTGTTTGTTTAGATTTTGAAATGAATATATCTAGTAATGAAATTTTAAGATATTGATATCTATTTGAAGTTGAACTACTTTAATCTGAATAATTTTGCACATCCTTGATATTAGTACTTATATTTCAGTAATATTTACCAAGACAGAATACATTGTTGGTGTGAGTACAGACAGACAGACAGACAGACACACACACACACACACACACACACACATACACACACAGAATTGCCAGAAATGCCTTTTGAAAAATTTACTGTAATCTAACCTTGGGAAAAAATTTGTCTCACAACATAGCTACATGCGCACACACACACACACACACACACACACACACACACACATAAAATTTGACAAAATTATCTCATAATTGCTCAAATGGCTTATTTCCCTTAGAAATTCTAATTCAAAGTAATATTTGCATTTATGTTTTAATTTTATTTTGAACTGCCAAGGATTTTAGTGGAATGAGATTTTTGCTTGTGGAGTAGCTGCAATGGCTTTGGGGGAAAGGCATTTTCAGGAAATCACAAATATGGTGATTTGAGGGATATGGTTTAGCCCTTTAAAATATTGAATATTATGTGGAACTTGTCTACAGGATATCATATATCTCCATTAGCTGAGGAAATACAGTCCTTTGTTAGATTGTTGAGAAAAGATTCATTGTGAATAGCAATATGAAAAGAAAATCCAATGTAATGAACTTTCCACAGTCTCACATTTTCAGTTTAAAGAATGATCCTCTAAGGACTTTACTGTAAATGGGTAAAACATTTTACTCTCTCTCTCTATGTGTATATATATGTATGCACACATGCATATATCACAACAATCCATTTGGCTTTGTTTTGAACATTACAAAATTTGTTTTCAAAAATATATTATATAGTTGAAGGAAATTTAAGGAAAAGGAGCTTTAGATTTACTGTATGGGTGCCTTAAAAGTACATATTTTTCATTTTAATGAAACGTGTAGAAGAAGCATATATGGGAGTTATGGGAACAAAGTGGTTGTCATAGAATGAAATTTTGTATTATAAAATTATGAAAAATCTGCACTCATACAATATACAACCTTAGAATCTGATTCATATATTACATCTACATGAAAATGATTTAAATCTCCATACTTTACTCTCCTATAATTTTATTTTTAGTGCTTGGTGATGATTAAACTTGTTATAGTTGTTAAACTATATTTGTATAGTTCTTTGATTAGAAGAACATTGTAAAATTTTTGTAAAGAAAACTCATTGTCATCAAGAATGAACAGACTAAATATCATATTTGGGCTTGTTCATTTCTAGAAGCCAAAAGTCATCATATCATCATACTGACAGAGACATGACAAAAAAAAAAAAAAAAAAAAAAAAAAAAAGAAGGTAAAAGTAGGCTAAGGAAAGCAATGCCATACACAACAAAGGGATGAAAATAAGAGTATTCTCCTTAGAAAATCAGGTTTTTTTAGAGAAAAGATTAGTGCACAAATTATGGAGAAAATCAATTGAAAATCATTTCAATTACACTAAAAATAGGCAGCTCAAGTTTGGGATTTGACTACATGGTGTTTTTTTTTTTTTTTCTCTCTAAGGGCTATGTAAGTGATTATAGCAAATAACATTTTTATTCATCAGTTATCTTTATAAAATATGCATATTTCCCCAATAAGTATAAAAAATAGTTCCTGAATTATATTGACTGGATTACATAAGAATGACTGTAGTGGTAGAAAAAAAGAATCCCCTTAAAGGGAAAAAAAATCTTAAGTAATGCATGATGTAGTATTCCTAAAATTGAATGAATGAATAAACAAAAAATTAGCAAGTATATAAAATAAAGTCAGGATAATTAATTTCTCATAACTCATATTCTCAAATTCATTTCTCAATATTCATAACTTAATTCTCATGATTCCAGGTGAAACATGCTAATCCAAGGAAAAGGGTAATATAATATGAACTAGACTTCAGTCTCATTTTTACTCCTCTTTACCTTGAAATCCATAGTCACATAAGGAACCAAAGCAGCCCTCAGGAACACTAAGATTGAAATGGAACATATCGCCATTATAATATAGATCAAATCTTCTTAAACTCCATATGGGATTACATAATTGAATGTGAAGGTTGCAAATAATTTATTATTTATAAATTATTACCCAAGATATATGCAAGATTTTTGTTATATATCTCTATATCCAGGGTCACATAAAATTTTCTTTGGAGAAAACATGTTGTGACTAGAAAAAATTTATAAAGTCCTGGTATAGGTGACTCCAATAGGTTACATGTAAAACTCTTCTTTGTATTCTCCATGAAGGCACCAAGGGTTCTTATTTATTATTTATTCACTTATAGCCTATGAATTTTACAAAAATATGTTTTTGTAACTTTATTCCAATTTAATTGTTGGTCTTCATATACAAAATTTCATTTTCCATTTCTTTGCTTTTTTACTGATTGTCTACCACACTTAGAATGTACTCCTATCTCATCTGTACCTCTTAGAATCCCTAATTTACTTAAACATTCACCTCAAACAATATCTTTCTTCTTCTTCTAAAGCTACTGATCCTCCTCCCCTGAAAAAATATTATGGGTTTATTTTTACATACTTTGTATAATTCTATCTGTGTATGTATGTATATATATATATATATATATATATATATATATATATATATATATATATATATATATATATATATATATATATATATATATATGTTCAATAGTGCAATGAATAAAGAATACTGGACTTGAAATTGGGGGGAGGACTATGTTAAAATTCTGACTCAGACACTATCCTTATAATTTTGACCAGTTTACTCAGTCCCTCTTAGTCTCAGTTTCCTTATCTGTAAAATGAGAGGGTTGGATTCAATAACACTAAAGTCCCTTCCAGCTCAAAATCTATTTTTTTTTTGTCCTGTGAAATGGTGGGGGAAAAAAAATATTCAGAAAAGGAAGAAAAAGATAAGTGAATTTGTCTGGTGCATATTTTTTCTTGGAAGAGATATTTCAACTTAATTTGGAAATGCTTAGGGGGATAGCTCATATTTCAAAACCATTTGCACATAAAGGAATTTAAGATATTTAGAAAACAAATCAATAAAGTAAACAGAATACTAATACTTTCAGAAATATTTAAATACCAATCCAAAATTTGCTAACTTTTAAAGTATATTTAATATGTTTTCCCAGGAGGACAACAAAGGAATGTTTTGTTATTATTGAATCAATGTTTTTATTTCATTTTTATATATTTATATAATTTTGATAACCATATTTTTAGACCTCTGAAGAAATTTTGAACTCATTGGAAATTTCTTTAGTATGGAGTTGGGCCCTCAGTGATAGATTTTATTTTTTGTTCCCTTTTTACTGATGAAAACTGATTATTTATATCTGCACACTCTTCTCCAAAAATTAAAAAAAAAATCATTATAGATATCCAATAAATATCATTAAGAAAGAGCTAAGAATGACACAGGTATGATAAGGACCGTTTTTAAAAATATAATTTAATTGATATTCCTGACTGAGTAAACTTCCTATAGGAATATAAACTCGCAAATCTCTGCAAGTTTTATGCATTAGAGAATTGTCTAGAGAACTGAGAAGGGTATGCGATTTGCCTAACATCACAATATGTATGTCCAAAGTAGGATTTAAACCCTGATCTTTCTGACTACAGTTGGCTCTCTATCCAATACACCAAAATTTCCTCTCCATTTGGACTTTTAAAAAATAAGTAAAGTAAAACATGAAATTTATTTATTTTCAGCCCATGTGTGCTAGCATATATGCAAATTTGTGCAAGTTAGAACTGTAGGAATCCTAGTTGCCATTTCCTAATTATATAACTTGAATCATCTTATTGAATAATGCATGTCCTTTACAGATTTACTTTTTTGTTTTCTCATTTATTTAATCATTGATTTTTAAATTGAAATAAAATCACAAAAATTAATCCAACCAACACTATTTGAAAGACATGCTTGACCTTTATCCGTATCTTATTTTAAGAATATAATTTGTTTACATTTTAAAATCTTGTGATATGTATACTTTTTTCTCTCGCACAAACTCCAAAACATATCTTAGCAAGTTTTTCATTTTTCATTTTCAGGAGTTATTCTTTTTGTTCAGAAGTTATTTGTCTCAAATCTAGATAACTATTCATTTTAATTTCACTTTAACAAGCATTCATCAATTTCTTATCTTCTAAATTAATTCATTAACTTAGTGAAGGGTTTCACTTCTCCTTGCCCAAGCAAAAACCTTTCTGTATTGATTTCACAAACATCCATTTCTCTAATTGTTTCCTGCACTACAATATTGTTTTTGCATTGTTGCTTTCATGTGGCAAACCCCATCCTCTGGATCATGTCCTTTCTTATCCCCCCAAGAGAGTTCAAAGAGGCTTTTTGGCTAGGATTCTTTGACCTATCAATGAAAAGTCTGTTTGCTTGGTTCTCTTTTATTTTTGAAGTTATATTATTAATGGTTACTTTAATATTTCAAAAATCTGATTTTTCCTGGTTTCTATGGGTTCTACTTTCATATGCCCACTTTTACCATCTTTGTTAAGGCGCTACTGCTTTTTACATTACTATAATTATAAAATGCAAAATGAATTAAGAAGGCTCTTAAGTCTGTGACAAAATTCTCAGATTTAGAGAACAGGTATGACAAAGGGATGAATCATTGATTGGGTTTCATTTTTGCTGGAGTCTTTCAGATTCTCTGCTGGGTTTTTTGTAGAACCTTGAATCTGTCCAGTATTTTTGCAATTGTCAAATGTTTCGGTGATGATACTAAAGTTATGATAATAAATTGAGAAGTATAAAGTCATATTGACACTTCAAAAGTCACAAAGTCCTCCTTAAACCAAGGGATGAAAAAAGATAACTAGTCTAAGGCACTCTCTTTCCCCCCAAGCAATTCCCCTTTATGGATAAGTCTTTTTACTCTGCATTACCAGAAATTCAAATTTTCCAAATCCAAAATGGATTTTTATTTTATAGATGTATATAGGGTATGACCAAGTTTCCTTAGCCATACTGAATAGACTTGATATAACTTTTAAGTTACACCTTAGAGGGATGTCTGAGACTTGTTCACATTTGACAAATAGTTAAAGTGTTTCCATTTGATATATGTGTCAAGCCACTTACAACTTTAAAGAAAGTATGATTGTCTTGGCTGATCTCTACCATTAAATAAACATGATCTAAATCAAGTGATGGAAAGACAAATGTAACTTCTCCAACTCCACAAATATTCAATTAATAAATTAAATATTTAAAAATTCAGGTGCCTTACTGAAAGCCATATTTTATGTATCAGAACCAATATGATCACAGTAAATTTTCCTCCAACCAATCAACCAGGTTACATAGCTCTTTGATGGAAATGCATAATACTTAAAGATGAAGTTACAATTGACAAATACTTATTAAAAACTTGCTTTGTGGAAGGCCCAGTCCTCAAAGTATTAAGTACTAAAAGAAAAGGAAAAACCAGTTTCCATTCTTAACCAAGTAACACTGTAAGGTGTTAGTACTATCAGAAGTCAGAAAGTCAAATTATTTAAAAAAGGCATAGGTAAACAGTATGACTTAAATTTGAAATTACCCACCTTTGATTATCCCAAAAAGCGATTCTCACACAATTATCTCAAGCAAAAAGTATTGTGTCTTTGGAACAATGGTTGAAGTCAGTAACTCAGCCTCAAAAGTGAGAAAGAGCTGTAACACTCTCTTAGTTGGAGGCTCTAATGTAATGCATGATTCTCACCCTTGGGGAAGGCCAGATAATAATATTCCAGAATTGTACTTGGGTGAGAATAATCAGAGAAAACTGAGAAATCTCCAGAGTGTTTCTGGTCTTTCAAGTAAGAAGAAATATTTGGCAGCAGGTTATATACATGAATGCTTTGGAATCTGCTCTAGAGAGTAAGAAAATCGGAAGTCATGGATCTCTTAAGGTAAAGAAGCATCAGGCTATGACACTTTTTGAATAAAAAAAGAAAACATGTACTAAAATTCTCTTGTACATTTATCATATACTTTTCATACAAATCTACAAAGTATTCTAAAACTGTCAGTTGTTAGAATAAATATACTATTCCTTGTTACCTATTTCATCAAATCTCAGATCTATCTATAGATTAAAGTCATAAAAGCAACAATAGTCTTATAACTGGGGTTTTTATTTTGAATTAATATCTCATTTTGCTCAGGATATTTTAGTATATTGATTTCCATCATTGATACTAATCTCAAAATGCAAGAATTAATAGTGAAGCATTTATT
The DNA here is from genome assembly GCF_048593235.1 of Sminthopsis crassicaudata. Classification (NCBI taxonomy): domain Eukaryota; kingdom Metazoa; phylum Chordata; class Mammalia; order Dasyuromorphia; family Dasyuridae; genus Sminthopsis; species Sminthopsis crassicaudata. The sequence continues at coordinate 318,662,901 of NC_133617.1, read as the reverse complement.
AAGGGGATAGCTAGTCATAGATACAGCATTAGGATTTGAATCAAGGATCTTCCTGAGTTCAAATTTGACTTCAGATACTTATTAGCTATTTGACCCTAAGCAAATCACTTCACTTTATTTCTTTAGGTCCTCATCTGTAATAGTCTGGAAAAGGAAGTGGCAAACCACTCCTGGAAATTTGCCAAAATAATCCCCAATGTCAACATTAAAAGTTGGTCATCACTGAAACTACTGAACATAAAATTTATTAAGTACTCCATCATAGAGCATTCCAAAGGAGAAGGAAAACACCCAGAGGAAAGCTAGAAAAAAAGTTGGTTATGTTCATATAAAGAAATGGATTGAAAATGACTTGGAACTAATGTACAGAACTAGTCTCAACAGGATAAGGTGAAAACTTACCTATTAGAGTTCAAGGTGAGTCCCAGAGACAATTTAAGATTATATTGGAAAAGAGGTGAAGATGATGAGGACAATGAAATTTATAATCCATGTGCTTCCACACTGTCTTTAACGTCAATTTAAATATCTTGTTTGACCTTTTATCTAATGAAAATCCAACCTGAAGACATAGATCACTATATATATTTATATTTATGGAGAGTGAAAGAAAATCATTTGGATTTGAAAAACTGCAAATATCTCTGCCTATTTCCAAGTAGGTCTTCATAAGAAAAGAGACAAACATTTATTAAATACTTTTTAAGTCCCAGGAACTGTGCTAAAACATTTAAAATTCATATTTTTATCTACATAACAATTCTGAGAAGTTTCTATTATTATCTCCATTTTACAATTGAGGAAACTGAGGCAGATAGGAATTTAAATAACTTGCCCAAGTGTCCTATACTATACTATAGCTAGCAAATATTCAAGGACACATTTGAACTCAGGGTCTTCCTGACTCCAGGCTCAGTCATCTTTCTACCATACCACCTATTTATTGCCTTAAGGAAGACATTATCTTCTGCATTTTCCCCAAAATGAGAGATTCCTTGTTTTTTTTTTTTAATTTCTAAAGGCCCACCAATTTAGGTTTTCTGATAAAATTGTTTAAACCTATATTTTCCTTTAAAACCTGTGGGGTTTTTGGTTTGCATAATTTTATAGAAAATCTTATTAAGTACTTACAAAGCCTAAAAAGACAAGGAAATCTTCCTTATTTTTATGGTTCAGAATGCTACATCAGCATATACATATTTGTATAGGATATATAATAATTCAATTTTTTTACAAGTCCATTTCTAAATTATTTCTTTACTAAATAACATAGAGCTGGTAGGCACTTATTCAATTTCAGCTATGAAGTAAGTATCCCCACTAAATAGTTTCATCAATTGAAATTCTCCTGATGCAAAAATGGAATCTGACAATGTGTTCCCTGAATCCATGCCACTGAATCATATTATAACTGAAAGGCTAAAACATTTGTCTGAATCTAAATAAGATGAAATTCGATGAAATAAATGTAAAGGCTTACACTAGGGTTCAAAAAAATGGGCTTTATAACTACAGAATGGAGAGAATTATGGTTAGAGAGGTTTATTTAGGGGAAAAACTGTCTGGAGGTTTTGGTAGACAGTGAGTTCAATATTCTAGTATGCAACATTTCAAAAGGGTAACCAGAAATATTATTAGGTATTTTAGATATCAAGGGCTTGCCTATAATTTGTAACATCAGTTTGTTATAGATTCCATAGTTTGTTATAGACTTCCCCTTTCTCTAAAGGATCTTTTGTCCAGATAAAAGCCCAGTCAAAAAAAATTTTTTTTGAGAGAACTAAGAGAAGTTCATACAAATGTATGACTAAATTAATAGATTTCAATAGTCAAAGATACTATAATATGGGGCAAAAAAAAAGAATAAAAAATAATTTTGGTTTAAGTGTGATGTGTCCTGCTTCTGGAGACCCCAAGTTGGGGTGATAAAACGTACCATGCTTTCTAGAGCCCCCGCACTGGGGTGATTAAAATATACTGTCTTAATGGAGAGTTATAAGACAGTACTTCTGAGGATGGTAGAAAAATGGAGTCCATTTATTCCAAAGACTTTCCCCTTTTTATACCCTCATGCTCTTATGTTACCAAAACACTGGGCATGAACCAAGTATATACTGTGCACATGGGACCACATAAACAACTTGCTATTGTATGTAGTTTGCCACCTACTATCACTCTTTTCCACCTGTAGTTTGCCACCTAGTATCACTCTTTTCCCTCTGCTTCAATCACAATACAGGTTGTCACCACCCCCTGACTTCTCAGGAAGGCCAAGAGCCCTTAGGGAAGATGGGGAGCCAAACCAGACATTGTTAGCAGGTTCCCTTTGGGCTGAAGGGTCTTATACCTCACCCAGAGTTTCTCTACTGTCTGTAACTTTCTAGATAAGTGAAATACACTTGGTTGAAAATGGTTGAAATAATACAGCTATTTACTTAACCCAGAAATTACCTTATAGATGCAAACTCTCCCAAAGAAGATCACATTTAATATTCCGAAAAATGCAGAATTTTGAAAATGCTTCTAAGACTGTCTTTTTACTTAAATTTGACTCAGCACATTTATTTCTTTTGTGCTTTTGTCATATTAGGATTTTAATGAGGCTTACTTTTTTTTTGAAAGATAAAAATGAATTTGATTTATTCTACTTGTCCCAGAGCACAGAAACAGAATAAAAAGGTCACAAGGTGAGAAAATAGTATCTTCCCCATGACTACTTTTCAAACAGGTAAGTTATAACAACTTGTCAAAGATGTGGATTAGGAAATTGTCATTTCACGTCAAATTCTAAACTAAATGATGTTTGCGATTTTGTACAACTATGAAATTTGATGATTCTGTAATATATAATTTATGAATTCCATCTTTCAGGATTATGTATTTTGAATATACTTCAGTGTCCACAAGTATCTTGAGCAAGGCAGAAGAGAGGAGATTCCCTTGATTTCTTAAATATTTTTCTTTTTATGTTGCAAAATAGTTATTAAGGAAATATTTGAAGAAGACACAATGTGTAAGCAGGGACTTAGTTTAATATGTTTAAAATACTATTATAATATTACTGTAACTGTTCTACACGTTTGGTGCCAACTAAAGAATAATTAACTAAATTTAGGACAGTTTTTTAGTGTAATGGATGAAGTGCTATAGAAGATGACCCAGGCTTGATTTTTTTTTTTTTTCAAACTCTTATTAGTTCTGTGACCCTGGAATAAGTCTTTCTGAATCTCTGTTTTCTGGTCAGGAAAATGGCACTAACTTACCTTAAATCATTGCTGTAATTGTCAGATGAGATACTGTCCATGAAGGGCTTTGTAAATGATTAAAGCCCTATTTTAATATGATCTATCTTTTATTATATGTGAGGTTTTAAACTCTAGAAGAGACTTAGAGAATTATGCTGAGGTTGACTTCAGAACTAGAGGAAATAGCCTGCATTTTGGATTTCCTTCATAGACTCATTGTACACTATTTCAAAGTCTGATTCTTTTTGTACAGCAAAATAACTGTTTGGACATGTATACATATATTGTATTTAACTTATACTTTAACATATTTAACATGTATTGGTCAACCTGCCATCTGGGGAGGGGGTGGGAGGAAGGAGGGAAAAGTTGGAACAAAAGGTTTTGCAATTGTCAATGCTGAAAAATTACCCCTGCATATATCTTGTAAATAAAAAGCTATTAAAAAAATAATCACTTAAAAAAAAAAGAACTAGAAGAAATAGAAGGTTAAATAGATGGAGTAACAGAGATGGAAGTGGACTTTAAAGATCACCTAAAAAGAGGGGAGAGAGGAATGGGAAGTATTTATTAAGTGACTACTATGTGCCAGGCATTATTTCAACTGCTTTTCAGATATTATCTCATTTGGACAACTCATTCTACTCTTAATAGCATGGAGACTCAAAAGACTTGAACTAAGTTGTATTGGTAGTAGTTAATTACAACTCCTGTAACTTTCTCCCTCTCTTTTCCCTACCTCGAAACCATGTTGCTTTAATATGTACCATCTGACAACAAAAAGACAGAAATTCTGATGGAAGCATCTCATGAGAAAAGCATTAGGAAAAAAATACTTATTTATGTCCAGTTTAAACACACTTTCTATCTCTGTCTCTTACACACACATACACACCCTATGTAGCAAGATTGGGAAGATTGATTCAACAAGATTAGACTGAAAGATACTCCATTTTTGGTCCTTTAGTGGGTGACTAATGCTAATAGGTAAATCCCTCCAGGAACTGTCATTGAAGGATAGAGACAGTAATTCAAGAGACAAAGAGAAAGAGTTGTAGAGGACAGACCGAGTGAGTTTACCTGCCTCTCCCAATTCTTCCTATATACCTAGAACTCTTCTGCTAATCACTCTTTGCACCTGAGCAAACTGATTCCTTTAATTTGGAGAACAATCTCATAAAATTTAAATCCAAATTTAGTGAAATCTGAATGATGTTTTTTTGGGTTAAGGTGCTTTATTGGTAATACATACATATATATACACATATGCATAAAATATAATATCTCCTGTGTTCACTATAACATATAATTGTAAAACTATGGTTAGACAATGTATATTTTAACATTCCATGTGTATAAATCATTATTATATTCATTTGATTCCTGAATACAGTGATCTAGTTACAGAATGTCATCAATATCTCTGCTACAAAAATAACAGAAAAGAGACAAAAAGGTATGCTGTTTCAGAAAAAAAAATCAAAATCTGTAAGACCTGGACATGACTGTTTACTCAGCCTTAATTGTGAATCAATGTCAGATTCCCACTGCTGATTTTGTTTAATTAGCAGATGACACTGGCTCCCTCCCTTCTATGGCAAAATAGTATAAAGTGAGGGATTCAATGACATATTGTTTCTTTCCTATTAAAGAAACATTTATTTAGTCAGTGCTTTGAATACATTTCTATGATTATCTTTTTTTGTTTGTTTCTGGATACATATTTTTTTAACTTATGGAGTAGAATAGCTTTTCACAAAATAGAGAAATCCATCTTTTTCCAGTTCCTTATAAAATTAGTGCTAACATAGCATGAAGTAAAATGTAATTCAACAAGAGAAGTGAGAATTTACGTTTTTATCTTTGAAACTGAACACTGATTCTCCAAAAAAGCATTTATATTAATACAATCTGTCAGAATGTATGCAATATTGGCAGCATTTAGACAAATGTCACCATTATCTCCTGCCCAGGCATGGTTTTAGGCCCATCTTCATCATGTCCTTTGGTATATATCATCCAAGCATATTAAGACTACAAATGACTTTGAGCTATTTAAATACATAATCATGATATAATGTCAATGACTTTGCAAGTCCCTGCATAATTTTGCATATCTTTATCTTTTCTACTCACTTTGTTCCTATATAGTGTGAACTGCTCTGTTAGACAGTTAGTCTGAGATTACAGGAGTAAATACCTGGTGCATATTCATCTAGTTCACATTAACATTTTGAATATTCTTTGATAAGTTTAAAAAAATGAAGCTGACACGTATAATTGATATAGGCTGTGAATATCCCATCATGTGAATTTGATGTCTCTTATTGATAATTATTTCTTTTACACAAATATATGATTTAGGATAATCATATCACATACCCATACTTAGTAGACATCTATTATTGTGCTTTTATATGAGACAATAAACAAGGGATCCAAGATCTAATCAAGGTAAAGAATACTTCTACAACTAAGATGACAAGCAGTGAATTTACCAGATGAGGAAATGTCCTGAGACAAACAGAGCTTAAACAACTTGCAGAGTTGATTGGGTGTTGCCTCAATCAAACTGAGAACAGTTAAAGACCTTAGCTTAAAAAGGCCAAGGTCTCTTATTTCAGCCAGTTCCATCTCCAGTCATTCTGATTTATATCTTGCCACTGAACCCAAATAATCTTCCTCCTCTCTGGAAGAGAAAGTGAGTTTGGTCACTTTTCACAGTCCTTCTTCATTTGAGTCCAATTGACTTGTATGTCATGACATCACTTCCCTTTTTGATAATGAAGGACAAAAAACAATCTCTCTGAGTAGGAGTAAGAGCTGCTCCATTGGGTACCCAGCTGAAACTGGTCAGTTAGGGAACACATCCTTTTTCTTTTCTTTTCTTTTTCTACCTTTTCTTCCTTCTTCCTCTTCCTTTCTATCATACCTTTACCTGTGGGTGTTCTGCCCAAAGGAATATAAAATTTGATCCCTGAAACCTCTCAAGATATCTTGAGGTTTGTGGGCTAGAATCATTCCTTAAACCAAAATCACTAAACCAAAACTTAATATCCAGGCTAGCTCTCTGGAAGGCCTCAGGATCAATCAGAGTCCTTGGTCTTTAGGAGAAGTAAAGGAGGCAGGCAAACTGCCATGTGGCTGGACTCTGGAGTGTGGAGCCTGCTGAGCTTGCTGCAACAGAAAGACTCTGACTCTCTCCCTTAGCCCTCTAATCCTTCACTACTATTGCCTCACCACACTACATTCAGCAGGCACCAATTGTGAAGAGAGCTATCACATTACCATATCATCTAAGTATATATTTGTATAACCAATATATGACATTGAGTAGGTACTTAGCCTTCAGTATATTGCTATCTTGGATTTAAACACACCTTTTCAGAGTTCTAGCCCTCTGCACAGTTCTAGCCTTCTACAACTCTGGCTCTTTTCCCTTTCTTTTCCTTCCAAGAGGCTATTCTTTGCTTTAATTCTTACCTAACCTTAATCATTTATTGGGTGTTGCCTTGGTCAAACTGAAACATATTAAAGCCCTTAGCTTAAAAAGGCCCAAATCTACCACTGTATCCTGATCTATATCTTGCTATTGAATCCAGATGTCTCTGGAAATAGCTAGTGACTTGGAATAGCCCTTTCTCAGTTGAATACAATTCACTTGTATGTCATGACATAACCTTCCTGGGTCATGGTCCTCTTTTGAGAATGAAGGACTAACAGCAAAAACAATAACCACAAAGCTGATAAACATCCGAAACAATATTTGAACCCAACTTATCTAGACTCCAACTTCATAATTCTATTCACTATTCCATACTGCCTCTATTTCTCAAGAGACATAAATTTTTTTTCTTCTTTTTTCATAACTACTACTTGAATAGAAATATGATTACAAATTTAAAAATAAAAATAAAAAACCTTGACTTAATTATCTGATTGTGTATGGCACTGCTTGAGAAAATTTTTTATTTACTGACACATTTGAATCACTATACAAGTCTAATTTTGGGAGAAATTGCCATACATTCTGTAGAATAATTTAGTAGTTACACAATTTTAGAGATTTTTTTCTTCTGCAAGGGTTTTAAGAAGTCATTTAATCCAACTTCCTTATTGTACACATGAGGTAACTGAGTCTTAGAGAGGTTGTGAAGCTTTCCCAAGGTTTCACAGGTAGCAAAGGGCAGAGTCTGCATTCATGTGCAATTCTTTGGATTTGGAAATAACTATCTTTTTCATTGTACCACAATATCTATTTTGAATGGTCTTTTCTGGGGTCAGCAACAATACAGCTGTAATTGCTTAGTAAAGGGAGAAATAAGTTGTGTCAATGCATAGGAAAAAAAAAAACAAACACTTTTTATAACACAAAGCCGTTTTTTAATGTTGACCGAGCATTGACACAGACGATGTGCTAATCTACAATTCTGATTACTTTCCTCCCAGAATTTCCCTCTCCTAGCATCTTAGAGTGGGAGAGGAATGTAGAATTCATTCTAGTCTAAATATACCCTGGAGACATGATACCCCTGTAAAACATGCCTGAGAGACAGTTATTCTGCCTCTGCTTGTATAACTAAAGTAATGGCTAGTGTGTTGCTTTTTTAATGCAATCCTTCCTTACTAGCTAATTCACTATGCTTTTGTAAAATTGCTCTTATAATTGATAGTCATACCTTACATGGAAAACTTTTTTTTTGTTTGTTTTGATTAGTCTCCTTTTTCCTCTTCATAATTTCATCTATTATCCTATCTCATTCTCAAAAGAGAACCATGGCATCAGGAAAGTGATGCATGATATGCAAATAAATTTGATTCAATTGAGGAAGGGATATGCCAAATCACCAGTCTCACATTCTCATTTGGAGTCATCTGGTCCAGTGGCAAGATATCACTCAGGCCAACTAGAGATAGCCCTAGATGTAGTGAGAGACCTGAACCTTTTTAAGTTAAAGGCTTTCCCAGATCTCAGTTTGTCTCAGGCAATGTGCACTCAGTGATTAAGGCTAGGTAAGCAATGAGGCAAAGAATGGTCCCTTTTTTCCTAGTCCAAAAAAAAAAAAATCAATCTGGTAAAAGAAGATCCATATGGTTTCTGTCCAAAACAGAAGCAATTGCTATTTACCATCATTCTGAGTCACCAGGACCCAAACAATAGCCACTTGAGGTTTGTATTGGGATCCATGGTTGACTAATCAATAAAAGCCAGAGTAATCTGGATTTTAAAGCATGGTCTTTAAAAAAGAAATCTAGCCCATAAATCCAAGGATACCTTCTAAGGTTTCAGGGATCAAAATTTACATTCCTTCGGCAAAGTACCCACTGTTAAGGGTATGACTCTTTATGCGAACAGAGGGAGAATGAGGAAGGAAGGAAGGGAGAGAAGAAGGGAGGATGGAAGAAAAGAGGGAAATAATATTTGAGATAAGAAGGATGTTTACCCTCATACACCCTCCTCATCCACCCACCCAACATTTGAACTTGGTCTTGATGGAGGAAGATATTTTCTTGAAGAAGACCATGACATCAGGAAGATGATGCCGTGACTTAAGAGCAAATTGAATTTAAGTGAGGGAGGGATGTGCAGTCACTGACCTTATTCTCTTCCAGAGTCATCTAGATTCAGTGGCAAGATATAGATTTTATATAAGAGATCAGAGGATATCTTGATTAAATTGATGAGCTCCTGACCTACTTTAATGAGGTTACAGGATGTGAACCTTTTGGCTGAGAAGAGGATACCCACATACAAGGTTGGGTGGCTGAGATTCAGGAAGACTTGTCTCAGTTGCCACCACATTGTTCTAGCTTGTAAGAGTGATCTTCCCCATCCTTTTTTCATAAACTGATAATGGCTACTTTAGGGCAAAAGTGCATGAATATTCTTTCATCAACAAATACAGCAAAACCTACTGATACATCTGCCTTGTTCTTTGGGGAAAAATAAATACTGAGGTAAGTGAGAAGTCCTGAATCTATATCTATCTACTGAGAGGATCTCCTGGCATGTGAAAACTCACTAGTGCCTTTGGTAGATGGAGGAAAAATAACAGTGAGGCGAACCTATTGGCAAGAAAGGTGCTATCTTTCCCCTCCCATCTTTACCATAGCGTCTTACATTCCATGTACCCAGACATAATTTTGACCTTTATACCTTAAAACTAGTTTCCAATTCCATCTTTTAAGCATGGTTTTACCTGAGATTCTAAATCCAATTTTAAAATGGAAATCAGTTCGATTATGTAAATCATTTTGCCCTAAATTTACCCTTCATTCTCTCTTCCATGCTTTCTTAGTTCTGTTAAAAATACAGCCTTTCTCTCAGTCACTCACTGTCACAATCCCAGTCATCTTTGATTCTCCTTCTCTTTGTCTTCTTCCCTCTTCCAATCAGTTTTGTCCATTTTACTTCTACCCATTTAACATAACCATTCCCTTTTATCCACCAATATGGACAAGATGTTCCTTTTCAAATGTACTCCCTAACCAGCCTTCAGAATATAATTCTGAAGACCTGAACTCAAAAATATTCACTGGTCCCTGCCAATCCAATCCCCTATCTCCCAACCACCATAGTTTTGAGGTTTATTCTGCTGAGAGACATGCTGAAGCTAATTCTAACCAGCTTGAAATACACATTAAAAATTCAGACATCAACATCACTTCAAATCAGGGTCAGATTTATTGTTTTGTTGATTTTTTTAGACTTAAGAACTATTGTAATAAAGAGTAAATTTTAAAAGTGTGTTGTTTTTTTTCAGACTTGTTAATTTACATTTACTAGAACACCTTTGTACTGTTCTATAAACACTGAGCTAATCAGGAGTGTGGAAGAGGATCAGTCATCATTGACTGGAGGCCTGGAGTGTAGGCTAATAATAAAAAATTTGGCATTTATATGGTGCCTTAAGCTTTGCAAAGTGTTTATATCCATTATCTCATTACCCCATGAACCTACCTTTTCTGTTTTGTTTTTGTTTTTCCATATTATTCCCTTTCTCATACACTATTTTCTTTCTTTCTTTCTTTCTTTCTTTCTTTCTTTCTTTCTTTCTTTCTTTCTTTCTTTCTTTCTTTCTTTCTTTCTTTCTTTCTTTCTTTCTTTCTTTCTTTCTTTCTTTCTTTCTTTCTTTCTTTCTTTCTTTCTTTCTTTCTTTCTTTCTTTCTTTCTTTCTTTCTTTCTTTCTTTCATTAAAGCTTTTTATTTACAAAACATATGCATGGGTAATTTTTCAACATTGACCCTTGCAAAGCCTTCTGTTCCTAATTATCCTCTTCTTCCCCCCACCCCTTCCCCTAGATGGCAGGAAGTCCAATACATGTTAAATATGTTAAAATATATGTTAAATCCAATATACGTATACATATTTATACAGTTATCTTGCTGCACAAGAAAAATCAGATCAAGAAGGAAAAAAAAACTGAGAAAGAAAACAAAATGCAAGCAAACAACAAAAGAAAGACTGAAAATGCTATGTTGTGATCCATACTCAGTTCCCACAGCCCTCTCTCTGGGTGTAGATGGCTCTTTCATCACTGAACAATTGGAATTGGTTTGAATCATTTCATTGTTGAAGAGAGTCATGTCCATCAGAATTGATCATCATATAGTTTTCTTGTTGCAATGTATAATAATCTTCTGGTTCTGCTCGTTTCACTTAGCAACAGTTCATATAAGTCTCTCCATTTATAACATATGTATGGTATACATAATTTATTCAGCCATTCTCCAATTGATGGACACCAGTTCAGTTTCCAGTTTCCTTGCCACTACAAAGAGAGCTGCCATTTTTGCACATACAGGTCTCTTTCCCTTCTTTAGTATTTCTTGGGATATAAGCCCAGTAGCACAGTTTGATAACTTTTTGAGCATAATTCCAAATTGCTCTCCAGAATGGTTGGATTCTTTCACAACTCCACCAACAATGTATTAGTGTCCTAGTTTTCCCACAGCCCCTCCAACATTCATCATTATCTTTTCCTGTCATCTTAGACAATCTGAGAAGTCACACACTATTTTCTAAGCAAGTGAACATTCTATTTCTGGCTGACATGCAGTCTCACAAGCTAAAGTCCATATCTGAAATGTGCTTCATTTATCCTCAACACAGATTTCAGAATCTATATCTTCATTCAAATCTCAAGACATGTCCTCCATTGTTATTTGTTCCTCCTTCAATTGCACTGTATTTACTATATGTGTTGCACCTCCTCTTTGATTCTGTGTATCTACTATTGTCATTTATTAGGGTTAAACCAGAAAGCAATTATGCTGTTGGATGCATGCAGCTGTTGTTGAAAAGTAAGGACCATTAGTTGGTTTTTTTATTATATATCTTTGAAACTCCTTGAAAGACAGTTAAAAAAATATTTTGTATCTCTAGTCCCTAGCACATAACAGATGATTAATTAATGCTTTAAGATATGAATTAAGTTGATTACTTTTGAGAACTAGGAAAAAGTAACAGTTCATCAAGAGGAACAAAAGACTAAAGGAAAAAAGAGGGAGTTGCAGTATGTGATCTAAATTAATACTGCAAAACAATAATCAATAAAACCAGTACTGATTAAAATATATAAAAGTTGATTAGTGTAACAGATTTGGTACAAAATGTACAGAAGCAAATGAACAAAAGACCTGGAACATAAAGGAATAATTACATTAAATATTTAAAAAGTACCTTTTGTTTTAGATTTTACTGAGAGAAAACTAAAACCAAGAAGCACTGAGAATTTAGTCATTGTTTCAACTCTGCTCTATTTTTTTATGACAGCTGTTAAACTGCACAAGTGCTAGGTGCCAGAATTCATTAGAATTATATGAGAATCTCCTTTAGAATCCACAGAAATTCATTGATTGATTCTGGGTATCTACCATTGTCATCAATTAGGTTAAGCCAGAAACACAAACCTCCTGTTGGATGGATGCAGCTGGTGTTGACAAGTAAGGACCATTAGCTGGTTTTTATTATATATCTTTGAAAAATGGTATCTTAGATTTTATGATTGGTGCACTGAACTAATAATGGAAATGCTTTCCCCCCCAGCTTACAGTTTATCAATTGATGCATGTGTTCTCTCAAGAGCAAAAATCTATTGTTAGAGCATTTGGCTTACTCCTCACATTGCACCTACTGTTTATGTTGATTGAATGCTAAGAAGCATGTAACATCCTGAAGATGAAAGCACTACAGAATCACACATTAGTGCTTCTAGTGACTATAGATAGAGTTACTGGACAATAAAAGGAATCATTTTCAATATACTATGATAATAGCAGCATGATGAGCTGAACCAAGAAAAAACATTGCCCAAACTTAGAAAATAAAGACAGTTTCAGAGAGCCATAAGCAGGAAAGCAACATCACCCCTAATGAACCATCATTCACAAAGATACAAAGAAGAAGAGGTATGCTGTCAGGCTTAGTTTGGGGATCACTTTTTATCATTGTTATGTGTGCATGATTGCTACATACATATCTCTGAAGCAATGATATCTTAAAAATATGACATATGAATTAGTTGAGCCTTTTTTCCATTAAAGCATACTCAGGATATTAGGGGTGTGGGAATTGTGAAATGTAATAATCTTTTAATTCATCCTTTGAAATAACTCTGATGTTCTTTTTGAGATCAAGATTTTTCTCTTGGAAAAAATCCAACGTACTTCAAAAAAAAAAAAAAGAAAAATACTGTGAGTTTTGCAGATATTTGGTCACACAGAGTCAAGAAAACTTATTCATAGGAATGAATGTTTCTGTTAGATTATTTTACAATAACTTTGGGAGAAGGGAATGAATTTTGCCAGAGATCTGTTGTCTTTAACGAGGTCCTGAATGGTATGCTGGATAGAGAGAGACTAAAGAATTGATCCCTGAAACAAGTAGGAATAGAGATTGATAAAGCTCAGTTTAGCTCCATGGTCCCATCATTTGGGGAGGTCATCTAGTCAAAAATCCAAGTTATATCAAACCCCTGAGACCCACCTTGTTATGCCCTGTCAAAAATCCTAGTTATGTCCCTGAGGTTAAATTTTTCCTATAAAATCTACTTATAGGTTATCCCATGACTGATGTCTTCCTTTGGGTCAATCCACCATGGCACTCTGCCTCATGGTTTTTTTCTCCTTAACCTTCCCTCATGTTATATAGTATCTTTTCTAAGGTCACCATGCTTCCCAACCCCACTTTCTCCTCCTTATAGCTAATTCTTTCAGGGTACCAAGTCCCTTTCAGGATTTAGCCTGCCCGCTAAGGGTATGTCCCAACCTCATGAGGTGTTTTCTTTCTCCTGGGTAATTGTGAGTTTCACTGAGGAACTTGTCTTTCATATGCTCTCAAACTCTATTTCATATTTACCATTCCTGGTGTCTATTTTAATCCTTTTATTTTGTTTGTAACTTCTTCCCTAAATAAATTTAACTTTTGCTAAAGAAAATGGACATTGTGAATTTTTCACATTACTGAACCCCAACTTTTGGTGTCTGCCATTTTCTGGTGTTTATATCCCCCATATCATCTTTATCACAATGGATATAAAAAAATTCAAGAATTATAGCATCATACCTTAGAGGCCATCTAACACACCCTCACTCATTTCATAGATGAGAAAATTGAGGCAGAAAGAAGTTAAATGACTTGCTGAAAAATCACCCATAAGTCTCAGGTCTTGAACTCAAATCATTTCTATAATAGCTTGAAGACAAATAAATTCTAAGGTATAGTAATACTGTGAGGAAGAAAATGAGAAAATGATGAGAAGCCATAATCTCCTTACTTTGGACCAAGTCTTTCACATGTAAAAGATTTGTTTCTAATGAAAATTTAGTAGCTCACAAAATCCTAGAATTATAGGGATTAGAAAGGATACTGAGAAGTATAAATGCTTAAGTGTTTCAATAGTTCTGACTGAACCACTGGGCTATTTTAGCAATTCAAGGAGCTGGTTAAAACACTACCAGCAAACAAACAAAATCCTACAAATAAGTTGTTTGAATGAATTGATGGGCTATTTAGTTGAACTCACTAGGCCTTTCAAAGGATCTGTTGAATAGAACAATAGCTTTACCCAATGAAGTCCTATCTTCAGACAGTTCCTCACACTCAAAACTGAAAAGAATCATAATGAAAACCAGACCCACAGAGATTTCACAGTTTTTCTTGATTCTGAATTCTAATGCTTAACACACTCCTTACAGAACGAGTGCTGTCATGGAAACCAATAGGAATGGGAAGACCTGGCCATTTTAGTCCAGGCTCTATCACTTATCATTTATGCAAACATGCTTTAATCTTCTCTGAGTCTCGCTTTCCTCATTGGCCAGCTGGAAATGACAAGACATAATTTATCTCACAGAAACATGAGAAAATTCATGGAAAATTGTATAGCTGTGCACAACTATAAAAGAGTTATCATTAATATTAAAAGGGAAAGAAAAGGGAAATTACTCACATTAAGCCTCCATGCTATAGTTTCATATCATAGATTTTTGTCATTTGTTTGCTTTTGCATTTAGAAGACATGGAAAATACATGTTTAGCATTGTCTTTCTAAAAGTTTTAAAGGATCCTTAAAGATATCCTTCAGTCTCCATCTAGTCAAAATTTTTTACTTTGTTCCTAGGAACTGCTAATAATTATCTCAAAAACAGACAGGAGAAAAGCCTCTTTATAAGGACCACACATGTATATATTATTTTACCTTTCTTCCCCAGCTATAGTCACTTTATAATTTTAGCCAATTGTAGTAACTTTATAATTTCAGCCTTAAGATAACTTTCCATTTTAGTGGAAGACATAAAATTTCAGAATTGAAGATTAAACATTCTAGGAATAAAATCAATTAATCCTTTCTTTTTTTCTAAAATTGTACCTGTAGAACAATATAATTTCTGGACCAAGTCATATTTACCCTGAATTCTGGTTTCTATTGTGTTAATTTCTTAATTATTATATCTTCAACTTGCTCTAGAGCAGTCCATGATCATCTGCTTATTCTCTTTTCCCAGATTGCTTATATAAACACAACTACCACAACAAACAACTGAACTTTGGCCTCTATATTGATCTCTTGGCTATGAGGCCTTGTTTTGAATCAAAGCTGACATTTATTTTCTTTGTCAGGACTGATCTTCACTTTGCACAATTCCTCCCTCCCAGCTTGACCAATTTAATGTGCTGCCAGCTACTTTGTAGATTAACTATTTTAGTCGCTTCCCTGGTGAATCTACATTTGTTATCTTTCTAACTTGTCTGGTGAACCTAAATTTAAAGTGATTCTTCAAAAATGTATATTATAATTTGAATTTTAAAAAATATAACATGCTACTAAGAAAGTAATGCCAAGAAAGAAAATAAAGGTGGCTAAGCAGCAATAGTATTATTAACTGATAGAATATTGAGTTTTACTTCACCTCATTACAGAACTCAGCATATATCTTATAAGCTATGGTGACATACATTTTGTGCTTCTAATTTCTGTCCACCTATTATCTAATTAGCACTTTTTTAGGCTGTGCATACTTATAGTTTCTTTATTCTTTATTTTTAGAACACAGTGCCAAATTCTACCTATGCTTACCATGACAAAACTATATTAGTAGGAATATACAAATTCTGTCAAATCTGGGAAAGAAAGGAAGATTAACCAAGGTAAAAACTTG
Organism: Sminthopsis crassicaudata; assembly: GCF_048593235.1. NCBI lineage: Eukaryota > Metazoa > Chordata > Mammalia > Dasyuromorphia > Dasyuridae > Sminthopsis > Sminthopsis crassicaudata. The sequence goes on along the minus strand of NC_133617.1, from coordinate 318,646,992 downwards.
TCTTTTCCTTTATTTTTTTTCCCCCATTGGGCTACTTAGACATTCAATGCAACAACAACAAAAATCTTTTGCATTTCAATAATCTTTAAGAAAAATCAGAAAAACTAAAGTAATTCTTTCAAATAGAAAACTTTTTTTTTTTTCAAAATGTAATTTATAGGAACAAAAATCAACAATGAAAATAAAAGAAGAATAAAAGGACTGTTCTTTCTGTTGGAAAACTCATGAATCTAATTCTACCTTTGTTTAATGATGAAGTATAATTTTGACATTTTTGTACACATAATACTAAGACTTTTTTGTTGTTATGCTTCTTTGGTATTTGATGAGACCAGAAAATGGTACATTTTGCTACTTTTTGATATGATAAGTACAATTTTTAAAATAAAATGTAAATAACTATCAGAATTTGTTTTGGCAAATGTTATCTGAATTTGTTACTTTCCACACAAACTTTTCTGTTAAACATTATGGAAGTTATTCTATCAAGTTTAAAATTTTTATTGCATTTATTAAATTTTATATACAGTTATTGAAGCGCAGGAATTGGATCTTTAGATACTTAAAACAAAAACATCATATTTTATAAAATGGCAATATTGAAAGGACAGTCAAAATCCTTTTAAGATTTTTCAGTTGTCTCATTCATGGCATTAGAAAAGATTATAATTTTGTAACTTTGTATCTCTCAAATATATTTTTCTCAAATTTTGTTTCCCCAAATTTCTCATCCATACATTTGCTAATTTTATAAGTAGAACTTGAAAACAACTCAACATTGAAAAATACTTAGACCATCATTTCAGCTTAATGATGGAAAGTACCTGAAGTGTCAATGTGAATTTCACATCTCTTTTGAAGATCCTCATCTAACCTGAAATATAATTTGCCTGAATTGTGTTTTATCTAAGAAATGAGTAATTGTGAAGTTCTTCTCAACTTATGATGTAACAACTATGCAACATCATCTCTTGTCACCTTGAAAATGACATCACATAAATGAGTCATGTGAATGCTCTATCTACTAAAATAATTTTTATTCCAATTCCACTGCTGAAACACTAAAATGGCACTCTAGGCATTATCTAGATCTAGAACACATTCTAATCAGTTTAACATAGGTAGAAAATTACCATTTTGAAAATCATTTTGAATCTTATTTTTTAAAATGGAATTAAAAAATTTAAATTTCTATATATGTAGTAAGCATGTGAGCTGTGACTTCCCATTCATTCAATCAACTCACATTTATTAACACTCACTGTATTAAGCACTAGGTATACAAAGAATTTTTTCCCCAAATATTTCCCTAATTTCCCTAATATTTGGGGAAGAACACATATAAGCAACTACATGAAAACAAAATATACATATTATATATACATATAAGGATATATGTATCCTTATACATACAAGGATAAATCAGCATAGTTTCAGAAGGAAGATACTAAGATCGAGGATGAGTGAGTAAGGTTTTGTAAAAGTTGAAATATCAAGAAAGTCAGAGAAGTTCATGTAGTCATTTTTCTTTCACCCTTCATATTTTCTTCATTTGCCCCTTTAGTTTTAAAGAATCTTTCTTTTTTGTTTTATTCTTAGTAGCTTTCAGGACCACACTGTTTTTACACAACATCCAGAGTTATCCCTAAGTTTCCTTTCACCTGCAACTGATTAATTTTCTGTTGAAGATAATTTCCAGTTGTATGCAGAATCAAATCAAGATTCCTGACCACTTAGATCTTAAATAATTTTTTTTTTCTGTAATCATCCAAATTTGTGTCAGTGAATATATTCAAGCAAACCATTTGATTTTTCACTGCACACTGACTCCAAAGTACAACATGTGTTGTAGTTCAATTAAACTGAACAACTCATCTAACTACCTATGCAACTAAACAGCTAATACATGAAACTGGGAAAATTAGACTATTGGAAAATTATCTTTCCTTATGAGAAAGATGTCATGTAAAAAGAGTCAGGTTAAGTCAGGACAACATGAGCAGAAGTCCTGCCTATGAAGTGTACAGAACAAACTACTAAAACTCTCTGAGCCCAAACTCTATGAGACTTGCATAAGAATTACTGAAGGACATTAACAGAGGGGGTTGTCTTACTAATAACACTAAATGCCAATGAAATCACAGATGCAATTTTTTTCTCTTAAAATATTTCCAAATGACCTATACAAAGTTTTTTTTTTTTTTTAATACAATTTTTGCAACATTAACATCTGATTAAGCTGATCTAGTCACCTAATAAGCTATGCTCACAACTACTTTCTAGCTTAAATGGTTTCCTAGAATTTCTTTTCTTTTCTCCAACTATCTAGATCCTATCCAATTCTTCAGAGAATGTAAGATTCAAGTCTTACTTTTTTTGTGAATTATTTAATTGACACTGATCTCACCCCTAAAAAAGATGTTATAGTACCAAATTTGGACCACAGTTACATAATGCACACATATATGTGGAATAATAAACTGTACAAAATTACCTAATTTTATATAAATCACCTTCATTTAATATTATCAAAAGAAAGAATTAACAGAAAACAAACATGAAATGTATTTTCTCTATTCTTTTCACATCCCTTTGAGAATCAACATAATTATACTACTTGTTTCATCATTTCATTAATGTATGTGTATTCTCTGTCATTAATGAGATTTAAACATTCCTCAGAATAGAAAATATGAATTATAATTACTGATCTAGAAGTAGAGGGCACTTTGGGGTAATCTAGTTTAGCATTCTCATTTTACAAATGAGGAAATAGAAACTGAAAGAAGTTTCAATGTGTACAAGTTCAGGGATGCACAAATTTAGAAAAGAAGTTTGTTGAATAAAATTGTCAACTTGAACCATTTTATCTTCGTACTGAGAAATTAATTGTGGCTTTAAATTAATAGTAGCTTGTTAGATCTCGTATAGGGGTGTTTCCTTATAATATCCAGTTAAATTTACCACCTACTATTAAGTGCAAGCTTATGAAATTAAAATAATTTAATTTAGCAGTGGTAATGAAGATCCTATAATCTAAAATAGAGAATTTGCTTGAAAAATGATCTATTAAATCTCAAAGTTTAATGAATTAAAAACTTAGAGATAATCATGATTGCTTTAATTAATCATTGCTGCTATAAATATTAATTTATGTTTTGATTCTTATCTTTACATGTATTACAGATTGAAGTTTATACAGTGTCAGAAGAGGGAAAAAGACAATTGGCAAATCAACTTATTAGGTTCTTGTTCTTTGTGTAAAATAAATTATCCTCCAGAGTATATAATTCTGTTCTTTTATGGACTTATCAATATAATAAAATATTGAAATTCTTGGTATGAAATTCAAGAGTACACAAATGAACTGTAATTATCAACTTCAAGGGAAAGATTTGTACTGATGATACCTACTATATTTGAAGTGATATTTATTTTATTTAACCTGGGATTATTTCCCTTTAAGGAGACCAAAGATCCATTGGTTCAAAGATAAAAGTTTAATCATTAACATAAAAATCCCAGTCCATGGGGAGGTTTAACGGAATTCACACTGCTCTCTGATGGACATTTTTATATGCAGTGTTGATGCTGAGGTGGAGGGACATTGTATCTGATTTAATTAGCAAATGCATTCTTTTAATCTCTTATTAAAGTAATGAATTCATTTTATTGTATTTTATGGTCCACAAGAGTTTCATTACATTCCAATTCCATTGCTGAAACACTAAACTTGGACTCTAGGCAGAATCTAGATCTAGAACACATTCTAATCAGTTTAACACAGGTTGAAAATATATTTAAGAATCGCAAAGAACATAACAAAAAGTATGCCATATATTCCTGTACATCTGTAGTTTATTTGGAATATATGTTAAATATAGCAGGGATTCAGTTATAGAAATATACTTGATATATCCTGATGATCAGATATTGTATACTCATTTTAAAGGCTTAATTCCTTTACATTCTCTAAAGTCACAATCTCCTGTATTCTGTACTAATTAAGAGTCCCAAAAACACTAGTGATCATCTCTCTACTTACATTAATACTTAACCACTATGTACCTCATTTTAAGTGAAAATAAAGAAAGTCCATTGTCACAAATCAGTATTTTTCTTCCTATACAGTACAAACAGAACCAAGGAAAAGGGAAGTGAAAAAAAATGTCAAAATGTCCCACACCAAAAGCATCTGACACATGATGTGAATTCAAATATGACCATCTTTCTTTTCTCTCTCTCTCTCTCTCTCTCTCTCTCCCTCCCTCTCCCTCCCTCTCTCTCTCTCTCTCTCTCTGTCTCTCTTTCTCCTTATGGTTTAAGGATAAGCAAATCTACTACCTCTATAAGTGATGGCCATTCAAATGCATCTCTCATGTTGTCCTTAATTTTTCTACAGAAAAAGACAAAACAAAACAAAAATCCTACTCTCTCAAATGATGTTCATGAAAACTGAAGTCCTCATTCTAGATTTCTTTCTCTAGATTTTACCACTTTTTGCAAGTCATTTGTAAAATCTGATTCTCACAACCAAAAATGGTGCTCCACATATTGTATGATCAGGCCAAAGTGCACAGAGACTACTGTCTTTAGTTAATACTTTTCCATTTAGCAGCTCTGTCTCACTTAAAACCAATTAATACACAAGTTGAAACTTCATCCTTGTGATGTCATTGGTCCTCTTCAAGACCGAAGGACAAACAATAACAATAATGGTGAATAGGACATCATGAAAAATCATAAATTTATATCTTTTTACATATTTATTAAATTAAAAGCAGAAATACCCATTTCACAATAGCAGATAGGAAGCAAACCTGTGATTTTACTGCAGATATCTCCATTGGGGAAAAAACTATTCCTAGGCAAATAAGTTAATAAGAAAGTTCCAAGTCTCAACTCTGACAGGTAGTAGCTGTGTGACTTTAGACAAGTCATTTAAATTGGTGCCTCATTTGCAACATATACTCTGAGAGAGCTGTTTAGAACTATAAGACAATAACAGACTTGTACCTATAATTTCACTGTTATAAGGGAGAGAGTTTCTTCACCTGGGAGTCCTCTATAGCAGGGAAATCATAGGTATTGTTCCTAGCCATCTATTAAGAGCTTTTTTCATCTTTTCTGTTATTTTCTCCTATTAAGGGTCTTGCTTGGTTGAAGCATATGCATAATTTAATAGCTACTGAAACATAATTCCAAATTGCTTTCCAGAATGACTAAATAAGTTCAGAAGTCCATCAACATACATTAACATGCCTGTTTTCTTATAGCTCCTCTAGCATTTAACTTTTTTTTTTTTTTAACTTTGCCAATCTGGTGGTTATCAAGTAGGAATTCAATTACTTTAATTTACATATTACCATTTTTTAATATTATAGAGCATTTTGCATATTCTTTCTTAGATTTCTTCCTTTTAAAAATTACTTTTCATATCTTTTTGACCATGTATCAATTGGAGAATGGGGGCAGCTAGGGGGTATAGTGTATAGAACTCAGAACTGAAGTCAGGAAGGCTAAGACATCTATAAATTATGTTGACCTTAAGTAAGTTACTTAACTTGTTTGCCTCAGTTTTCTCATTTGCAAAATCAGCTAGAGAAGCAAATGACAAATCACACAAGTAAAGGAAACCCCAAATAGGATCACAAAAAATCAGGCACAACTGAAAATAGCTGAACAAAAACTGGGGAATGGCTCTTATTCCTACATATGTGAATCAGTGCCATATGTGTCTTAGAAATGAGACTTTTGTTAGTAGTTAATAAATTTATATTAAACACCTACTACATGCTACACATTGTGCTAAGTGCTATTGATGCTGAGAAAGATAAAATAGTCATGTCTTTTAGAAGTTCAAAGTTTGAGGAAGATAATACTTTAAAAGAAGATGAAAATGGGGTGGGAAGTAAGAGGCTTTTCATTAAAGGGTAAGGGTGATGTACTTGTAAGAAATAATTATTTGGATCCCTATTCTATTCCAATCAATATTAATCAATTTGACAGAATCATATCAAAGTTCTGTATGTAAGGTCCCACAGCTGTGAGCTATAGATTCTAAGTGTACTTGCTTAACTATAGGAAATTTCTCCACCCAGTATGGCAAAGGTGGATAATTACATGGAAAATTCTGAAAATTTTTTGTGCCTTCGGAATCAATCTCTTGTCCAATAGAAGCAGGTAAACATCTTATGAAAATCACTGACTATGATAGCTGGTACCATTTCCTCCTGCCCAATGTAAGGAGAAGCCTTCCATCTTGTGTAGAGATATCCTTGATACACCCAACTTGTTACCCCTGCTGATATATTGTTTTGTTTATTTTAGCTTATGAATTATATGTCAATGGAAATATTCTGTTTTTGGTATAACTGTTCTTGAATAACTGGACTTCTAGTCTTATAAAAATAGACCCTGGAAAGAGGAAGCATCTCAGAGCATGAAGAAGATCTAAGGTCTATTTCATTAGAAATATTTTATTAAAGTGCCATTGGCTCAGAACTCTGACTCAGTATTTTTTATTGTACGTGAGATAATTCTAATCCCCACATAGTCCTTTATTCAAATGGAATATGATGAGGTGATATCCTTGGGTGCCCTCCTTAAGTAGAGGCTCTAGAAGGAACTCTCTGATTTTAACTACTTTGATTCTATCAAAAGTCTTTTTTTTATTTTATGTAATAGAATAATCCATTTTTATTTTTTGATACTAAATTTTGCTCAGTCATGAACTTTTCTTTCATCTATAGTTTTCACATGGATTTTTTTTCCCTTGCTTTAATTCATTTCTGAAGTCATCTATTGAGAGTTTTATCTTGGCAGCTTTACAATTTTAAAAGAAGTTTTTGTCTAGTCCCAAGCACTTATTCCCAATAGTTAGGATCTTTGAGTTTATGAAACACTATTTCTGTATATTATATTCACCAATCATTTTCTCTGTTTATTAACCCGTAAAACTTGTTTTGATGATTATTATGTCATCATTTGAGATATGATATTTGCTAGTACTCCGTCCTTCTCATTTTTCCCCATTCATTGTTGCCCCTTGAGATTTCTGACCTTTTATTTCAATTGAATTTTGTTACTTTTAATCTAGTTATAATTATTCTTTTGGCAATTTTATTAGTAAGAGACCAAATACTTTGTACATAGTTTTTATTGTATTAGTTTACCCTACTCCCTGATTATTTGCAATTTCTCAGTTTTTTAAAAATATTTCTTTTTTTTGTGCAGTATTTTGCAGTTGTATTGATATAACTACTATAGTTATATGTATATGTGTTGGCAATTATATATCTATGTGTATATGTGCAGCTTAGAAAATAGACTACTATTTTATAATTCCTATACTTATTTTAAAACAGATTTCTCTTTCTATCTCTTATTGTTGGATTTTGTTGGCAATACCAATCATAAAAATCCAAATGATTTATATGTTTATTTTATGTCTTATAACTTGGTGGAAGTTGTTTCCATTAATTTTTTAAAATTAGTTTTTTAAATTAAATGTCCAGTGTTTTCTGCAAAAAATAAAAAAAAGTAAAAACTATATATTTTTTCTCCTTAACCTATTTGTATTCCTTTTTTCGTCTTACTGCTGAAACTAGTAATTCTAGCACCCCATTAAGTAGTTAAGTAGTAATGATTATTTGTGTGTGTGTGTGTGTGTGTGTGTGTGTGTGTGTGTGTATGTGTATGTGTATGTGTGTGTGTGTATGTAGTTAGGATGAATGGAACAAGACCTTCCCTGTGTCACATGCAATTTTTGGATTATATAAAGTAATTTAATGGATTCTTTATTACAACTGAGAAGAGAAAGATTGAGAAATTCATAATGTTGAACATAAAGACTACATAAGGATTGGATTTCATGGGTTTTTGATCCTGACAAAGGAGATGGTAAGTCAGTTAGGATGAGGACCACTAATATTGTTCAGGATAATAGGGGTACTTACTGTTGATGATGAGAGCTGAGTCTAGGCTTTATGCTGAGGGGTTTTATGGAACTACGTCAATGCACAGTTTATCTTATTTGTTACTCTTGAGCCATATTTTGTTAAAGGAAGATTCTGGAATTTTCATAAGCTGCTCTTCTGCTTTATATCTATCACTTGGAGGAACAATCAGGTAAGAAATGTATGACCCCGTCAAGATGTAGCTTTATTATTTTACTATGATTGAGGTTCATGAACCAGTGATGAGTTAGGCCAACTGCCCCCCAAACAATTGGGACAAGTCAAATTATGAGTGATTTACTGGCTAACAGCCATGAAGAGAGGTACAAGGTGTGAAATAGTTCAAAGCAGAACCAGCAGCAGAATTTTAAAAGAGCACACTGCTTGCTGTCCTTGTCCTAATAATAGAGTTGAGATATCTTTTCAGACTTGGTAGGTACTTAAGACCATGATGTCTGTTATTCTGATGGTTGATTCAACAAATACATTTTAAAATGGAAATGAGGGGGTGCTGCTTCCAGAGAAGCTAAGTTTCAATATATTCTTGATTTTTCTGTTGTGGTAAAACAAAATAAGCCTTTTTTTTTTTTTTTTTTTTTTTTTTTTTAAATCATCAGTATCTTGCCAGTGTTTCATTTTATTCCAACAATGATCCTGAAATAAGAGAATACTTGTTTTAGAGCTTTGCCTATAACTGCTTCATTTCTTCCCAAAATTGAACCTGAACTAAGATAAGAAATTCGCGCTGGGCTTTAGAGCTTTGCCTACATTAATGGGAAAAAGAATTTCAACTTTGTTCAATGGTTATGCAAAGTCAGTGAAAGTTTGCTGAGGAACCAGGTCAATGATTTAGAAGGGTAAGATACTAAAATACTAAATTTATGAAATTAACACAATATTCCACATAATAAAGATAAAGAAAGCTTCATCTGAAGTGGTAGCGGTGGAAACAGGAAGGAGGAAGAGACAAGACATATCACTAAGATAAATGGAACCTCATTTGTTAATTGAGCTGATATGGGATTATAAGGTGTAAGTAGGAGCAAAAATCTTCTATGTTGGTCAATTAAGGAAAACTAATATGTCTATTGGCACAATATTCAGCCTTGTGTGATCTGGTTTTCTGACGGTAGAAAAAAACTAATACATTAAAGTTCTAATTCCAAAGCCAAAATCAATTTAATTCAAATAATGAAATAACCTCATGGAATATTAAGTTTGTTAGATGAGTAGTTTAATATTTTTTGGGGGGGAAAGTGGAAAAATTATAGTTTGTAGGAGAAATGTTAGTTTCCAAAGCTAAAAGCAATTTGAACAAGGGCTTAGGATATACCCTTAATGCTTTAGTTCCATCTTCTATTGTCATTTTTATTTACTCTTTATTAGATTGAATAAGAAATTAAAATTTCATATTAGAATTGTAAGCTCACTCAAATCTAACAGGCCTGAGCTTCTAAATTATGGGAATTTGACCATTCCATGAACTCTATATGTCCTTGACAATAGATACCAGGAACTAGCCATTCCTGGGAATGTCTATGCTTAGGGCAGTTGGCTTCCTCCCTGAGCATATACAATTGATAAGGAAATACGTCAAGGTATAGACAATATAGAATGGGTCAAAACACCAGATGGCCACGTATTTTTATATATGTCAAGATAATATATGGAGTAAGTCAAAACACTAGAAGGTCACGTATTTCTATACATGTATACGTGCCAGACTTCTTGGTTGAAAGCCCTCTTTGTTTAAGAGAGGTATATAAGATTGAGAATCTTACATCTCCACTGAGTCTCATCCATGGGGAGGACGCTCCGCCCGGAAAAATCTTTACACAATTCAAGTTGAGTGAGGCTGAAACGGGACTCCCAGCCATTTGAGTTTTTGAGGTTCCCTTGAATTGGTGATGTATACTCTATCTGCTATAATTGTCATGTTGTTAATTGTTCTTATTTCTATTTGTTTTGTTGTGTAAATCTAAATTGTCTGTACCTTGTCTTGTTTGATTAAAACTTCTTACTTTTACTTTTTAATTGAGCTTGAGAGCTTCATTTATAGGAGCAAATCAGAACTTTTCTTTAATATCATAATACATAAATCAGTTTAGAGATAAGAGAAAACAGAGATCCATGCATATTTTACTGTGTCAATGATAAGAGTCAGTAGATCCCTTTCCCTATCCCCCAGAAAATAGCTAATGGATAGAAAGAAGAAAGTAGTTAGATTGTTTTTTATTTTACTAAGTCATTTACCTAAAAGGGGGAATAGAGTGTAAAAGGTGGGGAGATGATCAATAACAACATTCTGGTAACTAGTAAGCAGTCAGAATTCTTCCATAGGAATTTCTTATCCATAATATTTATAAGAAAACTCCTTCACAAGTGGGCTAAGGTTATGGCTATTCAAAAAATTGCAGGTAAGAAAAAATATGCCTTTATCTTAAACATTACTAATAGCAGGTATGCAGCTGAACATTGGCTCATGGACACAAATACAAATAGATAAGTACTTGTCCACTACTGTTACATTTTTTTTCAGTTACAGAAATAGATCAATGTCTTTCAAATTTGTATTAATAAGAGATTTACTATATCTTATGAGTTGTATCAGCAGTGTCTCTTCATATTTCAATTTTATTATCTTAGTTGAAGTGATATATCAGAGCATATATTCCTAAATCATAAGCTCAATGTATAGGCTCCCTTTGTCTCACATGAAATTTTATACGCAATGCTTGCGAACTCATTCATTCAGCCTTTATTTAATCTAGATAGTTTTGCTATAAAGCGTAGATTGTTTTAAGGGTTCTCCCCATGTTCTCAATTAGAAAAAAAGTGCTTATCACCTAGGAATAATATGTATATAAAAGAAGTATCATTCTATGAGTTCATACAGATTCTGAAATTACCAATACTTTCTAAGGGAAGAGTTTTGAGACTTTTCTTCATGTTATCTAGGTTTTAGTGAATATAACTAAATCATGCTTGATCCCACTTTATCCAGCTAGATCATTGAAATGATACTTAATGTTTTTAATGACACTGCTGAATTTATAACATGACTCCCCACTCTCACTAGATTGTAACCATGTGGGGTAGAAGGAATTAAGAAGGGAAGGAATAAACATCTCAATTTCCCTTCAGGACCATCTCTTAAGGTAGGTATTATTATTATTAGCCTCATTTTACTGTATGGAAAACAAAAATTGTGACTTTCCCAGGGTCATAAAACTAGTAGATATCAAAGTTTGATTTTGATGTCAGGCCTACTCCTTGAGGGCCATCTTCAGTCATCCTGATGCATCCAGGCAACTCTCAAGAAGGAAAGTGAGGCTGGGAGAGAAGGGAAAGCAGAGATCCATGTTTATTTTACTATGTCAGTATTAAGAACAGTGAGTAGATACTTTTTCCTATCCCCCAGAAAACAGATAATAAATAAAAGAAAGTATTTAGATTGTTTCTTAATTTCAAGTCATTTGCCTGAAGGGGAAAAGATGATCAGTAACAACACTGGTAACCAGTAAGCAGATTTCTTTCATAGTAATTTCTTATAAATAAGTTTTACAAGAAAACTCCTGGGGCAGTTAGGTGGTGCAGTGGATAGAGCACCAGCCCTCAAGTCAGGAAGACCTGAATTCAAGTCTATCCTCAGACACTTAACATGTCCTGGGTGTGTGACCCTGGGCAAGTCACTTGACCCCAATTTACTCAGCCAAAAAAAAAAAAAGAAAAGAAAGCTCCTTCACAAGTGGACTAAGGTTATGGCTATTCAATAATTGCAGATAGGAAAAAAAAAACATGCCTCCATTTTGAACTTTACTAAAAGCAGATATGCAGTTGAGCATTAGCTCATTTTTTTCAGGTTATAGAAACAGTTCTTCCTAAGTTAAATCCAGTTCACTTGCATGTCATGGCCTTACCTCCCTGATGTCATGGTACGCTTTTGAGAATGTCTGACAAACAACAACAATAATCTAGTCCTCCTATCCACTGATCCAATTATCAGCTTCTAAAAACACAAGTTTATCTACATAAACCTATATAGGCTAAATGAAGGCATGCTTAATAAAGGCCTAATAAACCTGTATATATCATTTACAGGAAATTGATGATAAGTTAGATCTATGTTCCCCCATCCAAGGGAAAAAATGGTATTAAGACTAATGACTCTATTGTATTATTTTCCTTCTTTTTTGAAGAGGACTAATAACATTATAGGTGATGTTTTGGATTATTTGGATTTAAGTGAGGCAGATTTGCAAAAAGTTGTCAGCCTTTTTCTTCTTAATTCAACAAAGTCTAGTAGAAAGACACAAGTCAAAATAACTGGTCATGGCCTCGGATGTAGTGGAAACCTATCATTATCATTGCTTAACTGCTAAGCACTGCCTTCATGCCCCTTGGAATAAATTGTTCTTATCCACCTATTCCACCAAAAAAAGTCTTCTCATGCTTGGGATAGACATCTTCCTAATTCACTGATACTTTTGAGGCTTTTCAGTTATCCTCAACTTGCTTTAGCTATCTCCTGAGACAATTTTATTGTGGTATGGCTGCTGCATATGCTACAGCTTCTTGGAGAATTGGATAAAAGTAGACAGCAGAGGTGGATAAACAGTCTTGAAAAGGTTTGGCAAGTCCTTACACATCTTCCTTCAACAGCCCACATATTCCTATCTTATCTAAACTATGCATCCAGCATTATGTTCTGAACATTGCAAATGCTTAGTAAATTTTATCAATTGGACAGTCTTTAGGGTTTTTTTTTTTGTTTGTTTTTGTTTTTTTTTTTTCTTTTTGCTGAGGCAATTGGGGTTAAGTGACTTGCCCAGGGTCACACAGCTAGGAAGTGTTAAGTGTCTGAGACTAGATTTGAACTCAGGTTCTCCTGACTTCAAGGCTGGTGCTCTAACCACTGTACCACCTAGCTGCCCCCAGTCTTTAGGTTTTAATGTTGGCAAGGGAATATTAATCATAGGATCTGGGTGGGTGATATCCCAAGTGTCCCTCACCTAGTAGTCACAGGACCTGAATCGTGTTATTAACCACTATAGTAATAAAATTTGAAATCTGTTCAGTTATGGAATTATGAAGTAAAGAGGGAGCTAAGTTTAAAAGTTTCTAACTAATTACCAATAATTTGTGACAAATTTTTAGCTTTAGATTTTTGGTACTAGATTCATTTTTAATAATAAACTCTCTGAAAATTAAAAAAAAAAGTTGATAAAGTTTTGAGCTTATTCTTCACTTCCATTTTGTCCATTACTTTTTAAAAGTTAGACAAACTATAGAACAGTAAACCAAGTCCTTTGTGTAGCACTTGCTGATTTCCAAATTTAAATGCTCATAGTAAAAATTAACCATTAACTCTCTCTTCCAAATGGTATAAACTAGCTTCAGTACATTCCGACGAACATCTAAAATTTTTCTGTCAAAAATTTTCATATCATAACTCTTAAAGCCTATAAAGCTGCTTTGTTCTTTCTAAATCTCCCTTCATTTGATTTCTTGTCCCTCAGGTTTTCCCATCTTCAGCTCCTAGTTGCTTTTCCAAAGCTTATAAACTTACTTGTACTAGTTTTATGGTTCCCTCTCATTACACTTCCTTTCCTCTTTCCCATTCAGGTCTGCAATGTTAGTTTCCAGGAAACTCTGATTTAACTTAACAATCCTTTCCCTCCCTCCCTCCCCACAAATAAGAAGTAATCACCTTTAGATTGCCACAATGATAAAAAATGATGGGACCAAGATTAGATGCTAGTTTCCTTATTTTAGATGATTATTCTTTATAAATATCTTCCATTTTTAAAAAAAGGAAATGCAACAAAAATAATTTGAGAGCTTACTCAAAAGAAACTCAAAAGAAAAAAAATTATGGCCATGGAGTTAGGACAATTATTAAGAGGAATATAATCATGAATAAAGTAGAGTTTTTAAAAGAAAATTCATGGAGATATAGCTACATAGTGCAATGATAGAGCCCTGGATCTAGAGTTAAGAAGACTTGACTTCAAATCTGGCTTCAGGCAGTTGACACTTATTAGCTATATGATCTCAAGAATATCACCTAACACCAATTGACTAGCAAAAATAACTAAACAAAAACAAAAAATGGAAAGAAAGTTTAATAAAAAGGAATAAAAAGGATGGAAAGAAATAGAATTAGGGAGAATGGCAAGAGCCAAAGAAAGACAAGAGCGGAGGGCCATATATGAAAAAGAAAGTTTCAGAGTAAATTACATAAAGACTAACAAAGTAAAATAACAACAATAATAACAAACAAAACCAATTTGTATACAAAAAGAATATTTAATATCTTTTATTTTTAGAACTTTGAGGGAAATAGACAATCTGTGTTCTGCAAATACATGAATGCAGATGCCAATTTTAAATAACCTATTTCTAAAATCTAATAATCTGAAATGTTTCACCTATTCAAAATTAATCCCAAGATATATTCAACAGTGGGCTCATTAAAAAAGTAACAAAATGTCTTCTATGAGATTTTATAGCCCAGGGCTCCATTTAAGAGTCTAGGTTTGCACTTAAATGTCAAGCCAGCCTAAAGAAGATTAATAAAATAACTTGGTGTGATTCATTCTGATGCCTTGCCCAGCTGAAATAGCAAGTAAGGGAACATATTTTGATGAGCAAGAAGGTCACATTATTTGGCAATACATTTGTTGAGAAATAAGTCCTTGATCTGGGTTATCTACCTATAGAGTTATACCAGGATATAAGGGAAAAGAGCCAAGAACATACATAGTTTTTTCTTTTTTTTTTTTTTTTAAAGCAAAAAGGTAAAATCAAGACTATGTTTCATTTTTTAAAAAGCAAAGTGTGAGTTTTCTCATTTCTATAAATTCCAAGGGAAATGATCATATCTGAAAGACAGAATTGTAACATATCAGTGCTTGCAGTAGTCTTGTCTAAAGATTGAATAAGTATAGCAAGTGTCTAATCTCAAATGAAAAAGAAATAACTTGGTATTGAAAACCCACAATACTGAAGTAGCCAAATGAAAAATTATATTGTGATCCTCTCCAAAATCATAAGCAATATAATAATATAAGATGAAATTTCTAGGTTAGGAAAATTGCATTTTAAACTGCTTTCATAACAGTGCTATGATATAATGTATATTTCTTTGTTAGGAACTGGCACAAAGGGTCTAGGCTATCCAAATTAAGAACATTTGCAAACTTTTAATACATTTTTATTCATCTTGAAGATGACTTTACTCCTTTCTTTGAGATCAGTTGTTGTTGAGTCATTTTTCAGTTGGGGATATTGTTCTGACCCCATTTGGGAGTTTTCTTGACAGAAATACTGGAGGGGTTTGCCATTTCCTTTTCTAGTCCATTTTATAGAGGAGGAACCTGAGACAAAAAAGGTTAAATGACTGACTTGTCTAGGGTCATACAGCTAACAAATGTCTGAGGCCAGATTTGAACTCAGGAAGATCTGAACCGAAGCCTAGTGTTCTATCCACTCAGTCACTTAGCTGCCCACTTAGTTGTCTTTTATTTCAACATTATTTTAAATTCAAAATATGTTAGAGATGATACAATGAAGTACTATGGCCACTGAATTGAAACTGAACATTCACGGATAAAATTCAATAGTCCAAAGCAAAGAATAGTTTTGGTTTGATATGTTGTTTAGAAAATCTGTATTATTATTATTTATGACTTTTATATATTTCATCATGATTATTCCACAAATCTTGTGTTAAGAGGTACAGATTAAAAGATTGAAAACTGGCCTAAGAAGCTCTGAATTCAAGTCCCACCCCTGAAAAATTGTGGCTATGATCACATGAGCATTGTCTATAATCTATCAGACAATTCTCTAATATGATGTTTGAGAGAAGGCATCAACCTGCATAGGTTACAAAAAGTTTTCTCACCCCTGAACTCTATATTCCAATGAAGTCATAGGTAGTCAATGTCTTTAATTAATACAACAATGTCTATTAAATTTTTTTTTTCTTTTAACATTTATCATTCTTGCATGCTCACATATACACAGAGACTTGCACATAAAACCACCTTTTTATAGATCCAAGCATTTGAAATGTCATTTTAAAAATCTTTTTTCTTATTGTGACTTGAATTAATCTCTAGTCTGACTCAATTTATGTTCTAGCAAACCATACTCAACCAAGTCTTAAGACAATTGTATGTTAAAATGGGCAACTAGGTAACCCAGTGGATGGAGCATTGGGCCTGGAATTAGTAAGAGTCATCTTCCTGAGTTCAAATTTGACCTTACTAAGCATGTAATACATATGGGATCCATTACAAGTCATTTAACCTTGTTTTCCTCAGTCTCCTCCCCTGTAAATTGCACTGGTGAAGGAAATAGCAAACTACTCCAGTATCTCTGCCAAAACCCGAAAAATGATCATGAGGAGTCAGACACACCAAAAACAACTGAAAGAAAATATTAATAATAAAGATTTTCTTCACATTGCCCAGCAAATTTATTCTCATTAAAAATATGATATCTTGGAACTTTGGAAATAATGAGATAACATTAGTAGACATGACAACCAACATTCCCCAGCCCTAATGAATCCCTGACTCTTACCTTTAAAATGTGAAGTGGGGAAAAATATATGTATTTATCTTTAAGTTAGAATGTCAGGTAGCTTTTTACTACATGAACAAAATATATATCAGTATATCGGAAGGCACAGGCATGAAATTATTTTCATATATTTTAAGAAAATTTGAAACACATGGACTACTATCAAAAAGGCAAATTTCATATTTTGCACTTGAGATCACCCACTAAGTTTATGTGCCCAAAAAACATTTTCTTTGTCACTGTTTTCACTACAGCAACATACTGCTCAGTATTACATGGAGCAGAGATGTGACAAATCTATCATAGAAGTAAGTTCGAATAATTCAGAGTACTCACATCTGCTTAAGGTAATTCACAATATGGAGAGGAGGATATTTACTGTGTTCATGATGACTAAATCTATATGCATGATCTCACTATCTATCCATCACCATCCAAAATATCAATATTTAACACTTGATCATTATCTTTCATATCATCATATAATATATCTAAGGTGAGCACAGACTAGTGTTTTGACTATAATGCGTACAAAGAAAGAATTCTTAGTAAGTAATATTCCAAAGCTCATATTGAAAACAAGAAAAAAATAAAGAGTAACCATAAAACTCTTGAATTTAAAACCTAGAGTTATAGCCATTGACCCATTAAATTTCTATGCTAAACATAATGTACAATATGCAATTCTCCATTATTATCAACTGATTGGCAAAAATAATAATAATAATAACAATAATAATAATAATAATAAGTCATTACCTTTCCCACATACTGAGGTTCCGAGCCCATGTATTCTTCCAGGACAAAAAATTGATTCCAAACCCAGCCACGTTTAACACGCTGGGCAGGTGATTGCCTTCCTGGCATGATGAAAACATTATCTCTTGATTCTGTGGCTAAAGTCTGTTGTGACTGTGACTGCAGTGGTGTTAGGAGACCTCCATCAAACAGGACCCAGAGAAGCAGGGATAAGCAGTTCCTTGTAAGCATTGGCAAAAACTTCCCTCCAGCAAAGTAATAAAAACTCCAGTATTTAATATAAAATTGTAGAATCCAGTTTTGAGGTGTCTTGTGGCCTCTACCACTTAGCTTCTGATTTTATTGAGGAAATGGTAGTGCAGGCATTAATCCTTCTGATGATAAGATTTTTGCTGTGTTAAATTCCATCTAAAGAGACCTATAAAAGAGATTTACATGGCAACATCAAATTTTGCAAAACTACATTAAAAAGCTCATCAAAACTCTTATCATATTTACCCACTTACATGATAACCTAAAAGAAAGACACAGTACAGTACTTAAAGCTGTCTTTGCTTCAAAGACTTGGTAAAGACTATTGTAATGAAAGAAGTCAAAATGAATGGTTTTGACCAGGGTGGTTTTAAATTCAGTGATTATAAATCCTGTGAAAAGTACAAGTTGTCATGTACTTATGCTATGAGCAGAAATAGCCTTTTTTTTTTTTTTTTTTTTTTTTTTTTTAAGCATGGAATAGTAAATTCTGGCAGATATGCTAGTCGTTGGGTGTGCAAATTCCCAGTTGTAAGGGTCGACAGATTTTCCCCCACATAGGAACATCAATTCTATGTATAGATTATATGTTTTGTGTTTTTTAATGAAGAAATAATCAATGTTTACTCAGGGAATATGAAAAATAAAAAGGATATTACAAAGGATAACACAATTTAGTATATATATCTACATCATTGCCCCTCTCTATTACTTGTCTATTCTCATATTGGCAATCTATCTTCTTTCTATTTATCTACTTATTTCAGAATATGAGATTCTTCATATTCTTCATAGTAATAATACCCTTCATAGTATTTCAAAGTAATAATACCCTACAAGTAATGTAGATTGACAAGATGCTACAATTTATATTTTTAAGTAGGGATTTAAAATATTTTGATAACTATTTGAATTTAGTTTTCTTTCTTTGTAATTTCATACATCATATGTAACTTAAAAACATTAGTGCCAAAACGGTCTATGACATTACATTTTTAAAAAAATTTAGGAACCCCTGGTTTACAGAAATTGTCTTAAAGCCCCAAAAGTGAAGTGACTATAGCAGCATTACATAGCTGGTATGTGCCAAAAATAGGATTTGAACTCAAGTTATCCTAAGTAAAGAATCCTTTAAGTACTGTCACACCAATTTACAGTTGAATATGAAAATATTTTAATAGTAAAATGATCAGAGCTTTTATGATATGCACCCATTTCTGCCATTCATTGTTTAAGCCAGGCTTAAAACTAAATCTGATATGGTAAACTAGGGAAAACAACTTGTTTAATTATGTATATAGCTACCATTTAATTGGAAGAATGCTATTATCCCCTTTTCTCTTCCACAGCCCCAGATATTGCAGGATTTTACATTGAAAATAGTCATACTTTGATTGAGAAGATAATTCTCAGAAAGTACTATGAATGTTAAAAATAATTTAGTGTTATTTTTTAATTTAAGTATAAGGAAAAAGGGAACAATAATGAAATACTCTCAATCTTCACATTTCTCCTTAACATCTCCTACTTCCTAACATACACAGAGTCTTACACATTCTCTGCTTCCTTTTCTATCTCCCAGATCAAAACTTGTTTCAAAAAAAATAGAAGATAAATTTAGTGTATTAAGGAGGAGATGTCTGAGGAGGACTAAAAGAGAGGCTGATCTCTGACAAAACACAGAATACACATTTCCATTCTTTATCTGTTAGAAATATATTACAAAAACTAGAAAGGAGATGTGACTTTTTTTTCAAAGATTAAAATGTAATGAAAATACAGCTCAGAAATACACATTGACATTTTTTTCTAAATCCAAGATCACTTTTGATGTAGAAACAAAATAGAATAACAAAGAGAGCTTTGCTAGGAAATAGTTAATTTTACCTGAAGAGGTGCTATTACCAAGATACCAAAACATAAGTGAAAATAGTTTATTTTATTTTGAAAATCAATTTCCTGAAGCAATAATTCTCACATAGATATAAAAAGCTCAGCTAAGTTTCAGTATTTTCAATCATCAGGTAGTTAACTAGGAATAGGAAATTTCAGCCTGGTCATGTAGAGAAACATGCCTCAGAAGCATGTAATATGCAGATGTATCATGTGGTTTGTATGGGCACATTAGTGTTTTCACATATTTAATAAAGACTTAATTGTATTTTTCCCTCCATCATTTTTCTGGTTAAAATATAATTGACATTGACACCCATTTAGATGGCTATTTATTGAATTCTCTAATTCTTATTCCTCCTCAACTCAGACTGCCATACCTAGAGTTCTAATCTTTTCAAACACACACACACACCTGGTAGAAGATAACCACATTGATGAGTAAGACTGAGGGGAAGAAGATAAGATTCCCTCGAGCCTCTTCACAGGGTATTCTATACTTAAATGCATAGTTTTTATTGGTAGAGGATGAGTGAGGAAGACAGAAGAGAAAATAGATAGACACATATACTTAGAAGTCATGAATTCCCTATCACCAGAGGTCTTCAAGCAGGGCCTAGATGACAACTTGTAAAGAATAATATTAGGAACATTTCTGTTTAAGAACAGATCAGACACAATGGATTTTTATTTTTATATGTCAACAACATGACACAGGGCCTGGGACTGGATAGTTATGAGTTCAAATTCAGCCTTAGACTCTTTCTAGCTGTGTGACCTTGGCAAGTCACTAAACTTCTACTTGCCTCCGTTTCCTGAACTGTAAAATGGGGATATATAGCATCTAGCTCCCAGTGTTGTTGTGAGGATGAAATAAAATAATATATTTTTAAAGTGCTTAGCACAGTACTTGACAAGTAGTAGTTATTATATAAATATTTATTCCCTTACTTTTTTACATCCCAGAACCTAGAACATATTAACAAATGTCTCTGGAATAGGACTGGAGTGGATTGAAATATGGGTATGATAAAAGAGATCAGCCTAAAATCAATTGAATCAACTTTATCATCACCTAGTTAAAATCTTCTAAATTAGACAACTGACTCATTCATTCATTCAAATAAAAACTTAAGTGTTCCCATATTTCTCAGGTCTATTCACAGGCTCTATCTCATTACTGACTGACATAGAAACTTTCACTTTCTTCATTTCTGACCTGGAACTATTCATCTCTCCTTATATTATCTGGTGGCATCTGCTTCTAGGGACTTACTATTGTAATGCTGAATTTAGTAAGGATAGCTGATCACTATAGCCCAGTGAACCTCCAAAATCCTGTCTTCATGAGATCCATCAATCTCAGCCAGCCTATTTGGTGGTTAGAAATACAGGTATATAACATCATCCCTTGGATTAAATGAATTGAAATCTAAAATATATGATTCTAGTTTCTTATTATTCAGAACCAGGATGTGCTGATGTCATCACATATAAGCAATGGAATGAATACTCTTTGATCCTCCTACCATTAATCATACTTTGTTCTTGATCATTAAACATACCTGTGATCAATTTTCCATACCTATGAAAAATGAATTTGATAACAGTTCTGTCATCAGAGACTTCCTAAAAAGGCATACATATATGTTTCTGTAGCCCATTGTTTATGCTTGCATTTTAATTTGTTTTGTTAATTTAATGCCTATATCATATAAACTCTGTTAATTCAATAGCTAAATTATATAAAAATATCAGCAACCATATCTTTCTTTCTGTAGAGCCCTAAAACATAGAACAGGGAAAGAAATACACACACATACACTCTCACACACTCCATGTAATCTGAACACATATTTTTTAAGAGCTCCCTTGCCAACATCATTGCACCATGATCCTAAAATCCATTCCATGTTAACTGTAAAACTGCAACCCCTTACTGAAGAGATATTACTGTCTGTGCATTATGACTCTCCCAGCAGATCATAGCCTCCGGCCACGGCTGTCAGCCAGGGAGCTTTTAAAGTGTTATATCGCAACAAAAATAATGCAAGGGGATTGGAAGACTCTGGCTCTTAAGTGAAAGGGAAACACATACAGCCCTTCTGGCTAGCAATAGAGCAAATGATTGTGTTGCACATATACACATATGCAACCACCATCATCCTTTGTACACAGGTGTCAGCATCAATAGCACTGAGAAGCATTAATACAGGCTTATTTTGAGGTGCCAACACCCCATGGAAATACCTATCCTTTAAAAATGCCCTTGGTACAAAGCACAATTTTAGTAGTTCTTCATATTGAAGTCAGAGGCACTGTGGTCAAATATTGATTTTTGACTAATAGTCTTTCACTCTTACTAAGCCAAAGTGGTATTCCAAAGGCATTTCAACACTACTATTCACTCTCTAGAGCCAAAAATTCCTTTCAATAGGAGAGAACATTAAAAAAAAATCAACAAATCAAGAGGGCAAATCCATAGAGGTGAAGGACTTATTAACAAAAAGCCTCCCCCATTCAACTGATCTCCAAGTTCAGATAACAAAAAAATCAAGATTATTTTTTAAAAGATGATTCTAATACCTGTATATACTGTTGGAGTTTAGAAAGCCTACTTTGCCCAAAATGAACAAATTCTGGAAAATCCTAGTAAGTAGCAGATCCTAGTAAGATGCAAAAATTCTGAGCATGAGCTGTGGGAACAGGCCCAGTGCTAATTTGTGGTGATCATGTAGTGTTTTATTTATTTATTTTTAAACTCAAAAATTCAAATACTAAGAGTAGGTATAATCATATAACTGAAAGTATGAACCTTTTACAATGTCATAGCAGTTTAGGATGAGTAAATTTTCTATTTGCTTAACTTGTGCTTTTAGATAGGGAGATCAAAAATATGGCACCATACCTGACCTCAGTGAATGTACAATAAATGAATTGATGTTTAGGATAGAGAAAGGGGAATCCACACAGAGTCACAAACACAATTGCCAACATTAAGAATTCTATTTGTAATTCTAAGGGGATTAACTTCATAAATCTTCATTGAAAAGAGCATGACAAAGCAGTCCCATTTCATTTGTACTGTCTCTGCAATTCCAGGCATCCAATTATATATTTCCTTAGGTTCAAATAATATACTATACTTTTTTTTCTCCCAAATATTCACCTCTTGTCTATTCTTAATCATTACTACTTCCACTTTGTTCATTTATTACCTACCCCACTTCATATAATTCTTTGAAAGTCCTGCTCTATTATAAAGAAATTACCCAAGAACTAAGGAGAATGAATGTAAATCAATATATGCTTTGTACACTTCTTTTTTCTTTTTTTTTTTTTTAATATTTTCCATGGTTTTTGCCTTTTGCTTTGATTTTTCTCTCCAAATAGAATTCATAAAGAAATGTGTATTAAAAATTAATAAAAAGAAACTACCCTAAATACTCAATATCTTTAACCTATATTCCTTCTCTTCCCTTGCTTTAACAGAAAACTAGCTTATTTACCAATGACTACTTCCCTTTTTGTCCTTTCTTCCAAACCACTGGGTAATGAGGAAAGAAGAATGTACTCTTTTTTCACACTACCAATTTCAGAAATGTTTTCTGCAATTATCAGTCAATGAACTTTCCCTTCTTTGAGATGTGTAAACTGCATCAGTCAATAAAAATGTATTAAGTATATACTTTCATGTATCAAGAAGTTCACTAGCAATGGCTATATAAAGAAAAAGGGATGAGGAAGTGAGGGGGAGTCCCGGCCATTAAGGAGCTCAAATTCTAAAAGGCATGAAAATAAGTCTATATTTAGGTATATATAATATGCAGAATAAATGGAATATAATCTTAAAAGAGAAGGCATTAGCAGCTAACAAGATCAGGGAAAGAGCATACTAAAGAAGTTGGGATTTGAATTAAATAGTAAAGAAAGATGGCAAGTAAGAAGCAAAGAAGAGAAAAGAGAGAGCATTCCAGGTGGAAGACAGACAGGCAGTGCAAATCATGGATACATGAATATCATGTGTAAGAAATAGCATGCAGACCAGCTCACCTATAACATAGATCATATTGAGGAGATTAAAAGTGTAAAATGACTAGGAAGTTAGAAAAGGACTACCTTATGGAGAACCTGAAATGCCAAACAAAGATATCAAGGAGACATTAGGGAAAAAAGGGAATTTAATGAATAGAGGAGGTGATATAGATAAACCTGAACTTTAGGAAAATCACTTTAGAAAATCTGATTGGAATTGGGGGTAGTGTAGTAGAAGAGGAAATACTTACCTACAAGTCCACTTAGAAAGCTATTACAATAGTCAAGATAGAGAGGCTGAGGATGAAATTTTAGACCACATGGGAGTATTAGAAAGGTTTTTCTGGAGAAGGTGGCCCCTGAGTCAGATTTTAAAGAATGGGTAGCAATTGCATAGGTAAAGAAAGGACATATAGGCAGAAGAAAGAGTCTGAGCCAAGAAAATGGAATGTTGAGTCTAGGGCACATTGAACATGGCATGTGCTGAGAAAAATTGTGTGAGGAAGAACATTGATAGCATGGAGTGATACAATATGTACCCAAAATAGCATTTAATTTTAGGATGAGAACATTGACACTTAGAGGAAAACAGAAAAGGACTCATGTAATAAAACTAAGCATGTGAACTGATCATTGAAGGGATTTTAAGAGGAACTGATGGAAAACAAATATTTTTCAGGTCTTGGGTACTTCTTATACATATATGTTCAGAGGTGAGAGATAGAACATCATATATTACAAAAGAAAAAAAAAACAGAAAAATTGACAAGTTAACTTAAATATAGAACACATAGCAGGAAAGAATATGAAAGGATCCTGAAAAGGTAGGCATTAGATAGAAAATGTTACAGAGGTAATATGGAATCCCTGAATATTCTGGATCATGGATTATTTAAAAGTATTTTTTTAGCAACAGAATGGAGAATGAATTGATAAGGAAAAAGGCAAGAAACAGAAAGTCCAGTGAGTAAATGATCAGTAATCCAAATGAAAGTTGATAAGAGCCTAAAAAAGGGTAACAAATGTCTGCGTGAAAAGAAGAGAAATTAGGAGATATAGAGGTAGAATTATTTCTTTTTGTTGTTTAGTTGATTTTTAATCATATCCAACTCGTTTGTGTGACCATTTGGGGTTTTCTTGGAGTTGTTTGTCAGCTTTTAAAGAATAATATAATGAACATTCCTGCTTAGGAGCAGATTGAAGTAAATGGACTCAGGTCCCTCAGATAAGATTCAATATTTTCAATTATCAGATTGAGGTTAAGAACAGGAAATTTCAGCCTCATCATAGAGATAAATAACGGAGGACTATGATACATACAAGTGTATTATCTGCCATGTCAGTGTTTTCATGTACATAATGGAGACTGTATTGTATTTTTCCCTCCATCAATTTTCAGCTTAAAATGTAATTAGCATCGACACTCTACAGATGGTCATTTATTGAATTCTCTAATTCATATTCCTTTTCACTCTCAGAATAATTTACCTACAAGTCCAATCTTTTGAAACAGACCCAATGGGAGAGATAGTAGGCAACCATTTTGATGAGTAGGGCTGAGAGGAGAAGATAAGATTGCTAGAGATCCTTGACAGGATAGTTTGTGCTTAGTTAGATGCAAAATTAGTCTTTATTGGGAGAAGATGGATAAGTGAGAGCAAAAGAAGAGACAAATAGACATACATATGCACCCATATACTTAGAAAGTAAAGTATTACTATTACTAGAGGTCTTCAAGCAGAGGCTGGATGACAGCGTCTATGAATAATATGAGGAATATTTCTGCTTAGGGACAGACTGGACTAAATGGATTTAGGTTCTTTAAAACTCAAATTCTGTGATTCTATTAGAGACAATGGAATTCTAGTGGGAATTCTCTAAAAGGGGCTTTTTTACACTAAAAGTATCATGATATGTAATCAGATTTATTTGTTTAATAATGGGCATGATTAACTTTAGTTGTCCTGGTAGGTATGCAGTACTGACAGATTCAAGAAAAAGGAGTTTAGAGATGTGAATTTTAATCCCAGTTCTGTTATTAAAAAGTCAAATAAATTAGGACAAATCACCTCAATGCTCTAAATTCCTTCCTTGGTTAAATGATACATTTTTTCTATAGCAGGACTACTACTTTTTTTGTTCATCCATTTCTACCTCTTCCAGACCTCACTTGAGGTTTTCTTGATAGAAATACTGAAGTGCTTTGTCATATCCTTTTCCAGCTCATTTTACATTGAGGAAGCTAAGGCAAACAAAGTTTAAGTGACTTATCCAGGGTCATTTAGCTACTAAATGTCTGAGGCCAGATGTGAACTTAGATGAATCTTCCTAACTGCAAGCCTGGCAATCTAACCTAACAGCATCACCAACCTGCCAGGTACAATGGATATGGTCTGGTAATTGCTTGGATCTATCAAAACAAAGAATAGAGGATAACCTTAAGGTTTTGAAAATTGGGGACTAAAAATGTGCTTGGTAAGGGGAGTTAGTGACTACAACCTTGTATAGTATCATTTACCAAAATGCTTTTAGGTGGGGCAATAAACCTGAGATATGAAAAAATCCTATCACATTATACATGGGAATTTGGGGCTTTTATTTGTATAAAGTTCTACATAGCTATTTACACTGAAAAGGCTCTTTTAAAATTGTTACTGTTATTAACCACAGAGATAATTCCTTAGGACAAGCATATTTATGGTTCTATTCAGCAAAAATTTCTTCATGTAAATAACAAAAGTCATTTCAGGTGAGGAATTGGGACTATTTAATTTATAAATTAGTATATAAGACCTTGCAGAATATGTGAATCTACAAAATTTTAGTCAGTTGGTCTGCAAATTTGAATAACTGAATGTTTATAACCATATGTTAGCAAATCATTCTTTCATATGGTGTTCACACTATCCAGATTTTTATTCATTAATTCCTATACATATAGAGGATTGCCAGAAAAAATGATCCTTCTTAAGTTTTTTTTAAACTTCTAATTCATCACAAAATTGAAACTGTTAAAAAAGAATCAACTGAACTCAAATGAAGTTTTTGTTGCCATTTATTTGCAAATTTGAAGATATTCCTTAATAAACTGGCATGTTACATTTACTCCTTTGATCTTTCCTTTTGGAGAGTAACAATTTCTATGAAGGTTCTTTGAACATCTACATCTTCACAAAGAGGATCTTCTGAATTTTTAGTAAATTCCCATTAGAGTTAGGAGAAATGAAATCTATTCCTACTAGATGCCTTTCATCCCAACCATGAATAATCAGCCACAGCTTTGAAGTAGACCAGTTTCCCCTTGGAAATTGGTGACCTCTTTCCAGAAGCCATTACCGTGATAAGGTCACATTCTCACATTCTCCCTGTGGAGGAAAGTGATATATTTTGGAGCAAGGAATATAATTTGGATGTGATTTATTTTTCTAATTGAAATACAACTTTATGGGTTTTTTATTTCTCAGCCTAACTCTTCCTAATCTTGCCCCTTATACCAATTACATCATTCATTGGTATAATGTACTATGTAATTTCCAATTTAAAAGTATCCTAGATTTCTGCACTTTGAGTTTTTGCTGTAGACCCATTATGCAAAGGTATTTCTTCTCTTAAAATGGAGAAAATTTTGTAAAGGCATCTCCCATCTTTTGGGACACAAAAGCTTTTTCAGATATATGATGTTGCTGATAATATTCAATGCATATTTTTATGAAATATTTATTTTATGAAATATATGTAACAAGATTTAAAAAATTTTATTATAGACTATATACAATATTAATTGAAATTATCAGGTGTAACCTAATAAAACAGTATCCATTTGAAGATAATGATGAGAAAAGTTATACACACATATATACATATACATATATATATAAATTGCATATATGTATACATATGCATATATAAGTTAAGGAAGAGGAAGAAAGAAACAGAGAGAGACAGAGACAGAGAGACAGAGAGAGGCAGAGAGACAGTGAGAGAGATAGAGACACAGAGAGACAGAGAGAGGGAAAAATACAATATCAGAATATTATATTGATCTAATAATTTACTTATATTTGGACTTGTGGTTTAATAAGTGTGAATTTCTGGATTGAAAGGTGTCTACAAATTCAGGCTTGTAATTTATAGACACAGTTGTCTGGGTTCACTAAAGTGAATTTGCTTAGGGTAACAAATTATTATATATCAGTAAAGAACTTGAATTCATGATTTCCTGAAGTCAGTTCTTTATATACTTCAATATGGTACCTCCATCATATATGCTTATGCATATCTGTACATCTGATCACCTTTTCCCACACATGTAGGAATAGATTTACATATGTGTATTATAAAATGGCAATGCATTTAACATAACCATCAGTTTAATATTTATTTCCTGGTAATATAAGGGCATTTTCTCAAGAGTAAAATTAAAAATACCTAGAAAATATCAAGGTATTCAGTAGGAGTAAACATGAATTTATAAAGCAAAAAAAAAGGAAACAATGGGTTAAGAAAACAATAGAAGAAAATGATCTATACTTTCATTAGTATTTCATTTGGCCAGATATTTTCTAAGTAGAAAATTTTAGAATATCAGTTAAAAAAAAAAAACAACAACTACAGGAGCATAGTTGATTTACAATCTTTAGTAATAATTCACTACATGCATCTACAAATTAATGGATCTACTGATCTAGTAATTTCCTTCTTACTTAATTTCATTCTTGTACATGAATTAATAGAAATACAAAGAAATTAGGTTAAAGACTCAAACTTAGGCCTTCTCACTCCAAATTTAAGGCCTTTTATACTCATATCATTCTGCCTTCTCCTCTGTTCCCCCCTGAAACTTTTCAAGTTCTACCATAGTAGCCAATATCCTGACTGGTAAGAAATCTACTTTCATTATCTTATCTGTGATTAATAACAACATTGAAGGAATCCTTGAATCTTATGCCCTTCTCATACCTACTCTTCTCTGGCAAAAGCAAATTATAAACAGCCTCAAAACCACCCAAATTTGGCTTCATTTCAGTTGTTTTAAAAAGCATCTAACAATACAATATATCAGGTCAATTGCAGGATGCCTTGACTTGGATAATAAGATATCTAAAAACTCATATTGTCTGCTTCATCTAGTATTCTTCATTGTATATGAGGGAATGAATTTAATACTCTTTGACCATGTCACGACCCTTCATTTTAAAGTGATCAACAGAAAAAAGAAATCCTAAGCTTAATAGTTTTGAGCAAAAAATAAGTTGAAAAATCTAATGATCATTCCATAGTATTGTCAGGGGTATAAATATTGAAATTCATTTTAATAAGAAAACATGGAAAAATGTAGTTTTGTAAAAAGAACTATATTAAGTATTCACAAACAATCTAAAATGTTAGCATATCACATTATTCTTCAGAAAAACAAATAGTAAAATTTGGAGATGATAGTATAATATGCAAAATATTTATTATCCAATAACTTTGGACATTTTCAAGAGAATTAAATGGCATAATGGAAAGGATAGTAGCTCAAGTATCAGAAAAGTTGCTTTCATATTTATGGGAGTGTGAAAATGTGTTCCTTTTTGATCTGCATATTTAATATTCTGAAATTCTGTCCCCTTTGATTCCTGATCCAGGCTCCATGGAGTTTGTGAAAAAGCTTCTCAGCCTGGACCATTTCTAACGCAAATCACCTCCAAATTCAGGCTGAAAAAGCCTTTAAAATAACTTCAATTGGGAGATCCTGATCTGATCAGTTCAAACTGCCCCCAGCCCTCCTGCCAAGATCTAGTCACAAAATAAGTTTCTGCTCTCTCATTTTTTAACAGAATGTCCAAGTAGTATGCTTTGCCTTTTTGATGTAGCTGCCAGGACTCCTGCTTGCTGAGAAGACATTCTCTTCTCAGTGCTAGCCTCCATTTTCCTAATAGGATCTTGCCTACTGAAGAAGTCAGTTTTTCTAGCAAAGCTAACTTCTCATCCAATAATAAACTTCCATTTTAGCCACCTAAAACTCTTCAGGTTTGTGAATTCTTTCACAAAGGACCTGTACCTCTGTTCAAAAGGGGATTTCCACAACTCTCTGACTGCCACTTAAACCCCATAAATATTATCTCTCCCAGTGGACTGTGAGCTCTTTAAAAAGGAGAATTGTTTTTTGCCTTTTATTAAAAAATCCAGTACTTAGTATAGTATCTGGCACACTGAAGCTGCTTAATAAATGTTTTTGACTGACGAATCCTCTCTGATGCCCACTATCTAAGGCACCTTTGTAAGTTATTAACATCTCCTGGCCTTAGTTTCCTTATGGGAAAACTGAGCGAATCAGCAATTGAGCTCTCTTCCATTCCAGATCCAAAATAAGTTAAATGTATATGTCATTTAAAAAACCACTGTGAAGTATTTACATTCTGCCTTAAAATCTATTTTAGATTAAATGAAAGAAAGAACAGGCTTTGAAGAAATTACATACTTTCTCTAGTTTTCCAATAATCATTTTCATACATTTCTAGAAAGATTATTTCTATTTATCTTATTGAATGCTGGGGAAAATAAGATAAATTACCATTTCTTTTTAAATTGGGTCCTACAATGAGTTGTAGTTCATTAGTCATTCAGAATAATCATCAATATATTGTTTAAACAGGGAGGAAACATCATGTGTCCAACATGCTCTAATGAATAGTCATTTTGTCAGAAATGTAAGAAACATGTCTAAGACTTTTTTTCTTTTTCATGTGTAGTACTGCTTGATAAAAAGTATAATCTTTGATTTTGATCAATGGGTATCAACTATATGTAAGATAACTATGCCAAATCATTCTAGATACTTGTCAGAATACAGTTCTAGTCATACGGAAGTAAGTCATGTTGCTGATTTTGCTCTTTAGGGACACAGGTTCTGCTGCAGATTGATTTCCCCCTTGCTTCTTATATTTCTAATATTGTTTTTGTTTATTTTTAAAATTGACTTTTAATTAAAAAATAACCTTTTAAAATTACATGCAAAGATTGTTTTCAACATTCATCCTTGCAAAACCTTGTGTTCCAAAATTTTCTCTCCCTTCCCCCCCTAAGATAAGTAATGCAATATAGGTTAAACATGTAATATACTTATTTTAAACCCAATTTCAAAGCACATTCTCTTTCCATTTATTTCCTAGAAAATTAATCCCCTTTAATATTTGCCAAGTTTGGATATCATTAAAATTTGCTGTCCTCCTTGCATATTCATAGATTGCAAGTATTCCTAGTCAATCTGGAGAATACTTAGTGTTATTCAGCATGTGTGAATTTTGTCGTGTTTTCGCAAATTAATGGAAAAAAATATGGTATACTAGATAAAGAGGTGAACTTTATCAATTCAGGGAGAACTAGTTGTCTTTCCTGAATTATCTGATAAATTAACTGGGTAAGTCATCTAAATATCTTTTAGCCTTAGCTTTCTTATTTGCAAAAATGGGGGAAATAATAATAGCTAGCTCATACAGTTCTAAGAATCAAATAAAATAATATTTTAAAGCACTTCATAAAACTTTAATACTACATAAATGGTAGCTGTCACCAATAATTTTTTTTTTAATTTTAAGGTGTGTAAAATTTGATCAATTAAATTGTTTTTACTCAGGAATCACTCACAAAATCCCATATGTAAAGTTAGAAAATATTTCAGATGCCACTTACTCCAAATTCCTCTTTTTATTGATCAGGAAAGTGAATCCCAGGCAGTTTGAGAGACATATCCTTTGTGATATAGGTAATAATATGAGAAGGAAGATTTGGATTTTTTTTTTTTAACACAGTTTCTTTGATTCCAGAGTCAGTACTTTTACAGGATCACCTGCCTCTTTTTAAAAAGGGAATAACATCAAGTTATCAAAGTTATATACAATATCAAATTGACATGTTCTACCAAGATGAAAGGGCTGAAAACACTGACCCAGTTTTGTACTATATATTTGTTTCCTGAGAACTAATAAAGCTAAAGTTCAGAGACAACTAAAGACCAATTTGGGTATAAGAAGATACATTTTTTGTTGTTTTTATTAACACCAATTCTCACAAACCATCTTGCATTACACAAGGAGTATGATTTATGTTGGTAAAGGAAGTACCTACAAATTTAAATTAAAGCTTTCTGAAGTAATTGAGAAAGACAATTAATTTTTGATTAAATGAAATGTGGAAAGAAAAATTTAGAAATAAAGAGAATGAGTTTCAATAATAAACATAGCGAAACCCAAGAAAATATATGATGTTCTTTAAAAAACATACACACAAATTTGACATGATAAGTGTCACAGAGCTTATATTTGTTTGTTTTTTTCAGAGCTTATATTTGATTTGGATAACTATTAATGTGAGACTATAACTCCCTTTACAACCTTTTGAAAGGTTTTGTCAGTTACTATATTCTAAGACTGACTTTTGGGACAATAGATAGGATTATCTAATCATAATAAAGTTAAATATTTCCTTTCAAAGATAAAAGTAAATCCCAGAATGGGAAACTCCATTCATTTACACAGATTTGCAACTCATCTGGTCCTTAATAATTCTGGTCCTTAATAATCTTAGAGAATTGATTGGGGCAGTTCTCCAAGAGATTTAATTTCCTGAATCTGAATATACTATTAATCTGCAGTACTTGAATTTGTCTTTGGGATTCCAGCTATGGTCCTTTAGTCCTTTAAGAAAAGCAAACAAACAAAAAACCATGGTAATAGGGGCGGGAGGAAAAAACAGAATATCAGATTCAGTCAGGATCTTTCAGATTTCAAAAACCATTAGAGAGTAGAACAATTTTTTTTTTTAAACCACCTCTACCAGTCCCTAGAAGAACAGCTTGTTCCCAAGAAGTCCTTTAAATATGAAGATTCATGGTTCTGGAATACTTGAAAGATAAGACATAGATTAGGTAATCCCCTTGATATTTTTTTATTATGCTATAATTCCATGATCTTCTAAGTACATAAAACACAGAGACAAGAGATTCAATGCTTTTGAGGGAGACGATTCTCCTTTATAGACATTTCTAAAGTCACTAGATAATTAGAAGTTAGTGATGTGAGGCCTTCAGTTGCTATTAATGTACCTGACATGTTTGTGCTTGGATTCCTTAAGGAATTATCAGACAATTATTTTTAAAAGCTTTTAGTCTAACAAAATCTTTATTCTTAAGCCTTTTTTTTCCTGTCTCTATGTGAAATATGACCTTTCTAATAATAATGTCTTGGTTAATTTTGAAAACTAGTCACTCTTCAATATGTACTTCACACACACATACACATACTCCCCTACCTCCCTAAGTGAAGTAGTTTTACAGTAATTTGGTCTGACCTACGTCATTAGTGGCCCAAAAGAAAAGTCTCCAATGTACATTCTATACATTTCCCAATCTCATGACTAATAAATATACTCTCAACAGATGCTTGCTCTGCTTTTCAGCACTTAGAGCCAAACACAAACCACAGATGATGTGACACCGGAAAGGAACAAAACACACACACACACACACACACACACACACACACACACACACACACACACACACATACCCACACTTAGAGATCACCTTTCTAATCATGTATCCTGTTACATCTGGCCTCATGGAAGCAGATGTAAGAAATTGTTTTCTTCTTCTTCCTAAACTCTGTCAATTAGGAGCCAGAATATTTTTTTAAAAAGGTGAAAGAGCAGGTCAGTATGAAGCTCTGGGGTATAAAATAGGTCATTTTTCTTTGATATAACAATTTAAATGACAGAAGGTGGAAATCATTTTAGCGACTTATCTGTTTGCAGCTGTTCTTTGTCTGACACTTCTTTTCTCCATATGGCAAGTGAACTGCCCTCTATTTGCTGGTGTGAACACATATGCCCAGAGCAGCTTGAATAGGTGCTGTAGCTTTCTTTAATTTCAGAGACTGCAACATATTCCCAGGCCATTACTATCAGAGAACATTTGTATCTTAATCAGATTTAAATGTGTTCATGACACGGGGAGGAATATTCAAAATTTGGCCATTCATTTTACAAAGTTTATTCACCTATTTTATAGTTAGATCAAATGATATCCACCAGACTTTCAGAGGCCTTTTTTTTTTCTCAATTGAAAGTTAAATGCTGAAGATAGCCAAAGTACTAAGTAACACTCTTTTCATTTCATTTCAGAAAGTTACACTTCCTATTTCTTTACTATATCATTATTTTAGATCAAATATTTATGTAAATGTAGCATCATAGATACACGAGTATATGAAATAATGATACAGTGAGTAAGGGAAGTCACATCTACTTATCATGACTAGTTTCTGGCAATAAACATAAACTTGTCAAGGTACTGTACTTTGCATAACTACAGCTTAGATGCAAAATCAATAATGCATTTGGAAATGTAGGACTGATTGAATCCAAACACAGCCATGGTCTCTAGTGAGGTGGCATCTTAGCTGAACTCACAATGAAATGCATTGTGGGAAAATGATAATGTCATATCTGCAGTGTTATAGATTGGAGTCTAATCAATCTGGTATAAGAATTGTGCATTAATCAGATGCATTTCAATGGCCAGAGAATGCAGAATAATTTTTTATGAGAATTAAACAAGTATTATTACTTTAGAATAGTCAATAAATATAAGAATACTTCTTTTAAAAATCTATTTAAATTTGAAACATCTCCTGTGAACATAATTTTCCATCATTTGACATGTTGTGATTTTTTGAAGGGTATGTGTGTATAGATATATAAAGGCAAAAAAATGAATATCTTACTCTATGAGAGACATTCTAAAATACATAAAATAAAAAGAAAACTTATGGTGAAAATAATTAAGCTCAAGAAGAACTAACAAAGGAGATTGGGAGTCTGGAAAGTTTTCAGTATGGAATCTTTTTACCTTTTATCTCAAATGATTTAAATGAGGACTACCATCTAACAATCCTTCTAGATTTTACTTTCACAAATTTGAAGAAAATCTTTGAATCCAATGCTCTTCTCATTGTACCTGCAAATTTTCAATATACCTTATGATCAAAAATTTAGAACTGAGGGGGACCTTGGAATTTATTTAAACATTTTACATATGAGGAAACAGTATTTCAGAGAAGCTGACTTGCCAATGCCACAAAGAAGTAAAAGTCTTTCTTAATGTAAAAAGAATGCCCCATACATTTAATCTCAAATAATCAAAATATTTATTAGATAAGAACACCTCTTTTGTTTGAGTTTTCAAACTGTCAGTCAAAATTATGAACTACATGTTCATCATCCCCAGATATTTCTGTTTACTCAATCACAAATTTAAACTAAGGACAAAAAGCTCTTTATCAATTTGGGAAAACCATTAAATGAAAGCAGATGGCCCCCATACATGGAATGTCTTTTGTTGCCTAAAAAGAATTAGTTATATCTGGGGGAGCTTGGATAAAACAATCTGCCCTTTAGAATCTAACCTTCCAATAACAAGACAGCCAAGTGGTAGAACAGCTTCAGCAAAATCCCTAAAAGGGAACCAAAGAGTCTGGCTCTTGTTTACCTTCTTCCTTTATCACATGAACTTGTAAAAATTAGAATATTTTCCATCGGCATTAGTGACTATTCACTAAAAGTTCTGCTACTTCAACAGGATTGCTGTAATAATTTTTCAGGTATATCTGAACTTTCTTTTGTCATTGAACTTTTTTGGGATTGGGGAATATATCTAACACTTACTCTAATAAGAAACTATGGAAACCCATTAAAGGGTGTGTATGGAATGGTTTATATTTATCATTACATGGCTTTATAACCGCTAGTCAAATCTACTACCTCATCTTGATGTTACAGGGATCTTGACTTCTCAAAGGCAACATCAGTGGCACACAAGCTCTACAAGTTCTCAACCCAATTGAAAATGATAGAGAACTCTTCCAGAGA
The DNA here is from genome assembly GCF_048593235.1 of Sminthopsis crassicaudata. Classification (NCBI taxonomy): domain Eukaryota; kingdom Metazoa; phylum Chordata; class Mammalia; order Dasyuromorphia; family Dasyuridae; genus Sminthopsis; species Sminthopsis crassicaudata. The sequence continues at coordinate 318,611,593 of NC_133617.1, read as the reverse complement.
CTGATTTTAAGGTTGAGCTTCATATCAGTCATCTCTTCTAGGCAGCTTAGTCATGCAGTGGATAGACTGTTGATTCTAGAGTTAGGAAAATCAAAGCTCAAATCTGGCCTCATATGCTTACTAGATGTGTGAGCCTGGGCAAATCATTTAACTTATTTTTGCCTGAGTTTCCTAAACTATTAAAAATAATCCTTCCAGGATTATTGTGATAATCAACCAAGATAACTGAGATATTAACTGGGATAATATTTGTAAAATATGAGTGCCTGCTACATAGTGATCATTTAAAGGAAAAAAAAAACTTATTTCCTTCTTTATTTTTTGCCAGGCCATCTCTTGATTTTTCCATTATGCTCTTTTCTTCCCCATCCCTCTCCAATCTGCTTTTCTGCTTCCTTTTATGTATTTTCTTTTCATTAGTATATTAGCTCCCTGAAGGAAAAGATAGTACATCTTTTGCTTAGATTTGTATTCCTAGAACTTAATACAGTACCTGGTAATAGTAAATTTTAGTAATTTCTTATTGACTGATTAATAGGTCTGAACGTCTTATCAACAGGTTTGATTCTAGGATGTATTTTTTTTTTAGTCCATAGTATTCCAAGACTGTTCACCAATATTGAGAGCAGGGGCAGAGGGGATTCAATTGTATTGAAGAGTATATCCACTGGGAGAGATTAAAAAATCATCATATCTACTCAGAATTGTACCTTCATACCTTTGGTTACTGTGTGACAATCAATTAATAGACATTTATTAATTACTTACTATGTACATTGCCTACACTGTACTAAGCACTGGGGATACTACTCTTAAGCTTATAATCAAATGCAGAGACTGACTTGTCTAAGGTTACTGTTTTAAATATGTCCCATATCTATATTAGTCATTAAGGGGGAAATAATGGTACAGGTTTTGCTTTATATAAACCTGTGGATATAGAATAATTGACTGTATAAAGCATAGTCCTTAATAGTCAGAAGTCTTGGGGTACTGTCTTTCCTCTGATATATACTAGGTTGTGTACTAAAGGAAAAGTCACTTAAACTTTTAGTGACCCAGGCAATTCTCTAAGACTATAAATTACAAAGAAATTACTCTTCCAGGAGTTCCCCATTCTGGTGAAATCATTAGTTTGGATCTAAACAAATAAATGAATAAATGATGTGACAAAAAGACCAAACTGAGTTATCTAGCAATCATCTTAACTCCTGTCTTTAATCCAGTGTGTCCCAAAAGTCTTTGTACAGTTGTAAACTATAAAAGCATAATGTTTTCCCTATCAGTCCAAATAAAAGGGGGAAAAAAGGCAGTAAACCTGACTTTTTTCATTTCAGAGGAAATATCAGTAAAGCAGCAACATAGGGATCTCAATTTCTGTTATTGACACAGATCCCTCTCCTTCTTTGCATAAATGTAAAATGTTTTCAAGAGTTGATGAGTCTTACAGAAAATCATCGCTCTGTGGTCAAATTGGTGATGAGCATCTCTGAATTAACTTGGGCTTTCTTCTTCATATCTACATATTGTTGTTTGGATATAATCTTGTTGTCCATGGGCAGCTATTCTATAAATAAAGTCTACCAAGTAGAATAGGAATATGGAAAATTAACATACATCACTTTATACAAATGCTTAAAAACACAATATGATTACAATTTCATTTGTTCTTTACAAAAATGCAGGGTGAACTGAAGCCAGCTCACAAGACCCTATCATTACATTTTAAACAGAAACATGTATACCTCAGAAAATGAAAATGTTACAAATCAGGGATTGAATTATTGTTTTGTTGGTGATACAGAAAGTGATGGAGAAAATGCAGAGGAAAACTTAAAGGTGTGTCATGGGTACTCTCCCCATCTACAAAAAAACCCTGTTGTTAAACGTTCACTTGTACAACTCTATTTTTAGCGAATTCTCTACTAATGTGAGTTGCAAAGAAGTTGAAAATCTGAATCTGTAGAAAGAATTCCTCACCAAGAGCTAGCCCACTATACTGATCAAATGATGGTTCTGGTTGAAAAAAAAAAAAAGATTAAAAAATAAATTCCTGTGACTAAATATGTTTGAATCCTCATTGAAGCCCAATCATGTGCCTCCAACATAATGCCCATTAGTATGGAAGTATACCAGGATCTATTCTGTATTATAAATGAATAATTATTTTCTTGCTCATGTATAATCTGCTGGCATAGCATAGGCAGTCTGGGGTGGGGAGAAAAAAGATAGATTATCAATAGTTGATCAGTCAATATCCCCTGGGCCTAGGAGCTGAAAAGAATCCAGACAGTAGCTATAAAATGACATTTACAGAATAAGAATCTCAAAGCAGGAAAGGGATCATAGGCCATGTGGTCTAACCTGCATTTGATCAAAAATGCCTTTTAAAGCATTATTGCCAAGTGATCAGAGATCCTCTATTTGAAAACTTTTAGTCAAGGTGGATTTTCTTTCTCCTAAAACTTGTCAATCCCTCTTTAAATCCCTGTATATATTATGATGAACCAAAGTTGAGTCCTTGTAAGATTCCATCAACTTAAAAAACCCCACAAAACTCATTGTGTGGGAATGCTTTCTATCAACACAGATAAAAATCTGTCATTTAGTAGATTCACCCTAAGGAGTTGCCTAAAGATACAAAGAGTTTAAGTGATTTGCCCAGGATCACACAATATGTGTAAAAGGTAACATTTGAACTTGGATATTCCCAATTCTAAACCAGCACTCTACCCTCTTTGGATTTATCTCCATATTATATTACAATACTTCTTCCTGGTTTTTCCTAAACTCAATCCATACTAACCTGTTTAAACTTATTTGCATTTGGAAACCATTAATTATTTTTTTCACTGTTTACTATTCCACCAAAGATTTAAGGCCCTAGGATAAGATGCCTAGGATAATGCATAGATGTGTATTTTTTACTTATGTTCTTCTCAAATTTCTTATAAAATAATAGACAAAAGAATAATGACCTTGGAACTATAATACCTACATACAAGATCTAAGGCTACCACTGACTTTTTATAAGCTAATTAGATTACTAAAGCTTTAAAATGCACTAAATTTTGAAATATCATAAGTATTTATAATCCATTCACCTTAATACAAATAGCATAGGAAATGCTTAAATTAATATAAAGTCCCATAGGCATGCTCCTTTTTCCTTAGATATTCAAATAGTTATAAATACCTATAACTCTGTTCCTTTCCTGAAGTAACTGGAAAAATTGATAAAAAGTCAAGAGTCCTCTTAAGTTAATTATAAACCTGGTCTGACATTAGGTTTTTCTCTTTTAGATAGTTTACAATATGTGTATGCATATCATACATATATGCCTGCACCTGAAATGTATATACATACATACTTACATTTATGCATGTAAATATCTATTTAGCTATATCTACATACACATTTTTGTATGTGCATTCCTTTTACCACATTACTTAAAAAAAAAAAAAAAAAAAAAAAAAAAAACCTTCATTTTCCCCCTTAAGGTTGCCCTTGAGATTTATTTATGGCAGTGGCATGTTATGTACATTAGAAGTAGTGAAGGCCTGGACAATAAGAATTGCATCATTGAGTGTAAATATTGAGGAAAGCTGACATCTGAAGCATAAAGTAGCCTATACTCTCTTATTTCTTATAGTTTAGTAGAAAGATAAAGTTTTTCTTTAAGTGAAATACCCTCAGAGAAATTTTCAAATAGCCATCCTCCAATGAAAAATCCTTTTGGGAAAAAGTATGTGAAAAAATGAATTCTGAAACATATATTCATATAATCATTATCTCAAAATTAAGCATTTCCACAAGAAGGGCAAAAAACTCTTAATTCCTTAAAAATGCAGAAGTCTGATGACTACAGAAACACTTATGAATTATTATGTACTTTTTACAAACATATTCATGTGAGGTCAGAGATAACAAGTGTGAGAATACATACCTACTTTCATATATATACTTTCATATATATGAAAAGATACATCTCACACACACACACACACACACACACACATATACACACATACATCTGTATTCCCATTCGTCTGTTCCTTCTATTCTCTTCACTATGTTTCCCTTCTCCAAGGATAATAAGGGATGGTCAGAAGTAACAGTCCATGGTCAGAATAATGCCCTGTATTTTTCTTTTATAATTCTAACCAGTCTAAATGAAGTTCATAATTTTTGATAACCTTAATCAGAGTAGTATGGGGCTTAAAAAAGTGGTAAATAACTCACCATTACAAACATAACTTTAAAATTCTTTGAAATTTAGCTGTCACTACTAGGAGTATAAGAAAATAAATGAGAGCATCTAAGCTGTCCTATGTTTCCAGGCTACAGAAGAGTGCTGAATTCTAAAGCAAGACAATGTAACATTAAAGTAAAAGGAAAGAAGTTCTCATTCTTGACACCTCATCCCTCATAATTAGACTTCAAAGCTTTTACCATATCAAGATGAATATGAGAATTGTGAACTCTTTTCTTACATGGATTCAGTAGCAGACTCAAAAAAGATAAACAGTTCACTACTCTTATTGCTTAGTACCTTTGTAATCGAATGTTACTATTTTTTCTTTCAGCACAATCACTATTCCAAAACTCCTTTTACAACAAAAAGGAGGAAAAGAGTAAAAAGAAGAAAAAGAGGACGAAAGATGAAGAAGATGAGGAAGACAAGGAGAAAAAGAAGGGTAGGAAAAGGAGAATAAAGAGGACAAAAAGAAAGGAATTTCTCTGTTGTACCAAATAAACAGTCAAGCAAAATGCAAAAAAAAAAATCCCATAAAACAACACTAATAAAAAGAAACACAAAAAATTATCATGCATTGGTTATATCTGAAAACATATGTTTCATTTTGCACATACAGTTCATTGCTTCCCACAACGAGATGGGAAACATTTTCCATCACCAGTTATCTGGAATAAATAGCTTTTATTAGCCATAGTTGTAAAGTATTTCAGAGTTTGTTTTTTCCTCTTAAAATGCTGTAGCAAACATGGGTTTTTCTTATGGATATGTCCTCTTTATTCTGCATCAGTTCACAATTTTTCCTGGGTTTTGTTATAACTTCCCTTCCATCATTTTTTCTATAAAATATTCCATTACATCCATACACTATAATTTGTTCAGCCATCCCCAAATTGATGGACAGTGATTCTGTTTCCAATTCTTTGATACAACAAAAAATTCCATTATAAATAAATTTGTCCATACTGTTCCTTTACCACTTTTTTGACCTCTTTGAGTGTATACTTCTGATATTAGTATTTCCAGTATTTCAGTACATTTCTAGCATATTCCAGTTCTCACATAGTTTAGTTGCTTTTTAAATATAGATCTAAATTACTTTTCAAAATAGTCAGACAACTTTACCAAAACTGCATTAGTATACTTGTCCTTCCACAATACTAATATTCCTTTATTTATTTATTTATCTATTCATTCATTCATTCATTCATTCATTCATTTATTTATTTATTTATTTATTTAGGTCATCGTTGCCATGATGATGAGTTTGAGGTTCAATCTCAAATTGTTTAAAACAAATTTTTATTATTCTAGGTGATTGGGAGCTTTTTTACATATATAGTTTTTATAGTTTGGATTTCTTCCCTTGATAATTGTTTACACAGGCCCCAAATATTTGTCTATTATGTAATGCCCCCAATAATGTCATTATCTATATAACTTGAATGTCAGACCTTTATTAGAGAAATTTGCAACAAAAACTTTGTCCCACTTTACTGTTGTCCTAATTCTAACTGCATTGGTTTAAGTTGAAATTTTTTTCCTATATTCTAAAATTAGAACTTTTCATTTATCATTTGTGAGCTACATTTTTATGGTGACATAAAATCTACAATATATATTTTTGGATTTGAGTAAATATTTGTTATGTAGGGACTGGATCTCTATATCATGCCAGATATTTTTTATTTGTTATTTTAGGAACAATACAGTGGCAAACAAATATTTTAACCAACTTTTGGTAGCTACAATGTGAATAATCAAAACAACAATTTGAAATAGAGAAGACTTACTGAAGCAAAAATAAAAAGTAGAGATAAAGAGAAAGATAAAAAAATCATCTTAGAAACATTATCTATAAAAGATAGCCTAATGTCAAATCAGATTAATAATCAATTTAAAGGGAATATGGACTACTCATCTGAAATTTCAGTCACTTATAGATAGGAACCAAAGTTAATAAAAATTGTAGATATATAAATATTGAGGAAATATCTTAATTTCCTAAATAATATTAATCCACTTTTGCCAGACTTTTTGTATTAAAAACAATAGATGATATCAAGTCTGCAAAATTTTATAGATCTGGCTTCTGGGTTTAGGAAAAAGAAGTAGCATCTTCTGAGTCTAAGTTGCAAATATAGCCCCTTTTATTGTAATGACCTTGTTCCCATGAATATATTTCTTAACTAATTCTGTGCATATAATCTCCTAAAATCACTCATAAACATTTCATACATAATTTTCTACAATCTCTCTCTGATTATAAATTTTCACCTTTATCTTTTAGGAGGATTACTATCTTGATATGTGTTATTTGATGTAAGGTCCCTATTGCCTCTTCACACATGATTGAATAAATGTATTAATGAATCAAGAATTCTTTAAGCTGTTACTATGTGCCCAGTACCACAGTAATTGCAAAGGATATTAATATAAAAATCAACAGTATCTTTCCTAGGAAGTCACAGTGATAGTGAATAGAAACAGGATAATTAACTGACATCTCCTTTCCAAAAAAATTACCATTCCAGTAAAAGAAGTGCAAAAAAGGGGAGAAGCACAGCATGGCATGAAATTGGTTAGAAAATAGGTAATGGAACCTGGGGCTACACGGCCATGGTAAACTCTTACCAATCAAGAACACAGGACTGGAGGAAGAAGGTGTGATAGTGACATGAAAGTGGCCAGAGAGTTAAGTAAAATTCTCTGGTAAGAACCTTCCCATCATTGTTACTATTATCTTGGTCCTGGCTCTTTTATGGGTTGCAAAAATCCAAGTGTCATTATCTTTTAAAAAGTAGCATCTTATGGTATGTATCAAAGGGTAAAATCAGATTAATGACAAAAATTATATGTTTTTCTCCCCTTAGAAAGAGAAAGAGAAGACATTAATATTATTATGAATAAAAAATGCCTTTGAATAATTTTATCTTTTTATGTCTTATATTTAATTCTATTTTTAAGAATAACAGGGTTGTTTTTTTTTACCAAGAGAGAAAATTGGAGTCCTATCCTATATCTGTGTTATATCCATACCAACATACAATGCACACATTCATAATTTTATTTATTGATTATGTAAGAGGAAACCCAAGATGACATCAAAAGCAGGAAAATCATAAAATTAAGATATTGTTGTCATGTGCAATAGGACCATATTAGATAAAAAGAATCTATAACTAAAAGAAGAATTACTTGTCTAAGCATATTCACAGCAAATAAAATGGGGCAAGGATTTCATTCCAGATTTTTCTGATGCCAAATCCAGTCATCTTGGGTTTTTTTGTTTGTTTTGTTTTGGGTTTTTTGGCTTTGGCAGTTGGGGTTAAGTGACTTGCTTAGGGTCACACAGATAGGAAGTGTTAAGTGTCTTGAGATCAGATTTGAATTCCAGGTTTTCCTGACTTCAGGGATGGTGCTCTATCCATTGCGCCACCTAACTGACCCTTAAATCCAGTCATCTTTCAGCTATATTAAGTTCATCAGGAATACCTTAATAGGCACAAAAAACAAGTAGGATATTTATGTGAGAATTCTCTACCTTGCTGTCAGATACTGTTTCATCCATCTGAAATTCAGCAATATACTATGAATTAAATTTAATGTTCTGTTAACCTAAACTTTTTTTCCCTACAAAGAACTGAAAGAAAATAAAATATTAAACATATGCAAATGGGTTTTGTAACGATTATATTGTTACAACTTTCCTTCTTCACAGGGGAGGAGAACAATGGAGTTACATGACAATCAGATAATTAGATGTACTTCTGAGGCTTAGAGTATGCCAGTAATCCCTTGCAAGTGAACTTTAGCAGAATTTGGAGATGCTTGTAGTTACTGAAAACCATAGAACTTGCTTTGATCAACTCAAGCAGAGTTGCAGAATCAAGGCCTTGCTTGGGACTTTTTAAACATTCAACTCACTGGCTTACTGTGTTTATAGATATCTTCTGCCTTTTCCCACCCAAAAGGCTCTGGAAACTATTGGTACCTCACCCTTTTCCAATAATTCTTTTTAGTAGCTTACTCCCTCTCCGCTATTCCCTTGCAAGCTCTGCTCTCCCTTGAAAGTTTTTCTTCTCAGACAATGCTTTTGTAATCTGTGATTGGATTCTATTTCATTTAGAGCCCCTCTTTTAGAACCTGGAGTCTTCCTTTAACAAATGATATATGGTCATCAGAAAAGCCAAAATATATATTTAGGCAATACTAGGAGAGACAAAATACTTCATACTAAGAAGTTGATAGTTCTCTTATATTTTGCCCTAGTTAACCCAAATATGAAGTAGATCATTCAGTCCTCAAGGGACCTAAAAGGAAGATCATTGGCAAGAATTTAGAACAAAATGACTAGAAGTGGGAACTGAAGATTACAGAAAGTCACGTAGACAAGGAAATTACTAGAAGAATTGAGCAAAATAAGCCTTGGTGAGGCAGGACATGGTCAATATATTTTAGTACCTGATTTGTAGTCATGTGAAACAGGAATTACTAGACTTGTTTTCTTTAGTTTCAATAGTAGCTGAGTAATGAATAATGGAGTAATTATCCATTACAAGGAATAATGGGGAAGTTGTAAAGAAATAGTTTTAGAATTTAAGGGTTCAGTTTGGATGAAGTATAAATATTTGTCTGATGATTTTACTGAATCAATAAACAGTAGGATCTGAGGGAAGCAGACTAGGTTTCAGAATTTTTATCTCAATTTTCAGTTCCTTTATGACCTCAAGAAATTTCACGTCAGGAACTTTTACCTAAAAAAACCTTTTACCTCACAAATTTTCAAAATTATGTAAGGGATGATGTAAGAATCCCTTGATTTCTTTGGAAGCCAGGTCTAGTAGTACTGACTAGATATGATCCTGGATGTAGGGGAGAAGGACCAAGAATAAGCTGATGTATGCAATACTAGTATGGCAGGAAGAAAGAATATTTTCAGGACAGCATAACTGGGCCTTAGAGGAGGAAGAGGAGTTTTTGAGGTTGAGCTCCTGGACAGAATTTAGAAAATAAGAATAAGAAGGACCCAGAGACCACAATATCAAGTAGTTTTTTTTATTATTAAAATATGATAAGTCTTGAAACATATTTCAAAGTAAAAAAAAGCTGGTCAAAATCTAAGAATAACTTATCCAGCAAAGTTGAGTAGAATCCTGAATTTATTTTTTAAAGGACATTTGATGAACTGAAAGATTTTCCAAAATTTATAACAAAACAAAAAATTTAAAAAAAATTTGGAAAACAATATAAATGAATCAGAAGAAATATAAAGAAATAATTAGACTAATTTTAAGGTATTTTTAAAAGTTAAACTGTTTACTTACAACATTGTTATTAATGTTCTTAAATAGTTATCATTACTAGCATAATTGTTATCACCACTAATGTAGTGGCTGAATTGTATATGATGGAGAGATTCTAAAAAAAATTGTTAAAAAAAAGTAAAATGGTGCAATCCTCTCATAAAATGAAGAGTTAATATAGAGGAAGAGACAGTAAGAAGGACCTGAAGCCTAGGGCAATATCACCCACAACTCAATATTAAAACTGAATAATATTAAGCTGTTAAAAAGTAAATGAGACAAATTTAAAATAAAAATGAGTAAGTAAAGATAAAATAATCCAACCATCAATGACTACTTTGATGTAAAAGAAGGTCTTCATATTTAGAGGAAGAAAGTGAAGTTTAAAAAAAGAGCTAGGAATGATGGAACTTTACTCTCATCTGGATTGAAGGGATAGAAAATATATATCTGAAGAGGGCTAAAAGTATTTTGAAATTTTATAAAGTGGTAAAAAAACTGGAGGATAAATTGGGGGAAGAATTTTTAAAACATTGTATATTATAATTAAAATGGTAGGAGGAGAAGATAAGGAATTTTTGAGGAATGGGTAAAATAAGGTATAAGATAATATATAGATAATAGATAGGGATAGGATAAAAGATAATAGGGATAGGATGAAAAGAGGCTGAAAAGAAAAATAGTGAGTAAAAATAAGGAGGGCAATTTATAAATAGTAATTGGAACTTTGTCAAGTCTACGAATTTAAGTCATTTCCCAATTGATAAATTGTCAACACTTGAACAGTCTGGTTTCCAATGAAGAAATCAACACAATTTATAGTAATATAAAATGCATTAAATCATTATTGATTAGAGAAATGTAGATTAACACAACTTTAAGTTATTACTTTATACCTACCAAATCGGCTAACGTAAATGAAGGGAAAAGTGACAAATTTTGGAGAGGATATGAAAAAATTGGTACTAGTAATTTGTGGAATCATAAAATGAACCAACCATTCTGGAGAACAATTTGCAATTATGCCCAAAGAATTATTAAACTACCTATACCTGTTAACCCAGAAATATCACTACTTGGTCTATTTCTAAAGATGATTAGGAAAAAATGAAAAGAACCTATATGTTCAAAAATGTTTATAGCATCTCTCTTCTAAAGAACTGGAAATTATAGGGATGTCAATCAACTAAGGAATGGCTGAACATTTTATAATATGTGATTGTTATAGAATATTACTTCTGTGTTATAAGAAATAACAAGCTCAATGATTTTAGAAAGACATGGAAAGGCTTGAACAGAATAATAAAAAGCAAGATGAGCAAAACCAGTAGAACATTGTATATAGTAACAGCAGTATTGTTTTAAGAATAACTGAGTGGATAAGTTATTTTGTTTATTATAAATATCCAAATTAACTATAAATGATATAAAGAAAAAATGATGTATTTTTCAGAGAAAGAACTGGTTAATAGAACTATATATAATCATTTTACATATCTAAGTCTATTTTTGTCTAATGTTAGTCACTTGATAAATAGAAGTATGTATGTAATGATTTTATATACATAAACCTAATTTTGTCTAATGGTAGCCACCTTTAGACTAATGGGGGAAGGAAGTTAAAAAAAGGAAGAAAATTACGTGATAATTTTGTTGTATTTTTGAAAGGTATAGAAACTGTGCATAGTAGTTGTGCAGTTTCAGGGACAACAGTCTTTTTATTGTATTATGTTATAAAAACACTTGACTGCACAAATGTAAATACAAATTAAAAAGGAAAATCAGCTTTTTAATTAAAGGAAAAAGAAAATGTTCAAGATCAGTAATCTTTGAGTAGATTAAAAGGAGATGTAATTCAGTCAGTATGTAGAGCTATTGGTTTGCAAAGTCCTTCCAACAAAATAGATATCAGGCAAATCTATAATTTAGAGAAATGGAGAGGAAGAATTAACTACCTGAAACCACTAGAATTTAAGTATCTTATACAAAATCACAAAGTTAGGAAATATTAAAGAGGAATTTAAATGTATCCTCCTGATTCTAAGCCCAATGCTTTGTTCACTAATACATTTTTTTTCTATATAGATTACACAGAAAGTAATGCAAACATGATTTTTATGTTAATTCTAATTTGACTAAAATTAAGTGATTATCACAGAAAATTAAAAGTGATCCCTTTTTCATTAATCATCTGATTAGTATCTGAAAGGGATATCAGATGATCAAGTAATTTATCAACATTTCTTTAATATGAAATTTATGAATAGTAAATGGATAATTTATGTCTTCTATTTATTTTTCAGGTGAAGTAGTAAGATATTAAAGACAATCAAAAATATAAAAAAATAAAAATACTTTTTGTTAAAAAGATCAACTAGACTGGATTTTATTACTTTGCCAAGCTTTAGCTAAAAGAACCTCTGATGTTAGAACTTTTGATATTGCTGAGAGGATTTTTTTCCCCCAAGAAGACAGACTAGTTTTCCATTTCAAAAAGAAGTGAAATTTCTTTGTTTTGCCACCTTTTTGATGTATATATACATTCTTGTATAGTTCATTGCATTTAATAGTTTGACTATCCCTACAAGTCAGACACTGAGTAAAGTTTTACTTTTTAGAGTGTATCTAGAATTTTCAGTATTATTTTATCAGTGGATTACTAAATGTAGCTAAATATCCTCAAGGAATTTAGGAATCATTGCTAATGTGTAATTCAAAGTTACAACCATTTTGTCCCATGTTTCAGACATTTTAAAAAATTGAATATACTCATATTTACTTTAGTCTACTACCATTTATAATATGCATATGCTAAATAATTTCATTATTTTTTTTCCTTTAATACTTTTCTAACTTTTTTCTAGATCAACTTTCCAGAACATTAATATCTTTAAAACAATACAATTCAGTTACATGATTGTTGGAATACACAGGAGAACTGTTGTAATACATAGGAGTCACCTGACAGTGGCTGCTGGAGATCCAACCCAGAATGGATCTCCTCTTATGAAAAGATGCTACAAGGAGACTGAGAGGCACTTGCTGTTCTCTGACCTCTCTGACTAAGAAGCTGTTACATTGTCTGACCTCTCTTCTTCCCTCTGCCTCCAATTTATCTCGTTTCCAGTCTGCAACACCTGTGTCAGCAAAGGCTATCTTGCAACCCTTTCAGATGCTATGATCCACAGCTGTGGAGGCTCTCGGAGAATTGACCTGTCCCTTAACACATGATATTTTCAACCATCTAACCCCTCTATACACAAAATTCAGTTTGTCCTCTCTCCTTAAATTCAATATAAAAAGGTTTCAAATTATCTCTCTGCATTTACCAGGTTAACAAGGAGAATAAAATTTCCTGTCCTCTGAGGGAAAAAAGGAGAGTTTCAACAAAAGAATACAAAAAGATAATCAAAAATAAGAAGAAAATAAAAAGGAAAATATCTGTTAATGTGGCAGGGTAGAAGAAAATATCAAATTCATAATAGTTCTCTAATTTCTTAGTAAAAGTAAAAAAATAAAGATTTAGGTTTAAATCTTCTCTCTGACATTACTAGCTCTGTTATAATAGAGAAGAGATGCAATCCAGCCTCATTTTTTTCACCTACAAAATGGAGATAATATAGCTGTATTAAATGCCTCAGAAATGTTATAAGGATCCAATATTCAAAATGCTTTACAAAACAGTTAAGTGGTTAACAAATACCAGATATTATTGTCTTGTATGGGAAAACTTGGATTACTTTGTAGTCTGGTTTTGCTTAACAAATATGTGTGTGTGTGTGTGTGTGTGTGTGTGTGTGTGTGTGTGTGTGTGTGTGTGTATGTGTGTGTGTGTGTGTTTTAAATTACTACTCTCTTCCAGGTACTATTTTGTGAATCATGGAAAACATCAAAAGGAATATAGCACAGTCTTCGACTATTAATCTAGGGAATACCTAAAATATATTCTTGACACATCAAGTGAAGAGTACAGTATATATTCAAGTACTATTATGTCCACTTCATATTAAGACTGCTGACAATTCAGAGAAGGAAAAGAAAATTATGGGTTAGTTGGTTCTTCAATTAGAAGGCTGGATTTAAACTAGGCCTAGAAGTTTAGAACTAGAGTTAATTTAAAGCAAGGGCCAAAGTAGGTCATTTCAGGAAGAGATTGATCCTTATTCATAAGCATCTGATCCTAAAATGGATGTTAGTTCTTTCTGTGTAAATATTTGACAGAGCTTTTTGGCCATTAATATTGCTAAAGGGAGCTCTTATGCTACATAACACTCTAGTTTCTAAGATCTGAAAATATTAAACATTATTTCTGATTCAAAACATCTCCTTCAGCCCTAATCAACTACATGATAAAAGACAAATACAATTCTTCATTAACCTTCCCCCTCTATGAATTACTGAAAATGGATGTTGACATTCTCAGTATCTCTTAAGACAGAGGCTTTTCCCCCTGGTATTTTATTAGTCCCCAGAATGAACTCTACAAGTTTACAGAAGCAATCTGGCTCTTGATCTTTTCTTTTCTTATCCCCAATTCCTTTATTCACTCAAAGACTTGCCAATATTTATGGTAAAAGAGAGAAATATACTATCCACTCTGATTTATAAGTAGCTATCACTTCAAACACACATCAGAGGATCTCTATCACTAAGTGGTCAAGAATTTTGATTGCTAAATCTTGATTCAATTTTAAAAGAAAAGTGAAATGGTAAAATTTTTATCAAAGAGGATACATATTAACATTTGAACAGGAAAACCCAATCTCAAAAAAGAAAATGTTGATTTTCTGAAAGCAAAGTCAAAGTAAAGTGTAACAAACTTGCCTAGCCGTCTTTTATTGATTAGTTTTGTACTCCTAGGAAATCAAGAAGAAAAGTCTCAGATCCTTTATTTCCTGCAACTTTGTACAGAACTAAATCATCAATTTTTTTGGCAGACTTACAATTTTGATGTGCTAAAATTCTCCTGAACTACTGAATTCTTATAGATCAAAATTCTCTGTGTGTTAAATGCCATTTTCTAGGATACCTTCCTATATATCTTGAACCATGTAAAGAAAAAGTTGTTGACTTTGGAACCACTTCAAGAACTAAAAGGAACTTCATGGCAGACAGGAAGAAAAAAAAGAAATCAGTAAATATTGACTGCCTTTGTTAGTAATCAGCAATAATTAGATATAAATAAGTTTGCACTTTCCCTTTCAATTTATGATGTTTTACAATAATTAAATTTAGCAAGAATTAAGTACCAAGAGTATGAACTAGCAATTCATATGCTTAACATTTAAAGAATTATATCTTAAAATCTCAAAGTGCGTAAGTAATTATTTCACCCCAGCAACATTTGAAACAATGCTTCATGGTGTAAGGCACTGGAAAGATAGAAGGAAGAAAGGAATAAGAAAGGAAGAAAAGAAGGAAAGGAGGAAGAAAAAAATGTCTCCCTACTTATTATTTTTTTGTTGTTGATGAAGATTTTGCTTGAATAATGTTTGAATTTCTAAAATTCAATTCTAATGTATCATTATGTCAAGCTAAAAATATCACAGAGGACCTTAAACTCTGGAATCCCTAACTCAGTCAATAATTTCTACATAAGTGGAGCCATGGTAAGCATAAAGAGTACAGACACTGGAAATCTATCAATTTGGTTTTGCTTGTTTTCTTTTTTGTTTGTTTCTTTTCACAGAGACATATGAAGAACAATTCTGCTATGGCATGGAGAGGATATGATGTAGAGATTATTTATGATCCTCATGCATGGAAGAATTATTCATAGCCATGAAATCCTTTATCTTTTCATCCTATCAAAGCAATGCAACTAGTGAAATTGATTGAAGTAACCACTCAGGATGTGCCATGAGAGTTTATAAGAGTTGGCCTTTAAATTTTGAGTGTCAAAGTGTGAACCTCAGAATTTGGCAAATGCTCCAAATCTTGGGGTTGTTTGTTGCTTTGTTTATTTTCTAGATTTAAGCAAGTGATAGAGAAAAATTTAATAATAATGCATATTAAGTTTAAATGTATTTCATATCTTTTTTCTTCATAAAGTCAGTTATTAAATATTTACCAATGCTTTATACTTAGTAAATTTATACTTCACTTGTGTGAGCATTTTATACAATGGTAAGATTATAAAGGGAACCAATACTTACAAAACCTGTAATGACAAATTCCAAAATGATTGTTCCCCTGCACCTCCACCCCTGCCATTCCTTTTATTGATTTGATTGTAGTTTTACTACTTGGATAAATGCACAAAATGTATTGCAGCTAAATTGGGTTCCAAATGGAAAGTACCTTTATTTTTATTTTTTCTTTATGTAGTTTTAATTATTCCCTTGGATCAGGGCTTTTATATCACATCTACTTATAATTAATCTTTCTTGAAATTTTTACAGCTGGGAACTATATACTACACTGCTTGAAACACAGAAGAGTTGAAAGAAAACTGGGAAAATTAATCAAAGTAGAAATTAAGTAATTAACCAAAGAAATTATGTTTTACCACATATGTCCATTTAAAAAAGAAATGCATGTTCAAGTATACATGTTTTAAAATTATCAAAGAAGCTCAGAGTTTGAAGGAACTTTAGAAAAGAGCTTAATTTGGGTTTCATGGAATTTTGTTTTGGTTTACTTTGTTTTTTAATTTGATAACTTTTTCAAAGTAATTTATTTTCTTTGTAACATTATGCATTTAATTTTTTTTTTCATAGAAAGGGTCTGAAGACTTCATCAAGCAGCCAAAAGGGTCTATAACATAAAAAGATTAGACATTCCTAATATAATCAAATCAAGTAGAAGGTAAGCTCCTTAATAACAGGGGCTGATTTACTTCTGTCATTATATCCTCAGTATATAGGACTTAATTATTGAGTATAATTGAATTGAACTAAAGTGAACTCATATGTGAACAAGGACAACCTCTATAAAAGATTAGAGTTCATGTAAGCTGTTCAAAGTTCTAGATGGGGAATGGGAGAGAAGCTTTTAAGACAATCCCCTTTTGTACAAATCTACCAATTATTAAATTTTTCTTATGTCACTGGATCAGAAGTATATCTGTCAAGACAAATCCAGGAACTATATTTCTAAGACAAATGCAGGAACCATAGGAACACAGTGACAAAATATGTCAGATCTAAAAAACTGGAAAAAAAATCAATGGTCATGCATAGATTGAGCTAATGTAACAAAAATGATAATTCTGCTTAAATTGGTCTACTTGTTCAGTGCCATACCAATTAAGCTGCCAAAAATATTTTAGAGCTAGAAAAAATAATAACAAAATTAATCTGGAAGAAAAAAGATTAAGAATATCAAAGGAATTAATGAAAAAAATACAAAGAGTGGTGGGCTTAGCAGTACTAGACCTAAAACTATGTTATAAAGCAGCAGTCATCAAAGCAATTTGATACTGGATAAGAAATAGAGTGGTGGATCAGTGGAATAGGTTAGATACATATGACTCAATAATCAATGACAATAGTAATCTTGTATTTGAGAAACCCCCAATTCTAGCTCCTGGGATAAGAACTCACTATTTCACAAAAATTGCTGGGAAAACTGGAAAAATAATATATCAGAAACTTGGCATAGACCTACATCTTATACCCCATACAAAAGTAAGGTCAAAATGAATACATGATTTGATTTCAAAATGAATACATGTATACAAAGAGTGATACAATAAGCAGATTAGAAGAACAAAGAATAATTTAAAGATTAGATCTTTGGAGAAGAGAGGCATTTGTGACCAAAAAAAGAACTAAAGAACATTATGAAAAGGACAACCTTGAATACACTAAATTTAAAAGTTTTTGCACAAAATGAATAGAAAGAACACTAGAAGGGAAGTACAAAGCCGGGGAAAATTTTTCAGCCAGTTTTTTTGATAAAGATCTTATTTCTAAAATATATAAAAATTGTTTCAAATTTATAAGAATACAAGTCTTTATAAGAATACAATATAAGAATACAAATGGTCAAAGGATAAGGACAATTTTCAGATGATGAAATTATAGCCATCTATAGTCATATGAAAAAATGCTCTAAAACACTATTGATTACAAAAAAGCAAATTAAAATAACTTTGAGGTACCACCTTACATCTCTCAGATTGGCTAATATGAAAGGAAAAGATAATGATAAATGTTAGCGGGGATGTGGGAAAACTGGGACACTAATGCATTGTTGGTGGAGTTGTGAAATGACCCAACCATTCTAGAGAGCTGTATGAAACTATGTCCAAAGGTCTATCAAACTGGAAATATCCTTTGACCCAGCAATCTCACTGCTGGCTCTATATCCCAAGGAGATCAGAAAGAAGCAACTCTTTTTGTGATAACAAAGAATTGGAAAATGAGTAGATGCCCATCAATTGGTGAATGGTTGAATAAACTGCAGTATATGAAGATAATGGAATATTATTGTTCTATAAAAAATAATCAACAAGCTGATTTTTGAAAGTCCTGGAAAGATTTATATGAACTGATGCTAAGTAAAACAAGCAGTACTATAAATACATTGCACAAAGTTAACAGCAAGAATACGTAACAAAAGACTTGGTTCTTCTGAGAGATTCAGTGATCCAAGGCAATCTTTGGATAAAAAATACCATCTGCACCCAGAAAAAGAACTAAGAAGCTTGAATGCAAATGAACACATGCTATGTTCACTTCTTTTTTTTTCCTGCTTTTTTCCCTCTCCCATTTTTCCTTTTCTTCTGATATTTTTTATCCCAAAATAATTCATAAAAGCAATACATATTAAAATAAAGAGAAAAAATGAAAAAAAATAAACAAGTCTTAGCTCTTACTCATGTGATCTTGAAATATTTGTCTCCACATACTATAAGATATTAGACATTCTGGCTTTCTTTGTAGTCAAAATATGCCCAGCTGCTTAAACTGAACTTTATAATGCTTGGTTTGAAGGTTATTCACTATTTATTCTTCCTTTGTTCTCTCTCTATCACATACATACATATGAATACATATATGAATATATTTATATCTATGCATTTGTATATATCCTGCCTAAAGCATAATAGTGGATTATATTCTACATATTCTTTGATTGAAACTAAATAAAATCATCCTATATTTGTCATTCTTTAGACATGTGGCCTAAAACCATACTGTTTCTTATAAAATGGCCATATTATTCTGATGATATGTTGAATGGTTAGGACATTAATTATACAGATTTTTTATCAAGGGATATGGTCAGTTTTTAGAAGAAGAAATTAAAGCAATGTTTAATCATAATGAAAATAATTCACTAAATCATTATTTATTACAGAAAGAAAGATTAAAATTAATAATTGCTGTTCCAGGTCACACCTATGAATGGAAAAAATGGTAGAAGGAATGCAGGGAAATAGGTACATTAATGAATTTTTGATGGAGTAGTGAATTGAGAGAGCCATTTTGGAGAAGAATATGGAACTTGCCCAAAGGTCTACAAAACTATGCATTCCCTTTCAATCAGCAATAACT
The DNA here is from genome assembly GCF_048593235.1 of Sminthopsis crassicaudata. Classification (NCBI taxonomy): domain Eukaryota; kingdom Metazoa; phylum Chordata; class Mammalia; order Dasyuromorphia; family Dasyuridae; genus Sminthopsis; species Sminthopsis crassicaudata. Next base: position 318,592,528 of record NC_133617.1, on the reverse strand, counting down.
TAATTAGGTTTACAGCCAAAAAGATCAAAGAAAAAAACAGAAAGGATCCATATGTGCAAACATTTATTTTAGCTCTTTTTGTAATGACAAAGAATTGAAAATTGAGGGGATGTTCATTGACTGAAAATTGGTGGAAAAGTTATGGCATATGATTGTGATCTGTTATGCTAAGAAATGAGAAGGGGGTGCTTTTAGAGTAGAGGGAACATGGCAAGAACTCTATGATCTTATGCAAAGTAAAGTGAGAAGAATCAGGAGATCATTGTGCACAGTATGAGCAATGTTGAAAAGATGATCGATTATAAAAGACTTGACTACGCTGATCTACACAATGATCCAAGAACATTCCAAGGCACTCAATGAAAAATAATATCCACTTTCATAGAAAAAAATGATAAACACTGAGTGCAAATTTAATTATTTCCATTAATTAAAAAATTACTTTGTTTTATAATATGGCTGTTCTGGAGATGTTTTGCATAATTTCACATATATAATTGATAGTATGTTGTTTGCCTTCTCCAGGATGGGAGAAGTGAAAAGGAGGGAGAGGATTTAGAAATCAAAAAGTTTAAAGAAAAGTATATTTAATTTTAAAAATGTGTGATGAAAATAATCCACACTTTTTTTTTTTTTCCAGATTTCCTGCCAGTATAGTCATACTTCCCTGATCTTACCAAATGAAGTTGAAATCCTTAAATTCATGTGGTGGACTTTAAAATTATCTATTTTAAATTTTATCACTTTATATTCAGCCCAACATTATAAGTTCTTTTTTAATATTATGTGAGCCAATACATTAGCCATCCACCTTACTTTTGTATTATCATTTGATAAATATTTCATCTATGCCTTTTCCAGGTTATACATAAAAATATTAACCAATATGGGTTATTCTATTAGAGAAATTTTTTCAAAGTTAATATTAAAATATTAATGCCTATATGTTAGGTCCAGCTATTTAGCCTTTTCCAAATAAAATTATGACTTAAATCGATTACTAAACATTGATTAAATGGCTATTATGCATCAGGTACAATTCTAAATTCTAGGGATACAAAGAGGCAAAAAGCAGTAAAAATCCTAAAAAAATTGATAATCTAATGGAGAAGACAACAAAACAAGCTAAGTTCAGAATAGAAATAAGAAATAATTAACAGAGGAAAGGCACTAGAATTAAAAGAGGTAGAAAAAGACTTCTTTTAGAAGGCAGGATTTTAATTGGAACTTGAAAGAAACCAAGGAAGTTGGTAGTCTAAGTGGAGAGAAGAAAGAATTCTAGATGTGGAAGACTGACAGAGAAAATTCTGAGAGCCAAAATATGAAGTATGTTGTTCAAGGAATTGCTAGGAGAACAGTGTTACTGAATCAGAGCATGCAGGGAATAGGGTCCCCTCCCTGGGAAGGGAGGACTAGGATAAATTATGAAGGTCTTTGAATGGCAAACAGAACATTTTATATTTTATCCTAAGTGCAAGAGTATGTTGCTAGAGCTTATTAAGGAGGAGCGTGTCCTGATCAAAATTATGTTTTGGGAAAAATTACATTATGGGCTGAATGGAGAATGAATTGAAGTAGGGAAAAAACTTGAGGGGGGATTCTGGAAAAAGAGGTACAGAATCTCCAAGATGAAAATAATTCTTTGAAAATTAGAATTGGGCAAGGGGAAGCCAATGAAGCTATGAGAGACCAAGAAATAGCAAAACAGATATAAAGAATAAGAAAAATAGAACCAGAGGTGAAACATAAGAAAAATGACAGTGCTAGAGAACAAGTCAAGAAAAGAAAACATAAGAATAACTGGACTGCCAGAAAGTTCTGACCAAAAAAAGATTGTTGACACAATAATAGAGGAAATAATCCAAGAAAATTGTCCTGGAATGATAGAACATGAGGGGAAAGTAGAAACAGAAAAAAATCCACTAATCACCATCTTAAAGAGATCCTGTGTGGAAAATACACAGGAATATTATCAAATTTTGAAACCCCTAGATCAAAAAGAAAATTTTGTAAGAAACAAGAAAAAATTAATTCAAATATTCTGGAGCTATAATTAGAATCATACAATACTTGTCAGCAGCTACAATAAAAGACAATATAGATCCTAGAATCATATTTACTGACAATCAAATGAACCAGGCCTATCATCAAAAATATCATATCCAGCAAAATTATATATAATCATCAATGAGAAAAAAATGTATATTCAATGAACTTCCAATCTTTCCAGACTTTCTATCAACCAAACTCAAACTTAACAGAAAATTTAACATATAAGAGCCAATATGAAGATCAATTTTAAGATACTTAATGTGAATAAACTATTTAAATATGGATAAATTATTTGTTTTTCGTATGTTATATGCATGTATATAAGATTCACATAAACAATATGCTAGCTCAAAAGAAAAATTGGCAAAGTTAAGATAAAAATAACAATAATGTTATAACAAATGAGGTGCAGAGGAAGAATAGACACAGAGACATTAGAGGGGGGAAGAGGGCTTGTAGTTCTGAAAATATATATTCACATCAGGAATGGGTTTAATAGGTAACACTACATATATACCATGAAGAATATAGTACCCTCCAAAATCTATTAAAAAAATAAGGGGAGAGAGATGGGTGGATGAGGAAGCAAAGGGTGAAAGAAGAAGACAAGAGAGGGATCCTTGAGTGGGAGAGATTAAATAATAGCAAGACGAGTTGTGGAGCAGAATTTAATTAAAGAGGCAGCAAGGATAGGGTGGGGGTGGGTATAAGTGTATGCATGTATCTATAGTTATATACATAAATGTATATTTTCTTAAATGTAACTTGCTTGGGACTGATGAGGGGGATAAAAGGGAGAAAAGAGTAAAGTAAATAAGGTGAGCATCAGAGAACCAAAGAAAAATTTATAGGGTAGTAAAGAAAAAATGGTCATTTATGAATATAATTTCTTCTACTAATTTATGTACTTTATTGATCTGGTCATTTGTTATTATATATTTTGAATCCTCCCTGATGTTCTGTTGGGCAGAACATCTTTTATTTTGCTTTATTTTGTTTTGTATTTCTTTTCCGTTTTCCTTTTTTTCTTATTCTTTTTTTTTAAAAAGAAAAAAAAATCATATGTTTGTTAAGTACTACCTGAATGCAAAATACTTGGGAAAAACATTATTAAGAAAAAAAAAAGAAAAACTTGAGACAGGCAGATTTACCAGTAGATTATTATAGTAATCCACATTGGATATGATGGTCTTGACCAAAGTGGTGGCAGGGTCAGAGAAGAAAAGGGGAAATATTTGAAAGTTATTGCCAAGGTAAAATCAACAGTCTTTGCCAACAGGTTGGATGGGGAAGGGGGATTTAATGAGGAATCCAAGATGACTTACTGTGAGAGAGAGAGAGGGACTAGGAAGATTATGTGTCTACAGTAAGAAGGAAGGTAAGAGAAAATGGTTTATGAGTATAGAGAGTTTTCATTGAACATAAGTTTAAGATGTTTCCTGAATATCTAATTTAAGATGTCTAAAAGGCAACTGGAGATGAGAGGTACTGAGACGGGAACAGGAATTTTGAGAAGCATCTACTTAGAGATGGTAATTAAATCTTTGGGAATTAAAGAAATCAAAAAGTGAAGTAACATTGAGGAAAGGTCCTGGGACAGAACACTGGGAGACACCTAAAGTTAGACATCAGGATCTGGAAGAGGATCCAGCAAATAATACAGAGCAGTAGTCAGGAAGATAGGAGGAGAGCAAGGAGAAAGTGTCTCAAAAATGTAGAGAAAAGAACATCAAGGAAAAGAGAATGATCAATAGTATCAAATGTTACAGAGAATTCAAGGATAATGAGAATTGGTCTTGACAATTGACATAATATTAATAATTCTGAAGAAAGAAATTTTGGTGGAATGATATTGTTGGAAGTTAGGTTGAAAGAAGAGATAAAGAAGAAGTATCTATTGTAGATGGCCTTTTTCAATTTAGCCACAAAGAACAGAGGACATATGGAACAATAGTTAGCAGAATCTTTTCAAGGAGTTAAGCTACAAAGGGCAGAAGAAATAGTTTATGATAGCAGGGATAGGGTCTGTTGGTAAGCAATAGGAAATAAACCAGTAGACTGAAAGAATTTGAAACTAAATAAATGAGTAGAGATGACAGAATAATCTGTTGGAGGAGATTAAATAGAATGGAATCTGTTAAGGAAGTAGGGGGGAGTTGGACTTGATTAAGAATAAGGCTATTTCATTATGTCAAAAAGAGATGAAGGAGGAGAAAGAGGCAGAAGGAATACAAGAGATAGGAGATAAGGAAGAGTGCAAAAAAAGGAATTAATTTTGAATGGATTGAATTATTTTCTGTAACATATGAAGCAAGATTCTCAGTTAAGAGTCAAGGCAAGGGAGGGGGCGGAGCCAAGATGGCGGAGAAGATACCTGCCACTGTGTAAGCTCCTTTCTTCCCTCACAACCAACTAGATTTAATCAGCCTCAGAAATAGCATTGGACTGATAGAATCCACAAGGACTGGAAGCACAACTTACCAGCTGAAGAGAATCTGGAGTTTCAGCAGGAAAGGTCAGCTCCCAGGGGAGGAAGAAGAGAGGCCAGCACAGACGGCTGGGTGCTAGCATACTGCACTGATCGCGCTGGGAAGGGCTCTGGGATCAGAGAAGCCACTGAGATAAAAGAATCTGGCACAGGCTGTTAGCTCTTCTCTGCTTATAATACAGCAGTTCAGAAGAGAAATCTAAGCCACTTTAAAATTTAAAACTAGATTGGATCTTCCCAGATCCCGGGGGTGACTCAGCAGATCTCGGCACCGGGGGTGTGGCCAACAAAGGCAACCCAGGCTTTTACCTTGGAGTAGTTAAGAGATTGAAGAGTGGGCAGGGCGGTAACTCATAGTGCCTGGCTCGGCTGGCTGGAGGCTGTGGAACAGAAGTCCCAGAGAAGCAGAACCTTTGAACTAGGGACCGTGGTTTCTGGCAGACACTTCCAGTTTGAGCGCAGGGGCTTTTCACATCACCTGCTGCAGACATCCAAGCCATACTGGGACGCATAGGCTAGACTTTGAGTCACCTTTACTGTTCAGTCTCAACCTCAGGGAAGCCGCTAAAACACAGCGCCCTCAAAGTACAGCAGTGCTGGTCACCTCTGAGGCATTTCCAGGGAGGGGGTGGGGAACTCTCTCCCAGAGCTCTCTCTTAGCTCAGGCCCAAGAGCCGCTGCATCCATCCTGTCTGGGAGGAAGCTGGTAAAGAAATAAATAAATAATTTCCTACCCCAGGGACAGACCCCAAAAGATTTTTTAAGTATGAGCAAAAAGCCAAGAAAAACCATAGATTCCTTCTACACAGAGAAAGAGCGGGTATCCAATCCCAAGGAAGTTAACAGCAGAGAGTCAGCAGATAACAACCTAAAGGGAAACGATGCCTGCCCCCCATCACATAACTCTCTCCATGAAGAGACTATTAAAAAGTTAAGAGAGTTTGAAGAAAAATGGGGAAAGGAAAGGGAAGCTATGATAGAGAATAACAACATCCTAAAATTGGAGTTGGAAAAAATAAAGAATTCACAGGAGATGCAGGGAAACAAAATTAGTGAATTAGAAAAGGTAAAAAAAATCACAGGAAAATAGGATTTCTGAACTGGAGAAGATAAAAAAGTCCCAAGAAAATAGGATTTCTGAATTGGAAAAAGAAAATAATTCTCAAAAAAAAATTAGGGAAATGGAAAAAAATTCAATAGAGCAAAATAATTCATTTAAAAACGAAATTGGGCATTTACAAAAAGAACTAAAAACTGTGAAAGAAGAAAATAACTCCTTAAAAGTCAGGATGGAACAAATAGAAATGAATGATTCACAGAGAACCCAAGAATCAGTCAAACAAAACAAAAAAAATGAGAAGCTGTAGAACAACGTCAAATACTTACTGGGATAATCTATAGACCTGGAAAATAGATCTAGGAGAGATAATCTGCGGATTATTGGACTTCCCGAAAACTATGACCAAAAAAGAGCCTAGATTCTATTTTACAGGAAATTATCAAAGAGAACTGTCCAGAGATAATAGAAACAGAGGGGAAAGTAGATGTGGAAAGAATTCATCGAACTCCTTCTGAAATAGACCCTAAAAAAAGAACACCACGAAATATTGTGGCTAAGCTGCAGAATTACCACACAAAGGAGAAAATTTTGCAAGCAGCTAGAAAAAAACAATTTAAATACCAAGGTGCCACAATAAGGGTCACACAAGATCTGGCTGCCTCCACATTAAAAGATAGAAGGGCCTGGAACCTGATATTCCGTAAGGCAAAAGATCAAGGATTGCAACCAAGAATAAACTACCCAGCTAAGTTTAGCATCTTTTTCCATGGAAGAAGATGGTCATTCAATGAAATAGAGGAATTCCATATGTTTCTAAGAAAAAAACCAGACTTAAACAAAACATTTGATCTATATCCACAAGACTGAAGAGAAACAGAAAAAGGTACACAGAACCCTTGAGAACTATATCTCTGTTGTGGGTATATAGAAAGTACACATGGATAATTTGATTTTACTGATATAAAAGAAAAAAAAAAGGAGGGGGTGTAGTAAAGGGAAGGGGGTAGTATCAGAAAAAGGGGAAGGAGTGATAAAAAGAGGGAAACTACATCCCAGGAAGAGGCATAGAAAATACACCATATCTGAGGGAACTTAGTGAGGGGGAGAATCATTGTGTAAATCTTACTCTCATCAGAAGAGGCTCAAAGAGTAAATAATTGTCATATTTGTTTTTCAGAGAATTCTCTCTCACCTCATTAAAAGGGGGGAGAGGAAAAGGGAAAAGGAAAAGGAGAATAAGGGAAGGGACATGGAGGGAGGGGGGAGGGATACTAAAAAAAAAGGGAGGGCTGTGCATCACAAGGGGGGTCTATATCTATAAATTAAATATTGGGGAAGGGGTTCAGGGGGGTTAAGGGAAAAAGCATAATCTGGGGATAATATGATGGCAGGAAATACAGAATTAGTAATTTTAACTGTAAATGTCAATGGGATGAACGCTCCCATCAAACAGAGACGGATAGCAGACTGGATCAAAAATCAGAACCCTACAATATGTTGTTTACAGGAAACACACTTAAAGCAGGGAGATACATATAAAGTAAAGGTAAAAGGTTGGAGCAGAATCTATTATGCTTCAGGTAAAGCCAAAAAAGCAGGGGTAGTTATCCTTATCTCAGATCAAGCAAAAGCAGAAGTTGATCTAATTAAAAGAGATAAGGAAAGAAACTATATCCTGCTGAAAGGTAACATAAATAATGAAGCCATATCGATACTAAACATATATGCACCAAGTGGTATAGCATCTAACTTTCTAAAGGAAAAGTTAAGAGAGTTGCAAGAAGAAATAGACAGTAAAACTATAATAGTGGGAGATCTCAACCTTGCACTCTCAGATTTAGACAAATCAAACCACAAAACAAACAAGAAAGAAATTTAAAAAAGTAAATAGAACATTAGAAAAACTAGGTATGATAGACCTTTGGAGAAAACTGAATGGCAATAGAAAGGAATATACTTTCTTCTCAGCAATTCATGGATCCTATACAAAAATTGACCATATATTAGGACATAAAGATCTCAAAATTAAATGTAGGAAGGCAGAAATAATAAATGCCTTCTTCTCAGACCACAATGCAATAAAAGCTACATTCAGTAAAAAGTTAGGGATATATAGACCAAGAAGTAATTGGAAACTGAATAATCTCATCTTAAAGAATGACTGGGTGAAAGAGCAAATTATAGAAACAATTAATAATTTCACCCAAGATAATGACAATGATAAGACATCATACCAAAATCTGTGGGATGCAGCTAAAGCAGTAATAAGGGGAAATTTTATATCTTTAGAGGCTTATTTGAAGAAAATAGAGAAAGAGAAGATTAACGAATTGGGCTTGCAACTTAAAAGGCTAGAAAAAGACCAAATTAAAAACCCCCAACCAAAAATTAAACTTGAAATACAAAAATTAAAAGGAGAAATCAATACTATTGAAAGTAAAAAAACTATTGAATTAATAAATAAAACCAAGAGTTGGTTTTATGAAAAAGCCAATAAAATAGATAAACCTTTGGTAAATCTGATCAGAAAAAAAGAAAGAGGAAAATCAAATTGTTAGTCTTACAAATGAAAAGGGGGATCTTTCCACCAATGAAGAGGAAATTAGAGAAATAATAAGGAGTTACTTTGCCCAACTTTATGCCAATAAATTTGATAACTTAAGTGAAATGGATGACTTCCTCCAAAAATATAGGCTTCCTAGATTAACAGAGGAGGAAATAAATTGCTTCATCAATTTTCTAAAGTTATAGTTTATTTGAGCCTAGTGACTTGAAGTAAGTACAATCTCATAATATACTATTTCTCTGCACATCTAACATGCACATCTAATCACTATTGATGATTGTTGTTTCTGATATTTTCCTTCCAGTACAAGAGTCATTCTCATTAACAGAGTAAACAAAAGCAAATAAATTTGGGATAGTTTTGCCTCTTCTCCAGCATCCATTATCATTGTCTCAAATAGTAATCATGTATCTTTAAGAACATATCTTCTTTTCTTCAATATATATTTCCATCTTAAAACATCTCACTATCCTTGCCTTTACCTGCTAGCTTCAGGTTATTTTAAACCTGGCATTCTTTTTACAAGACCCTGCTTCACTTTTGTATCTGTCTTTTGGTACATATCTTTGTTTCCATTTTTTCATCTCTTCCCAAAAGTAAATAAATAAATTGGTAGATGGGTTATGTGAATCTGTATCATTTATTTTAAACTACCCAAATTTTTACTCATTTTTTGAAGCAAGAAATTATCATTAAGACAATTCTAAAAATTAGTTGGCAATATGATTTGGGCAGAAGGAATCGACTAGGTTTTCCCCTCTGTCCCCTAGACTGATAGTAAGGTAGTCATTTGAGGACTAAAATCCAGTGCTAACTGGCATTGATTAGAGATTTAATCTGTTGTTTTCCTAATCCATCCTTAAAGACAAGTTTACCATTTGTAGGGACTCATCATATTGGCATTGGATTTAGTATCAATTTAGCCTATTGCAACTTGGAATTCCCAGACTCAAGAGATATATCAGCCTTAGTCATCTTGATGGCAGGAATTATGGGTATGTGACAGATGTATCATTTCTTAATATATAATGATATTCAATATTTTCCTTTTTTTGACTTTTTTCCCTTTGTATTTCCATGCATCAGTGTAAGTGTGTTTTCATTTTTCTACATTTTAAGTACTCTTTATGGTATCTAAATTGGTATATATACAAAATCTATTCCTAAAAATCCTTGTTAGCTGCACTTCATCACTGGCCTGGGAACTATCATCCTATCTTTTTAGTTATGATTCAGAAATCTCCATCTTGTTCTCAGACAAGATTTTCTTAAACAATTATTTATTTCCCAAAATTTCTCTTGTCTTCTGAACTTCTTTCCTTCAGTTGGTAGCTTGAAAATACCTTCTTCTCCCCTAATATTTTCACCTTTCCCCCCTCAAGCATCTATTGTATCAAGTCATCACTTTTTTTCTTTTACTTCATTTTGTTTTCCTAGAATCTTTCCTGCAATAACATTTGGGGACAAATGAATAATTAGAGCAGAAGTAATCTGACTCACCAAGTGCTGAGAATTTCTCTATCACATCTTGCAAATACATTATAGGGAAACATAAGAACATTCTATTGTTACTATTAGGTTGACATTTAGCTGTTTCAGGATCCCTCTCATCAGGTAATCACCATATCCTTCATTTATCTCACCTTCCTCTCTGATCTTTAATAGATGAGATCCTACCTGATAGTACCTATGTATCAACATCACTGTGTTTGTGAAAGACTATTAGATGATTCCTACACAGAAGATCAAGTACTCTTTTCTTTGGGAAGTATCTGTGTTCTTGGTTTCAGGTGTTCAGCAATTTTTCTTCCCTTTGCATTCTCTGTACTATATTCTTTTGTCTCCTAAATTTTAAGACATAAAGATCTTTCCCTCATTTTCTCACTCTTCCTTCTGTCTTTCTCTTTTTATCTCTTTTTCATCCATTTTCTCTTCCTTTTTCTCTCATTCCCTCTCTGTGACTCTCTCTCTCTTGCTCTCTATTCGTGTCTCTCTGTTTCTGAATTTATTTTTGTCTCTGTTTCTCTCTGTTGTTGTTTGTCTTGCTCTGTCTCTGTTTCTTCTTCCTCTTGGTTTTCATGTTGAGACCCTACTTTGAAGGGAGTGAGGGAAGACAGAAAATTTTATTCTCCCTCCTAATCTGGTGAATGCAGAGAGATACCTTGAACCTTTCCTTTGTTGACTTTAAGAGAAAGCTCAGTCTGAATTGTGTGTACAGACAGCTGTCACTTGACCATGGAAGAAATGCAGACATCCTGAAGTTATTTGCAATATAATTACTCTTCTTCATATTTACTAGAAAACTATGATTATTTTATTATAATTCAGAGCTTTTTGTCCTTCTTCTTACTAGTACTTACTCAATTGTTAAGCACTTTCTGGCCTTGTTAAAGAATTTAGCTATGAAATCATACTAACTTCCTTTTCCTTGTATTACTAAATATTAATATGTTATATGAATTGTATTTAGTATACTTTTTTAATTAATATAAATATTTTACATGTATTAAGTTTTATTATTTGGCATTATGATATTAAATCATCTGATTAATTTGTGAGAGAATTCCAGCTTACTACATCTTTCCCATAAGTCAGACTTGGCCTATCATGGACTAAATATTTATCTCTTTGTGAAAGGGAAAAGACAGTTTTCTTCATTCATATGAACAAATATCTAGTTTGCATATACACTGTTCAAATGAATCATTTAAATGGACTTTTATTAGGCCAGAGAAAAGGCAATTTAGAAGTCTTTTTTTTTTCTTTTTTTGGAAGTTAGCAGAATTAACTGGTTTGAACAAATTCTTCACGTTACTGAAAAAGACTGAAAATCTCCAGTGTCTAAGACAGTCCTTTCTTCCAAGAGAGGCAATTAAGGTCAATAATTAACTTCTTCAGGCCATTAGGGTAAGAGACTATATTTAAAATATCTTGACAACTTCAGTTATATAAATGGTTCACCAGAGGCATGAAGAACTTGATGCTATTTCCCATATGACTCCCTCATTACCATTGAGTGGCTTTAATTGTTATGGCAAGTCTTACTGAAATATGCTATAGTAGCAAAGAAAATAATTCTATGTGTCTAAAATAATTAAAAAATAAGAGAAGATCAAGGGTAGAGGAGTCTCAGTGCCATGTAAATTATGCTAAAATTATCTACTTAATCTAGATATGAAACACCTGCTGATTTAAATAAATACATTTGGGGAATGAATATTCATTTAACAATTATTAAGCTCCTATTGTATATAGGGAATTTTAATAGGTATTAAGCATACAAATAAAGACATTCTATACTTCCTACTTTAATGGAGGTTGTAAGCCATTTTTAAAGGGAAAGGGAAGCAAATAATTATTATAAAAGAACGAGCTTCAGGAACAATCTCATAAGTACAGATTGAGTGAAAAATCACTTTCAGTTGAAGTTATAAAGAAAGGCTTTATGCAGAAGTCAAGAGTTGAGTATGAAAAATTCAAATGTTTAAAATTGGAATTAAACTCAGAGTTCAACTAATCTAATTTAGTCATTTTATATATGAGAAAACTGACTCTAAGAATTCAAGAACTGATTTAAGGTTGCACTGGTAGAAAGTCTCATAAACCAGATTTGAACTCAAACCCTCAGGCTATAGAGCAGTATTCTTTCCTCTATATCTGCAAAGTCAGGGAAGTAGGAATATTTTAACCAATGGAGATTGGGAATTAAAGAGAAGCTCAATTAGGTCCATAGAGGGCTGGGAACAATGTATGAGGTGTGAATAAACGCTATGTAAATTAAAAGAGGGAAAATAGATTTTGACACTGGATACTCTTTTCTCTAGGTTTTCAGAAAAACTGCTATCTTCTGGTTTTCCTCTTTCCTATCTGACTGAAGTTTCAAAAACTCCCTTGCTTTATCCTTATCTAGATCATACCTCTAACCATAGAGTTCTCCAAGTTCTCTCCTGGACTTTATCTTCTTTCTCTATGGTATTTCACTAAGTTATACTATCTACTTCCATGGCTTTAATTAGCTTCCACATATTTAACTAATTGTCTCCTGACAATTATCCAATCTACTATTTTGCTTCAACTTATCTGTTGACCTTCAATTTTGCAATTCTAACTGCCTTTTATATATCTCAAACTGGATGTCCAGTAAATATACTCAAGTCAACATGTCCAAAAGAGATTGTTACCTCTTTTCCTAAACTCTCCCTTTCCTAGTAGAAGGCAACACCATTTTCTCAGTCCCTCATGTTCATAATCTAGGTATCATCCTTAACTTTTCCCTCTCAACCTTTTCCCCATAACCAATCTCATGTCAAGGTCAGTTGACATCACCTTTACAACAATTCTTGAATATTCTCCTTTTCTCTATCACCACTCTGGCACATGCTAATTAATGAAACAATTTTCTGATGAGTTCATCTTTTTCAAGTCTCTTCCCACTCCAATCTATACCTATATTCACCAAAGTGATTATCCTAAAGCATAGGTATAATCACGTCATCTCCCTACTGAATAAACATTAGTGATTCCCTATCATCTCCAGGATCAAATACAAAATCCTGCTGGGTGTTCAAAGTCCATCATAATTTAATTCCCTCCTACCTTTCCAGTCCTTTTACATCTTATTCTCTGCCATAATATTTTGATCCAGTGACATTGGCCTCCTGGTTATTCCATAAATAAGGCATTTCATCCCTCCATTCCATGCCTGAAAGACTCTTTCCTCATTTCTATCTTTCTCTCTAGTTTCCCTGACTTCCTTTAAAACTCAACTAAAAATCCTATCTTTCGCAGAATTTTCCATTTCTCTTAATTCTACTGACTTTTCTCTTATCTTCCATTTATTTTATATATTAATTATTTGTACGTACTTGTTTACTTACTATTCCCTTGAGAGTAAGGAAAGCTTTTGCTTCCTTCTCTATCCTTAGTATTTAGCATAGTGCCTAGTTGATGCCTCAAAAGATTTATTGCCTGACTCAGAACAGTTCACTTTGGCTGGAACTTAGAAGCTATGAAGTAAAGCAGTATATAATAAGACTGCAAAAGTAGATTGTAGCCATATAGTTTTGTAGCCAAATTGTAAAATGCCAACATAAAAAGGTTTTTAATTAATTTGATAGCAATGGAAAACTATAGAAACCTTTTGTAGAGAAGAATGTTATGATCACTGTAGCACAATAGGAAGACTATTTGAGCAATGATGTGATACCAAGTTGAGTTATTTCTCCTATATACTTATATACATAGATGAAAACTCTATGATTTCATACTAAAAATCACTTCTCTTTTTTATGACAATAGTTCATATACCCTTTTTGTCAATTTTTTTTCCTATGATAAGAAAGATAGCAATTATTTAGAACAATTCTTTATTACCTGGCTTGGGAATGGAAGTAATATCAAAATTGAGGTCATAGATTTTGTGAGCCAAATTTGTTATTGAGGTCTGAAAAAAATAAATTTATTTCTTCATTGTCTGCTTTGACTCCTTATAAAATCAAAGATGAAAATACTAATATTTTTTTTCTTAATAGATCATCTAAAAGGATTCCTTAAATAAGGGTAAAGCTAATAACAGTGAAAAAGTAGCACTTGGGGCAGCTAGGTGGCACAGTGGATAGAGCACCAGCCTTGAATTCAGGAGGACCCGAGTTCAAATGTGATCTCAGATACTTAACACTTCCTAGCTGTGTGACCCTGGGCAAGTTACTTAACCCCAGCCTCAGGAAAAAAAAAAAAAAAAAAAAAAAAAAAGAAAAAGTAGCAGTTAATCTTTCAGGAAAAGGTAAAGTTACCCCAAAGGAAACTTTATTTATGTAGAACAGACAAACATATGTGAATGTGAATGCATATATGTATATAGACACAAATATGAATATATATGTAATTTTATTCCAACTTATCAAGAGCCACATTGAGTCAAAATGTATATCTAGATAAATCTATTACTTTAAAATATACATAATAAAGGAGTGAAGAATCAAAAAATACATATACACATATATAATATATGATGGATATATATGATTAAAATAAGAAAATTCAGGGTGAATTAAAATAATGTGGCTGGAATATGAACAGGTTTAAAATAACTATTTAAAATGGTTTTAATATATTCATTTCCCAAGATCATATTCTCTCTCTCTTTTAGGACTTAGAGTTTGCATAATATTCAAGATTTTTACAAGTGTTTTTAAAATTCAAATTTCTCTTGCATGATGGATATGATTTCCAATAAAAATATTTAAAGATGTTCAAGATCACTTATTGAATTCATCTTTTGTTTTATAACAGAATGCCTTTAGGAGGAACAAAGGAGGAACAAAAAAATTAAAGGAATTTTTAAAGCCTTTTAGAACAAGTTTTATAATTTGCTTATGAGATGATTTACATAAGTTATTATATTTCTGAATCTTACCAAAAGAACCATATTTGTCCATTTTCTTAATAAATTAATATTGGAGTGGCTCCAATATTAATAATATTAACAATGGAGTGGCTCAAGCTCTATTTGTGTAAGATGCTATCCTAAGACATTTTATAAAAGCAATAGGTTGTGATCCAATGTTCATTATACTTAGTTCCTGAAGTGCCAAAGATTGATGTGAGAGACAAAGTGCACTGCTGTTCTTCAATGAACCTTTGCAGTTATTAGTCCCAATTTTGATGCTAATGAAATTAGTCCTTTAGTGGGATTGATGTCCAAGGTTAGATGGGCAGATAAGCTTCTGTTCTTGACCAGATGATTTGCTTACTGTCAATTAGAACAAGAAAAGGACAAAATGGAAATTGAACTTTGAGCTACTAGAAATAATAGATGCTGAAACTACATAATAAAGCTCTATGAAAAACTATGTTGAATTCCAAGATTAACAAATTTACGTTTTGTTTCAATACTGAATGTAATGGAATAATTTAATTCTAGGAGAAATGTTTCAATAAGCTACATTTTCATTACTTTTGTAGTAGTACTATCAGTCTGGTTGGGATATGATGATATATTTTTTTTATTACGTATATATTTTAAAAGTTATAGGAAAAAATGTTAATGCTAAGACTTCAGGGAAAAAAAATCAATGGTCTTGATTGACATTTCTAGTTGATCCAAATCAAGAAATCAATAAGTTTTGGGAATGTCTGGTATGGAAACTTTTTTTTAAATCAATATAAATTGACAAGTTAGTTGTAGCTTAAAGCTTTTGAGAGTTCACTAAGGTAATGCTAGGTTAAATCACTTGTCATCTAAGGGAGAGTCACAATCTTATATGGTAGAAGTTGTCTTGAATCCAATTGTTCTGCACTGCAAAGCTGAATCTCTATCTGCTATACTAGAGGTCAGCAAACTATGGACTGAGGGTCAAATCTAGGTAGTTGCTTCTTTTTGTCCAGTCTCGGGCTAAGAATAATTTGTAGTCCTGGGCTAGATTTAATCCTCTGGCTGTAGTTTGTGATTCCCCTGCACTTGACTATGCTGCTATCCCATTGGCACACCATTATGTTATAAGAAAACATACTTAGAATGTTGAATAAAAATAGATAAGCTAGAATTTTCTATTTTTCCCATTTCTTAAAGTGGATTTTTAAAAACTGTTGCAAATTATCCATCATTATGTAATGCATAGAATTTTTGAATGACAATTTTTTTCACAACAGCATTACTGATAAACTTAGAAACTATTTTAGAGACTAGAAACTATTTAAAGGCAAGAAACTAGATTCAGAAACTATTTTAAAGGTTCAGTGCGTGTTTGCATAATATGATTTTATCTTTCTCTAGCTACAAATTATACATTGAATTGATGCAAGTAAACCTCATTTTTCTACTAGATAGGTCAAAGATTAAAGTGGAGGAAGAATTTGTGCATGATATTTTTGATCACAGATATTTATGCACTCAATGCAAATTCTGAAGCCTAGATGCAACAAAGAATGGGTTGATTCTCTTCTATTTGTGCTAATTTTGGTCCAAAAATTAATACCAAGATGACACAAGTATTCTACCAGCCAACACCACATAATCCACATGTGAAATCATTCATTTCAGGAAATGGAGGAGGTTTGAATACTGTAAACAATTCTACTTATCATGGCAGTATAATTTCCAGGAATATACTCATTGATAATGTGTACAGATTGCCAGGGCTAGTTCTTTGTTAGGGGGACTCTAAAGGAAAGTGTAGGAGGGAAGAGGTATTAGATTGCCTACCAAACTGAAGGTCTACAGAGCTATAATGCTGACCTCATTGCTGTATATCTGTGCAAACTGGATAGTACACCAATGTCATGCCAGGAAATTGAGTTGCTTCCATTTGAATTGTCTTAGGAAGATTCTGAAGATCACTTGGAAAGATAAGGTACTGGACACTGAAGTCTTTTCTTGCAATAAACTGCCAAGCCTTCAAACTGTATTGAAGAAATTACAACTGATGGATTGGTCACAATGTATGAATGGCAAACATACACTTGCCTAAAAGACTATTTTACAGAAAACTCATGCAAGGCAGGTCATCACATGGAGGTCAGAAGAAGCAATATGAGAATACTGAAAGTCTCTTTGAAGAACTATAGAACTGATTGTGAGACATGAGAGATACTGGCAAAGGACTGCCCAGCATGGAGTGCCCTCATCAAAGAAAATGCTATGCTCTATAAGCAAAGCAGAAATGAAGTAGTTCAAAAGAAATAAGAGATGCACAAATTTAGAAAAAAACTACTCCACTGTTCAGATGAACAATTTGTGCCCAATGTGTGGTAGAGCATTCTGACCTCATGTTGGTCTGATCAGTCACAGTCAGACACACTAGAACTTGACTCTAACATAGTGACACCATTTTAATCCTTTTTGAGAACAAAGAACAACAATTAACCAGGTTAAATAAAGAAAAACAAAAATGTTAATATACAATTCTTAATAGAAGAATTACTAGAGAAATCTTTTGAATTAAGTTCAGTAC
Organism: Sminthopsis crassicaudata; assembly: GCF_048593235.1. Classification (NCBI taxonomy): domain Eukaryota; kingdom Metazoa; phylum Chordata; class Mammalia; order Dasyuromorphia; family Dasyuridae; genus Sminthopsis; species Sminthopsis crassicaudata. The sequence goes on along the minus strand of NC_133617.1, from coordinate 318,575,411 downwards.
AGATTTTATTTCCTTAAAACATATTTATATGGCATAAAATTGCAATCCTTCACTAATATCTGCTTTGACATAATACATTAAAATGACCTTTTTAAAAAATTGTCAGTAGAGGACAAATTTTTATAAAACCAATCAATACTGGAAAAGCTTAGATTATATGAATGGTATATGTATTTATCTGAAGACTCATCATAAGTGGTTCATCACAGCATAGTAGATATTTTGGTCATAATATCTTTTTAAGGTCATATTCTAGTTTGGTTAAAATGTGGCTATCACCTGCAACAATAGGAAATCAACCTGTACTGATTAAACTGTTTATTTTTAAACTATTGAAGAAGATACATTTTATATAACATTATTACTCAAATGGTAACCTATCACCCTATCAACACTGGTTATAACAATTGTCTACTGTAATAAAGACTATTTATCTTCTTTATATACACAAGTATAGAGATTAAGTAAAAAGGCCCTTATTTTTAATCAACAACCTTTCATTATAGTCCAAATTATTTACTGATGTATTTTCCTTAAAATTTCCTAGCTGTTAAACCAGGAGCAATGATACCCAGTATTACTACTCAAAACTACTCACTGTTTCTTAGTCCTCTTTTCCAATAATACTAATCACACCAAGCTCACATCAATTATTTGTACACTGTCCAATGCTATATACCTCCCTTCCCCTCCTAAAAGTTATCAGATAGCTCCCTTAAAATGACTCTTCAAGCAGAGAAAGGACTGAGTAAATTTTTAAAAATAAAGAATTATTCATCATAAAGATTACTCTGATGATGACAGTTTTAAGTGCTTAGAATAGACGCTACTTAAAGAAAAAAAAAACTTGAAGAAAAGAGAGAGAGAAGAAATAGAAGAATCATTTGTTTTAGCACTAATAATTAACCTGAAAGGAAGCCTGATTCATATGGAATATGCTCTCTCCAGACATCCCTTCCCCTTGCTTTGCCTGACTTTCTATCCTCTGGCATTTTCACATTCAGTTATCTGCTTCCCTATAAAATATTAATGTGAACAGAATTCTTTAATTGGACAACTAGAAGTTTTTCTTACCAACTTTCCTAATAAAATATTAGGACTATTATGCTTTAAAAACTAATAGTATTTAAATAGGAAGGGAAAAATAAAGCTCAGAGAAGAAATGTGCAGTTATTAGCAGAACCATGACTTTAACAGAGGTCTCAGAATTCCTTCATGTCCTCCCCTGAAAGATGATGCTGTGTGTCTCTGGGTAGTTAATTCTTGGTTGTAACCCCAGGTCCTTTGCCTTCTGGAATATAGTATTCTAGGCCTTGAGATCCTTTATTGTAGAAGTTGCCAAATCCTGGATAATCCTGATTGTTGCTCCTTGAGATTTAAATTGTTTTTGTTTGGCAATTTGCAGCATTATTCCCTTGAGATTATAGTTTTGGAGTTTGACAACAATATTTCTTCCCTTGTGGGATCTCTTTCCAAAGGTGATTGATGAATTCTTTCAATCAGTATTTCCCCCTCTGTTTCTAGAATATTGGGGCAATTTTCCTTAATCATCTCTTGTAGAATGCTATCCAGGCTCTTTTTTTGGTTATGGCCTTCAGATAGGGAAATAGTTTTTAAACTGTCTCTCCTAGACCTCTATGTCTGCTCTTTTTCCAATGAGATATTTCATATTTTCTTCCATTTCCAAAAGGTTTGTTTGACTGATTCTTGCTGTCTTACAAAGTCATTAGCTTCTAGTTGCACTGTTCTAGTTTTTAATGTGTAATTTTCTTCAGTTTTTGTATCTCTTTTTTCCATTTGGTTTATTCTACTGTTTAGGGTTTATTTTCTTCAATTTTTTTCCATTCATTTTTTAAGCTGTTGACTCTTTCATGCATACCTCTCATTTCTTTTCTCCTTTTTTTCTTCTACTTCTTATTTGATTTTTGAAGTCTTTTATGAACATTTCCAAGAAGCCTCTTTGGGCTTGAGACCAATTTATTTCACTCTTGGAGATTTCTTCTGTGGGCATTCTGTTCTCTGAGTTTATGTTTTGGTCTGCTCTGTCACTATAGTTGCTTTCTAAGATCAAGACTTTTTTTTCTGTTTCTTTTCTTTTGGTGTTTCATTTTCTTTCTTTTTTTTTTTCTTTTTTCTTTTTCTTTTTTTTGGGGGGGGACTTTTTAAGTGGAGCTCTGCTCCTGGGACATAGAGGTGCTGTCCAAAGCCTGGTTTCCCAGAATTTGCCTTCTGAGCTGGGACTGGAAGCTGCCCCACTGATTTGCTGTGATTAAGACCTTTTCACTAGCTTTCCCAGAATTTGTCTGAACTGGACTGAAAACACTTTTCATTCCACTAAGATTGACCTTTCTTGAAGTTTTTTCAGTTTGTCTTGAGCTAGAAAGGGGTTTCATTCAGTCAGATTCTGTTCAGAGGCTCAGTTTCATGTGGTTTTCAAGGGAAATTGGGAGAGCTTGAGTAGCTTCTTGACTTTACTCTGCCACCTTGGCTCTGAAGTCACAAATTCCTAACTGAGAACCTGATCTATCCCACCATGATGCCAAGCTGTTCATATCCTCTCAGTTCAAAATTCTATATGAAATAATTATCTTTGTTGAAGATGCCTGTCTGGGTTGAAAAGGGATTTAGGGCTTTATGATTTTCCTCTGCGTTCCAATTCTCAGAGTAAAATTTACTATGTTACCTAATCCTCTGGGTATAAACTGACAGCTTAGGAAGAAATAACATCTGGTCAATTCAGTAACTATTCAAATAGCTAGTGCCATTTTCAATATAAGTCCTAGGGATCCTCCCTTTAATAAAAAAAAAAATCACTTTTCACTTTCATTAATGTCATTCTAAATCCAGAAAGAATTTATGCACTGGCCATTCTATTAAGACTTTTAATATTAAACTAATTAACATAGTTAAGAATGACTTAATTTTACTTCATTTTATATAAATAAGACCATAAGCTTGATCAGAAATTTAATTGAGATTTCTCAGATTCTCCTACCCTTAGTATAGTCAATATAACTTCAATATTTTTCATCTTTCATTCTTGCATGAAAAGCAAAAAATAAAATTTAAAAAATTCCCAGGATCATGATAAGAGAGAAGCCCTTGGGGGACATCTTTATTTTAAGAAGTGTCTTATGACTAGAAGGTATAAATATCTTCAAAAGGAGACCGTTTCATTGGATACCTTTGATCATTTAACTTGGCAAGTTTGTCTTTGAAAAAAGGCCAGGAAAAAAGAAAACTTTTTTTTCTCTTCTTTTTTATAGCCTTGCAATGGAGCAAATGTCATTACTGAATTCCCATATCTAATGATCTACTTCAATTTTCAGTTCATACATATCTCAAAATACAGTTCATCCTTTAATGGAGTAAGCATTACAAATCTAGCAGTTGCCTAGCTAGAAAATAATCTAAACAAGGTGTGATTCAAGTTATAAGACAAAATAAATTTCACGTCCCAATGAAGAACCTTAGCAAAACACAAAGATGGCTTTCCTTTTGAAGAGTAGGATATTGTAATAGCAAATGGATTTGAGGTCTATTATGAATATGTTTTGATGGGGATTAAGGCATGATATATTATGAAATAAAGGTGTGTTTGTATAAATTTTGAAAAAATTTGAGCAATGACACAATTCCTCATCACCTCTGCATAGTTACACATACGAAGACATATACATATAAAGACACTAGCTTAGTCCACCAAACTGTGATAATGAGGTCTGCATCATTAGTAAGAGTAATTATATATCCATACGCTGTAAATATTTATCCAAAGAAAAGCAAGCATTGATGTAACTAATTCTTTTTACATTTAAAAATTCCTTTTGCTATGATTTGAATTTTTTTCCATTAAGGATTTTTTTGGGTTGAAAATGTTTTTTTTTCCTTGTTTTTTTTTTTCACTTTAGCATTTCCAATTAAGTATGAAAATTCTAAACTGCTACGATATGTCTAGAAACTTTGCCAGCCCTTCTAGGATAATAAAATGGCACATAACTATTATAGTTATATATAGTACACAGTACATAGATTCTGTTTGTCTAAGAAGGGAAAAAGGACATATTTGGAAAGTACATTCAGAGTGACATAGAACATGAAGGTAGGTTATTAATCTATTCTCTTCTGTCTCATATTTGCTTTAAATGTGAATACATTTTCATAAGAGAAACCTGTCATCCAAAGAAAAGCCTTTGTAAGCCTTTATTCATTGTTATTTTTCTAGTAATGAACATGAGATGATTAGTTCACATATGTCACATAGCCTTCAGCTATTGAGGCTTATTTTAAATAGTGTCTTAGTAGAGTTGAGCATCATGCACAAACTTAAAAGATATATTAGGATTTCATCCATATATGTAATTTCATAATTATATAATGTTATTTCATATGGATGATTATAGTTGAACCACTTACTAGCCTTCTGATTATGGCAAGTCATATAATATAAATATTGGTTTCTTTATTGGTTTTATAGAATAATAATATTTTCACAAACTATTTGTTTTATAATGCCTCTTGTAAATTATATTACAGCTAGGATTTTTTTTTTAGCTGATATAAATTGATAACATAATTTGGTGTCCCACAAGCATTAGTGTAGATTTAAGCTATTAAAACTTTTGAGCAAATTTAAAACTATAAAGCCTAAAACTGAACTAAGACTTTTGGTGGCATAGTATATTTCAATACAAAAGGTTTTCATTGTAAGCTTATGTATTTTTTTCACATTTAAAATATTATTCTGAAAAGGGGCCCATAATATTCACCAGATTGCCAAAGCATCTCTGACATACAAAAATATAAAGAACCCCTACTCTAAGGGAAAGAAATTAAAGATGTATTATTAATGGTACAGAACCAAAAAGTTTCACAGAAAAACCTATTCTGATTTATCATTGTAGCATAGAAGTGACCCTGGCTCCTCAAACATTAAGCCATAACATAAACCCTGGAAATTTCTATCATGTTAGAAAGGCATAGAATCCTGACTCAATGATATTTGACTTTTCTGAAATCAAATAACTTATGTATAGAAAGAGTGATCATCAGAAGCCTGGTCGATTTGTGAGTTCATGGTAAATGATAAAAATATATACTTAAGATAGCTTACATCCACATACACATATATAAATATGTACATATATTATATATACATAAATGTATATGTATGTATTCATATTATCTATATGTCTATTTATATTCATTCCCCCACACACACACACACACAAACTGCCTTAGTCCTATAATGTCTTCTACACTGACTACCCCATAATGATGAGGCAGAATTTGTTAAGAATTAAATACTTGTTTTGTAGTGGCAAAGAACTGGAAATTGAATAGATGCCCATCAGTTGGAGAGTAGCTGAATACGTTATGGTATACGATGTTATGGAACATTATTTTATAAGAAACAATCAGCAGGATGGTTTCACAGAGGCCTGGAGAAACTTATATAAACTGATACTGAGTAAAATGAGTAGAACCAGGAGAACATTGTATACAGCAACAGCAAGATCATAATAATAATGGATGTGGATCTTTTCAACAATGTGGTGATTCAGGCCAGTTCCAATGGTCTTGTGATGAATAGAGACATTTATACCCAGAGAGAGGAGTGTGGTATTTTCACTTTTTTTTACTGTTTATATTTTGTTTTCTTTCTTTTTTTCCCTTTTTGATGTATTTTTTTCTTGTGCAACATGATAATTGTGGATATATACATATATATATGTATATATATGAATTGCATATGTTTAACTTAGATTACTTGCTGTCTAGGGATTGGGTGTAAAGGAAGGAGAAAAAATTGTAACACAATGTTTTACAAGAGTGAATGTTGAAAATTATCTATACATATGTTTTGAAAATAAAAAGCTTTAATTAAAAAAAGAATTACATACTTGGACATTTTATAAACATTGTACTCAGGAGATGATGTACCACATGCAAGATCCTTTCTTAACAAACAATCAGAAGACAAAAAGTAATGCTAGACAAAATGAATTATTATCTTTGTTAATAAGTTTGCTACAATGAAATGAAAAATATGTTGTAGTTTAATGAAAAGATGACTCACAGATCATCCTAAAAAAAGGCAAACAAAAATGTTTACTGTATTATGTCTCCAAGGCAACAAGAAACATCAGTTCATGGTACATTTGGCCATCTTGTATATCTCACTGTTCATTTTAATCATTTCAAAAATTACAAACATGAAAATAAATGTACTTTAAAAACTGATATCTGCTGCAGAAAATATGGACTCTATAAGGATTATTGTTACAGTCCTCCAAATAAGGAAATGAATGAATTAATAGTTTATGATTTAAATTCAAATGAAGGAGAAGATAGCAATAGTTATATTAAAAAACATAGCTAAAAAGTAAGAAAAAAGATTAGACAAAGACCTGTAGACTACACAAAAACATGACATGGGAACAAGTAGACTTCATCAAATGACAATAAACAGTAAACAGTAAAAAAGGTTAAGAGATTAAAAGATCTCATTTCATGTTTTGATTATTTAAAAACACTCTTGATTGGGTAGAATAAAATATTGTTTTAAATGCTCTCTTCAATGCAAATGTTCCCATGCATAGATTGTGATTATATAATATTCCTTGATATAACAAAAAGTAATTTCACTTGGAAATTTTTAGACCATTCAATTACAACTGAGGTACAAAAGAATACAAATAATAAAACTTGGAAAATTATTAGTCTTTTATTGTTACAAACATGATAAATGAAAATAACATAAATAACTAATAATAGGTAAACTTATCCTTATATGTTTATAAAATTTATATTAAAATAATTAATAAATACATCTAAATCAGTCTATTAAAGACATAATAGCCCATACCTTTATTATTACAAAATTAACCAGAAAGAGTGAAGAATAAAAGATGTAACCAGGTATATTATCTATTATTGATTATTATTATTGATTATAATATCAATCTATTATTGAAATATATATTTAAAAGTAGTTGATTCAGATGAACAATACATCAATTTCATGCCTCTCTTACATTAAGGTATCTCCTGTGTATTTATATAAAAATTATATATGTTTTCTTAAAACATAAAAAATAAGAATTTCAACAAACTTTTTATTAATGTTAATTAATGTTGTTTCAAATAGGGAGATATTTGCTTCCCAAAGGAGCTTGCCACTGTCATTGAGAAGATTCCGTACAGAATTAAAATGTAACTATAAAATAGAAAAGTTCTACAAATACATGTTTCTAGGTAATTTTGTACTGATTTTATCAGTTCTCAGAATTTCATACTTTTTAGTTCCATTAATAACCATTCAATAGAGTTGTCTATTTATTTGTATACACACATACAAGTATACACACACAGAGAGAAACAAATGACTAGTGAATATGTATTACTCAGAATTTGATTCATTGTTGATGTATAATTCTTTAAAAAGGGGACATCTGCATATCAATTTTTGACGGACACTACACACATAGGCAACAAACTGGATCCAGAAGTGAACAGAAGGTAAATTGATTGGATTTCTTTAGGGAAAATATATAGTCCTTTTTTAAATTACCAGTCAAGAATTTAATAGCTCTTCTGCTTGTCATATAGTGAACTCCATCAGAGTTCCAAATGATGTAAAATTTCCATATTATGACATCATATGCTCAGGACAAATTTACACTGCATTCATATGTATAAACTCAACTTATTTTCTGTTTCTTTTCAAGAATTAAGTATCAACATGAATAGCAGCTGCACCAGCACTGCCACTACCATCATTTTTATTCCTTGATCAGGGTCTGTGATTCAATTAGTATAGGTAATCCCCCCTGAAAAGACATTCTTGACCGATACATATAGGCGAATGTTTTGCAGCTTTAGTTTCAGAGAATAGCATGGGACACTGAGAGAATGGAAGATTTGTTCAAGATGATATAGCTCATCTATTACACAGATAAGACTTTGATTCAGATCTTCTTAACTTTATGTCCATTATGTCATGCTGTCTTTCTGCAAGAGGAGATAGAGTTTTACCTGATTAGATGTTTAAGAAAAGGAAGAAGGAAAAGTAAAAAAGGATTCTGTGCTTATAAGCCTAGGTGTCTTGGACGATGGTATCATTAACAGAAATAGAGCAGTTGGAAAGTTTATGTTTGGGGAATAAGATGAGGAATTTAGTTTTAGACATGTTGAGTTTAAGGTGCCAGCAGGAAAGCCAGATGGAGATATCCAGCAGGTAGTTGGAAATAAAAAAATATATAGAAATCTGGAAAGCAATTTATAAATATAGATTTGGGACTTCTCTTCATAGAGATGATAAGTGTAAACATGATAGTGGATAAAATACCAAAGAATTGAGTATAGATATAAATATTTTTTCTTTTCCTTTTTAATTAAAGCTTTTTAGTTTTCAAAACATGCATGGACAATTGTTCAACATCAGCCCTTGAAAAACCTCATATTCCAATTTTCCCCCTTTTTTCCCTTCCCACCCTCCTCTGGATAGCAAGTAGTCCAATATATGTTAAACATGGTAGAAATATATGTTAAATTCAATGATATACACAATTAAAAAAAAAGATAATGACAACCACTTGGGCAAAGATATGAAGATTCAGCAAAGGAAACAAAGGTCAAATAGTTACTAAAATAGACAATGAACCATAAAAGACAGCTATCCTGCAAGAGAAGAAATACTTTTCTGAAAGAGAAATTTTTAGAAATTTAGAATTTAGGAATCTCAAATACAATGGAGGGAAATGATTACTAGATTAGATAATAAGAATATAACATAAGAAGTCTTGGTTCAATAGAACATGGATAGAATTCATGGAAGGAAACGAATAAGGATTGAATGGAAATTCAGAATGTGGAGTACATTATCTAGAAGTTTGATAATGTGCTATCAAATTGATACTATTTTATTAAACTAGATCAAATATCTATTTTGATACTACATTGATCTAGAAGGTAGTAGATAAGACAATTCCTTAAGGAAAAAGCAACATTATCAAAATGAGAGAGAGAGAGAGAGAGAGAGAGAGAGAGAGAGAGAGAGAGAGAGAGAGAGAGAGAGAGAGAGAGAGAGAGAGAGAGAAGGAGGGAGGAAGGGAGGGAAGGAGAGGGAGAGAGAGAGATGGAGAGAGATATGAAGGGAGGCAGAGATAGAAAGTTTATATCTTGTTTTTAGGGAAAATATACACCTCATATGATTAAACACTACGGGGAAGGAATCAGGGGAAAGAAATGATTGAGGAATGTGAGATGAGCTAAAAGGCCAGGTCAAGAAGGCAATGAGAATTAATGTTTTGAGGGAGCTAAAGATAGTGTCAAACATTCTGCATTTTGCAGAATAGCAGAAATAGGCTATAAGAACTTATTATTATTATTATTTGAAAAACGCTTTTATTACTCTACTTTCATTATTAAGTATTCCCCTCTAGTATTTAATTTGTAAATCTCCTTTAAATGCTTAGTAAATTGGTGAGCTATTGTCAAAATAAGGAGAATATGTAGGATGAAAGATTCTTGTAATACTAACACGTGACTGACATTTTAGGAAATTGAGTCAGAGATTTTCAAGAAAGAATGTTAATATGGTGATTTATTTCTGAAGTCAAAAAGAAATTCTTTGTATATAGTCTTATATTGTCAGAGTAGAATGTTCTTATGCCATGCTGTTTCTCTTTCATCTACTATAATCAAGTATGGCAGAGAGTGGGGGGAAAGGGAGAGGGATAAGAGGAGGAAAGAATCTCATCTTGATATAAACAGCTTTCTTCTTCCAAATTGTAAAGAAATAAAATTATTCATTTTTTTCCCTAAAATCTGCTTGTAAAGCAGTAAAAATTCAGCCATTTAAATGGTGGAGAGAATAAATACAGTATTAATATAATCTGAAGTTCTTAATCTGAGATAGTTAATTCTATCCTTTCAGAGGAGCCATATCTTTAATTATCATCTGTCAATTTTTAATAGCTAGTTTAGAAAGCTTGACCTTGTACCTCATTCAAATTCTATGAACTCAAGGTTGACATGATGCTTGCACATCATCTTTAATAATCAGAGAAAACAAGGCTCTTGAACACTGACTTGGATGAAGAGCAAGATTAAACACTGTTACAGAGTTATGCATGAGTTATTAGTTGTTAGTCTGGTATAAACATCACTAACAGATAATGGAATTATTTTGGCTAAGCAGAAATCACTCAGAAAACTCAAAACTCCTTTACTATGTGGGGGTTGGGAAAGAGTGGCAGACTCTATTAGAGAAATTAGGTAGGAGAATTGAAGACTTTGTTGTAGGTGAGTGAGCAGGTTGTGACATTTTCTGAAATAGGATCCTCAAAATGATATAAGGTAAATGTCTTTTATTTTTTTTTCATACATACTTGGAGAATAAGAAAAACTCTTCCCAGAAAAAGGGAAGGAATAATAAAAAAACATTTCTCCCCTTCACTTCATTCTTACAATATCCTATCCCAATCAGCATTAAGCTTTAAATAATGTTATTACTATCTTCTTGAAAATTGCCCTTTTAGAGAAACTTTGCATGTATTAAACAAGTAAAGTTATGGTTGCTTTTTAAAGTCACAATATGTGATTATTTCTATTGCATACTTGCTGTCATTTTCATTGCCTCGAATAAACAGCAATAAGCATAACATTTCATCATTAATTATAGCACAAGCAAGCTGGTTGTCAGATATTTGAGCAGTAACAGACTAGTCCCAGCAAACTTCTAACCTTAAAGCTATTTGATCATTATGCATATGATGATGATTAAGACTTTTAAAACCTGCTGCTTGTAAAGGGCAGTGGGCCTTTAAAAACCCGGCATGAATTGCACAATTAAGGAAATCAAATGGCAAATTGTGGTAATTCTGGATCATTGCAGATTAATTGTAACATAAAACAATAATGTATCTTTTGCTCATCTTTTATTTATGAAAATAGTATAACTATGAATTTGCATATACTTATTATGACTGTGTGCCAATGAACAGATATAAGTATTCAGACTGAAGGTATGGGCAGAAGGAGTGACAGAGAAGAACAGAATCACATTTTCTGGGGTATATTTGAAAATGCAGTTGTAAAAGCTTATGTGTTTTCTTTAAAAATAGGCATTAGACATGTTATTTATCTATGATTTCTAGATCCCTTACTTGTTATATTGAAGGGTTTTAATACATACAATACAAAAAAAGACTTTATATTCACATTATTACATTTCTTCTCATTAGATTATGCTTGATCTTCTGGCCTGTCTAGATTTGGTTTTATTATTGCAATATTTCAATGTATCTATCCTTCCTTCAATCATGCCATTTGAAAAATGGATAAGCATTCTATATTTGCATTTATCAAAATCATAAAAAAATTAAATAGCACAAGATTAAAGGCATCCTCAGATGCTTCAACAAAACCTGGAATAAGTGAAATCCAATCAACAGACTCCTCTTGAGTCTATCCAAACAATCTTAAATTACATAAGTGATCTCTCCCTCTGCCTCTCTCTCTCCCTCTTATTCTTACTCTCACTCTCCTTCTCTCCCTCTCCCTCTCCTCTCTCTCTCCTTCTCTCTCTCTCTCTCTCTCTCTCTCTCTCTCTCTCTCTCTCTCTCTCTCTCTCTCTCTCTCTCACACACACACACACACACACAGAATGGAAGACATGCTTCAGTTTAAACAACAAAACAATGAGGCAACTTGGCCTATATTCTTCCTGTTCTTTGTTCCCTAAATAGGTTTTATTGATGCATTTTATATTTATATTAGTCATTTCTGGAAATAACCCCCTAACCATTCTAGAATATAAGGGAAAACATTTTAACAAAACCCCATAATATAATGATATCTTAAAATGTCTACAATATTCTGTATTATACTCATCACTTCTCTACCAAGGGGAGGAATTTGCTTTATTATCTTTTTATCCAGTAACTTACTAGTTTTTCTGCCAATTTCACATTTCCATCAAACTATGGGATACCTCAAACTTGAAATTCTATCAACATCTTTGTACTGAATAATCTTTTCCCCAAAGCCTTCTTTCTTCTTAACTTCCATATAGCAGTCAAGAGTATTACTATTTTCCCAGTCCCTTAGGCTAAAACTTAAGTGTCATTCTTTAACTCTATACTTTTTCATCCCCCTTATCCAATCCTCCATATGCCAACTTCTTTCATTTCTACCTTTATAATACATCTCCTATAGCCATTCCTTCTTTCTTCTAATGCTGCCATCATACCAAGTCCTAATTTCCTTCTACTAAGACTATTGTGATTGAGTACTAGTTGGTGTCCCTATTAAGCAAGTTTCTCCCCTTTTCAGTCCATTTCCACTTAGCTGTCAAATAGATGTTCCTAAAGTTCAGGTCTCACTATGTCACTCCCCTGCTAACTCATTAAACTCCAGAGACTCCCTAATACCTCCAAGATCAAATATGAAAAATTTTGTTTGGATACTAAAGTCTTTAATGACCTGATCCATTCCCATCCTTACAGTCTTCTTATATATTACTTCCCTCCACATATATACCATGATCCAATATTGGCTCTTTTATGTTCTTCTAAGAAGATGCTATCTTCTGTGACTGCAATTGTTTTCTTTCTACAACTTTTATCTCCAAATTTCTCTGGCTTCCTTTAAGTCTCCACTACCTACTGTAGGAAGCTTTTACAAATTCTTCATAATCTTAGTGCCTTCCTTCTGAAACTATTCCCCAACGCTCACCAGTTATCCCATATGTATCATTTTTGTTGTTGTTGTTGTTCAAGATGTTTGTACAATGCATTCCCCATTGGGCTATGAAGTCTTTTATATAAATGGCTGGTTTTTTGGTTTTGTTTGTTTAAAGGTTTTTTCTTTCCTTTAAACTCTTGATACTCAACACAGTGCCCTGTACACAGTGATATTTAACAAAATGTTAGTTGACTGATTAACCTAGCTTTTTAAAGTCTCTCCAACATTGTCTATTGCTACTTTTATCACCTTTGCTAATTGGTAAGATGTGAGGTAAAATTTTAAATTGATTTTAGCTTGCATTTAGAATGAAGAATTAAGAAGTTATTAAACATTAGCTATATATCAGATTCTGTGCTAAACATTCAGCATAAAAAACACTAGCAAGTAAGCTAGTCCCTGACCTCAGAGAAATTGTATTTTAATTCAGAAGTTTGAAAAGGTATGAAGAGAAAAACTTATGCTGGTACACTCTAGAAATGGTTGAGAAGTATGTAGTGATCTAGAGTCTGAGTAGAACAAGGCAAAAGTTCAATTGTTTGAACCCAAGGTCACAAGAGAAAAAAGTAAGGTCCCAGGGACATAGTGTAACTTTCAGTGGGGCATATTTTCAGTGCTTTATATCTTCTGCATTTAGCAGAGTCTGCTATATATTAGGTACAAAATATTTATTGACTAACAGCATCCTTAGCCCATGTTCTTCCAATTCATATTTTAAGCAGTAGTGGTACTGTGGAGGAAGAGGTTTTTTTTTAATTTTTTGGATGGTGGGGTGGGGTGGGATGGGATGGTGTTATTTGTTTGTTCCCTCTTTCTCTTTTCTCATTGATTTTTGTTTGTTTTGCTCTTTCTAGATCCTGGGAGTAAAGAAGGAGAGAAAGAGTATGTGATTTTGGCAGAAGCCAATAGACTTACAATCTCCCAGACCATTTTTGAATAGTGTTAACTATTGTTTTAAGGAACTTTCTTTTATACATAGACGCCTGATAGTGAATGATGTTACCTCAAGAAATTTTTGAAAAGTCTATAGCTTCATGTTGTGAACAATAATCTACAACAGTCAAAACAACTTTTATTGACTAGGGACCTGATCTTAGTTTGAAGCAAATTCATCATTTGTATTTTTCAAACTATTTTCTCATATCTTGAATATTAGCTGCCATTCAGTCTTTTTTTTTATCTTTCAGGACATGTATAAAACTATTATATTGAACCATTTTCTCTAGATGCCTAAATTATGTTTTAGTAAAAATTTAAGTGCTAAGAAAACTTGTTTGCAACTTTTATAGCACCTAAGTTGCAGTTAAATAAATGAAACACGATTAAGACCAAGAATGCTGAAACTAGTAAGTCCCTCAAAAAAGTGTCTAATTTAATATTAGCATTTGATTCAGGCACTGAGAACATGATTTAGTAGTAATTATAGTACCAGTCTTCTTAGAATCACTGAGAGAAAAGACAGGAAAGAGGTATATTTATTTTATTTTATTATATATTTTTTGTTGTTATTGTTTTTGTTTTTGCTGGGGCAATTGGGGTTAAGTGACTTGCTCAGAATCACACAGCTAGGAAGTATTAAGTGTCTGAGATCACATTTGAACTCAGGTCCTCCTAACTTTAGGGCTGGTGCTCTATTCACTGTGCCTCCTAGCTGCCCCGAAAGAGGTATACTTAAACATTATTTTTAAATGCCAAGTTTGCAAAGAGAGTTTCAGTAACAGAGTGGACACTTAGGATCATAGATCTAGTTTAAAATGATCTTAGATATCATCTAGTCTAACCATCTTTTAGATAAGGGAGGAAAATGAAGTCCAGTTTCTTGTCTGATATAATGAAGAATTTTTGAGATTTGAACATCAAGTTCATGACTCCAAGTTCACTGCCCATTCAACTTTGCAGAAATTTATTCCTTACACTATTAATTAGGGGTATACTTTGCTTACTATTTTTCATTATCATTTGAAAAAGGAATTTATTTTACCCATCACAGGCATGTCATTGATAAGCTGTTATTATGAGAAATATTCTTTTGCACAAGCTGTAAATTACATCAATGACTATAAATTCATTTTAAGGTTTTAAAAACTAAGGTTATTTTTAAACATATACTTTATATTTTATTTAAATATAATAAAAACAAATGAATCAGGAAAAAAGATATTTTAGAGTACATCTACATTACTCTAACTAGGATTAGATTCAGGGTAACAAGCAAGGAGATTGACTTAATGGAAAAAAATAAGTTTATCCTCAAACTTAACAAAGCCTATTTTGTAGTTTTTTAAAAAGCACAGTAACATTTATAAAATACATTAAGAATTGCATAGTACTTTCCTCATGATAACTGTGTGTATCTAAAACATGTATCACTATTCTCATTTTATAAATGAAGAAATTAAGACTCTAAGAGATAATATAATTTATCAAAACACATATCTAGTACATGGCAGAATATGAACTTAAACCTACTTCTTTGGACAACTGAGACAACTCTTTCCACTATGCATGTTTATGTTATACAGAGTGGCATAACTTATAGAAAAACTACCTTCTTTCCCAATCTATTTACATAATACTCCCAATGTTGTGAGTTTTATTGGAACACTCCAGTCAATGTCGGCTTTTTAAAAAAGAACCTCCAAGAAGTCCTGCTAAAAACAAAACAAAAATTGTTGCAAGGTGAGTTAAAACAATACAAATTTGAGAAATCTAAGGTGGGATCTTGTATATTGTTATTAGGTAAAATTAATAAACGAACATTACAAATAGCAAGATTTTTGTGAAATAATCAATGAATAGAATAAAACATGACTAAATGAGGGGGAGAGGTAAGACCTAAGAATTTTTCCCCAGGTTTGAAAAAAAAAAACACATTATGTAGAATAGCAAAATAAGAAAGGCTAATATTGAACCCAAACTTTGATTAATGTATAAATAAAAAAGGTGAACTTGTCCAAAATCTCTGATTTGTCATAGATGATATCAACAGATTTTTAAAATATATTTGATTTAATACTATCTACATAAATGTCCAATGCATTCACTTAAAGCAAATATTCATCTATTTTCTAAGCAAGCAATAGTTAAATGGCTAGCACTTTGGAAGGGAATTATGTCTGTATAGAAAACAAAAAAAAATTTCATATTAAAGAGAGAGAGAACTAGGAAGCTATCACTTCTAGGAAATTATCATAGTTCTTTAGTCTTTTTGGAAAGACAGAAGGGATATAAACAAGATTATACATACTTTGGGACAAAGAAAGAATCCAAAGATCAGGGAGCCCTCCATGGTTTTGAGTATAGCAGGGCAGTGAAGGAAAGGAATTCACTTAGTACACTAAGGACTAAAAATTCTAGAACTATTCTTTAAATCTAGTATAGTATAGCACAGTACACTTATATGGAAATAGTGTTACAATCCTTAATATAGCTCATGGAATGAAGAGAGTAGATTCTAAAAGAAAGAGGTCTTCTGCTAATCTACACATCCCAGTATCATAGCAAATGCATTCTCCACATTACTATTCTCCTCAATAAATGACATGCAAGCTCAAAAATAAAGGGAAGAGTTGGGGCATGGTGTGCTTATTTGATGGCTGTGGATCAAATCCACAGCAAGAGGATTTGATGAAAAAGAGACAAAAACAGAAAATATTTAAATAGAAAAATAGGGATCCATTATGAGTAAGTAAAATTTTAGATGACTGAGATAAGGACAAGTACATAATATTTAAGATGAAATAACAAAACCATAACTCTATAATAAGAACTGTGAGTGCAGCTGGTGTAATAGCACTGAAACAAAGCTTCCATATATTAAAAGAACACAAGTTTTGGAATGGGATTTTGCATAATGTGGATATCATTAAAATTCCCAAGGAAGTAAATGAAAAGCTAAGTGGGAGTAACAACAAGAAGATAAATATATAATCTTTAAATATAGATAGAATATAACTACAAGTAATAATGCAGCATAGCTGTAAGATTATGAAATGGAAAGAATAAGGACATATCCAATAGTCCAGTATACAACCAGATTGTGGATAGGGGTGAGTGGGTATTTATTTTGAATAACAATGCCAAACTCCCTATGATATGAAGTGATACAGCCACATCAAGTAGTTACTACTATATAGTAAAGGATATCCTCTATTCTTAATGAGTAAGAAAACAGTTCATATATTAAACATTTTAGTCACATGTACACAAAAATATATGGTGATGATAACTGTGGAACTATGAATAGACAAATTGCATATGTTTAACTTATATTGGATGACTTGCTGTCTAGGGGAGAGGATAGGAGGAAGTGACAGAACAAAATTTGGAACACAAAGTTTTGCAAGAGTGAATGGTGAAAATTACCTATGCATTTTTTGAAATTTTAAAATTAAATTTGAAATTTAAAACCTTTAAAAATGGGAAAAAAACAATATATAGCAAGTCAAATGTTAGTAGAAATCTTTAAAAAAGAAACACATTCAAATGATTCATAGACAGCTAGGGAAATTCTTGTACTGCATAACTTAAAATAAGTATAGCAACTTTACCTGAATACATATACATTCAAGTAAAAGGTATACATTACAGCAAAATTTAAATACTAAATTTTTCCTAGGTTAGGTATATGAGCTTTATGCACACAAAAGAAAATTCTCTTAAAATAAGTGAATCTTCTGCAGTCTTGCAAATTATGGAGGTGGATTTGCATTGACGAAAAATTACAATGTATAATAGACAAATAGAATTATTAATGAAATAATTTGGATATTAAAACTGTAGACATTGTTTAATTTGGCACTTCTAGTTTCATGTAAAGATAGATACATATTTCATAAAGTTGACTCCATGAAAGATGGATTCAACAAATATTTGATTGGAGGAATGCTGTATAAATTATAAAACAAATATGTAATCACAAATCTGATAAACTTTGTGAGAGTACAGAATTTTATTTTTGCCTTGATATCTTTAGCATCTGGCACACTACTAGCAAATCCATTTTCCATGTGCTACCCTCTTTGGAGTCTTCTCTACAATCATCATTTTCCTCTTTAACTCCCCCACCATTTAATTTCTTTTTGTTATGTTATCTCTCCCTTACATAGTAAACTCCTGGAAGTCAGGGACTCCCTTTTGTCTTATTTATATCTTCACAAGTTAGCACAATCCCTGGTACAAAGCAGGCACTTAATAAATGTGTATTATACTAATTGATTATATACAGCAAGTACTTAATGACTATTTGTTGATTAATTGGTTTGTCTTGGTTCTACAATCTAGAGATATTCAGAGGAAGTTTTCTTTATTTTCAGTTTTAGTAGTATCTAAGTTGTTTGCTTTTTAAATTATTATTATTTAACTGTTCCTTATATAATTGAATATACATTAGTGGTAGAATTCCAAACAAAGAAGTTGAAAGGAATGCTCAGCAGCAAAGGGCTCATTTCCTATAATCTCAAAGATAACAGGAGCTTGAAACAGATGCTCAGCTATAAAGATAATTTCATGATATTAAGCAATGATCAGTTTGGAAATTTTTAGAAATAAAAGACAAATAAAAATGAACACTTCAGAAGACAAGACTATCCATAATAAAACAGAGGTAAGATTGTATTGGATTGCACATAAATTAAGCTCATTTCTCTTTTATTATTAATATGCCCCCAGGCACAGGGAAGGGTAGTGGAGAAAGTACTGATTTTGAAGTCAATAAGATCTAAATTCAAATATCATTGCTGAAACTGAATTTTAAATTTCTGAGCAAGTCATTTAACCTCAAAATGGTTCATGGGATTGAGACAACTATGACAAGAGAGTTATACTTTCCACAAGTAGAGACAATTTTTTTGCTGGCAGTTGATCAAACCAAGAACCTTATAGATCTTTCACATTTTTCTGTACTAACAAAACCATCATATGCAAGGGGAAATATACTATCCGGTGTGAATATTTGATTAGAAAATTATACCTAGCCATCAATATTTTACAATCAATGTATTTACAATCACATTGCATAGAAATCCTCAGTCATAATAAACTGCTTATCTTTATTTACAAAAAGAGCTTGTTGCATGACTTCTGCAACCTTGGAAAGATTTCTCTTTGTGAAGGAAAAAAATGTTTTAACTCTGTTAACAAATATAAACTTTGCAATATGACTTCACTACTTTTCATAATTAAATACTGCCTTCAACAGTTGATTTTAAAATTATCTTATTAATTTATTTTTAGTGTATTTTTAAAAGTCCATATGTTCTGTGACTGTAGCAAAAATCTCCCTAATTAAGATAAAGGTAGAGAATGAATTAGTGAAAAAACAATTGTGATGATTAAATTTAAAATGCATTTGGGTTACTTGAATTATGTTACTCAAAATATAAAGAAGTATATAGGAGGGAAGGGGTAAAATAATTTATAAAATACCTATAAATGATACTTCAAAATATTTCAATTTGTTTCATTGTATATTATAAATGTTTTCCTTTTAATCGTGTTTACATTATTTGTAATGTGAAAAAAGAGCTTAATAAGCAAAAAAGATCCTTTAAGAATATCAGAAACTCCAAATTAATAGCGGATAATAACACACCTTTATTACTTTTATAAACTGCTCTATTTACAGAGCATTTCCTATACAACTTTGCTTTCTAACAGTAAAAGTTTAATATCATTTGAGAAATTACTAAATATAGCTTTTCATTACTTTCTTAAAATATAATGAAACCATTCTTCAGCATGAGTTTTAAATAATATTACTATTATTATATTTTATTTATTCTTAAAGATAGCTCTTCCATTTTAATGATGCTTTTCAGAAGAAAGTAAGCATATTATATATATAATATTTGTATAATTATTCACATGAATAAATATGTATAGTCTTGACTCATATGTTTTTAATGAAATTTGAGATTACTAAGTTTAGGGCTACATAAACCTAATGAGAGATGAATCATCTTATGACTGATTATATGATTACTTTAAGTGTTTCTTAACACCATGAGTGCTAGAGGACTGCACTTCCCATAGCCCCATATCTGTTTTGTTGCAACTGGGTTTTTGGATGAATAACTGTCACTATTCTCTGTTCAGGTTTTATTTGAGTTTCTGTGGGTATCTTTTCTATGTTAGGATACTTCAGATTTTTTTATTGATTAGTTAATTAAACAAATTCTGTTAAATTCTGAATGTAAGTATAGAACATTCTTTCAAAGAAAGCTGTCATTTTAAAGAAATTTCATTGTGCAGTAGTTTTCTGAAGAATTCACAATTACATGCTCCTTGTTATCATTTCATGAGCTTTCTTTACAACTGAGATGTGAAACAATTCTTCTTTTATTTTATTTAGGAACATGTCTCAGCAAATGTGGCAGCTTGGTACTTGGAATGTGGTACTTGGAAAAGAAGAATACTCATATATACATGTATATACACACACATAGAAGACTGAAATAGATTTCTAGTATAGACATTGTTATATAAACTTTATTATTAATTATCATCATCATCTAACTTTTATATTGCATTTACTATATGCCAAGCCATGCACTAAATGCTTTATAATTGTTATTTCATTTGATTTGCACAAGAGTCCTAAAAGGATAGGTACTAGCATTACATCCACTTTAAAAAAAAATTGAGATAAATAGAGGTTAAGTGATTTTCCTAAAGTCACCTAGCTAGTAAATGTCTGAGGTAGGATTTGAACTCAGGTCCTCCCATGCTCTATTCACTGTCATTATCTAATTGCAACCTAGCTATGACTTAATCAATAATAGAAATCCTCTCCCTAAGTTTTCTTATCTGAACAAAGAGAGATAGTAATACTTGTTCTTCCATAACTCAAATGTTTATTTTGTATATAAAATGAGAAAAAAATATATATATACATATCATAAAATAACTACATATATGCAAATAATCTAATTTCTGGTAATATATTTATATAAATATGTATATACATATATATAAACACATATGCATATACATCACTTTGCAAATTACATGCTGTAAAAAGAATTATTTACTTCTTCAGGAAAAAAAATTAAGAAATTATCATTTATACTTTAGCACTAATAACTTTTAATTATTTTTCCAGATTTAGGCCAAAGATTATTTAAGCAAAACTCTCTGTGTAAGCACTCCTTGCTCCATCCCTATGTACTTCATATCTATTCCTCCCATGTGCTTTCTATTCTTTCCCAGCTTTGATGTGTCCTCTGGAATACCTCATATAACTATTGAAATATTTCTTTTTATATTCCTTTCATCTTCCTGCAAACAAAAAATTTCATGGTCTTCAGAAGACTTTACATCCCCAGTAACCTTCTTAGTATCAGTTATCTTTCGTCATTAATCCTCTGAACTGACCCTACCACCACCCCAATCCTGACAAGCCCTACTCTCTGACCAAACAAAAGAAAGTGACTGAGTTTGGATTTGAACTCAGATCGCCCTGACTTTAGGGTCAGTGCTGTATTTACTGTACTCACTGTATCATCTAGCTGCCCCTGCTCAAATATTAATACACCACTTCTTTCTCCTAATATCTCTTTATGTGAAGTAGCAATTCTTATTCCCACTTTCCATGTGAGCACAATCCATTCTCTTCCAAAGTCTTCTGGATTTTTTCCTTTCTATTACCTGTATTTTTTTTTTTTTTAATATGTAGTTTTTAACAGCTCCCTTCTCTGCTACATGCAAAAATGCCCAGCTCTTAATAGTCTTGCATATATCGTCTATGTTGTGACCATCCATGCATAACCTTAAAATGTGATATTTTTGTTCTGTCTTGTTTTTAAAATTTAATTGCATAGTTATAGTAGTTTAGTCCTTTAGTCTTATCTGATACATATCTTTAGTATGTTCTCATTTTAGAGATGAGGAACTGAGGCAAATAGGTCCAGTGGCATACAGCTAATTTCCGAGATCAATTTAGAAGTCAGAGCTTCCTGATTTCAGGCGTGGAGCTCTATAAGCTTCAATATTAATTGTACAATGCACTCTTCTGATTAAAAAATAATAATAATTGTTTTACTAACATATTATTCTTACTTTATTTCATGAATTCATTTTTTTTAAATTGTGTTCAATAAATACTTGACTTTAAAGAAATCACCACTTAATAGTTTGTTGCCACCTATGACTTGAGAAAAAAAAGTAAAGGAAATTTTTACAGTTCTGAGGTCAAACTAAGGTATGTTGACATAAACTTTAATTCTGATTGGACAATTTTGGATAAGTAAATAGACAAGAGATTGAGTTGATCTCTATAGACCAGTGATTGCCAGTTCGATGAGTTTTATACTTCTCTTATGTAAAGAAAAATAATTTTCACATTAATAGCTAACAGTTTCAAAATACTCTTATAATGGTGATGATAAAATTAGAAGTGTTAAGATTACAAGGTTTACATTGTAAATTACATGGACTACATTGGAGAAAATGCAGCTACAGAAATAATGACCAGACATCTGGCTAAGGAAAATGCCAATGAGATCTGCAAAAGAATTATTTGGGGACTAGACAAAGATGCTTCTTTAGAGGAGATCATAAGACATTGTGCTACAGTAGGAACAAATACTTTTTACACCCGGACAATGATGAACATGGAAAGACAGGGTCATTCCTGGCAAGGGACTTCTAGAGAAACTTGAAGATGTTTTCAATGTGGAAAAATTGGGCATCTAAGAGCTCAATGTAGATAAGGAGATAGAGTGAGAAGACAGGGTGAGAGAAGACCTAAAACTCCATGTCCAAAATGTCACAAAGGCTTCCACTGGGCCTCAGAATGCAGATTGACCCAGGGAAATGAGAAGTGGGGCCCAGCTCCAAGATATCAATCAAAGGATAGGTGAGGCATGATTGCAACTGAGGTTACACCCAAAGAGCCTTTAGAAGGTCAGGACTCTGATGTGCTCTATCAGCTGAAAAGTAATCACATGGAAGAAAGGGATTACTTGATAAATCAGCCAAAAGGCAATCAGATTGCAGAAATGGATTACACTTGGGGAGATTAAACCAACCGGGCAGTGTCCAGTGCAAACAGCTCCAATGTAATTGCCAGATGAGAAGAGATTTAGAAAGTGGTAAATAGAAGGAAATCAGATAGGCTAACTGCCCAGGAGAGAGGGTTTACTTGTATTTTAACAGACAGAAGGAAACAGATGGAGAAGAAAACAGATGGGTGGCAACAAGCACCTGGAGAGAGACAGAAAAAGAAAAAAAACCTTAAAACAAAGGAGAAGATCTAAAAAACATCTGACACTGAAAGAACATGACTGATAAGAAGACTGTTAAAGAACTTTAAAACTTGCATGAATTATTGGATTTCTGGCACATGATGATTATTTGATCGTGTTATTTGTTACATCACTTCTAACATGTGTTATGTTACTATGTGTTTATGTAATTTATGTAATTATGTGTAATACCCCCCATATTGATGGATTTATGTTTCAAGGCCACGACCATCCTATGTTCTAAATCAAAAGAAAGGGGGAGATGTTAGGATTACAAGGTGATAACTCAGGTTGTCTGGGCAATTCTCTAGCTTGGAATTCACACCTTTGGTTCCGGTCTTTAAGGGGAGTTTACCCCTTTGGATTTCTAAAGAAGAATTTGCACATTTAGATGAGTTTACACATTTAAAAGAGTTTACACCTTTAAAGAAGCAAATTCATTGGCTGTAGGAGTTCCCACAAGCGCCTGAGCTCACTAGCCCATTCTCTAGGAGGATAAAAGAAGACAACATTGGGCCTGGACAAGCAGTCTGGATTGGGGAAGGACAAGAGCTGGAGGAGATTCAGAGCCAGGATTCAGGAAGAAGAAGAAGAGGCTGGCTGGAAGCTCCAGAAGCCTCCCAAGAAACCTGCTCACAGAGGAAAATATTTTACATAAAAGAAACCTCCCAGAGAAGGATTACAACTGAGAGATGACAGGGACTTTACATAAAAGCATTTGGAAATTCTATTTAAGAAGAGAAAGAAGAAGAGGCCCCCATCTGAAGAGTAGTGAAGATCAAATCAAGCTAGTTAGTGGAGAGGGAATTTTGTGTTGCATAGATATATAAAGTTGCCAAAAATCTCTTAACTACTTATTCATGGTAGGCTAGTAAATAAACAGTAACATGGTCCAATGAGCATGTGGACATATTAATATGCTTATTAATTCAAAGATTGCAACAGATGTAAGGAGATAAGAGTCTTAAGCTATTTTTCATATCTATCTATTCACTGCAAAGATACATTCAGAAGCTGGGGTTCCATCAGATTTGAAAAGAAGCTAGATCTTATCCCAAGAGGACTTATATAAATATTAGTATGCCAAGGCCCTCAGGGGATGCATTTCATGTGATTGTCCTAGTTTTTTCTTTTTTTCTCCCCTAGTGAGGCACATTACAGTCAAAGCAAAATACAAACTAGCTTTTGGCCTTGAGGAACATATATTCTAATGAGAGATGGAATATATAGATAAATATATACATAATAACTCGTGGAGGGAGAGAACATAAACTTGGAATGAGAATAGTCTGCTCATAGCAATTGGTATGTGAGCTAAGACTTGAAAAAGTCTGGAGAATTTTAATAGGTAAAAGTGGGGAAGGAATATATTCAAGGCAAAATAGTGAAAGGTTTTGGGAATGGGAGAGATAGGGGAGAGCTTGTTCATTTGGAGGAAGAGCTTGTTTGACAGTTTTTTTAGTAGGAAAATGATTTGGGCATTCTTGGTTGTTAGAGAGCTTAGGAGCTAAAGTAGTGACTGTGAATAGAAAGAAGAGAATCTTGCAAATGAATGCACATGGAAAATGATAGAGAAGAAGAAACAAAATTGACTCTAATGATGTGACCTTCAGTGATTGCAAAGATATTTGTGTCCTCAATAAAGCAAAGGAAGTTTGGAGGAAGGATCAGTTTGGGAAGAAAATAGTGGCTTTTCTAATGGAAATGATGAATTTGAAATACTGATAATACATGAATTGTCCAGCTAGCTGTTGGAGATGTAGAAATAAAGCACAAGAGGGCAATTAAGCATAATTATGAAAATTTTAGGATTATCTGAATAGAGATGGCAATTGAAGTCCTGAGACTAAGATATCACCAAGAAATAAATAGATAAAGAAGAAAAGAGGCTCCAGAAGAGAATCTCTTCACTTAATGGGCCAGAAATGGTAAATAATTCAACAAATACTCAAATATGTAAAGAGGGAGAAGTAGAATCATGATAGAGAAGTATCTAGAAGATAGTAAATAATGTCAAAAGCTATATAGAGTAATAATAGTCTGTAGGAATAAACTAGTGACAGAATACAATGTTAATATACAACTCATATATATATATGTGTGTATATATATACACACACACACACACACACACACATATATATATATATATATATATATATATATATATATATATATATATATATATACATATATTTAATAGGAGATAAAGCTAATGCTTAATGCATTGTGGCCATTTCTGCCCAACAAATTAAATATTATAAATGTAGTTATCTCTGATATTACAATGAAATCATATAAATGGAGGTATTTTTGTTGTTTTTGTTTTTTTTTATTTTAGTGGTAGATGGGGGGTGTGGTTTGTTTTTGTTTTTTGAGGGAGGTATTTGGAGATAATGGTAGAAGAGCATCAGGGAAGTTTCATTTTACTATAGGCTGGAACATACCTTAAACGTTACCAGTTCCAAACCTTTTCCTTTAGAGATTAAAGACTAAAGGCTAGAGAAATAAAGTGTCCTTTCCATGGTCATCTAAATAATAAGTATTGGAAACTGGATTTGAAATAATGTCTTCCTGGCTCCCATTCCATAAATTAGTCTGAAATTTCAGTGTAGATTTGGAGTACGGCAGGTTAGTGAAGGCCCTGATAATGGAGATGTGTAAGCAGATACTTGCACTGATTTGAATATATATTAGATCTTGACTGGGTATGTAGGGTAAAAAAAACAAGCAAAATATGGAAGTCAGATATATTATGGCAATAGAAAAAATGATAGCTGATTGGATATCTATACTAAAAAAGAGGATTCGGAGGTAGCTTTGATGCTTTGAACTTTAGTATTTTATACCCCAGTTTATTAAAAAAAAAACCGGGAAAGTCAGAAAAGGGAGTGGATTCAGAAAAAAAAATATTAAGATCAGTTTTAGACACCTTAAGTTTTAGATCCTTAATGTACACATTCTGAGATAGAAGGCTAGAACTCGTGAATAAAATCAAGATCAAGCATTACCATGCATTATAGTTTGTGTATGTAGGTGACATTTAAAGTTGTATACTTAAGTATTAATAAAAAGATTATAGTGACTCACCAGCAATATAATACACTATGACTAAGTGAGATTTATACCAGGAATGCAGGGATGGTTCAATATCAGGAAAACTATTTCCATAATTGACCATATCAACAACAAAAACCAACAGAAATCATATGATAATCTCAACACATGTGGAAAAACTTTTTTTTAAAAACTAGAACAAAATAAAAGTTTATTTAAAAAATAATGAAAACATATACCTGTCATATCAGTAGAAGACATAATAAATAAATCATTTGTAACTTACTAATATCAAAATTTAGCTGATTAAACAAGTAATTTTTTAAAAATGGAGTTAAGATGATAAACATGATATTCTTCTTTACCTTATGCCACTTCTTTTCCTATTTTTATTCTGGATTTTAGATAGAGACAAGACAATCTTCATTCACTGGTTCTATCCCATTATTACTTTGCATAGACCTGTTTAATATAAACTGAAACTGTAAAACAGTGATTTCCCTTGATTAACTGCCCTATCATTATGGTATTAGCTGGTTTATTTTATTTTAACCTGACACAACAACTATACATTCAAATTTATATGCATTCCATTTCCTAGCAGCAATTGGTATAGCTTAAATAGCCACTAAATATTTCTCTTTCTAAGTTGGCTGCTCTGTTTTTTAAAGGAAAGAGTGCTTGTGTATTGTTCTGTTATTTGGTTAATATATTGAGAGCCCATTGCCAAAACAGGCACTTGGGTACTATAAATAATACAATCCTGTAATTGGATAAACAAAAAGAGGGCCCAATGGACTGGCAATGAACTCTCATTAATGTTTAGGATAGGAACTTGTGTGTAATTCTTCTAACTAACCCTTGTTTTCCATTTCTCCTTAGGAGATAACATTATTATCTATATCTGTTACTTTGCTTTCAATGGTAAATGTTATTTTATTTTTTCATTTTTTTTATTTTTATAAAAATTTTATCCATAGGTAATTTTCCAGCATTGACAATTGCAAAACCTTTTGTTTCAACTTTTCTCCTCCTTTCCCCCACCTCTTCCCCCAGATGGCAGGTTAACCAATACATGTTAAATATATGAAAGTATAAGTTAAATACAATATATGTATACATGTCCAAACAGTTATTTTGCTGTACAAAAAGAATCGGATTTTGAGTGTGTATAATTAGCCTGTAAAGGAAGTCAAAAATGTAGACAGACAAAAATATA
Organism: Sminthopsis crassicaudata; assembly: GCF_048593235.1. Lineage (NCBI taxonomy): Eukaryota > Metazoa > Chordata > Mammalia > Dasyuromorphia > Dasyuridae > Sminthopsis > Sminthopsis crassicaudata. The sequence goes on along the minus strand of NC_133617.1, from coordinate 318,548,141 downwards.
GGGATTGGGAATTCTATGTAGTGGTTCATAGTCAACTCCCAGAGTTCTTTCTCAATGGTAAATTTTAGAGGATACATAGAATTGGAAGAAATGAGGTTAAAAGAAAAAAAAATTCAGGGAATTAAAATTCATCAATAAGTGGAGAAAGAATAGAAATCAGGTAGATGATTATTGATAGAAAAATGATCAGAGTGATTTAACAATAAAGAAAACCATAGTATTTCTGAGCATAGGACCACTTTTTGACTTTTTGGAATTTTATTTTATATTGAACAAGCAAAATTCCTGCATTTCAATTAAATATTAATTTTTGTTTTGTGTTTAAAATTCTTTTTTTTCAATCTATATTTATACTCATTTTAAAGATAGCTGCATGGACATCAAGAAATTTCATAAAATTGAGATTTAGTTACAAAATATAATCACATATATATTAGTCAACCAGTGTTCCCAATATTTTAAATCCATATTATAAAGGGATGCTTTTTTGGTGAGTTATATAATAAGCAGCTTCAAAATACACTGCTGCCCAAGAAGTGTAGTCTTACATATTTCACATGGACATTGACGCTTAAATTAGAATTTTTGATGTCTGACAAAAGATCAGGAACTTTGCAAAGAGCAGCATATACCATATGTGGAAGAACCCAAGAAAACATTACTATCATTTGTATTTTTAATATTTGTTATCCAAGGAGATGATTGGACTATGTCTATCAATATATCATAGTCAAACATATGGCTTGATGCAGTTAACAAGACATTATTTTTAGTGGCAATAAAATAGTGTTTACCAGATAATAATTCATTTACAAAGTAGTTTCTGCTAAAGGGTAGAGAATGGAAAGGAGATATATCTTACCTTTCTAATACTTGGAAGTAGCTCCTAGGACATAGCACAGTCAATGAAATTCCTTGGCAGGAAAGTGTTTGTAATCAGGGTATAATAACTAGCAAGAATGATATTTAGAAGAAGAATTCAATGACATTGTGCTATTAATGTCATTTCTTAGAACTCATTGTAACTGAAGACTGAAATGTCATTTGGTTGTATCAATCACTGATTGTCACTGACCCAACTAAATTATTATTTTAACATGTTTAGAGTATACATATGTACTACTAAGAAAATATTTGAAATTAATACTTCAATGTTTCAAATATTTTTCTCTTAATAATTTTCTGATCTTATTATAATATGTTAATATTATAATATATTAATATACTTATTGAAATTGTCAATTTTTTTCCTGAAGTTTTTTTTCTCTTTTCTGAATAATCATAGTAAGTTATAGTAACTAGCAAGAATGATATTTATTGAAGTCAATGACATTGTACTATTAATGACATTTCTTGGAACTTATTGTAACTGAAGACTGAAATGTCATTTGGTTGTATCAGTCGCTGATTATCACTGACCCAAATAAATTATTAATTTAACATGTTTAGAGTATACCTATGTACCACTAAGGAAATATATGAAATGAACACTTTTATGTTTTAAATCTTTTTTTCCTCTTTACTATTTACTGATCTTATTATATGTTAATATTATAATATATTAATATACTTGATGAAATTGTCCATTTTTTTCCTGAAGCTTTTTTTTTAAATTTTCTGAATAAGTGAATCAATGGAAAAAAAAAAAAAAAACTTTGAGGACTTCCATTGTCGCATAGGAATTTGACAATTATAATTTCAAAGAAGCTTTAAACTGAACAGATAAAGCATTTTGGGGGAAATAAATAAATATAAATATGTATGTATGTATATAGTATGTATATCTCCCCACATGCAGATATTTACCTCCGGATCACTCATTTATTTGTCAACAAATTTTCATTAAAGGATTTAAATGGGATACATTTTGCACAATGGCAAAGTAAAGTTAAAAAGAAAATCTGGAAAAGCAGATGTTTAAATGATGCCAGACATCTAGCTGGTGTTATCACTGTCACTTCCACACACTATGAAACTTGTGCAGTCAAAAAGTAACATACAACAAGTTTTAAAATTCTGGAAATGAATGGTAAGCTCCTTGTCATTCTGCATCTTGATTTAAGCATAAATGTAAGCATCTTGAATTCTATTTTTTAAAACATTTTTTCTCAATAGTTTTACCCTTCTCAATACCCCACCTCTCTCCCATTTGAAAAAGGAATACCAAAAGTTAGCCTGGAGTCTCTCTCAACACCAAGCCATTTTAGGGTCAGTCATTTTAGATCAAGAATAGCACTTACAAATAAAGGGTTTTTGAAAGAAATTAATATTGAAATAGTAAAAGTCCCCAATTTTAAATTATCCTCCTATCAGTTCTACCTATAAGCCAGGAACATGTGGACACATCTTAATCATGTTAATGCTGGAAAGACATCCGTTGAAAGCCTATCTCCATTCACAGATATGAGCGATTGTAATATTTTAGCATTTCCTACTGCCAAGTTGCTAAGTAATAAAAGTATCTTGGCAAGTCCCTGCCATTTCATCATGAAGAACTACTTTAGCTTGGCTTAATCTCCAGATCAAACAAATGGAAGACAGCTGCACTGAGCTGATTTTCATAAACATGTTGCCAAACAAATCCCAGGCATTTTCACCCCTTTCTGTGGCTAATTGAGATCACTTGGAGAGTTGAAAAAATGATGTGTATGTCAGTATCAATCACTGAGACTTAGACTTTTATTGATTAAGATTATACACATATCCATTTACTGTTTTCAGCTTCATGTTATCTTTCATTGGCTTTGAGGTACAAACAACTAGAAGTATTTGGCTTTAAGGTACAAACAAAACAAAAACTAGAATTCCTGATTTGAAAATTGTAAATTTAATTTTAAGTACATAATTTAATTTGGATTAAAAATATTCACTGAAACATACAGATTTAGTAGCGATTTCTTTATACATTAATCCTTATTTTCAAACTTCATTAAAGCTGATAATTTCTTAATTTCCTGTCACCTAATCTCTGAGGGTATAAATTGGGAAGCTAGATCTTTACCAGTTTTTGATTAATAGCAATAGAGGATATTTCTACTTTATCAGTCTTCAAAGCATGTTTCATACTTTATCTCAATTGACCTTATAATAACCATGAGGTTGGAAGTATGTGTTTTTATCTTTATACAGATGAGGAAACAGAAACATAAAGAAGTAAAATGATAAAGTATCAAGCAGAAACAGAATTAAAACTCAGAATCTTCAAGCCTACTTCTGTATTTAAAAGGGCATTGTTCTTCTTTGTCTGTAGGTAGATAATACAGTATTTGACATCAGAGAAATAAAAAGGCAGAGTTTTGATATTATACTACACATTCATTGTTTTCTCTTAAGAAAAAATATACATATATGTATATATCTTTAAAATTATCAAATTAATCTTGACTTAAACTCAGAAACAATACCAGTGTTTTAATGATTACCACATTATGTGCCCCTACCATTCTATCCGTGACAGAAACTTATTTTTAAAATAATAGCTTTTTATTTTTCAAAATACATGCAAAGATAGTTTTCAACATTCATCCTTGCAAAACCTTGTATTCCAAAAATTTCCCGGTTACATCCCACCTTCCCCCTCCCCTAGACAGCAATTAATATAGTAGGTTAAATATGTGAAATTCTTCTAAATATATTTCCACAATATGCTAGATAAGAAAATTCAGATCAAAAAGGAAAAAAAATGAGAAAGAACACCACAAGCAAACAACAACAACAACAACAGAGGTGCAAATACTATGCTGTGATCCGCATTCAGTCCTCATAGTCCTCTCTGGAAGCAGAAGGTTCTTTCCATCACAAGTCTATTGGTATTGGCCTGAATGATTGCATTGTTGAAAAGAGCCACATCCATCAGAATTGATCATCTTACAATCTTGATGTTGCTGTGTACATTATTCTTCTGGTTCTACTCACCTTAGCATCAGTTTGTGTAAGTCTTTTCAGGCCTCTCTGAAATTATCCTGCTGATTGTTTCTTATAGAGCAATAATATTACATACCATCCATATACCATATCATATTCAGCCATTCCCCAACTGATGGGTATCCACTAAGTTTTCAGTTCCTTGCCACTACAAAAAGGGGTGCTACAAACATTTTTGCACATACAAGTCCCTTTCCCTTTTTATGATCTTTTTGGAATACGAATCCAATAGAAATACTGCTGAAGCAAAGGGTATGCATAGTATGACAGCCCTTTGGGCATAGTTCCAAATTGCTCTCCAGAATCATTAGCTCAGTTCATAATTCCAACAATGTATTAATTCCCAGTTTTCTCACATCATCTCCAACGATTTATCATTACCTTTTTTTGTCATCTCAGTCAATATGAGAGGTGTGAAATGGTATTTCTCAGTTGTCTTAATTTGCATTTCTGTAACCAATAGTGATCAAGAACATTTTTTTTCCATATGACTAGAAACAACTATAATTTCTTTGTCTGAAAATTCTTTGTTCATATCCTTTGACCATTTGCATGATAGGAAATTCTTAGCAAAAGAGCCTGTCTTTCAAAATGTCTTTTTTGTGCCATTCTTACAGGTTTGCATGAATAATAATGCTACACATTAGGAAATTCTTGCATTATTTTCTTTCTCTCTCTTTTTCTTTTATCATGTAAAATATTTCCATATCAGCCACATTGAAAAAAAAAACATTTCTAAAAAACAAGAGAAAGTTGAACTTCAATTTGTACTCAGAGTTCATCAGTTCTCTCTCTGGAGATAGCTTTTTTTTTCATCATGAATCCTTTGGAATTGTTTTAGACCAAAGTAAGCCAAATCTTTCACAGATGATCATTACTGAGACATTTCTGTTACTGCATACAATGATCTCCTACTTCTCACTTTATTTTCCATCAGTTTATATAGATCTTTCCATCAGTTTATATAGATCTTACTTTTGTTGTGTTTTGTTTTTTTCTGAAACCAACCTCTTTGTCACATTCCCTAATTGATGAACATCCTCTCAATTTCCAATTCCTTGCTACCACAGAGTCAGTATAAATATTTTTGTAATCTAGGACATTTTCTTCTTCCTTTGATCTCTTTGGGTTAGTACTATTGCTGGATCAAAGAGTACACATACACATATATATGTATATGCTGGATCAAAAAGTACATACATACACACACACACACACACACACACACACACACACACACACAGAGTTTTATGTCCTTTGGGCATATTTCCAAATTGTTCTCTAGAATGATTGGACCAGTTAACAGCTCCATCAACACTTTAATAATGTACCTATTTTTCCCTCTTCCCTTCTACTATTTATCATTTTTGCTAGATATGAAATGGTACCTCAGAAATGTTTACATTTGCATTTTTCTTAACAGAACATTTTATATGAGTATAGTTAGCTTTGGCTTCTGAAAACTACCTTTTCAATTTTTGATCACTTATCAATTAGGAGCCGGCTTTTGATTTTATAACTTTGACTCAGTTCCCTATATATTTGAGAAATGAGGTTATTGTCAGAGAAACCTGAAAAAGAATTATATTACTTCATACATCTTTTAGCAAAATGTAAATTTCCTGATTATTTCCATTAATTAAATTTATTTTTGCTTTTGCTTTGTCTGAGATCATTATTGTTACTGCTGCTTTTTTTTAAACTTCAGCTTAAGAAGAGTAAATTCTTGGGGAAGCAGTGCATAGAAAACCAGCTTTGAAGTCAGGAGGACCTGAATTCAAATCTGGTCTCAGACACTTAACACTTTCTAACTGTGTGACCCTAAGCAAGTCACTTACCCTCAATTGCCTCTAGGGAAAAATAGATTCTTTATTAGCCCTTTATTTTAACCCTGTGCATCTTTCTGTTTCATGTGTCTCTTGTAAACAATATGTTTTTGGATTTTGTTTTCTAATACTTTCTGCTCTTCACTTACTTTTTTATGAGTGAGTTCATCCCAATCATATTCACAATTATGATTATTAACTATGTATTTTATTCTGGTTATCACTTTCACTCTTTTTTTATCCAATATTTCCTCAAAAGTCTGTTTTGCTTTTGACCATTGCCTTCTTTATTGCTTTTCCTTTTTGTTTTCATTTCTATGTCCTCATATATCTTATTCCCTTCCTCTACTATTTCTATATTAGACAAGTTAAATTTTTGTTTCCAGCAGATTCTCTATGTGTCTCTATATATATGAACATATATATATATATACATATTATATATATATTTATACACATACATAGAATGAAATATAGATGTACACTGTACATTTATCTGTATGTACCTTTCCCTCACTCTCTCCTTTTCTCTCTTCCTTTTTTTTCTCTGCATTTCCCTCTTTGAGAATAAGCTTGATGCATTCCTTGCCCATAATGCCCATTTCCCCCTCCACTATGAAAGCTATTGTGTGCCCTTTTTATGTGAGGAAAATTTCCCTTTTCTACTTCTCCCTTCTCCCTCTCCCAGTACATTCCTGTTTCTCAACACTTCAATTTTTTTGAGATCATCTGAACATAAATGACTCTGTGTAGATTCCTTCTAATATCTCTAATAATGATAAAATTCTCCAGTTACATATATCATCTTCCCACATAGGAATGTGAACATACTTCATATGATTTATTTTTATGCTTCTGTTAAGTGTTTGCCTTTATGTATACCTTTTTATTATTGGGAATCATGTCTAAATATGAGATTTAACATACTCTCTTCTTGTTATCAGGAATACTTGAAAATCCTCTATGTTATTAAATATCCCTCTTTTTCCCTGAAAGATTATACTAATTTTCTTGGGAGAATCCTAGCCTCTTTGCTTTATGGATTTCCAGATTCCCACAAGTTCAAGTTGTAAATGGTTTAAAAATTGTGATCCTTAGTTCAAAAATATTTGAATGATTTCTTTCGGGTTGCTCACAATATGTTTTTTCTTGATCTGGGAACTCTTGAATTTAACTATACTATCAATAGGAATTTTTGTTTGGGGATCTCTTTCATAGGGTGATGCATAGATTCTTTCAATTTATATTTTTATCATCAGGAGCTAAGATAGCAAAGTGACTTTCCTTTATATTTTCTTAAAATATGATATGTTGACATTTTCTAAAAAAATCTTGACTTTCTGGTCATCCAACAATTCTTAAATTTTCTCTTGGTCTATTTTCTTGTTTTTTCAATGAGATATTTGACATTTTCTTTTATTTTTTATCCTCTTATTGTTTTTTGATGTCTTATAGAGTCATTAGCTCACACACAATTCTAATTTCTGACGAATTATTTTCTTCAGTAAGCTTTTATATCTTTTTATCTATTTGGCCAATTATTTATTATTGTTATTTTGCATCTCTTTTACTAAGTAGTTAATTCTCTTTGCATAATTTTCTTGTATCACTTCTTTTCCCAGTTTTTCTTCTACCACTCTTTTCTTTTTCTTTTGTTGGGCTTGGGTTCAATTATTATATTTCTTAGAGACTTTGTTCACAGCTCTTTTCACATTGCTCACATATGACATTGTGTTTCCCCCCTCCCTGCTTTGTTGGCTGTTCCCCATGCCTAAATCATATTCCTTTACTTTCCTCTATTAGAATCCCTAATTTCTGTTAAGGCTCAGTTGAAATAATACACTCTACATAAAACTTTTCTAAATCCCTGTAATTTCTATCTTACTACAAAGTTACTTTGCATTTATTTTGTCCATATTGGCATACAGAAGGGCATATTGGCTTCTTTAATAGGAATAAAGAAGATACTGGTTTTGTCTTCGATATTTTCAGTTTCTGCTACAAGCTTAATAAATACTAGTAGATTTACTGCCAACTGAATTTGTTACACCTTTGTTCAAAAAACTTTAGAGATTCCTCCTACTTTTAAGGTAAAATACAAACTCCTCTCTTTGGCATTTAAAGTCCTTCATTATTAACTTGAAATTTGAGCCTCCAAATTGATTTTTAAAAATTCCTTACACATTTTATTGATAAAATATGTACAGAAGGCAGCTTTCCTCTTTCTCCACAAAAGGCAGAATATGTTGGTGATAAACTCAAGGAAAATTTTATTGTTGGTAGCTGTTTCTCTGAAACTTTGGGCAATATATTGTAGAATTTTGCCAATTATTGAGATTGAGCACCCTGGCTTGTTATTTGAATAACTGATGCATATTTCTTTTCAATCTTCTATAACAGAGATATCAAACAGTTGCTGGAAACACTCTGCAGTAGAGCCTGAACTGGATAAAAATATAATTAAGAAATATTTAAGAAAATAGTTAATTTATATAGGTCCTCTTTGACCTTTTTTTCCTATAGCTTCAATCATATTTTAAATACTTTTTTCCCTTAGCATGGATCACAAACTTTTATCTCGTTTTGTTTCTACTAATCTATGCCAATCACATAAGGTCATAAAATCACATACTCTCTGAGTTAGAAAGGACATTAGTAGCAAACTACTACAACCTGTACAAAGAAAACAAACAACAAAACAAAACAAACAAAAAACTTCTGTATTATATTTGACAAATGTTTGTTCCTCCAGCCATTTCTTAAGAATCTTCAGTTAGGAGCAACCCACACTATCCTAAAGTAATTTATCCCACTCCTAGATTGCTTTAATTATTAGAATAGTTTTCCTTACATCTAGTATAAATCTGTCTCTTGAAAACTTTTGTTTACTTCTTGTAGTTTGGCCGAGGAGAACTAACTCAAGTTTTCTAACTGATCCTCATATGACAAAGAATTGAGGTCTTCCATCATCTTGGTTGCTCAATTCTTGATACTCTCCAAATTATTAATATTATTCTTAACTTATAATGTTTAGAAATATATTCCAGGACAAAAAGAAGCAAAACAAAACAAAACCAAATAAAATCCAGGAAAATACTCATGACTGGAGTTCATACCTTGTTAATTGATTAAGAATTTATATTAATCTAAAACCTCCAGAACAGTTTTTCCACATTTTTGGAGGCAATTGGGATAAAGTAATTTGATCGTGGTCACACAGTTAGTAACTGTCTGAGTCTCGATTTCAATTCACGTCCTCTTGACTTGAGAACTAGGACTAGATCTACTGTACCATCTAGCTATCCAAACTAGAACATTTAAACTTAGAATTTCTGCATCTTGTAAATTTTTTTTTACCTCTTCTGAACTTCATCTTATTATATTCAGATTAATATTCTAGCTTGTCAAGATAGTTCTTTATTCTATTATCCAATATGTTAACTATCCTCCCCAAACTGTGCAATTTAAAAATCTGATAACTCTGCCATTCATACTTTATCCAACGCATTGATAAAACTATTATTATTAAAAAGAATAGTAGAATTATTCATTCATATGTCAAAGTAAGCTATAGAACAGAGGAAGAATTTTATGATGAATATCTTTAAACATGTAAAAAGATATATAATCTGCAAAATACAAGGAGTGCTTGAGAAAAGATACAGCTGTTTTAGGGAATAGAAATAATGATTCTAGTTTTAATACATATATATTAAATCACATATATAACATATATATAAGAAGGAATTATAATAAGTAAAGTTTCACATCATTTTACAGTTAATAAAACATATACCAAAGAGTAACTATGTGAGAAAATGAATATAATCTCATTCCCATTTTAGAGAATAAAAAACTGAGGGTCAATGACTTTATATATCTTTTTAATGTTATACCTCTAGTGTCAAAAGTAGAAATGGAGCCCCAGTACACTCCTGATTCTGAGTTTATGACTCCACATCAAAGAATTATAAAGATAAAAGTTAAACTAATGCTTATAAACAGAAAGACTATTAGTAAATTTTAAAATTAGCATCCTCTTTATAATTTATTCATGAATTATATTTGTTAATTGGTGTTAGGTATATGCTAAACAAAAACAAGAAGTAAATGAAAAATACAATTACATGCCCATATAAAACAAGTTTCTAGAAACATTGTAAGTATATAAATATGCATATATACATATATATGTATATAAAATTGTCCACAATTTTCCCAACTCCTAAATGTCCTTATATTTATCAAATTTTTGGTATAGTATGTGATACTGAGCTTTATATATTTACTTCTACTAAAGAAAAACAAAATTTGTAAAATTTTAAAACATGATCTCATAATAAGGAATTAATAGAGATGAAGTATATCACATCTGGCACAACTAGTGAAAGCATACAAAGAATGCTATAAAGGATCATAAACACACAGTAGCAAATTACATCTGACTATACTAAATGTTCAAGATGCTTGAAGATAAACTGGAATTGCACCATAAAGCAAAAATGGAGACTTGGAAAGAGGCATGGACAACTGTGTTATAAATTTTATTAGTTATAAAGAGACATATACCCCATCTTCCAGTCCTGAAAAATGATGATGGTTCCATGTCTGCCCAGATGACAAAGGCAAATTAAGAAAAAAAGAAAAAAAGGGATGGTAAAGGGAACATCCCTTAACACATAACATCTTTTTGTAGTGGAAAAAAGAGTAATCTGTCAAATACATAATACTGAAATTTGTCAAAAATTTCTATAGTACATTTTCACAAATTAATTGGAAGTGCCATTTAAAAATAAAATAGTTAATAAAACAGGAAAAGATTTATTATGTATCCATTTTAAAGTATCAAATAAACTTCAAAATAACTCTAAAAATCCCTCATGATTAAATCCAGCAAACATCAGGGACTTTCAATCATTATATATAATTCTTACTATCATACTAATAAAATTTTGGTGGAAGAAAAATTGTTAAACCATTGAAGTGAGATCATAGAGGTCAATGTTAATACTATTTTCTTTGTAAATATATTTTAAAGTATAAAATAAAAATTTATATTAATTATATGGGGATAATTTTTGATATACTTCTTTTAGAGATGAACCTAATAATTTTCACTGTTATTTTTCTATACTTAAAAGTGAATAAGTATGCAGTTCCTATAGAAATCTTTCATCCCCAAGCTGAAAGTTCTTTCAAAATTGTTCACAAAAATGACAAACTTTCTATTGGGTGTCATCGTAGGTGGATCCCTGAGTTGAGTTGTATATGGAACTAGAACTTAGGAACTTCAAATTATTTTTTTTCTCAATTATATTCCATGAAATATCCAAAAAGCAGCTTATTTCTTTGTGTACTTGATTTTGTATATACATATATATGTGTGTGTGTGTGTGTGTGTGTGTGTGTATGTGTGTGTGTGTGTGTGCGCGCATCATATATTTATATCTATATATACCTCTATTGGGTATGACAACATAGGGTTGAGGCACTGAGTGATAATTAAAACTCTAGGTCATGTATGATAGGCAAGGCTTTGTAGAAACTAAAAAAAAAAAGAGTCACCTTATTAGCATTTATTGTCAGATCATGAAGTAGGTTACAAATACAAAAAACAGTTACTGGGAGGGAAAAGGGAGAGGGACATTATAACATCCCTGATAAGCAAGTTGTCATATATATTATGATTAAATACTTTCAGGGGCAGAGAGTTCATTATCACACTGTTGTAGACAATTACATTAGAATAATTTCCCTTTTTATTCTAATAAGAATAAATTCAATGTCAGATCTACATCCTTCCATTGCTTCTTCAAATGAATAGATAGTAACATCCAGAGAGAAAGAAGGGGTGGGTTAATTAAAGGACAACAGGGAAAAGGAAACAAAAAGGGAAACAAAATTATAATTATGAAAAAATGGAAGAGTAGGAGGAGGAAAGGACGAGAGGGAGAGCAACCATTAAAAACAACCAGGTTGAGTTCAAACTGAATAAAACTCATTTTCCTTTAATTAACACTTGAGAAAAAGAATTAGATAAATTGTCTGTAATTATTAATCAATTTCCAAGCATTAATTATGTTTCTCTTCTATGTCAGTCACTGTTCTAACTATTGTACAAATTCTTGGGAGAAAATGAGATAAAAGTATAATAGTCTCAAAGAGGTTATGTTTTAAGGGATTTAAGATGGGGAAGTGTCAGGTAAGATCTAGTCTGGAAAGTCACATATTAAGAATAGTAGGAAGTTAAGTGTGGTTTTATATCTGAAGATAAATAATATAATAACCCTGGAAAAGCAGGATGGGACCAGGATATAAAGGAGTTAATGAATCAAAATAGAGGAGTTTATGGCTTTGGCACCTGTGGAGAACAGACTGAGCCTGAAAAGCCAACTAAGATGTGATTGCATATGTCCAGGTGAGAGATGAATTGGATCTGAAACAGACATGGTCTCTGTAAGTCAAATGAAGGGCAGAGATGTGAGAAGTATACAAATAAAAAAGGCAAGATTCAGCAGGGTAAACAAGTTAAGGATGTCACCAAAGGAGTGAACCTGGGTGACTGGAGGGATCTCAGTGTCCTTGGCTAAAATATGGAAGTTCAGAAGAGAGGTGAGTTTTTGGGGAGAATGATAAGCTTGATTTCACATGTTTTGTGTTTGAGATGACTATAGGATACCCATATTGAAATGTCGCATAGGCAGAAGAAGTCAGGAGACTTAATAGAACTGGAATATTGAGTCATCTGCTCTGTATCTAATCTAATCTAATAATGATTAGAATTAAATGCACAGAAACAGATGAGACATCCAAGTAAGGAATCCTGGAAAGAAAAGGCAAAGGGCCCACCATAATGCCTTAAGCTATTCCCAGTTATAGATTCTTTGAGTGATGATAGAGCATAAATAATTACTCTTAAAGATGAGAAAGACAAAAAGAGAGGGAGAGAAAAAGAGAGAAACAGAGACAGAAAGGGAAAGAAAGATGAACAGATACAGAGACAGTCACACAGAGGCAGGGAGAGAGACAGAGACAAAGAGATGGAGAGAAAGAGATAGAGAGATAAAGAGAGAAAAAAATATGTGCATGGTTAAAAGTTTCAAATACTATAGAAAGATCAATAAGGATGAAAATCAAGAAGAGCCTGAGTTGGGAGCATAATTTTTGAGAGAACAGTTTCAATTTAGTGATAAGTTCAGAAGTCAAGATAAAGGATTGAAAAATGAGGAAATAAAAAGGAGAACAAGACAGAAGCATACAGATTTCCTCCTCAACACCTTTCTCAAGATATAGAGGTATAAAGCATTAGTCTGTGGGAATCAGATGAGATTTGGGATGGGAAGTTGTTTGGGTTTTGAAGGATACAAGAGATTAAAACATATTTTTATGTAGTAAGGAATGAGCACATAGGGGGACACTAAAAATCAGAGAAAAATAACAAACCTTGTTGGGGCAATTGTTAGAAAAAAATGAGAAGGAATGGGATCATGGTTATTTGTAGAGAGAAACATATTGGCAAGAAATCTCATGCTAGACTATTTCTGAAGTTTTCAGAGAATTTAAATAAATTTCAATTTAACATTTATTTATTGGTAAAATTTTTCTATTACCTTATGTGTGTGTGTTTATATTTATATTTATATAGAGAGAGACCACTAAAGTAGAGGGGGTGGGGAAGATATTACCTGTACAAAATGGAGTTGGATAATAATAGAGAAACTTCATGATAGACTGATTGTTAGTTTTCTTGAAAGGTAGGAGAGGGCTCAGAGGTTAAATCAAGAAAATTAGTTTTATGTTTTTCTGTCTTTTTTTTTTCTTTTTTGTCATTGTATGAAAACAATTCAAATATCATTTATTCAATCCCAAAAAATGTGCCTACATTACAAAGTTCAAACTTTACTCAAATATGATTCCAGTTGCTCAGAAAAAAATAAAAGTTACAAAGAAAAACAAAGAAACAATTCAATTTTTTTGTCCTATCATGGAACTGGTATTTCTAATAGAAGCAACTAGATTGCAATGCATGCTATCTTTGAAGTGTGCTCTTAATGACTGTTATTGTACAAATTAATATCACCTTGGAATGATGTGATGGGCTTTAGTTAGGTTCTTTTAGATACAGAGTGCTTGAGAAAAAGTTCCTCCAAGATTACCAGAGAGAATTGGAATCTGAGAATGGCAATACTATAAAGTTGTTTGTTTGTTTGTTTGTTTGTTTGTTTTAAGAAGTCAATACTTTTCTTTCATCCATCAGGATTACATTTCACAACTTTCAAATAGTTTAGTAATGAACCAAGTGAATAAATTAAAATCGTTTGCCATAGAAAATATATTTTTAATCATTTAAGGCAGAGTATACAGAAGCAGACAATGCAACAACCTATAAATGAGTTTATAATTTTATATTTTATATTGCCATTTCACTACATAATATCTTACCATGTTCTTATAATTATAGACTTTTATCTTCCTCTAAAGTTCTTGTAACCCAGTAAGTGGAATGCAGATGATCTGCCAGCTTTTGGTTTTTCTTTTTTGACATGTATGTGGCAAAATAAAGCAATCCAAAAATAGGATACATTTTAAGTATTAATAGTTGCCTATAAAGTAGCATAATGCAGAAAGAACAAAGATCTACAAGGTAATCTTCAACAGCATATAATTAATGGTGATTTGCACTCAAAAAGAAGAAGAAAATATCACCAGGAAATACATAATCAAGAGTTGAGCTGGTCATATAGTGAAATCAAGGAGATGCTAGATAAACAAACCAAATGTTATACTACTATTCATGAAATATTCAATAAGACAGAGTTCTTAACCAAATAGAACACAGTATAGATTTCAGGGCATTCCTCAGCTTGAATGAGATTTAAAAAAAGAAAAAGGAAAGAACAACTTTATTTCAACATAATTGGTTTCCTTTGTATTATTTCTTATTTCATTTTATGCCTCCAAAAATATAATTCTGAGACAAAAGCAAAATATTTCCTTCTCTCAAAGAATTTACTTTTTGCCAGAAGAGAAAAACATACTTAAAGAGATATAGAATATATGGAAAATAACTACAAGTTCATTCTCAAGAAAATCATGCAATGTCAGCAATGTCAGCTTAAGTATTATGCTGTCTCTTGAAGGGAATTAAGGATTCAAAGAATTAGTGCAATAATATACAAATAACAAATAATATTATTATATCAAAGAAGAAAAATAGGGACCCATGTAAAGAGACTAATATGACTACCTAGGAAATACATTTGTCAATTTACATTTTTAAATTAAATTTACATTTTTATATTTACATTTTTAAAATAAATACAGATTATAGAAACAGGGCAGGTAGAAGAAGAAGATAAATGTTAAATACTGTTATGATCCTAACACCCCCCCCCCCCCCCAGTAACTTTAAATTTCAAAAATAAGCTGAGAGGTGGAGGGAGGGTGTGAGGAGTTTGGCAGTTGTTACTGATTGTGAATGCTAATGAGAACAAAAAGGCTTTTGTTTTGTTTGGGTTTTTTGTTGTTTTTATAATAGGGACAAGATAAACCTCAAAGAAGAATTATTTTTCTGAGTATACATGATGGTGATATTGAAAAGCACTGAGAACTATTACATAACTTTTGTAATATCTTAAAAGGATAATTATTCTTAGACTAGAAAAAAAAATAAAGAATATCTATAGGACATTAGAAATCAAAATAGATCAGGAATGGTTTTAAAAGTCTAACCTGGGCTCAATGAAGTAATCAGAACCAGATGAACTGTATCCTAGAGCACTAAAAAAAAACTTTTTAAAAGTGTTTTGTTGCTGTAGAACTGCCAATGATGTCTTTTTAATTGCAGAGAAAATGAGAGGAACAAAGATGGAAGAAGGATCAATATTATAATTTCCAAGGAAGAGAAAGAGGTATTATTTGCATTCTATTTCATAGAAAGTTGTGATTCTGTGATATTTTAATTAATGAGATTTTGAAATATACAGTTTCTTGTAGAAAAGAAAGCAATGAATGTTAGAGCCAGCAAAGTTATAAAAGGAATCATATCAGAATGATGTTATATCTTTTTTTTTTTTTTTTTTTTTTTTTTGACAAAGCTATTAGACCAGTAGATCAGGAAAATTCAAACAGAGTACACCTTGATGTCAGTAAAGTATTTGATAAAGTTCCCCACGCTATCTTGTTTGAGATGGAAAATATGTAGACAAAATATAGATACAGATAGGTCAATTTGGAATTAGTTGAACAATTGGATTTAAATAGGTAATTATTTTCTGTTACTGGCTGATTGTCAAATTAAAAGAAGCTATCTTCTAGAGATATGCTGTTGTCATTTTTATCAGTGATTTAGATGAGGGAATAAATAGTGTCCTTATTAATTCAGCAGGTACAAATAGATATCATTCTAGATAAGAGAGTCAAGGTCTAAAAAAGATCTTAAAAACTAGAAAAATTTGATTGAATGCAATTTAATAGGGATAATATTGATTTTGATAAGGGAAGCATAATTTCTTCTTTGGGTTGATCAGGTCACATTTTGAGCTGAAATTTAGTCAGAGGAAGGAGAAACAAGATGATAAAAATATAGAAATTATGCTTTGTGGGTACTATTTGAAATAAATGGAAGGTGACCAAATCTTGTAGTAGGGGGGAAATACTGGTTATGGCATTGGAAGAACTGTTGGAAACACAGATTTTCTGTTTATTATTGCTATGATTTTAGACAAGTCTAAGCCTCAGGTTCCTCATCTGAAAAATTATTGATTAGGTTAGCTGCTCTCCACAAAATCTTCTTTTTCTAAGGGCTTGATCTTATGTTTAACTTAGAAAAAAAGAAGATTTTGGTAGCATTGGGCATAATCTCTGTGGTCATAGTTTTGAAGGGCTGCCATATTGAAGAGAGATTAGGCTTGTTCAGTGTGGGCCATATTGCATTAATAAGTGTACTTGTAGAAAAAAAGGAGGCTTGATGTAAAGGGATGCTTCCTGACTATAAGAACTATGTAAATGAAGAAGAGATAATTGAGTTGTACACTGGAAAGTCTTCTGAAAAAGGTTAAATCAATACTTATCAAGAACTGTATCTAGTTAAATTTGGGATAAAAAATAATTTAAATATATGAGATTTTGTGATCCAAGATATATGAAGCATTAAAAAAAAAGTCCTTCTTAGAATTGCAATAAAAAATACAAACAAACATAAGATGTAAACTAATCTGAGAATACTTGGAAGGCACCGAGGTAGAGTAAAATGAACGAACCAGGAACAAATAGTAGAGTGAATATTTTATTTACTTTGGCTAAAACACAGCATTATTCAAAGGACTGATAATAAAGAATGCTTCCTGTCTCTTGATAAAATTAACTCAATATACATAATGGGATATACATTTTTGCACATGACCACTATGGGGATGTTTTGCTTCAATGTACATATTTGCTACAATTTTTTTTTTACACCAGGGAGTGGGAAGATGGGAGGGAAAGAAAATAAATTTTGTGTTTGTTGTTCAACTTACTACAAATATATACCATATGTATATTTGTCTACAAGAGAATGTAAAAAACTTTGAAGTAATAAAGATGCATTGTAAAAAATTTACTGATATAAAGCTAATAATTATTTCATAAAAGAACATAAAGTTACTTTGTAATAACTTACTTTTAATGAACACTATATTCTACTGATTATTGGATTATATTTTGTATGTCCATAATATTTCTACTCAATTTATTCTTTTTTTTTTTTTTGTCAAAGATGGGCATGAACTATGTATGTCTATTTTTTTTCAAAGTATGTTTTTCTAATTAAGAATAAAAAAGATGTTAAGATTTTCCAAGCTGGGAGTGAACTTTCCTGTGCTTGACTAATTAATAAAGATTCTGTGGTAATATCAGCAAGTTATTTTCCTTGAATATCATTTTGTCTGAGCTTGGAAACTAAAAGTCATTTTGACTTCCCTTATTTTTCTTTCTGCCAAACTTCATGGAAACAAATTCAATGCTTTTTTACTTCCTCAACACCTTTTTTACTTGCTCAGCATCTCATAGTTGGTTTCTATCATCTTTGGAAACTGATCTCTGTAAAAAAGACCAGTAAAAACCTTCCAGTCATCAGCTCAAATGTTCCTATTTCAGTTTTCAATTTTATTCTTCTTCTTGGCCTCTGAAACATTTAATGTTGTTAGCTACCCCTACTTCCCTGATATTTTCCCCTTCATTTCTGACAAGTCTTTCTGATTTTGTTTTTGCTTCTCTTTCTTTTCTATTCCTCAGTAACAGTAACAATAAAAAACCTTTTTAGAATGCCCACTGTGTAAATAGATAAGTTCTGGAATGTGTAATTTCTATGGAATAACTAAGTTCTGTCATGGAGCTTTTAAGAGGCAAACAAGAAATCAATATAAATAGCTCTAATATGGAGCAATAGATTTTAATTATCTTGAAGAGCTACCAAGTTCTTACATGACTTAATGAAAATAAATTTTGTTTTTTATTCTGTTTTGAACTTGGAGAAGAATTTATTTTTTTTCTCAATAGCATTTTATTTTTTCCAATTCCTTATTAATATAGTTTTCAACAGTTTTTAATGTTTGTATATATATATATATATACATACATATACATATACATATATGTGTATATATATGTATATATATACATATATATATACATATATATATATATATATATATATATATATATTTCATTTCAAGCCTACTGGAATTGACTTGGATCACTGTATTGCTGAGAAGATCTAAGTCTATCATAGTTTATCATTATATAATCTTGATGTTACTGTTAACAATGTTTTCCTGGTTCTGTTCATTTTACTCAACATCAGTTCATATGTCTTTCCATTCTTTTCTGGAATCAGCTTGCTCATCATTTCTGAGAGAACAATACCAATTCATTATGTTCATATACCAGTTGATAGGCAACCCCTCAATTTCTAATTCCTGCCACCACAAAATGAGCCGCTATAAACATTTTTGTACATGTGGGTCCTTTTCCTCTTTTATGATCTCTTTGGGATACCTAGTATGCACAGTTCAATAACCCTTTAGACATAGTCCCCAAATGCTCTCCAGAATGGGTAGATTACTTCATAACTCCACCAACAAACCATTAGTGTCCCAGTTTTCCCACATCTCCTCCAATGTTTATCCTTTTCTTTTCCTGTTATTTTAGCCAATCTGGTAGATGAGATAGTACTTTAAAGAATAACTTTTACTAAATAAAGACATCATAGAAAACTTTATGGGAGAAATGACATTTGAATAAGGCAATACAAGCATAAGAAGAGCCTACCATACCAGCAATCTGAAGAAAGGGGAAAAAAAAAACCATGATAGCACAGTGTGCATTCAGTAGATATAGGGCTGTCCGTTTTGGTTGAATGACAGTATATGTTAGATAATATTTTTGTGGTAAGAGTAGAAGGAGAAGATAATTGGCACAGTGGAAATAGTGCTGGACCTAATCAGGAAGAGAATTTAAATCAGGGCTCAGACACTAATTGCGTGATTCTGGACAAATCACTTAACCCTGTGTGCCTCAGTTTCTTCATATGGTAAATGAGATGGAGAAGGAAATGGGAAACCATTCCAGTGTCCAGAGTTGGACATAACTGAAAAATGATTCTGTTCAGATTGTGGAAAGTCTTATATTCTAAGAAAAAAAGTAATACCTTTATTTAATGGACAATGAGACAGTACATGATTTTTGTGCAGAACAGTAATATGACTATGCTTGTACACTACCATATTCATACATAAGCATGTTAGTGATAGATGGACCATTTCTCATATCTAAACTCACTGAAATGTTTCTAAGACTAAATTGTTCATAGAGACAGAGGCAATAAAGCTTTTTATGGGGGAAAACCCCAAAACATCAAAACCTGGACACTGGAATTCCATTTAAGAAACACATATTTGGGAGAAGAGCACTAGGGGATCAACTGTAGATCCTGGTATTCTTTAACCAAGTCATATACATTGTCATAGTTTTGTGCTCTTCTTTTGCTATGAAAATTACATTAAAGGCAATGGAGATATCCTAGGATTATTATTGCAGATTTTTGGTAGCTAAAGGACCTTAAAGCTTATAACCTCTATTCATCTTCATTTCTGAAAATGATGATATTAAGGTACAGAGTGATTAAATGTGTTTCCCAAGTTCCATGGAAGATCTAGCATCATAACTGAAATTCTCTCATTAACAAAATCAGAGCTCTTTCCACTGAATCACATTTTTTCTTCTATGTAATTACTAGTCCTCATTAAGCATACACTCATTCAAGCAAAACTGATTGTTATCAGAGTTATGCCTATGAGGCAACTTATTGCTGAAAAGATATGAGATGGAGAATGCATAGATGTTATCCTGTTATGACTGTAATAGCACTAAAAATTGTATTTTTTTCCAGATTGAAGAGAGAGGTAGCTAACTTCAAATCATGACTGGAGGGCTTAATTTCCTTCTAGAATAGTGTAAATTATAATAATCTCTCTAGAGAAAAGGGATGAAAGAGGACAAGGAAAGGAAAAGTATGAGATTTTAAGACCCTGACATATGAAGCAGCAGACCACAGCAGCTTGTAATAAATAGAAACATATATAGGGTCCTTATTTAAATCCAAATCTCTACAGATCACTGGAGGTGACCTCTAATCAGACAAAAAGGCAAATATATGACTTAGATTTTTTATCATTAGTGTTCATCAAAAGCCATTTAATTACTATACATTTAAGAGCAAAATTATTATAAACTTAGATGATAATTTTTTTTTAATCTCTGAAGTCAAGACTGAGGCTTACTGTTACTCAAGATCATATAAATATAGTGTCTAGTTCAGGGCCTTTAACAGATTTTAATTTGTTCCATTCTCTTTAATAAATTTGGGTGTAGAAAAACTGTCATTTCATAGATAATCTGGCAAAGGACATGTGTAAATCTTCCAATTACTGTTTGTATTCTGCTAAATAAAATCATGAATCATTTTGAAATATCATAAATAAAATATTTGGGTGAAAGTTGTTTTAGGGATAATGGATTAGTTATCTTTATATGATTAAAAGATGAATTGTAACAGGGAAATATTTTCTAAGGGATACTGAAATAAACACATTTTAATCAATCCCAAGGTCGTACTAGGCAAATTTCAATGTGATTTTTATTTTCAAATCAAATACATTATAATTATAATGTAAGATGATTATATTGTATCCAATCAGATTAACATTTAGGATATGATTGCTGATATTTCTCTTTTGTAGCTAATAATAAAGATTTATTAATTATGATAATCTGTGCTATGAGAGTTTAAGATGAATAGAGAACAGACTTTTCAACAGTTCCATAAGTAAAGATATCAGTTCTCCTCTTTATGCATCACAATAGATCCTTGTGTACAATAAAAAGTCATACATTGATCCACAGCTGTCACCGAACAACAAATATAATTATTATCACTGACATAATTATTTATTAAGAATTACAGAAAATAGTTTATTTGGAAGTATTTATGTGTATGCTTAAAAAAGCAAATTCAAAGAAACTCTGCCTAATACGATCTTACAAAAATTCTAGACAAATATATTCATAGACATAAGAAATTGAATCAAAACAAAAATTAAGTTAATATAAAATAATACATTAATATAGGCAGAGAAGTTGCAACATGTGCAGTGAACAGTGTAAAAGGAATAATTGAAATTATCAATTCTGATATAAAAGAGAGTATGAAAAAAATCTCCAGCTGGTTCCATTAAGAAAAAAAAAATAGAACCTCTAGGGATGCTTGAAAAGAGAATAATTTTAAAATCTCAGAAGAAAGGTTAACAGGAAAATTCTGGTAAATCTTTAATATTCCAAACCTAAATTGTGATTTGAGAGACTGAAGTAGGATAATAATCAGTTTTCTCATCCAGTGATCATCATGCTTGCCAGAACTAGAGAAGCCATTAATGCAGGGCAAATGACATAAAGTGCCAAAACAAAAATTCTTCACTCAGTATTTTCTACATACATTTCTTGATAGTAAAAATAAAAAAAAAAATTGATTAAAAAATTATGGTACAAATAAGTATTTGATTAAGAGGTTTTTAAAATATTTTATTCATTCATTTATTGCCCATAGGTGTTCATTTTCCTAATTACAAGGAAGTTATAAAACATTTTTTAAAAGCAATTAACAAGGATGAGGAATAATTATTTGGGAAAGGAGGTAAACCTAAAGAAAAGGCCTGTTAAGTTCTAAATTACTATAATGTTTAGGGAATTAACATAAAACATTAATTTGCTTCCTGAAATTATGGTTCCAGATATATAAATACATGGATAAATTTTAATTGTTAATATGAATGTAAAATACATATTCATTACATTAAAACATAATCTCTAAAAGTTCCAAATAAAAGGACATAGTACACTGCTGAATTATGAAATACTCCAACACCACAGAGAAATAATTTATCATATCCTTTTAAAAAGGGACAAAGATGCATACCCTTTGATCCAGCAGTGCTACTACTGGGCTTATATTCCAAAGAAATACTAAAGAAGGGAAAGGGACCTGTATGTGCCAAAATGTTTGTGGCAGCCCTTTTTGTAGTGGCTAGAAACTGGAAAATGAATGGATAACCATCAATTGGAGAATGGCTGAATAAATTATGGTATGTGAATATTATGAAATATTATTGGCTGGAACTCTGTCTTCCCAGAAATCAGCTAATCAAAAGTCTTTATTCTTGGTCTTTTGAGGTCCTCATCAGGGGATTAGATCTAATAATCTCCACACCTCCTTCCTCTCTCTCTCCACTGCCAGGCGAATGCCTCAATTTCCTCCTCCTACTCCACCCACACAAGCTACTTCCCCTTCTTTGTCCCACCAATTGAGCCAGCACAGAATAGTTGAGGAGGGCATCCTTCAAGCATGTTAATAGAGAATTGTACAATTGGCAATTAGTCTCACATGCTCCATTATCCAAGTGCATTTGCTCAGTTCTAGCCCTTTACAATTATTGTTCTGTAAGAAATGACCAGCAGGATGAATACAGAGAGGTTTGGAGAGACTTACATGAACTGATGCTAAGTGAAATGAGCAGAACCAGGAGATCATTATACACTTCAACAACAATACTGTATGAGGATGTATTCTGATGGAAGTGGATATCTTCAACAAAGAGAAAATCTAATTCAGTTCCAATTGATCAATAATGGACAGAATCAGCTATACCCAGAAAAGGAACACTGGGTAATGATTATAAACTGTTTGTGTTTTTGTTTTCTTCCCAGGTTATTTTTACCTTCTGAATCCAATTCTTCCTGTGGAATAAGAAATTCGGTTCTGCACACATATATTGTATCTAGGATATACTATGACACATTTAACATGTATGGGACTGCCTCCCATCTAGGGGAAGGGGTGGAAGGAAGGAGGGGAAAATTTGGAATAGAAGTGAATGCAAGGGATAATGTTGTAAAAAATTACCCATGCATATATACTGTCAAAAAAGTTATAATTATAAAATTAATAAAAAATAAAGTATAAAAAAGTGACAACTCTTAAAATCCAGTTTTTAAGCAATGTACAGGCAGAGTATATATTAAGACAATGGGAAAGATCAGTTGAAGTCAATTATTTAAAGATGTTCTACTTAGCCAGTTGTGTTGGTTCAACTGAGGAATTAGATAAACATGGATTTGATAAATTGGTTTGAACAGCACATGACAAATTGAAATCAAATTTGCAAAAAGTTGCATTCACAGTATATGGGAAGAGTTTAAACTATTCCATATCCTTAATATATTACTAGTTGAACCCTCAAATCAACCAATAAATAGTTCATACAATTTTGATCTTGAGTGTTGCACAAGAAATCAGAAAGAATTATATATTACATTTGGTAGACAAAGGAAACTTGGCTACTCCTTGGAGTTAATTTATAAATTATTAAGAGAATTGCTTTATATTTTTGACAAATTTGTTTTTTCTCCTCCTCTCCCTCCTGCTTTGGACAGACAAGGATATTCCAAGTTTCAAAGGATTTAGAACATCTTGGATTTCTCATCCCTTATTCCCCATTGATATATTAGAAGTTCCCATAGACCATTTGGTAGGAGAATTTGTATCTGGAATGAAGAACAGATGGAAACAGATGCACAATGCTTAAGTACAAATTATTGGTGATCCCATGAATGGGAGAAAAGGGACTTGAAGTGATCAGAAGCTCTACCTTAGCACTGACCCAACAGGATTGCAATTATATTTACTTTCTGATTTGTATTCTTGCCTCATTCTTTTTATTAGCTAAATGAGCACTAAGTACAGACTGAATTTATGGCTCTACAAGAAATGGAGTAAAGAAACTACAAAATGCCTAATGGAACTTCTTAAAAAAACTTTAAGAAAAGGAGAAAAAGACTTCTAGGAACCAAGATTTGTGAGTTACCTTTTGTCATGCATTGTCACTTAAGCTTGTACTTGTTTTCTGATACTATGTTTGAATGGAAGAATATATTACAGATATAGCAGAACTTTTTTTTTTAAATACAAATTGTAATTAATAAAACCTACTTAAAAGTTTTTGAATAAATTGACATTCAATTGATAATTTTAGACATAAACACACTGATAGGGACTGAAACTGATAGAATCAGAGGACCACCCTTGATCCCTCAGTATTATTTATGCCTGAGATGAGATATAGCCAGTCTTCGGACCTAACTTATCAGTGGGAAAGCAGTTTAGGATAAGGGTTCTCAAAGCTTGGATGAATTAAAAAAGAATAAGCAAAAAATTACAAGTTTTGAAGTTGATGAAATGTATATATGGGTATATAATATTAATTATTAATATATCTTCTAATAGAAGAAATGAGTTAATATTTTAAGAGCTACTCAAATTCATGCTTCTGACCTAGAAATTCAATGTAAGTAAAAATAAGAGGAATCAAATAAGTAATGATATGAAAACAGAAAATTTTAAAATAATTAAAGAATTGTTATACTTTTCAGAGGCTTTGCTTGGAAATTTGTCCTCTATGGCATGATTGAATGCAAACCTCAAGGTTTATTATTGAAGACAAGATCTGTTCAGTGACAGAGAATTTGACAAACACATTATCTTTTAATTTTAAAACAAGGTAAAGATTTGACACTTTATGTAAACTGGTGAAGTAATATCATTAATGCTTTTAATGAAATAGAGCATCAGAAAAAAGAGAAAAAGGACTGATTAAAAAAAAGATTTATAGATAATTGCTGCTTCCATTTGCTTCAGGAACAGGAGTCATTCTAAACAGTCTAGATCTTGAGTATAAAGAGTGACTTCTTTGCATTGCAGCAACATTTAATCCAAATAATTACTTCTGAGTCATTATACAAATTACAAAAGAGCTAGATTGAGATTAAGACCTTGTACAAATAAATTCTTGGTGCAGGACTAAATCTGTTCTCAGTCATAGTCCAGTTAGATTTTTTAAAATAAAGAAAAATAATTCATATTCTACCATTATTTGCACTAACATTTACTCAGAATATTGCTGTTCTATTCTTAGTTCTACCACTTACTAGGTATGCGATCTTATAGAAAATAATTCTCTAGCAGAGCATAAGTTCTTTGAATGCAGGGACTATGTCTTTTTTATTTTTATATGCCCAACACTTAATAAATATTTGCTGTATTAAACTATATTAACCTCCTAAATATCAATTTCTTTATCTATAAAATAGGCATTTTGAAAGATCCATTAAATATCTATATCAAAGGGATTGGGGGGGGGGAAGAATTTTATAACTTCTGAAATTCTACATCAAACTTTTATTTTGTGAAAAACACTGTAATAGGTAATTTGGGAGATTAAAGTCTAGCCAAGGAAATGCCCTTCTCCTCAATGACCAGATATTCTTTATATCAGGTGTTTTGTAGATAGTAAGAGTTTAATAAATACTTATTAACTCACTGATTTTTTTTTTTAAGGCATGTCCCCAGCTTAATTCATTCTCTGACTTTCTCTATTTCTTTAGTAACAACTTAGCTCTTTGTTTTCCCCCTTCTTCCCAAAATTACATAATCTCAATAAATAAACTGTAATGAATATTTGCATAGGTAGGGCAGTTAAGGTGGTACAGTAGATAGAGTGCTGAGCCTGGAGTTAAGAAGATCTGAGTTCAAATCTACCTTCAGACTCTTATTAGCTATATGACCTTGAACAAGTCACTTCTATCTGCTTCAGTTTCCTCCTCTATAAAATGGGGATTATAATATAATAATTTCAAGAATGTTATTCTTTAAAGGCAACATTTTTAAAAGAATTTAATATTTTAAAAAATATTTAGCATAATAACTACAAAATAACAGGCATTTAATAAATGTTTGTTTTCTTCCTTCAAAAATATAAAACACCTAGCTCTCAGATTAGATCTAATGAATGACAATTATTTTTTTAATTTGGTGCATCAAATAAAAGATGGGTAAGCAAATTTAGCTTAGGAAGTAAGTAAGCCTAATAAGCTGAAAAAGAAAAAAAATACAAAGACAATGTTAGCTAGTTAAGGTTTGCATTATTGTATAAGACTTGCTAAAGCAGAAAAATAAGTGATTAATAGTAATAGGAAGGCAGAAATATTGCTCTTACAGCTATAATTGAAAAATAGAGAGTCATATCCAAGGTTCATTTTAGTTTTTTTTGTTTTTTTGTTTGTTTGTTTTTTTTGGCTTTGCTTACTCCTAAATCATGAGAACATGAGGGTAACAGAACTATCTAGGGCTTTGGATTTACCCAGTACTTATAGAACTCCAAGCAAGCACACCCAATTTGAGGACATTAAAGAACTTCAATTTACCAAAGGTAATCCAGAACACTCACTGCCCTTTGTTAAATTTCCCAACTCATTTTTCATTTCCTATGTGTACTATGCATATGGCTATATACACTGTGAGATTAGCTCTATAGGCTGCCAAACCAACTCTATAGAATAATCTGAAATAAAATAGGTGTTCATCTGTTAAGGGCCAGAACTTTAAACACGGTTCTAAGTCAGTGGAATTGATCTAATTTAGCATGGTGCTTAACAGTTCTCTATTTCAGTACATGTACTTAGTACTTACTATAGTTCTACAAGATTCACACCTTTGATAAAAGACCATATAAGCTGGGACAAACTTAGCCAGAATCAGAACTAGGGAAGATCAGAGAAGTGGTGGTGGCCCTCCTGCCTCTCCCACTGAAACCAAGATATATTTAGGACGACCTCAAGAAGCTGGCAGAAGCAGAGAAGACAAAAGACTGGAGAAGGAGCTCAAAGTCTCAGAACCAAGGAGAGAGATAGGCCTTTAAGAAAGCTAACCAGGCCTCAGGAAGGAAACAAGACTTTGAAGGAAACAGCAAAGGATTTGGACTTTTAATACCTGGCTCCATTTGGGGTGATTACTTAACTGAAACGAAGGCTGCTTTCAGAAGCCCCCGAATAAACCTGCTTCAAGAGAATATTATATTTTAGAGAAGAATATTACATTCATCAACTGTTTTTTTCCCCATATGGATAGATAGATCAAATTCCTTTCAGGGATTATAGATTTCACTTAGGAGACTCTGAAGTGTCCTAGGGCTTAATATAATCAGGATATAGTCATCTACAAGGAAAAGTATTTAGAAGATCTAACCAAATGTTGGAAATCTCTACTCAACTGGAACTCTATAATATGAATTCCTTTGGGGAGCAAGTCTTCCTGTTTTATACCTCACTTGATATTCACAATCATTAGCTTGTAAATATGTACATATACACACATATATATATGTGCATATATATATTTAATATATACAATATATATTTTAAAATGTAACATCAAGGAAAATTTTGTTTTAAAACTCCTTCTTTCCATATATGTATATGTCTTTGTGTGTGTGCATCTATGTATAATTTATGTGGTGTATTATATACACAAAGATACATAAATACATATTTGAAACCTCTTGCCAGAATTTTTGATATTTTTTATATCATAAAAATGAAAAAATATTTCAGGTATATCATTAATGTTGACAAAAGAATTAAAGTTATTTAGGTATATCAAATTCTGAATTAAGTATTAGTGGTTGGGCAGATCTTATTGTGGTGAAATTTAGTAAAATGAAAACATCAAAGAAATTCTAAAATTAGTATGTTCTCTATAGTGTAAGTTGAATACATGTGTTCATTATGACTATCAAATCTTTGATATAATTTTCTAATTTTCCCACCATTTTAAATTACCATTTTCTAGTTCTCTCTCAACAAATTTCTAGTTTGTAGTGGAAACCATATTTTAGAATATATAAAGTAAAATAATCATCTATATTAATTAAATCACAGTTGAAGATGAAAGAACACTGGTGTTCCATATGAGGCCCTAGTAAATGCATTGTCAAATTAAGTAATAAGTACAATTTATTTTCCAACATTTCCATATGATGTGTAATTTTCTGTATTACTGGTCAAAGCAGCAGGGTTTTACAAATAAAAATATTAATAAATATTTCATCTTGATCTTGTAAGATTCTAATTTATATTATGAAGATCTTACACACACACACACACACACACACACACACACACACACACACACACACACTCTCATACAACCAATGTTTCACCTTGACTATATTTTTTTCCTATGAAAAATTTATATTTTCTTGACAGGTAGTTTGTAAGGTCTAGCTATTTTAGGTCAGAAGAGTCTGTACAATTTGCATCATGAACAATTTTTACTCTTTCTCTTTACTTATTCTATAAAGCAAGGAAGATTTAACCTGGCTATAAACAATAACTCATTATAATCTAATCCTAGAGCATAAAGAGTATATATATGCATGTGTATATGCATATATGTATATACATATGTAAAATATATATATTTATATTTGGGAAAATATGCATGTATAGAATGAATACAAAAAACTTTAAAACATATCAAATAGAATAAGAATTGCTGCACTCAAGGACATGGTAGGAATATGAATCTTTTACCTATGAATATCCCTTTAAAAAAGTGAACATAGTATAACTCTCAGCATAATCCACCCATAAACTATGCATACTATATATACTGTGATTCTGCCATACTTCCTTAGTATACTTTTCACAGATTTCCTTATAATACTGTATTCTCCCAAACTGAATGTACTTCTCTTGATGAGCTTTGAGGAATATATTGCATGTGATGCTAATAGTACAGTGTGACTACAACCATATTCCTGGAATATATTCTGTCTTTTAGTATTGATTCTAAATATATAGGTTACTCTTTACAGGAAAACAACCATTCTTTCTTTCTGTAGTCCTTAAAAAGAACTTTTCATTTTCTTGAAGAATTTCTTGATAATTTTTTTTGCCAAATTTATCCATTTGTGACTGTTTATCCCTTATATATGTTATGTCATTATTTCTCTTTCATCTGTTAAAATTTAGATTGAATTTCCCTTATTCCATAAAGTACATATTTACTTATATTTTACATGTTGTTTACATGAAGAAAGTATTCATGATATAGGGAGTGTGAGACTTCTGGAAAGTTAACAAATCATTGATCCATATCATTTATTTGTACCTGATTCATTTTTCATATATACATGTAGTTCTCACCTTTTTTTTTTTTTTAACACTGAAGTTGTTAGTATCAAATATATGCTGATTCCTTTGAAGGTTTATCTACACTGCCAGATTAATTAAATTATTCCTAATTTTTTTTTTCATTTCTTCCTTTTCTCTCCTGAAACTACATATTCTCTAAAAACTTCATACTTTATCCTACAAGAGCTTTCATGGTATCAAATGTGGGGAATATGGCTATTTATAATATACAATATTACAAGATGTGATGTTTAGATGCTGCAAACCCACTTGTAAATGATATAAACTAAATGTAGTTTTAAGCAGTTATTAAGAGACTGTTAAATACATACCTACTGACCTCCACACCATTACAGAGATGCATGTTTATCTATGAAGGGATAAGGACAGTCACAAAAGAATTTGCCTCGTACATAAAGATTTAGAAGTACAAACAAAAATAAAATTGAAAATTGTCTTTCAACAGTTTTTATTATGGTGAATCTTTGTAAACTCTGACGATCTAGGATGGAATGTGGCAACCAGGATATTACCTCCATGGACAATATGCCTTTGGAAAAATAACTTACCTATTTTATGATCAAATCTTTCCAGATTGTTAATAATTCATTACCATGATATCAGTCTGTTTAGGGGTCTTGCATTCTGTTCCATTGAAGATCTCTACCAAATATATTTAAAAATAAATGTAGGTTGAAAATATCTAACAATTCTTGAAGAAATCTGTCAGAAAAGCAAGAAGATAAATATCCTTCAACTATAGTTATGGGGCATGGTTAGAAAGAAAGACTTAACTTTTTTCTTTCAAATCTTTATAAGTTCAAAGTATATTCTGGGAACTGACAATCAATTTTAAGCAGATGGATGCATAAATGTCAATTGAATAAATCATTCTTTCAGAAAAAGAGACATACTTGAGTATTAGTAACTACATTTAGTTTATATCATTTACAAGTGGGTTTGCAGCATCTAAACATCACATCTTGTAATATTGTATATTATAAATAGCCATATTCCCCACATTTGATACCATGAAAGCTCTTGTAGGATAAAGTATGAAGTTTTTAGAGAATATGTAGTTTCAGGAGAGAAAAGGAAGAAATGAAAAAAAAAATTAGGAATAATTTAATTAATCTGGCAGTGTAGATAAACCTTCAAAGGAATCAGCATATATTTGATACTAACAACTTCAGTGTTAAAAAAAAAAAAATTATTCCATTACCAAAGCAAGAAAAATTGAAAAATTAAATGGATAGACAAAACATTATTAATGGTATTAATATCTTTGACTACTATCTTTCTGGAAAGGTAGTTCCCAAAATCACTTAAGTTTTCAATAGTGATAACATCTTAAATAATCCCATATTCTATGGCCTGTCTCCATGATTCTATGCTGCTAATACATACCTGAAAATGAAAAAAAAAAAGAATGAAGGCACTTTTAATTATAGATGAAATTTTCACAGACCTCCCTATTTCTTTAGCTTCTGTTATTAACCTGAGTCTCTTATGAGCAATAAATCTATATACCCCAAGCTGCTCCTTTAGGAAAAATGTAGATAGTGAAATTCCCTTTTCCCTTCAGGTTATAAACTTCTGCTTTTCAGAATTGGGACAAGGACTTTGGAAATTTAAATTATGTAAAATGAGAAAAGCTTGAATGGAGAATTTAAGGGATAATGTATTAAATGTTACAACTAGCTCCTGCATACTGGTGATCTGGCAACTTGTAACCAGATTTTGTACTGTGATGTGAGGATTAGAGTAAAAGAGAATGACAGTCTAAGAATATCATGAAATACTTGGAAATTGGAACAGCTCTCTATAGCCTATAGATTCTAGGATACGTTGCCACCAGTAACTAAAATTGAATGATGTTTCAAATCTGTTTAAAAGGGCAAATTTTAGAAGTTATTCCAAATATATTTTTTCCATATTCGGAAGTGACATTTCATTGGTAGATATTTCCATGTATAATTAAAACAAAATGTGTAGAATTAATTATATATTATTTCAAAATACTTTTACATGATTTCTGTAAGTAGTAGCAGACAATTTTAACTTACTTTTAAATAGTATAAATGAAAGATTTCTTCCATTAAAGTGAAACACTTAGTATTTTTCAGATAATCCTTTAAATTGCCTACCCCCCTCTTTCCCTTATTTGACTCTTCTCCTTCCTTGCACAATGGAAACATTGTGAGTTTTTTTAATGTAAAATATAAGATATTTTTAGAATGTTATACAGAAATAAATTGTGAAGAAGTGATTATAAAATTCCTAACTGGGAAACCAAATTAATTGCTTAAATATTTATTTACAATGGGCAAGAAAACTGCTCAACATTAAATCCTTGGTTCTGCTGAAAAGGTGACATCCTGAATAAAAATGATTTGCTACTAAGCAAAATAATCCAGACAAAACTGAACAGTCAAACTTTACATTTGAACAATAGTGGTAACAGTGAGACATACATAAAAATGAGAAAGTAGAGACCCCAATTTCTTTGGATTAGACCCACTTCAATCAATGAGAAAAATGCATAGAGCTATGCATATGGTTGGTTAGACAAAATGTTAGAAGCTCTCAGTTTATTTTCTGAAGGCTGCTGGTCACATAAATGATTTTAAGCAGCAGAATATATAAATGCCAATCAAGTAAATCATTCTCAGTGAGCCAATGCCTTGTTGAAAGAAAGATGCCTCTGGGAATTGGAATGACCTTACACTGCCAAACCAGTGTGGATTGAAAAGTTTAATGCCATGGACAGAATTTGACAGTGGTAATGATATCAGTGTCCTTGACTTGCTCCTGCTCTGGGGAGTTATTACTTTAAAAGCTTTGATTTTTGTTTATCAAGACAAGTTCATCAACTCCATAGATATTTGAACTCAATAAAGCTGGCATACTCCATTTCTCTCCAGCCAATCTGAAATAACCACAGGAGAGAGGTCACTGTATTATTCAAAAATAACAAGACAATTTAAATATTTAATCTGACTTTGAATCCAAGAAAATTCTGGCAATTTATAATGTTGAAAATGTATAATAGCCTTAGCACTATAAATACTGAATTTACTAATATTACCTAGTGGCAATCATCTTCAGGCAGAATCAAAATGAAAACAGGTTCAGTGGAGCTTTGTTCCAGGAAACTAAAATGTAGAGGGTTCTGACAGTACTTTCAGTCCTTCAGCAACCAACAAGAAAATTTATTTAGTGAAGTTATTATCATTACTAAGAATAATCAGTTAAAATTTGAAGCCCCAACACTTTATCCATCACTCACACATTGACTAAGCCATCAGGTGCTTCTCCTGACTAAGCCATCAGGTGCTTCTCCTTAACCTAGCCTCATTTCATTTCTCCTGGCCAGTTGGAAGAAGACTACAGAATTAACTTTATTCTGATCTAGTGTATTTCTTCCCTCCCTTCCCCCAGCAGAAGAACCCCAGTACTGTCCTTCATGATATGTACAGCAATAGACTCATTATGTTCTATGAATGCCACATTTCCTGAAATTTGCCTGAAATAAAAAAAAAAGTGTTATTTTGTTTTTGCTTCACATATTAGATATGTCATCCCTGATTCTTCTGAGTTGTTTCAGTCACTACTTTAAGCATCAATTTTGAAAATAAATTTTCCTCTGCTATTAATATCATTTTCTGAATAAAGTGATAGCTTTCTAAACTGGAGGTTACTTGTTTATCTATGTATTTTTAAAAAATCTAAACATAAATTAATGAGGATTTGGGAAAGACACCATTTTTGATTCATGACAATTCCATGACTTGTTAGTCAAAACCCTTTAAATTTGGGGAAAGATGTTGCTTTATTTTGTGGAAAGAAACTAGCTAAATAGATTGTTACTAGAATTCCATGATTATTTCTTCCTTCATACACTTTCTTCAAAATCATGAAAAGTGGACAACTAAGACAGTGATTAAAACATTGGACTTAGAATCACAAAGTATTCAGTCATTGTCAGTTGTGTTCAACTTTTTGTGGTCCCACTTGGGGTTTCCTTGGCAGAGATACTTTAGTGGTCTTCCATTTCCTTCTCCAGTTTATTTTACACTTGAGGAACTAGAGCAAAAAAGGTTAAGGGACTTTCCCAGGATCACATAGCTAATAAATAATTGAGATAGGATTTGAACTTTAGATGATTACTCTTGCTGACTCCAGACCCAGCACTGTTTATGTACTATGGTGCCACCCAGCTGAACCAGAGTTAGGAACATTAATTCAAATTTTGCCTTGGTTTTGAGGCGCTTACTAGATACATAATGCACTTTATCTCTGTTTTCTTATGTTTAAAATGGGGGCAATAATGGTATATACTGGATAGGACTGTTATGCAGACCCAAACATTACAAATTGTAGGTAAAGTGCCTTAAAAAATTGAAAGCAATACAAAAATGTTAGCTCTTATAGCTTAATTATAGGATGAAGACACCATTAAACTCAGAATTAACTGGG
The DNA here is from genome assembly GCF_048593235.1 of Sminthopsis crassicaudata. Lineage (NCBI taxonomy): Eukaryota > Metazoa > Chordata > Mammalia > Dasyuromorphia > Dasyuridae > Sminthopsis > Sminthopsis crassicaudata. The sequence continues at coordinate 318,514,290 of NC_133617.1, read as the reverse complement.
GTTTCCTAGGAATGCTAATAAAAAAGGTTTTTGTTCTTTTTATTATCTGACTTGGTAAAAAGAAGAAATACATAAAAGAGAAAGAACTCCTAGTAGGGGTAAAAAGGACAATGATAATGGCACATATCTTTAGCTATATTATTTTGCTTTTGCTTTCTCTTCCCTGAGGAATGACCTCTATACTGGAAGCAACAGAGCAAATATGGTTAATAGGATACTGAAACCCCAAATAGATAGGGATATATGCAAGTCACCTAAGCTACCCTTGACTAGTTTACAATTCCAGGACCAAATGTACTGGATCTCAGAATACTGAAAGAACTGGTGGGTGTAATTGTTGAGTCACAGCCAGTGATCTTTAACAGCACAGAGAGAACAGAAAATATGTGTTAGGATGGGAGAAAATTTGTTTTTCTTTGTTTTAAAGGATTGAAATTTATAAGCTTTAGAACAGTGAGTTTTGACTTGTATTCCCTGACAAAATATTAGAATGAAATATAAAATTATTAGGGAACATCTAGGAAAGAAAGTAGTGAACATGAAAAAGAGCATGGCTTCATGAAAAGTATTTCATTATTCATCAGATGAATGCAGAAGATTTAATTTACTTAGATTTTGAAAAGGTTATAACAAAGTGTACCATTCTACCTGTGGGCAAGATAGAGAGATACAGGTCCAGCAAAAAGTTATTTTTTAGATAAGATTGCTGAGTAAGCAATCAAGACCAGCAGAGTAGTTATTAACGACTGGAAGGAAGCCTCTAGTGGATTATTCTAGGAGTTCATCCTTAGTCCCATACTATTTAAAATTTCTAGTGGTGGCTAGAAAGACATAAGGTAATATAATTATCAAATTTGCAGATAACATAATATTAGAATGGAGAGTTAATATATTGAATGAATAGAATCAGCATTCAAAAATGTCTCAATTTAAAGTATAGTGCCTGATAATGGAATTTAATATGAATCTAAAGTTAGATTTAAAAAGCCAAGTTTACAAATTATAAAATAGGAGAGTGATCTGAAAAGAAAGTAAAATCTTAGTGAACAACAAGTTAAATCATGGAATTAATGGAGTACAGAAATAATACATCTAATATTATCTTTAGCTACATTAACTACATTAGAATAATCTGGAAGAAATCATGAACCTATACTAATTCTATCCACTACAAATTTAAATTACCTAATCTGAAATGGGCAAACATTCTCCCCAGTATTGTCCTCCATGATGTGTACATCAATAGCTCCTGAAAAAAGGCAAACATTCTATTCCTCCCTAACTAATCTATTATTCTACATTCCATAGTAATTTTTTTCTCCCTTCTAATGCCTTTTCCTTGCCTACCGTTTCTCCCTCATTCTGTTCATATTTCATCAAAAACAATGAGATCATTCACTAAGAGCTCTTTTTTCTCATTTCTTCCTAATTCACATAGCTCAGGTATTTTCTCAACAGGAGAGGTGAACCCACTCCTTGCCAAGTCAACTTCCTCTACATGTACCTCTTCATGACCCCACCCCACCCTGGTTCTCTAACAAATTGTCTCCATTATCATCCCTACTCTCTTTTTCATTGTTAAACTTCTTGAATCCCTTAGCACCTTCTCTAATACCTAAAAATGTACACAGTTCTCTCATCCTAAAAACAAAAACAAACAAAAACAAAAAATCTTCAAATCTCACTTGATCCATCCATCAACCCAAAAGATTCTCCCAGTATAATCTCTCTCCTCCCCTTCTCAGCTAAAATTCTTAGGAAAGCCATCTACATTTGGTCCTTTCACTTTTCTAATTCTTCTTTAAATCTTCTGCAATTTGACTTTCAAATTTATTATTCAAATAAAACTACTCTCAGAAAATATTTAATAATTAATAATCTCTGAGTTGTCAAATTTAACTTCTTATCTTAATCCTAATCTTCCTTGATCAAAAACCTCCTTTGAAGGTTTGATGGCAATTTTCTCTCTCTGTTCCTTTCCCTTTCCCTCCCTTTTTCCCTCCCCTTTCCTTTCTTTCTCCACCTCCCTCCCTCCCTTCTCTTTCTCTTTCTTAAAGTTTATTTATATGGTTTATTTTAAATTATAAATATTTACATATTACTCCCATATCCTGAGATGGTTCTTGTAGCAAAATAAAGCAGTTAAGTAAAACAATAATTCAATGACCTGAAAGTTATATTTAAAATGTTTCTCAGTTGAAATTATTTTTAAAAAAGAATCAATAAAAAGATGCTCTCTTTTTCTTACCCTGTACTCCATTAGAAATAAATAAATAAATAAAGAAAGAAAAGTATTATAACAAATATGCATATTTAAGGAAAACAAATTCCCTCAAAGATAGTAAACAAATTTATAAATAATGTATATATACACACACATACTTTGTGCACATAGATGCATAATGCATATATAGATGTAATACATATAGATTGCATACCACACATATAATGCATTACATATGCAAATTTTCAGTAGATAGAGTTTTAAGCCTGGAAGTAATAGTCATCTTCCTGAGAAGCAAATCAGATTTCAGAAAATTACTAGTTGTGTGACTCTGAGCAAGTCACTGAACTCTCTTTGTCTCAATTTCCTCATCTGTAAAATGAACTGGAGAAGGAAATGGTAAACTAAAAGGTACATCTGCCAAACAAACTCCAACTGCAGTAACAAAGGGTTAGACGTGATTGAACAACAACCACTTAGAGATCTACACCAACCATTACAAAGTATGCTTCTTTATAATAGGGACTGTTTTGTTTATTTTTATTTTTATTTTTTTTTATTCAGCACTTGGTACAATGCCTGTCAATACTAGAGCCTTAATGAATGCTTTTTCACTGAGTGATAGTCCCACTGAGTGATATTCTAGGTCACATCACATCTAAATATTATGTTTAGTGCAAGGCACCATGTTTTAGGTCACCAAAAATCTGGAGAATATCAAGGCCATTAAGAAGCTGAGAGACATAAAAGCTGTCTTCAGTTATCTGAAGGGCTGACTTGTGCAAGATGAATTAGACTTTATCTGATTTGTCTCAGGCTATAAATCAATTTCCTCTCCCATTTGATACTTTAGTCTCTTACAAAGCCTCATCACTATCAAGGTCCTAACTTTGTGTTTCAGTGTTATAGAAGCACAGTTTTAGTTTTGGAAGGGACCTTGTGAAGTTTTAACTTTCCAATTTATAGAAAAATTGTTTACTTGTTTTTTTTTTCTTCTTACCAGAGAGTAAGATCATTGAAAACATAGTTTTTTTCTTTCTTCTTAACCTCAGTTCCTATCACAGTGCCTTTCATATAACTTAATAAATGTTTGATAAATTAAAATGTATCTTAGAGATCACCTAGCTCATCCACTACATAAATTCTTTTTCTAACATGATTTGACAGATGGTAATTTATAATCTGTTTGAATATGTTCTATAATTCTAAACTAATTACTTTAAACATACAGCATTCTACTCCACAACAGCCCTATTTTTTTTAAGTTCTTTAAATTTACACTAAAATTTGCTACTTTTAACTTAATGGAATATCAATAATACATGGAGTTAGAGAGCAGGGGCTATCTCAGTTAATTTTAAATTGCTCTTAGAATAATAACAGAGAAAAACAGGTGGTCAATATATATTTTTGAAAATAATGAAAATAATACCTATTCTTCTGTCATTTCCTTTTATGCTTCAGTGATTCTTCCTCTGTGATCTTCTAAATTCCAAGTTGTTTTCAGAAAGTTTCAAAGCATATATTCATATTGTTTGTGCTGAACTCATGTATTAACTTGTTATGTGACTTTGATTTAAGCCATTCTCTCTCTCTCCCTCTCTCTCTCTCTCTCTCTCTCTCTCTCTCTCTCTCTCTCTCTCTCTTTCTCTCTTACACACACACACACACACACACACACACACACACAAACACAAAATCTCCCCAAACATTTCTTTAAGAAATAAAGTAAATGATGTGTACATAGAGCATATACTTCTAAGAAACATGGACAATAGAGAAGGCAAATTTTTAGTGATCTCCACTTGATAGTATAATTCTAATCCAATAAAAAGGAAATAAAAGCTTTTGTCAGCCAAGTTGAGAAAGTTGTTTCCTTCCTTCCTTCCTTCCTTCCTTCCTTCCTTCCTTCCTTCCTTCCTTCCTTCCTTCCTTCCTTCCTTCCTTCCTTCCTTCCTTCCTTCCTTCCTTCCTTCCTTCCTTCCTCCCTCCCTCCCTCCCTCCCTCTCTCTCTCTCTCTCTCTCTCTCTCTCTCTCTTTCTTTCTTTCTTTCCTTCCTTTCTTTTTTTCTTCTTTTCTATCTGTCAGTTTATATATCCACACATAAAATTTACATACATATGCATGTATATGTGTGTATATATGCATATATATATGTGATGTATGTGTACACACACATGGCAGGAAAAGAGAGAGAGGAGAGAGAGGAAGAGAGAGGGAGAAAGAGGGAGAAAGAAGGAGAAAGAAGGAGAGAGAGGGAGAGAAGGAGAGAGAGGGAGAGAGAAAGAAAAAGAGGAGAGAGAGAGAGAGAGAGAGAGAGAGAGAGAGAGAGAGAGAGAGAGAGAGAGAGAGAGAGAGAGAGAGAGAAGGGGGGAGGGAGAGAGAGAGAAGGGGGAGGGAGGGAGGGAGGGAGGGAGGGAGAGGGGGGGGGAGAAGGAGAGAGAGGGAGAAAGAGGGAGAGAACATTTTAAAAGATGTACTATGCTCTTGCACAGTAAAACATCAATCATACTAACCCTCTTCCTAAGCCAAACTTCTTTGTTAGAGGTTAAAAACCTCCTAAGAGCCTGAAAATGAACAGCCTTATTCATAATAGTGACAGCATGCATTTTATTTGCATAGTGCCTTATCAATCAAACTATTACATAACCACTTGCCCCTCTAACTTCAAATATATATCCAAAAGGTTTATAGACATAAATATCCTTAGGGTGTTATTTATAAAATTCTAATTCTGGAAAAGTTAATTATTTGAATGATAGAAAAAAATTGTACCTAGCATTTCAAAAGCTGAAAGTCTTTATGTTTTTTTTTTTTATTTTTATTTTTTTGGTGCAGTTTAGGGGTGGTTAAGAATGGCAAGGAGAGTTAGGTTGATTTGTGCTCTAAACAATACTGACCAAGCTTAACCAAACTGCCTTTTGAATCAACCTATTAATGATGATTAAAATCCCCCAACTAGAAATATGTATGTATATATGGTATGTATATGTGTATTTGTGTGTACTTAAACACATTTGTATGTATGTGCATGTATACGTACACAGATGTGTATGATTACATACACATACATAAAGTGAGAAAGCTATGAATTTGGGTTTAGGAGAATATTTGAATACTGCTAACTCTGTTGCTATGAGAAAGTCACTTACCATTTCTGAGTTCATTATCAGTAAAGCAAAGATAATAACCATGTAATATATGTTTCAAAGAGTTCTTTGGAGTGTCAAAAGAACTAATTCTAGTTTAATAGGAAGATATCTAATGGTATAAACATTTAGGTGGTCTATTTTCTATTGCACTAGATCTGACATCAAAATGACCTGAGTTCAAAACTAACTCCAGATCCTAGTTGTATGGATAAGTCCCTTAACCATGGTCTGCCTCAGTTTCCTCATATTTAAAATTAGGGTGATAATAGCATCTACAGCCTATGTAGGGTTGTTGTAAGGGTAAGCTGGAATAGTACTTGTTAACAACTTTGCATGATTTAAGTAACTATATATATATATATATATATAAATAGATAATATTATTACTAAGTAAAAATAATAATCAGCAATCAGATCAGAATACATCACATGTATCAGAGTTTGGTCCCACTAAGATGTCTATGTATATATAAATATTTATTTGTATGTGTGTGTGTGTGTGTGTGTGTGTGTGTATATATATATATATATATATATATATATGGATGTATATATATATGTATAATACAAATATAAATTTTACAAACTTCAGAGTACGATAAAACATCAACTGTTATATTAATAAACTGTCCCTATTATAATTTCAATATATAAATAAGTTACAAATAGTTAGGAATTAAAGTGAATAAGCTTGTTAAATATTTTCTAAAGGTTACTACATGAGAGCACGTTTGCCTGAGTTCAAAAGGCATGAGAAACTGATGCTGCTTTTCTGACCTAGAAGTCTAATTCATAGATAAGCCAGCTGTTTGGGGAAATAAATGAGGCTTCACATGATAGGAGGATTATTTTCATAGAATCTAAAAGCTGAGAAGACCTTTAATTCATGATAAACAACATGGAGCTCCAGAGAGAATAGACAAATGCAGAGCTTCCTCATTCTAAGCAGTGGACTGTTTCTTTGAATGACAAATAACTATTCCTCTTGAATGATCAATTTAGATTCAATTTTCTTTGAGTTGTCATTATTTCTCTTCCTTCCTTCCTTCCTTCCTTCTTTCCTTTTTTAAAAAAATTACTTATTTGGGTAGTTATTCCCCAAATAAATGTAAAGTCATCATAGGAAAGATTTGTCTGGTTTCTTTTTTTGCCTTTGTATTCCATGAGCCCAACAATGTCTTAAACATAATAGGCAGGTTTTTAATAAATATTTGTTAAAATTACTTGAATTGGATTGAACTGAACAAAAATCATAAAGTGTATTAGGATAAAGAGGAAGTTAAAGGATAGGGAAAATCATGGAAGATAATCATCATACAAGAATGTTAAGGGACATCTACCAGATTCCCCAGTTACATAAGCTGGATAAGTCTATCCCTTAAAAGGTATTAAAAACCATTCTTGAAACTTAATTGCATCATAGGATTAAAAAGTCATACTTATTGTTATCACATTCTGCTTACCAAAATTAAAATAAAAAAAAAAAAAACATGAGAAGTTTATTATTTCCTCTTACCTTGAAGTCAACCATAGGCCCCTCGAAGATAAGGCGGCTGCTCTGGTAAATTGATGAATTAGGCCTATGAAAAAAGCTGCTCCTGGCATCTGATCTTCCCATAGTTCCCTAACATATTTTCCCAGTCATATGCTGACATATTAAATCACAGCTGTGTGGATTCTAGGTCTTTCAGACTCGGTAGTTTTCTGAAACCCACAGGAGTGTCCTTATTCTGTCCAATTAACCAGACCTATAGAGAATGGGGGCAGGGATACACAGGGCTGTAGAGAAATTAATGCTACTTGTTCTATTTGTTAGGAATCAGAAACAATAAGGAACAGTTAGAAACCAGTAAGCATCCATTTTTTCCCCTGTGGAAATATCCTTATGTTAAATATTCAATGATTTGCAAGTGCTTCATTTTATTACAATTTCCACTCTGAACTAAAAATACTGGTGTTAGAGCCTTCCTTCCAAAAATGTCCCATGTTTAATATAATTGAGGATAAGGTGGAGAAGGCCAGCTAGATGCTACAATGGATAGAGTGCTAAGGAAAACTTTTAATCATGGGTTCAAATCTGGCTTCAGACACTTACTATCTATGTGATCCTGGGGAAATCATTTAACATTGTTTCAGTTCCTTATGTGTAAAATGAATTGGAGAAGGAAGTGACAAACCCCTCTGAAGGTCTAAGAGAATGTGAAATGATTGAACAAGTAAAAGAAAGGCACAGGGTTAGAAGTCAAACTTGGGTTGAAGGCTTGCTTCTATCACTAGTTTACTGATTAAAAGTCTGTTCTTTAGTGTCTTTATTCTGCAGATAGAAATAATGATATCCATCTACATGAAATGGTAAAGGTGGAAAAAGTCTTCGAGATAACTACTCAATTTAAAGATAATAAAATAAGATTTTCAGAGCTAACTTTTCTAATATCTCAAAGTTGATTAGTGATATGTTTGGGACTGGAACAAAAATCTTCTGACTCACAATTCAATATTCTATTTTATATCACAGGTTTGATGTAGAGATTTGGATTGGATGTGACTTTGAATTCCAATCAATTTTTAATATCTGTATGTCTTTAATTAAGTAATTTCACCTTTATGGATGTCAGGTTTCTTCTCCATAAAATGAGACCAAAATTGACCGACTTTTACCATCTCTTTTAATTTTCACTGATTGTATGTACCCTGTATACTGAAGGATATAAATGTGAGAGGAGGATGTGTAGGCCTTCATTGTCTTCATCATTGGTAATGTTTACACAAAATGACAAAGCAGAAGAAACATCAACACCAGGATTTCCACTCTTGATTTCATCAGAGACATGGGACAGGCCAAGCTACCACTATAAAAATAAATATCACCCAATACTACTTCTCGACCAAAAAATTCCTTGATTTACCAACATGCCAAAGTCTGGTTCAGATTAAGATGAATGTTTTGGTTCATTCTGATTGTACCCAGAGATGTGCTATGTATCTTTTTAAGTGGCTTGAGCCCTTTTGTGTAGGCTTATTTTATACTGCTGACCTTATCACAATTAAGGACTGATAATTTATCAATTAGGTCACAATAAAAATTAATATTAAAATGTAAACTCCAGCTTCTGGAATAAGAATTCAGTATTTGACAAAAATTGCTGGGAAAACTGGAAAATAATATGTCAGAAACTCAGTATAGACCTGCATCTCATTTCCCATACTAAAATAAGGTCAAAATGGATACATGATTTGGTTACAAAGGATAATACTGTAAACAAATTAGAAGAACAAGGGGTAATTTGCCTATCAGATTTTTGGAGAAAGGAGGAATTTATGACCAAAGAAGAACTAGAGAACATTATGAAAGGTAAAATGGAAACTTTAATTACATTAAACTAAGAAGTTTTTGCACAAAGAAAGCCAACAGAAACAAGATTAAAAGGGAAGTACAAAGCTGGAGAAAAAACTTTACAGCTAGTATTTCTGAAAAAAAGGTCTCATTTCTAAAATATATAAGGAACTGTGTCAAATTTATAAGAATACAAGTCATACATCTATTAATAAAAAGTGAAAAGATATGAATAGACAATTTTTAGATGATGAAATTAAAGCCATCTATAGGCATATGAAAAAGTGCTCTAAATCACTATTGATGAGAGAAATGCAAATGAAAACAGCTCTGATGATAGGAAAAGATAATGATAAATGTTGAAGGGAATGTGGGAAAACTGGAACAGTATGTATTGTAGTTGGAGTTGTGAAATGATCCAACCATTCTGGAGAGCAAATTGGAACTGTGGCCAGAGGGCTATCAAACTGTGCATACTCTTTGACCCAGCAGTACCATTTCTGGGTCTGTATCCCGAGCAAATCATAAAGAGGGAAAAGGACCCACATGTGCAAAAATGTTTGTAGCAGCTCTTTTTGTGGTAGCAAAGAACTGGAAAATGAGTAGATACCCATCAATTGGGGAATGGCTGAATAAATTGTGGTATATGAAGGTAATGGAATATTATTGTTCTATAAAAAAGTGCATAAGCTGATTTTAGAAAGGCCTGGAAAGATTTACATGAACTGATGCTCAGTGAAAAAAGCAGAATATACATTATACATATTAGCAGAAAGAATGCATGATGATCAACTATGAAAGACTTAGTTCTTCTCAGTTTTTCAGTGATTCAAAGCAATTACAGTAGACTTTGAACTGAAAATGCCATCTACATCCAGAAAAAGCACTAAGTAAGCTAAATGTAAATCAACACATGCTACGTACACTTCTTTTTTTTCTGCTGTTTTTATCTTTCCCATGTTTTTTCCCTTGTATGTTCTAATTTTTCTCTCCCGACATGACTTATAAAGCAATGTATTTAGAAAAAACACCCCAAAATTAATATTTATTTTAGTTATCAAATTTATCAATAGAACCATTTAATGGAAATATTAATTAAGCATTCTAAAATGATAGTATCAATAATAATTTAAAACTGAGAAAATAATGGAAAGATGATTAAAATAGATGTCCATAAATATATATGAACATTTGTTCTTTCCTTTTTTTTAGCCAGCTAAAATTAGATATGTCTATATCACTTTTGGAATAGTCTTTGTTGTTGTTGTTGTTTTTTAAGAATAACTAGCCCAGGAGTTTGCAAGTTCCAGTTAATAGCACTTTCAACAAGGAATCAGGACTTCTTTTCTATTCCTGGCTCTTCATTGAACAAGCCTTTCATATTTAGCAACTACGTCAATGGCTCTGTGCATCTTTATCTTTAGCTGTAATAATGTGATAATAAGACTGACTTAACACACAGAGGACTTTTGTGATGATTAATTGGATAACGTCTTTAAAGTGCTTCTAGATACTCAGAAGAAATGTAGTTTATGGCTATTTAAGCTGTTTTTTTGATGTGCTATTTGTGACTGATTGCACAATAATTATGAGCAGAATTACTTCCTCTCATATAGATGTACAAAATGTATTGATTTAAAATATATATTTCAGAATATCTTCAGTTGTTCAAGGTGGCTTAAGTAATGAGGTTTTCTATAGAGTTTTCAGCTGCATATTTAGATTATTTTCTTTGCCCAAAATATTAATTATTTTTGTTCTTGTTATTACGTGGTTTGAGTTTATTGTTTCCTTTATTGTCTAGAGATAAATTATACAAGTTAAGGCCTGATCAAAATGCACAAAAAGGATCCAAAGATATAGTAAGTCCATAACACATTTTAAATTGTAGCTATGATACTATTTAATTTCAATATTGTTTCCCTAAGGTTTTATAATCTATTAATTAAGCATTTACTAAGAACTTCTATATCTAGCAGAGTACTTTAGCTTGACTTTTACTGCAATTTTGAATGTTACTTTCATTCCTGACTTCTTCAGCAGTGTGCCACATACCAAAAATGTTCTTATTTTGCCCCATTTTTTTTCAAACTAAAAACAGATAATTTTTTTTTTTTTGAGATAGCAGGTGTAAATCATGACCCGGGAATTCTGTTCCTACAAAGCACTAGGTGGTGAGTGAGATGACATATCTAAACTTTAATGAATATAAATGGAGTTCTACCTGTTCTATTAAGAGAATATAAGAATTAGTCAATATCAGATGTCTAGAGGAAAGTAACTATATTGAACGTAAGTATACTGGAATCCATATAGCTACTTTAAAGTGGATCTTATCGATCAGAGGTTTGTTTGATCATTGGCTCTTAGTACACATTTCCAACCCTAGTTTATTTGAGGCCCATAAGTTGCAAACGTTTTATAAAATACTTTTTTCAGGCTATTGTCTTTAGGAATCTATATCCATCATGTATACTACATTTTAATCCTGTAGAAAATCTTTTAATTAAGTTCGCCAAAAATTAGTTTATTTATTTACCTTTTCTCACAATGTTAATAACTTTCATTTCTTTCAATATTCATTTCCCCCTCATATTCAATGACTGTATTATAATCATGAAGTATACATTGCTTTTTTTAATACCTCAAGAGATCCTAAGTCCTAGGATACATATCCTTCCATAGAGGAATCAGAAAAGAGGAAATTTTATGAAGCATATCACCAGAACTGATAACACTCGGTTCTATCTAGGAATTAATGAATGAAAGAAAAATAATATTAAATACTTTCTAAATAATTGGAACTGTGCTAAGTTGTAGTACCCAGGGAAGGAAGGACATTTTGTTTTAGCGAAGTCACAGAGATGGGAGGAATTTGGAAATAATCTGACCTACCCTTTCTAGAATAAATGATGGTATTGATTAGATTTGTATACTTTGCAAAAGAAGCAGAGAGTTGTGAATGAGATTAGGAGAGTTCAGTGGAAGGGCAAGTAGTAAGGAGATGGCTAAGAAGGTAAGTCGACTGTGATGTGAAGCATACTCCAGGGTCTCAAGCTAAATTGATATCATGGGCCATGTACATTCACAAAGGCTAACTTAGCAATTATGGAATCATATAGTCTCTTGTCATTGAGCTATAGCTAAGTAGATTGCCACTTAGGGCACACTTTCACAGATAAAAGCATACATAACAAAGCTGACTGCCTTGAGGAGTATGAAGCAAGAAATAAGGGAGGTTGACAGGAACAATATCTACATGTTGCATAACTTTTGCCCTCTTCTGTATTTCACTCTTAATCTTGTCTCTAGTGTTTCTTTTATAAATCTCTCCTCTTAACTTGTGGGAACTTGTGAGATGGCAAAGTCAGAGAGGAATGATGAAGCTTTCCTCCACCTGTTCAGTGAGACACTAAGCCATGATCAGCACTGATTAGAGGCAATGGCAGTCCAAAGGTCAACATAATTTCCATTTGTTGTCTACAGGCAGGTGAGAGGAGGAAATATGCTCTCAGTGTTTCATTTCTTGTCTATGATTTTGAGATTATTAATACAAGATCCTCCTACAATGTTTCTACAAGCTGTGAGCACAAAATTATTAATCTATTACATCACATCCTGAGAACCAGGAGGGGAGCAGGAGGATTAAGATATGGTGAAGGCAAATTCTTCCAAACAGTACATTTGATGTAATTTTTTTCACTTTTTTTTTGCATACAATGAATTATGTAGGTGTAGAATTTTAAGTCTCTGAATTGACTTCCTTCAAGTATCAACTAATATCTTCATTTCCAAAAAAAGCCTTTCCCAATGCCCCTTAATACCCTTTGTTGATTATTAAAACTTATTCTGTATATGTCTTGTTTGTGTTTAGTTGTTTATGTTAGCTTTCCATCAGACTGTGAGCTGCTTTATAGTAGGAAAATTTTGCCTTTCTTTGTATCCCCAGTTTGAAAAATTAAAGGTGCTTAAAACATTCTTATTGACTGACTTCATGTATAAATATGGTCACTGAATAGAACAAGTGAAACTCAGAGGGGATAGAAGTGTATAAGTGAGGTTCATATACCAAATTTCATGTTTTAGTATTTTCAGATATTTATTACCATTCAATATTTTAATAATTGTATATAATTATTTAAATTCTTTAGCAGATTTAATGATTATTTGATAATATTAAATTCTTTGATAATAAATTATTTTTCCTGGATTAATTTTGTACTTGGCCAGAGTTTGTTCAGATTATTTAGATTCCCTGTGCCACTGGATTTAGATATAGGGTAGGGATAAAGAAGGGGCATCCAGCCTAGTTTTTTCAAGGTCAAACACAATGGGCAGTCATTAGTCTTCCTCTGCAATATATCAGCATAATAACTCACAAGAACAATGGGCTCAAGTAAGTTTCCATCTCAAACTTGTAGGACAATTAATGAAAACTTTTTTTTTTCTAAGAACAAAGAAAAACATACCAGGCACATGATCCAAATGCCCTATGTAAGGTTCAATATTGTGTTACAATAATTATATACACATATTAGCACTATTATTAAAAAAATTATCTAAATTATTTAACTCAAGAATTTTGTTTTAATTTCAGGCCAAAAAATTAGCCTAAGTTACTTGGTTAATGCCTTAATTATCTGCTTCAATTACATAGACTATGAGAATTTGTTGACTTGTGAGAGTGTAAATCTACAGAAATAATTAGCAAATTATATTTTAATATCTTACATAAATTAATATGCTTCCACAGTGTGTCTTATCTCATTTTAGTGAGAAGAAATCTTTGCATAGTCAAACATATATATGTACATATATATATACATATATATATGTATATGAATCCAAAGCAAAATGTAATGGTATTGATATATTTGAATAGCCATGAGATTCACTGACTAGTAGGGGATAATAAGGATCATAATAGATATAGGAGTTGTTCAGCAATGTTATTTCATATTCTTGAGGGATAACTTAGCTCTGATTATACAGGCTTGCTTATTTCCCAGACCCTTTCAATACCCAAATATGTAAAGACTTTAGTATCATTATCAGTCTAAAGATAACTATCTGTTAATGACAAGTATACTATTACTATTTGTTTTAAAATGTCAGAGGGAATGTCTTCTTAATGCAGTCGTTGGCAGAACTAAAATCAGAGTAGAAACTACCAGTCCAATAGGACATTCTGGGAAGAGACAGTAAAATCAACAAATATTTATTAAACACTGACTATATGTTAGGGATTTTGTTTAATTCTAGGATACAAAGAATGATAAAAGCACTTTTTGTCTTCAAAGACTTTGCATTCTAATGGCGAAGAAAATATGCAAACAGCCACACACCAACAAGATATATAGGATAAATTTGGAGTAATCTCAAAAGAAAGATACTAACAATAAGGGAGAGTAGAAAGAGTTTCCTATAGAAGATGAGATTTGTAGCTGAGTCTTGAAAACCAAGTGAGATAAGACTTGGAGATGAGTAGGGCATACATTTTAGTCACTGACAGTGAAAATGCATCAAGTTGGGAAATGGTATATGATAAACAAGGAATATCAAAGAGGCCCTATTCCACTGAATCATAAGAATATGCTGAAGGGAGGAATAGATATGCAGTGCAATGAACTTTTTAAAAAATTGCACCAGTATGTGAATATATGTTTTGTTCCATAAATTAGAAACAAAAGAAGTGAATAGAAATTAAAAAAGTATGCTGAGGAAAATAAAATATAAAAACCAGCTTTAAAAGCTTAACTGAGGATTTCATATTTAATTTTTTTAGGTAATAGGGAGTCACTAATAATGCAATAGAAAAGTAAGAATATCAAAATGAAATCATTATGTCCTTGCCAGAAGGTCAATTTACATGGAAAATTTTTGAACTTGTATGTGATATAGAACTCCTTTCATAAAAGCAAGTATATATGATGATATATACAAGAAATAAAAGTTTATTAAACAAATATAATTTCTCGCACTGCATTTTACCTTTTTTATTTTTAAAAAATCTTGGTCTTGGTGGGTATTCCTAATCAAAATTTAGTATCTTCATAGGCTTTAGGAAATAGTCATTCTTTAGGCATACAAGAGGCCAATCAAACTGATCTTAGCATTCCATCTTTGATCACTGTTTTTCATTCCATACTAATCTCTACTTCTTAGAATCCCTAGCTTCCTTTAAGACTCATTTAAAGCTCCTCCCCTTACAAGAAGCCTTTCCTGTTCCTTCCTCTGAATTTATCCTTTTATCTATTTTGCTCTGATTTTGTGTATAATTTACTCATGTTTTCTTCTCTGATCAAATTGTATATGCCTCTGTCTTTTCATTCCCACTGCTTAGCACAATGTCTGTCTCCCTATGGGTGCCTAAATACTAGTTAATTTATTTATTAGGTGATATCTATGTGGCTCAGTTGATAGAACACTGAATCTGGAGGCAGGAAGACCCAAGTTAAAATTTGACTTGTTCCTTACTATCTGTGTGAACTTAGGCAAGTCACTTGCCTATCTCATTTTGCCTTACTCTCTTGGAGAAGGAAATAGCAAACCCCTCCAGTATCTTTGTCAAATAAGAAAAAAAAAAAAAAAAACAACCCCCCCAAAAAAAAACAAAAACAAAATCAAAAACAAAAACAAAAAACGTGAACAGTATTGGTGTGATATAGTACACTGGGTCACAAAGAATTTGACATGATTGAACAACAAAAACATAAAACTCTTGATTGATTGGTTGATCCTTACTCTTAGAGAGAATCACAGTTATTTCAATCAACATGTGGGTCCAGTAAGTCAGAAACAAATATCTATGGCAGAATTTAATGGAAAATAGAAACACCCCAAATATCAGGCAGTGATCTACCATGCTTATGCCATTCTCTGGGTAATAGAAATTTTTAGCCCATGATCTGGATAATACTATATACAAGCAACACAGAAAACAAATCTGTGTGGGATGGACATGGGGGGAAAAGCCTCAAAAAAACAAAGAGTATTTAGTGAATAAAAACTATTTCTGCCAGAAGGAATGACAACACATCACACCTTTCCCCGTGGATTAGCTGCATGGCCCAATGGATGGGTATCACACCAACCTAGCTATGCTTCTGACATTGTAATTCAAAAAAATTCATATTTGCTAGTCTTCATTTGGCTCTACTTGTCTACTGGATTATTCTGAAGCTCTGAATATCATTAAGACTGGCTTTGATTTCTGTATTCAAGAATTAATGATGCCCTGCTGGATCACAGCCATTGATCCTAAAAAAATATCATACACATGTATTATGAGAAATACTGCCATTTGACTTCATAATGAATGGAAAATATATTTATCTATCTCTATCTATATTTTTCTTAGCCCAGAGCATAGCACAGTGTCTGCCTCACTATAGGTGTAGGCCTATTAATTACATATATATATATATATATATATATATATATATACATACATACAAATTATTTGTATTGTTTTAATTATACATATATATTTTTTCATTTGTGTTCATTGGACATACCTATATATTTGTAGGTATATTTATATGTCAATATACATAAATTATATATACATATGTACATATATATATATACACACACACAATTAACAAATAAAATTATATATATAGAAAAAACTGTAAAACTTCTAAAAGATAGAGAAATGAAAGGAGTGTATTCTTGAGAACAGTGCACATAAACTATTGTTTGTTAATCACTGAGCTCAGCTAAAGCACTTAGACCTAAATACAACATTCCAGAAGTCTAATCAGAAGTTAATTATGTTTATATAAATTGATTATTTTGTATAACTTCAGCCAGAACAATTTCTTTTTCAGATATGGGTTATTAATGAAGTACAGAAAGAATAATGGAACAAAATATCCCCCCAAAGTCAGTGACAAACTCTCCAAATACCCATAACATTATACTCTTATAATATCCTCTAATATCATATTAGTTTATTTTGGTGACTACACTATGCTAGTGATTCATGTTGAGCTTACAATCTGTACAAATGAGAAAGTCAACAAATATGTAATCATCATTTGAACTAAGGACAACAACAAATCTTTAATAACCAACTACTTTCTACCATTTGTTTCTTAATTCCATCTATTAACTTCCCTGTATTTAAGCAATTAGATTTTTAAAAGACTTAAATAAATAATTTGATTTTTAATTTTAATTGATTTAATATTTTTATTTGGTTTTGTTTTATCATCACCTCTGAAAATCGTTCTTTCTTTAGTATTGAAAACAAAACATATTTGCTCTATAATTTTCCATGTTCTATGTATAAAGTACCATTTCTATAACTATTTCACATGTCACAATATTTACCAATAACATACTTTTAAGTATAAATTTGAGTGTGAAGAAGCAATATTATTATGAATGTAATTTATCATTACTTTTATTATTGAAGTTCTTTTTCCTAAAGGGTTATGTACAATTTTTGGCATCCTCCCAATTATGCTTGTGGTCTTTATAGACTATTTGGGATGACGAGTATGGATATATAGTATTTTAAACAAGAAAATCTCTAAAATACAATTGGGAAACTTTATTTTTAAATCAAGAAGTCAAAATAAATTAAACACAAAGCATTACATTTTTATCTTTTGCTTTAATTGGCAAGACTATAAAATTATACCTTTCAGAAGCTAATTATTTTTCTACAAATTGATTATTAGATTGATATAACTTCAGCCAGCCTAATTTCTTTTTCAGAGATGGGTTATTTATGAAGTAGTACAATAAGAATAGTGAAACTAAATATTCCCCCAAAGTCAGTGACATACTTTCTCACAAGCATATATAGAGAATATGTAGAGAATCAAATTTAGAGAGCCCATGTGGTAAAATGCTAACAAATAATCGGTTCTGGCTGCTGGATATCATTTTCTTTCATTTCTGGAGAGCTCCAAAAGTTCCCTTAGGCATGATATGATATATTTGTTAGGGTACTGATTTTGGGAATGTCTCTAGGATCAGAAAAATGGGAAGTCTAATATCCTTTGGACCTTTCAATAAAATATATGATGGAAAATGGCCAGGGATCAAAGGCAAGGTCAAAGCCAAGGCTTTTTTTCCCTTTACTTTATCCCCTTCTCCCAGTGGTTCTTCTTAATTGAATTTGATTGGAATGCCACACATATTACATCTTATCAAATAACTCATTTCAAATAATAATTTATAGACAATTTCTAGAACATGACCAAGTTTTTCAGCTAAAAACCCAGTAACTATATGAACAGAATTGCAAAGTAATTTTCACACAAATAAAGGCCTAAACAATTGGAAAATATTAATTGCTCAAGGGCAGGCTGAGCCAATATAATAAACTGACAATTCTACCTTATTTAATTTACTTATTCAGTGCCATAACAATTAAACTATGCAAAATTATTTTATAGAACTAGAAAAAAATTAAACAAGGAAGAACAAAAAAGGTCAATAATATAAATTACAAGAAATAATGAGAATAAGAACAGAACCAGGAGATCATTGTATAGAGTGGAAGCAATATTGTAATGACAATCAACTAGGAATAATTATTTTTACCAATACAATGATTAAAGACAATTCTGGTGAACTTATAATGAAAAATGCTGCTTATTTCCAGAGAAAGAACTGATGGAATCTGAATAACGAGGTAACTTTTTAAAATTATTTTTATTTTCGTCATTCATCTGTTTTTCTTTTATAACACGTATAATATAGAAATATGTTTTGTATAACTACACATATATAACATATATCAGATTTCTTGTTTTCTCAATGAGAGGTTAGAGGAATGAGACAAGGAGAGAATTCACAAAATAAATATTAAA
Organism: Sminthopsis crassicaudata; assembly: GCF_048593235.1. Taxonomy (NCBI): domain Eukaryota; kingdom Metazoa; phylum Chordata; class Mammalia; order Dasyuromorphia; family Dasyuridae; genus Sminthopsis; species Sminthopsis crassicaudata. Next base: position 318,495,750 of record NC_133617.1, on the reverse strand, counting down.
ATTGTATTTACATGTAGTTGGAAATTTTAAAATATTTGGAATTACTTCATTATTAAATATTTTGTAGTTTTTACTGAGAAGCTATTTCATATCAAGGGAAATGAATAAAACCTATGATTAAGATAGTTTTCATCTGGTTACAGTAGCTGGTCATCTTATCACTTGTGAGAAAGAATAACTTAACCCTAGCCATCTATTTTAAACTTAAAAAAAAACAAAAAAAAACTTGTATGTAATAATGCCTTTCATAATAGTATATCATCATCATAGCTGATAATGCAGTGTCTTTCTGTCATTTTAAAACTCTTAGATATCCACAAGGGATTATAAAATAAAATGTGAACACTGGAAATTATTTTATTATTCCAAATTAGGATAAACTACCATATTTGTTGTTTAACTTAGGATTTACACCTACTTCCCATAAAAGGAAATTTCAAACCTATACACTTTCACTTTAGCTTAAATTTATCACAATCTAACTGGATTTTTTTCCTTAGATTTAAAATGTAGAACAATTAAATTTTTATGACTGATGTAAATGTTGATAAGATAACTTTATCTGTTTTCTAGTGGTAGAATAGAAGGGTATTAAGCTTTTCATATTCCTCTCAGTTCTTTTCCTGAGATTCTTTTATCCTAATACACAAATGAAATTGTAAGATTATCTTTTATTTGTTTACCTTCTTTTTTTTTAACTACCTTCCTTTAATGTTAACTATCTTATAATATAGGGATAAAAACAATCAAATAGTAGAGGGTCAAATCTCAAGCCTCAGATATCTACTATAAGTATCTGACCAAATAATTTGGCTTGGTTTCTGAGTCTCAGTTTCCCTGAGCTGTGGAGATGGCATTGCTTTATAAACTTTTGTTGTTGAACAATAAATATTTAGTTATTGTAAAGGAAGGGCTTTGTAAAACATAAAAGGTTATAAATATGAAGCATCTACACAAATAATAATTATAAAATTGTAATACATAGAACAAGTGGTGAAAATCCTTGTTTTCATGCTTTTCAGGGACATACTGATTTTTATTCTGTGAAGGCAAAGATTATTAGGAAAAGAAAAGAAACCTTAATTTTTCCTACTTTTCTTGCCACAAATATTCTTCATTAAAAATATGATAGCACAGGATCAGAATAGTTTTGAATTTTAGCTAATATTACTGCCTACATAGAAACATTGAGTGTGGTTTGATGAGATCAATAGAGAGCCCTTAAAAGAATTGCAATCTATTAATAACTATATGAGGAAAATGCTTATAATCACCAATAATAAGACAAATGCTAATGAAAATAACTCTGAAGTTTGTTTTTTTCCAGCAAATTGACAAAGATGACAAAGGAAGAGTATGTTGAATGATGGTATTGAAATATGCAGAATTTGTTATATTACTGGTAGAATTTCCAACTGATTCAATCATTTTGAAACACAAGCTGGAATTATGCAAAAGGAATGATTAAAATTCACCTGTGTTATAGCTGAGAGATTTCTAAGTTATGCATACACAATAAGGAAACCTGTGAACTCACACTTCCTCCCTAATGCCCTCCATCAACCCAAAAAAGGCTATGTTTTTACCCAAATGTATAAAGAACTAGAAACATGTTAAATGCCCATAAATTGAGGAATGAATAAATAAATTTGCAGATTGTGTTACATTGATATAAGGTAATATAAATGTGTTATAATAAATGATGAATATGATGGCAAGCATGGGAAGACAAGGAAACTCAATTAAACAAAGTGAAATAAAGCCAGTAAAAATTATGATGTAAATGAAAGGTCAACAATAAAACAATCAAAACTGAATCCTGTGAAATTATGACCAACTTTTGCCATAATTAAGAAATATGAAAAATATATTTCCTTCTAGTTTCTTATGAATGTTGGAAACCACAGTTATAAAATACTGAATTTTTTAGCAACGTTATTTTGAATATGTTGGTTAATTTTGCTCAACTTTGTTTTGCTCTTTTATATTCTCCCTCTTTATAGTGGTTCTATGATAGAGGATGTTGATATAAAGGAAAATATAGGTGATACAAAAATATATATTATGATATATATCATATACTACATAATATTATATATATGGCATATATATATTATGCAAACACACACACATATACCTATGCAAATATGGATCCAGATGCTAACTAAGGAGTTCAAGATTCTCATTTAAACATCTATAAAAGAGCTTACTTATCTGGGATTCTTTTGGATGAAATGAAAAGGAGATTTTTTCCCTTTTGCTTGGCTTTTTCAACATGCACAAGAAAACAGCTTCTATTGGAGTATGAACAATAGGTTATTGGCATGCGGTCTAAATCCTGCATTGTTAATTGGAAGAAATAGGTTTACACTTTGGAATCAAAGAGTATTATATCTTGGCATTGGCTCCATATGCTCTTCATCAGTTGTATACAGCAGCACTGCCCAAATTTTCACTGTGAAGTGTATGGGGATATGAATGACATAAAATAAAGAATGTTTCTTTCTCAATTGTGATGACACTGCATGGTAAGAACAATAACAACAGAATCTCTGAAAAATATTGGAAATTCTATTAACTTCTTCCAGGAATGATGGCTTAACAGTATTGAAAAGAAAAAGGTCTGTATCTTCTACCTCTTTTGTTCATTTACCACTTAGAGGACTTCAAAAGAGGCACCATGAGATTTGAACATGTTTAATCAAAATCATAGAACTGAGGATAAAAGGGAACTTTGTGCCATCTGGTCCAATTAGTAGTAGTGGAATTCTCTCTGCCACATACTTACTATTGTTAATGTTTAGTCATTTTAGTTGAATCTAGTTTTTCGTGACTCCATTTGGGGTTTTCTTGGCAAAGATACTGAAGTGGTTTTCTATTTCCTTCTCTGGCTAATTTTTATAGATGAAGTGACTTGCCCAAGGTCCCACAGCTAGTAACTATCTGAAATTAGATATGAATTCAGATCTTACCAACTCCAGGCCAGGGCTCTATTCACTGCTCTATATAGATATCTATCACATATTTACAAGAGTATTATTTGATATTTTAAATCATATTAACTGTATGTCAGGCATTGTACAAAGCATTTATAACTGATATTATCTAGTCTCTACTCCAATAACAGAGAACCTAGAACTTCACTGTTTAGCCCATTCCTCTTATGGGTAATTCTAACCTTCAATAAGTTTTTTCCTAACATTGATGAAAAATGTGTCTTGGAAACTTTTACTTATTTTTCCTAGTTCTACCCTCTGAAACAAAATAGAACAATTCAATTATTTTTTTTCCATGAGACAACCTTCACACAGTTATCAAATCTCCCTTAAGCCTTCTCTTCTTATGTAGTTTAAACTTCATTAATGCTTTTTGAAAACTATATCACACTCAGCTTGCAATTAACTCAACTACCTATTTGTTTTTAAATAAATAGCCACAGAATTATATTTTGATTTTGTCATAATGATGATGATAATGTAATAATAAAAATAAGAATATTAGCTAACATTTATATAGCATTTACTATGTGCCAAGCACACTGCTAAACACTTTATAATTATCTCATTTGATGTTCACAACACCTTGATGGGTAATTGTACCTATTATATATCACTTTTTTAAGGTAGTATTATCCTAATTTTAGAGATGAAGAAATCAAGGTATACAGAGATTAAATGATTTATCTAGGGCCATGCAGCTAGTGTCTGAGGCCAGATTTGAATTGGTTACTCTCTGACTCCAGACACTGTACTCTTATTTATTATGCTACCTAGTTATCTATACCTATACTTTGAAATTACTATTTTTAGAACACAAGAATATGCATCAACAACATAGTTAGATTGAGTAGGGTAAAATAGCAGATAGAACCTGGAAATCCTAATAGCTATTATGTCCTCAGAAAGTAGGAAATTTTTACAAAAATCTTTTACATTCTGAAGATGCTAAGAAAACTATCTCAAATAAATATTGAAAATGGTTTTAATATCTTTTTTTTTAAATTAAAATCGTACCTAGATTGCTTTTTGGCAGGGGAACAGGATATCACTCATCTTATAACAGTGGTTTGTGGGTAAAGAGAACAAGTTGATTATAAAAAATGTACTTAGTTTGAAATTTCTCTAGGATATCCAGTTTGAAACTTCCAATAGGCAATTGGTGATCAAAAGTTAGAGCTTAGGAGAGAAAATATGGCTAGATATATGGCTCTGAGATTCATTTTCATAGAGATGACAATTTAATCCATGGAAGCTTAATGGGCTCACCCAAGGAAAAGGGGCAGAAAAGAGAAGAGGAATCAGTAGACAAACTGGAGGGCATTCATAATTTGATAGCGATTATAGATAAGTAAAGGAAAGTGCAAATGGACAGGTGGGAAGAAAACAAGAGGAGTTCAGTCCTTAGAAAATATAACAGGGAAAGAATAATTAAAAAGAATGGGTGGTAATATGAAATATATCAGAGGTCAAAGAAAAAAAGCCTTAAAAAGAGGACATTAGATTTGATGGTAGTGTGATCACTGATGAATTTAAAAAAGAAAAATGCAAAAGAATGATGAGATAAAAGTTCAATTTGAAGAAAGTTAAGCAGAGAGAGGAAATTAAGTTGAGTCACTAATTGTGGTTTAATTTTTCAAGGACATTGGTTAGGAAAGGGAATTGAAATAGATCTATTAAGAATTTTCTCAGAGTGGATGATGCAAGTATAATTACAGATAATAAGGAAAGAACCAAGAGAGAGGGAAAGAAAGAAGGTGAGTAGATTTACTGAGGGGAATTGCTAGAAAAGTCAAGAGAGGATGGAAATCAAGATATTTAGGGGAGAAAGACATTTTATGAGACATTAGAGTGAAAGGAGAAAATGGGAGGACATGATATGAGGAAGCTGTGAGAAGAGTAAAAGTGGAAAATACCAAATTCATCTCATTTTTTAAAGTAAAACATGATGCCATGGGGGCAGCTAGGTGGTGCAGAGTTGCAGAGGATAGAGTACCAGTCCTAAAGTCAGGAGGACTGGCCTCAGATACTTAACACTTCCTAGCTGTGTGACCCTGAGCAAGTCACTTAACCCTAATTGCCTCAGCAAAACAAACAAACAAATAAAACCAGGCCATGTCCAAAACTAAGATTAAATAGAGCTTATAAAATTGGAAGAAAGTGTTATAAAAAGTGAGGTAACCATACAATTAGGGAGGAGGTTAAGAGATTATTTTACTGTAATGACAGCCTTGTTAAGATCAGATAACAGAAAATTTTGAAAACCCCATTTAACATTGCTTTGAGATTTTCCATGTTCATTAACATATGAGCAGGATCAGATAAAGCATATATTAAGTAATGTAAGGTTGAGACTGAACAAAGCATAAATGTTGAGAGTAGTATAAAAGTGAAAGCAATTCAAGGGGGGGAAAGACTGAAGATTTGAACTGATTAGAATTGAACTGATTCAATGAGGGATTAAGATTGGAAAGGGAATAGAGTGTTGTAAAGAGAGAGTTGATGGTCTGGGAAAATACTGAGGATTAGAGAACCTGGAGATTAGGAGATTAGGAAGAATAGAATATTATGTTCAGATAAAATGATTTTGAGGTATTGATCTTGGAAATGGGGTACTTGTGAGATGATATCAAGAACAAAAAGTGTTCTTTGGATCGGAAGTAGAGTGGAAGAAGTCATGGGAGTCAAACTAATTTAGGAACTGGGAGGTTAGAGTATTAGAAGAAATTAACTATCTATCTATCTATCTATCTATCTATCTATCTATCTATCTATCTATCTATCTATCTATCAGTCTGTCTGTCTGTCTGTCTGTCTGTCTGTCTATCTATCTATCTATCAAATTCCCTAGTAGAGGACTGTGATTGGAAGTACTTTATGATACTATCATCCGGTCACTGATCTCCTGGAAAAAGGAGGAAGTATTACGAGGAAAGATGATGGTAACCACAACATGAACAGGGTGACAAATTTGGGAAAAGTGAAACTAAAGGGAAGAGAGGTTGCTTAATAATGACAAGGAAAGCAGTCTAGAAGTAGCAATGGGAACAAAGAATATTCTAAATGCCTGACTAGGATTAGTGCATTGGGATTTGCAAGCAAAAGAATAATCAGCATTGGAAAGGTCTGAGACACAGATCATCTAGAAGGAGCCAAGTTTCTATGAGGGCCAGAAAATAGAATAAATACAACAAAAAGAATTCTTAATTTGGGAGAAAATCTAAGTTAGAGAGGTCATGTTTGGAGTGGAGTATTATTGGGGTAAATAAGAATAAGGTTCCAGCCAGGCGGCAACAGTTTTCATAAACTCTTTTTTTCTTCTCCAGGGCATGTATTAAAATTATCCAAAAAGAATATTAAACAATGATACATATCAAAGGAAACATTCTCATAGTTTACTTTCATTCAAGAGATTCATTTTACTTTGCATATACATTTTATAAACTGTCTATGTGTTATTGAGTAAAACTCTGCTAAAATTAACAATAAGTATAAGATCCTTTCAGCTGTCTTCATTTTTTTTTTCTTATAGGTGGACCATATGCCTTAAATGTAAGGATAATTTATATCTATCAAAATTAGTATATGATCAAGTTAATTTTTACAATTAAAATTTTACCTAAATGTTCAGCTTCCCCAAAAAACCAATGTATATTTTATAAAAGAAGCAGTTACTAGCCCCTTTAGTATCAATTTCTTTTCTTGTTCAAATTTGTTTAGTTTTGAAGGGAAAATGTGATTCAGGAATAATGGGAATACAGTGTTACAGATTTTTCCAGTATGTATGTGTACAAATGGATAAGAAAGTCATAAGAATCTGTGGAGGGTTTAAGGCCTGCACCAATTGAATGAGACCTCATAGCAAGAAATTCCTGGAGTCACACATGCCTTTATATATTTGGCCACATTATAAACACATCTGTATATTGCAAGGTGCTTTCTGATGACATGTTACTATTTTGGTTTTAGAAAAGCAGTTGTTTGTAAAAGGATCTGTATCTGCTTTTGTATTTGTATTACTAGTATTTATGACAAAAATAAAATTTGCATACAGTAAGTATTAAGTAAATGCTTTCATTCATTAGATAACTAACTTCAGAGTAAAGAAGACTGCCTCAGATATTCACCAATTGTGTGATTCTGGGCAAGGCATTTAATGTCTAGGGCTACAATTTCCTCATTTATAAAATATATATAATTTTATCACTTAACCCATAGTGTTGCTGTGAGGATCAAATGAAATAAGATTTAGAAAATGCTGGTAAATTGTAAAGCCATACATAAACATTAGCTGTTATTGTTATCAGAACTCTCATGTCCTGCATCTCAAGTCAAGCCTCCTTCTAGGCTTTTCTTAGTTTCTCCATATGCTAATACCTCTTTTCCTCTTGCTTCTGTGAAAATAGATGAAACTTATTTTCTCAAGTCTTGTAAACATACACACATATTACTCATGTGTGTGTAAATGTATACAAACACACAGTTAATTTATATGTGTAAATACACACACATACATATATATGTGTATATATATATATATGTAAATTGTCTCCACTGATAGAATATAACAAGGATTTCTATTTTTTAATATTAATTATAGAGAAGCAGGATTTTCATTTCTAGAATTATAAAAAGAAATAATTAACTAATTTTCAAGTATATTAGCATACTTATAGAAAGTATGGAAGGTATTATCTATGTAATCTAAGTAAACTAACTTTTTCAAATACTTTAATCAAAGTGAGACTCCAAAATTTATTTTTGAAGAGTTGTTTTTATAAATTCCTGATAGGCGATAAGTATATGCAGTTTGCAACTGATTACCCTTATGTGAATGTGCACACAAACAGGTTTTAAGCCCCTTAGGAACACTAGATCACTATTTGGCATCTCAGCAGATGGTGCTTACCTTGCTGGCAGGTGATGAAGGTGGAGAAAGAGGCTTATCATCTCAAATCCCAATGACCAATCCTTTCAGCTTAAAAATGAAAAGGACCCACTTATGAATCCCTGTGCTGAGTGATGCTGCTACAGTAAATCATTCCAAACAATTTATTTATGTTGTGGGCACTTATAAAAGAGGAAATAGGTTTCCCTTATTTACTAAGAAGCTGAAAGCCTATAGCCTAGCTTCTGTATTCAACATAAGAGCAATAATTCAATCAAGAATCACCTTTAAAGGGCCAATGTCAACCAAAAAAAAAAAAAAAAAGAGGTCAGATTCCCTTCACTTCTAAGTCCATTTGACCCCAAAAGCATTAACCCAAACAGCATTTATGTCCTCTCATGCTGTCATGTAAGATGTACTCTCTACAAAAAAAGGAACATCGCCCTTGAAAGAAAAGAAAGGGAAAAAAAAAAGCAAATAACAAAACAAAACAAAACAAAACAAAACAAAAAAACAGCCACCCAAACCAAAATCCGGGCTCTGTCAAAATGATTTCTTATTCCATTTTACTGAAGCAGTGCCATGCTTTATCACTTGTGAGTTCATGTCTTACAGCCAAGGTAGTCCACTTGAATTGGTAAGTTGTTTAAAGTATACATGTGCTGTTCACGTTGTCACTATGATTTAAAAGGAGAGAGGTATTCTGCAGGTGAAATACAACTGCAGCACAGAGAGGAAGCGGCAACTCAAAGCATTCAAACATGTATAATTAATTGCTTTCCTTCTTGATGTCCATTTTTTCCTCCTTTTATGGGTACTGTTCAGTTGGACTCCAGCTGTGTGAGAAAAGTGGCTTAGCAATGAAGGGGGTTGGCATTGATCATTCTGGGGCTACAGAAATAAATAAATAAATAGGTCCAGATAGGTTCACTAGGTGAAGCTCCTGCTTCCAAAAAACAAACAAAAAAACCCTCTCCATATTTTATGAAGGATAATGTTTACAATGTGAGAATACATACAATTTTATATAATGCTTCTTATTATTATCATATTTAAAGGGTATCCAGGTCGGCAATCGTTCTTTTCATTTGGAGTCAGAAATTTTTATTGACCTTAGTTAAAGCTCACTAAGAGATAAGATTGCTGTTCAGTTGTTTAAGCTATGACTGACTCTTTATGGACTCCGTCTGGGATTTTCTTGGCAAATCCTGGGGTGATTTGCCATTTCTTCTGCAGCTGATTTTACAGATGAGAAAAGTGAGCTCCACAGGGTTAAGTAACTTGCCTAGGGTCACACAGTTACTAAGTGTCTGAGACCAATAGGTCTTCCTGAACCCAGACAGGATACTCTGTCCACTTTGCCACTTAGCTGCCCTGGAGATAGGATTAGCAGGGATTTATTTATATTTTCTTGGAAGCAACTCAGGAAGCCTGGATTTTATAGAAAGGTTGCTCTTTTATGTTTTATCTGGAGGCAGTCCCCGTTCAGGGTAATTGTCCTAGAGTAAAACTATCCCTATTAAAATGTAAACTGTAATTGAGGAAAGCAATTTGCCTGGTAGCACTGAAATCACAAAGTTGCTTATTGTGATTCACAAACAAGGCTGTACTGAGGTGGAATGTTCAAAAAGCTCCCCAAACTCTATTTTAATTTTGTTTAAATGTAATTGAAAAATCTGTAGTGCCAATGTTAAAAGTTGAACTCATTTTCTATTGCACTCCAGCATAGTACTACAATGTCTATACATCCCATGTAAATTAACAACATTATCAGGCTACAATGAATCTGAGCACTCCTCCATCTGTACTTTCTGAAATGGGAATAAATAAAAACTTGAAAGCAATGCAAATGAAGTTGATGACAAAGAGCCATGAAAACTTGCAAGTAGGTCAAAAGTGAATGTATTTGGAGTGGCAAACAATTCTGTTTTATGTTTTAAGTCTTTTTTTCTTCACCATGAATTGATTATCTTTCAGGAAAGTTTACATGCCATCATTATATGTTAATAAGCCATAAATATTAAACAGGCCCTGTAAAATTAGTAAATTTATTAATAGAATTCCTCTTCATATATAATATTAAAGTTACTAAGATCAGCATCAATAGTCAGAAACACCAGACCTATCGTTATATCATTTTGCAACTGATATTTATAAACAATTGATATGACTAGATCTATATTTCATATTTTTTCACATAAATAAACAATTGGTACAAATGAATATAAGAAATCATAATAATTCTCCTTTAAATTGGTTTGCATTAAAATAGTATACATTTATTCTGAAAATCATTTCCATTTTTGGCTAGATAATTTATTTTTTGACAGCAAAACAACTTTTGAGAGATGAGAAATAGAAATGTTAATTTTTTCCTGTGGTTCCCCATCATGACAGTGCACCAAAGAGTATCTAAGCAGTTTCCTTTTGCATTGTTTCTATATTTCTTTAGGTTTCAAGTGTGATATGTCTAATTCATGCTTGCATAGGTCTTTCTTTGGAACCATTTCCATTTTTATCCCCTTTACATACCTAATACAGATCCAGGTGTCCTAAAAGTATTTGTTGTTGTTTCCTTCCCTCCTCCCTCCCTGTAATGCCTGTAGGGCAGTGCCAATGTTAAAAGTTCTATTTCACTCCAGCAATAGAGTAAATATTCCTCCCTCCCAACCTCCCTCCCTCCCTCCCTTCCTTCCTTCCTTCCTTCCTTCCTTCCTCCCTCCCTCCCTCCCTCCCTCTTTCTTTCTTTCTTTTGTCCTGACTTCACAGCTGGTGAGTTGACACTTTTCATCACTCTACCACTTAGCAACAGATGCCTCTCACTTAGGCACAGATGCTGAATATCCACCCAACCCTAACATTAGCCTTGTGTTCTGGACTAAGTGGGCCAGTGTAATTGTAATTAAGATTTGAATAATTAGAAAATGAGCAGGATTATTTGCACAATTAATTCTGATATGGAATCCTTATGTCTTTTCCTAAATGCTGACCACTAAGCTCTTATATTTTAGTTAAGGCTATGACACATTTCTAGGTATTAGATAACCAATTTACCTCCCGAATCCTATCTTGGGAAAACATTTTAAAAGTTTAATAATCACATTCACTAGCAATACAAACCTCCCCATCATCAAAATACACATACACATACACACGCACATACACACTCTCTCACATACATATATATGTCAATGTATATATCTAGTTTGAGTTCTACCTATTTCTCTTAGTTTCTAATTTCAATCTAATTATATAAGAATTTACAAAGGAGGTAGTATGAATTAGAGAAAGGGAGACTCAATGGTATACTGTTGTTATAACTATTAATATTAAGATAAATGCATCTAGATGAGCAAGCTACATGTAACTAGGTATAGATCTTAAATCTTTTAGGACATATGTTGTTTTGATGAAAATGTAGAGTTAACATGTTTTGTTTTGTTTTTGGTCACTGTAAAGACCCTTAGCAAAATAAAATGGTGATAAAAATGCCAATGAGAGCATTTTGAAAGCCAGTACGACTATATTGCTCAGTGTTTTTATGATTATTACAAACATCTGCATATGAAAAAACTCTCTATTTTTGTTCAGTAAATAAAAGATTGTAGACGCTGAGAGATTATGGTATTTTGCTAATTTTATTCAGGTTAGCACTGAATATGATCATATGGGAAGCCTGTTAGTCAAGCTGCCTATGGGGACTAGAAATATTTACAGAGCCTACAGAGAATAAGAGCAAAAAACATCATACAGGGAATCTTTTATATTAGTATTATATTAGTATAATTATTCTTAATTATTCTTTTTTCCCCCTACATTCAAGACATTAAATGAACCTCAAGAAAATGGTTTAGGGAATATATATATATATATATATATATATATATATATATATATATATATATATATATATATATATATATATATATATATATGTATCCTGACATAGGCATTATGCTTTTATTTGTCTTAGGGAATCATAGTTTTCTGTTTTTTGTTTTTTTCTGGAGGGTTTGGGGAGTTTTTTGAAAGTAGGCATAATAAAAATGTCCTATATAGGTATTGTTGATATATAGTATAGCATATTTTTAAATAAACAGGAAGAATAGTAATGCTATTTAATTTGAAATTTTAAAAGTAGAGACCATTATAGGCTCAGAATATGATTACTATTTATATAGCTTAATTGGAAAATTAATTCTTGATATTTGTAAAATTATGAGTGGCTACAAAAACAAAACAAGGGAGATGAGTAATAACAGGCAGAATAGAATTATAAAAATATAATAATTATAAGAGGAGAACGGGGAATCCTTAAATCCTGTGAAAACCAAACAGATTTTTATTGTATTTTTTACTGCAATTGCAATAATATAAATCTATATTTATAATAAAATTTATTATGACAATTATATGTGAACCTATCTTCATTTATTCAATAATTTAATAACAATTATCAAGATCTTTTGTGTTCAAGGCACTTTGGAAAGCAATAGGAGTTTTAAATGAATAGTCTCTCAAGAGGCTTACAACTAAATTTGGGCAAGGTAAAGACTTTCACAAGTACAATATAAGGTAAGATTTGTAAATGATACATAAATGTTAAAGATAGCATAATGGTCACTTAAGGAGAGAGGTTCATTTTAATCTAAAGGCATCTGAACTGGCCCTTACTGGCAGAAAAAGAATACATGGAGCTATTGTATTTCATCATTGAGAGCTGTACTAGATAAATGCACAGAAGTGAAGGGGATTCTGAATTGGGAATAGTTAGTACTCTAGTATAGTTGAAACACATAATATCTGAAGGGAAGAAATGTGGCATATGAATATAATGGAATATACTTGGAATGGAATGGAATATAGTTGCATAATAAAAATGATAAAATGAAAAACTGCATAGGAAACTGGGAAGATAGTTTTTATTAATTGATGGAAAATAAAATGAACATAACTAGTAGAACAATTTTTGCAAAAACAACTTTGAAAGAATTCATAACTCTGATCAATAAATTAATAAACCATAAATCCAAAAGAATAAAGATGAAACATTTAACACAGCTCTTGATAGAGAGGTAAACTTAAAAGGTAGAACGAGAAATATATTTAGGGATGTCTAATGTAGAAATTGTTTTACAAGACTGAAGATATCTATTAAAGGATTTGTTTTTGTATTATTTGAAATATATGTTTATGTAAATAAACTATATATATGCATATAAACTTTATTTTAATTGCCATAAACTTTTTATATACAAATATGCACTTTATATATTCCAAGAAAAGGAAGCAGTCTGATAATGCAGAAAGAACAATACATGAAATGGACAGTCTATATGCTGCACCCCTAATGTTCTGATAGAAAGAAGTCTTAAAAGCACTAGAACATATAAAAAAGATGTTTGGAAAGTTACCTCCAAAAGTTGACTAGAATGAAAAGTTTCATGAACAGGAGTATATGTTATGTTCCTGGGAAAGTAATGGTCCATTAAAAAAAAAAAAACAATCCGAGTACAGAAGGAAGAATACTTGGAAGGGGAAAGAGTCTAGAAATAGGTTAAGTGACGTTCATTAGAAAGTGAATACTCTAGTGTGAATGTATAATGACCTGAAGAGAAAGGAGAAATCTTAGAACTATTCTAGAAAGGTCTTGGAAAATTAAGAGTCAGCAAGTTACTCTACCATGAATTGCTGTGCTTATACTCTGCACAATGTTGTGACTTCCTCCAGTGTTGTTATATGACTGTTGAACAAAAGTAAAGAAATTAAATGGATGAGGGGAGTTACCCAGAAATGATATTAAATTCGTAGCACAGGAACATCGGGGGAAGCAGACAAGAGATTCAAAGCTACAAGATAGCTTTATTGAAATGGCTGACCCATATGGTCAAGGCAGGAGAATCAGGATGACTGAAGACAAATGAGAGAACTAGAAGATATAGAGGAGCAACAAGGCAATAACAGTTCATAATCATTGAGTTCTAGTAGTATCAAGTAGCTGCATTCAGACACTTCCCCAATGGTTGGCTGAAGGAAATTAGCAACATGACAGTCATAAATAAATGAGAGACAAGAGTATTAGAAAAATCTTCAGCAGAAATATTGGTTTCTCAAAGAATAGTAACTATAGTATCATGTAAGACATCATAGTACATGTAGATATAGTAATAATTTAAAGTTGACAGAGGAAATTATTTCATTTGAATGATAAACATATAAAACAGATACAACAGTTTTTATTATGGCTATTTTACAGATAAACCTGAAGTTCATTGATTTTAAGTGATACCATAGAAACATAATTAAGCAAGTGTGCAAAAAGGGATTTGAACATGATTGTGGTTCTTTCAAGTCTAAATAGTGATATGTACTATATTGTGCTGATTCATTATTTGTCAAAAAATTGATAGGAAAATTGGATAGCAGAAGAGATTAGACCAAGACTTCACAACTCAAAGGAAGATAAACTCTAAATGTGTATATGACCTTGATATTTAAAGACAAAATAATTAAGAAATATGGAAGAAAATCACAGCTAGAAGAAAACTTCAGAACTGATTCAAATTTACAAAAAAGAAATTGGCCAAATATTTTGTAAAGAGAAGAAAGCTATACTATCTGTACCACATGAAAAAAAAAGCTCCAGATCCCTACTAATTAGCAAAATGAAAATGAAAGTAATTCTGAAATTCTACCTCATACTCATTAAAGTGTCAAAGATGACAAAAGAGGAAAATGATAAATGTTGCTTGGGGGTGGGGGTAGTGAGAAAACAAGGACTGAATTATTGGTTTTACCTAAATCTTTTACAGTGTTATATAAGACCTTTCACAAAATGAAAATAATATAGATGTTTGTAATAAAAAAAATACTAACAAAAACAGGATGGCAGAGAAGGGGAGGAGGAAAGAAAAACTGTGCATTGGTAATTAATTTGAAAATTTTATGGGGATTTTGGCCTCTTCTCTGTGTAAGATAGCAGAGTATCCTTGAAGTTGTTCAATACCAATAATATACTTTAGTAGACCTGTGATGTTATTGATATGAGGATTCCCTCCAATAAGGCAGATGGTTGCAATAAAGCAATCCATCTATTCCCTCTCATGCTATGAGACTCTTGTTTATGTATGCCTACAAATTCTGCATAGATGCTCTACCCAATGGCTTATGAGATTTTCTGTGGAACTCCTGACAACAAATAGTTACAATTTGAAAATTGCACTATCAATTTATGTCTCAAATGATATGACTGACCTATTTTCCCCCTGCTGCTTCCCCCTCCCCTTCCAGTCCCTGCCAAGTCATTCATCTCTCTTTTTTTTTTTTTTTTTTTTTTTTTTTGACACGGCTTCAATGTTTTCCTTAGTATTTCATTGGTCATGTACTTTAGTCTTCTTATGTGTATCATGTGCCTCTTCATGCCCTCTGGTATGGTCCTTTTGGTGTTTCCTTTAATTCCTATGAAAATAATATCCCATGTATCATAATCAAAGCATATCAATGGACAAGTATTGTTAGATTAAAATAAAAAAAGATGAATAATTGTTTCTAGGAGAAGCTTGGGGCTGTTGAAAGCTCTATACAATTTTCCCAAAGGCAATTCAGTCTGACAAATATATATATATATATATATATATATATATATATATATATATATATATATGCATACATACATACGTACACAAACACAATATAAAGTATGTAGTTAAGATAAACTCTTGCACAAAGATGAATCTCATGAGAAGGGCAGAATGCTATAATTTGCAGAAACTTCATGAGATAAGCATAATATCATTGGTAAATAGAGGCATCTGTATTATCTCACTAACTATAGGATTGACTATTCACTGGATATATTCCATGACAGTAGCAAACACCTTTGAAGAGCATAGTATATCATGCCTAATTTGACATTAGTAATCACTAAACAAAGTATTCTCTATTTTATATCATTTGTGGAAATCCTTTCAGTGACAGTGTGATATAATTAGATAATGTGAATTTCAAAGTAAGAAAAATTGTTAGCTAATGATCACAGGTTAAGCATCTCAAAGTGGTATTGGGAAAAAAGATATATTGCTCACTTATCTTTCTGACCTTGTCAGTTGGTAGAAGAAATCAAAGTAAATTGGGCAAAAAAGAAGCAAGAAATCAAAGTAAAGTGGGAAAAAAAGAAGCAAAGAGCAGCCAGCATTGGAAAGTTCTGCTTAGGAGAAAGCTAGGTCTCCAGTACATGCAGTGCCAATTATATTAAAGTATAAATTGTTTCCTAGGAAACTGTGTCAGGAATGAGAAGTTTGTCACCTTTGCACCATCCCACTTGACACCCCCTCCCAATCTTCCTGTCATTTAGCAAACTATTGACTTTATACACATCCCTAAAGTAATAGTTACTCAATAGAAAAATGTAGTTCAGATTATTGTTAAAGTCGATATTTATAAAGAAAACAAAATTTATTTTTGGATTTCTTCCTTCCATTTTCCTTCTAGTATTATTTTACTTGCTATTACTCTTTCATGTTATCTTAGACAACAAATTATCAAGCTGCCTAAAAAAAATTCTGCTATTGTGTCCCACTGTGAAGCTCTTCTTTAATACCTAATATCGTGTACCTGCCCCTTCCTTCCTAATTGTTTTGTTTCATTTCCTCAAAATCTTCTAGTTATTTGCTAGTCAAATTGGTATGATTACTCATTAACATTGCAGCATGAACTTATATATTCTCTTCATAAACATATTAATAATTTTTTCATGACTTAACCAAAAGGATCATTATCTAACTCTGTGCCCACCAGTAAAGTCTATAGTTTTAGATGAGTCACTTTTCAATAAAATTATATTTATACACACACAACCACATACATAAGTAAATCTATATATGCATATATTGTTATTTATATATATACAAATATAGTCATCTGTACATATACATGCATACATACATATGCCCTTCAAATTAAACTATATAAGTGGCTGATTTTTTTACATATGTCCTAACTCAGAATATTTCTTCTAGGTTTCCAATGCTAATTAAGTTGTAATTTTTTTTTATTTTTTTTTTTTGCTTAGGCAACTGGGGTTAAGTGACTTGCTCTGGGTCACACAGCTAGGGAGTATTAAATATCTAAGGTCAAATTTGAACTCAGATCCTCCTGACTTCGTGTCTGGCACTCTATGCACTGTAACATTTGGTTGCCCTGAAGTTATGATTTTTTTTTAAACAATGATTAAAAATGATTTGGAGGTTGTCAAGAGATCTGTTCTCATCTAAATTCATAAAATTAAAGTCATGTTTCTCTGGGATTATAAGTAAAGTATTAAAAAAATATTGTGACCACTTCCATCCACTTATTTAGTAACTACCATCTCATCTGTGATTCCATGTTTCTTATAGAATCATGTTTTACCTTAACTCTCTAAAATAACCTCCTAATACAAAGAAGCATTATTTCAAGTTAACAACAACAAAAACTTATGTGCATTTTTGAAGTCATACATTTGTAAGGACTTTGCCAAGATCCTTATATATTACTACCTACAGTTACCATTACTTCTCATATAGATCAATTTGAAATATCACCCAAAAATGTCACAAAGCAGCATTGTCCTACTGTAATATACAAAAATTCATTTCACTTAAAAAATACCAAAAATGAAATAACAACTTCTATTCATATACAATAAATTTATCTCAAGATGCTTCATGTGAGAAAGCTGTTTACTGAATACATGTATAAATAGCTACTTGTAAAATCATGGAAAGTAGATAATACTTTATGTAAGACAAGTGGTAGTAAATATTACTATTTAATTGTTTGCCTACCTTAATATAACATTTTAAAAAATGAGCAGCTAGTTAACATTTTTATTATGTAATTTCTTATAAGGTATTACAAAGTTGATATGCACTTATAACTAGCTGTTTTATAACTTACATTTATAATATAAATAAATTTATAAATATATAATTTATAATATAAATTTACAATTTATAATGAGTACCTTCTGGTACTGTTATCTAGTACTTTACCAATTGGGAAATTTTACAAGCAGGCATTTTTTCCTTTCTCAATTATAAATGTTTCATGGGATGATAGGACTGTTTCCACTTCCAATAATAACTTTTAGGAGTCGATATCTTCCATGGAAATATACTGATTCCATGGGTTGGCATTGCCCTGTCACATTGTGGTAAGTTCCTATGAAGGTATAGAATGGTTTGCTTTCATTATCTTTACAATTTCCATACTTTTGAAGAAAGCAGATTTAGTTTATTTTAAAAATTATAATAAACTTTTCAAGGCAGGTCATACTTTCCCTGAAATATTTCTGTGCTTAAGTTTGGGGCATTCCTATTGGACTGGAATAACTATCAAAGTTCTGCTCCATGCACTTCTACAACTCTCTTCTTCTATTTCTCTGCTTCTCTATTCTTCCCTATTTCCCAACTCTTCTTCCTTGATGATCCTGACATTTTTCTAGTGTGGATTTCCAGAGAGAATGGGGAGAAAAGTGGGAGATGAGAAGTAAAAATGAAGAAAGGAGTAAAGGAATCTGAAAGATTTGAATCATTTGACTTTTCAGAAGTAGAAAACGTTGTCAAATACCATCATATCACAACAGTTGTTTCTCAATATGTTTTTCTTTACTTTTCTTTCTTTTCCCCCTAAAAAACCATGACTTTTAAAAAACAATTATTTTTCCTTTAAAAAGTTTTCCCTTTATTGTTCCAGCTTACTTCTGTCTAACTTTGTTCATGTTCTTCTTACAATACATGCAGATGGAAGCATAATTATATGCCTGTTCCTTTTCTTTAAAATGTCTTCAAAAAACAAAAACAAAAAACAACTCAGCATCAAGTAGAGAAAAAAACCCGATGCCTAATTAGACTTCCAAAAAGATACAGAGTGGTAGAGCAATAAACCTGTTTACTTTTTTTCTGACAAGAGATATTTCTCTATTATCTTTATATTATGTTTCTCCTTAGATACAAGTCACAACATTTATCTTGATATTATGGTTCTCTCTGCTTTTCAGATGTTTGCCTTCAGGGGTACTGATGCAACTGAAAGACATTATATTTGGTGGATCTGCATTAAAAATCAGTTCCTTTTTCTGACAAGCTATTTAAAACATCATTTGTGTCTTGTGAAAGCTTTTGAAAAAATCCAGAGACTGAGACCCATCTGACCCAGTCTGTTTTTCTGCTAGGACTGCAATTTCCTTTTGAGGATTATGGTTCTAGGGAAGATTTTTTTTCTAAATATCTGTAAGGGAAATGCTTCCTAGAAGAAATATTTTTGTTTACCTTGCATTGATTTTTTAAAAGACTTTTCTCCTCATCCCAAAGAGAAGGTACCAAATGTAGCTTAATTATGGCAATATTAACTATAATGGTATAGCTATTCTTAAAAAAAATGAGATTGGAAAAGATGTATTTTTCTGTTGCTTGTGAGACAGAACTGTTTTCTTTCACTGACATCAATTATTTTTTTCCAAAGATCAAAAAATATTAATGTAAATATTAGCACAGTTCTACTGGACTGACTACATCTGTTGTGGGCTGAGGGGAAAGGGAAACCCTGGTGAAAGGGGATACGCTTTTAGAGTGGACAAATTTGCGAGCTAAAATATGCATCTTCATTGATCACAAATGGGATGAGAAATGTCATCTAGTTATTATACAGAAAAAAGAACAGATTGAAAATTGGTGACCTTTACAAAACATTTGCAATTTTCCCCCTATTGTTCATTAGAAGACAGTGGCTGAAAAATCTGCAGAGTATGTCAAGTGAAAATGGTAGAAATGTGTGTTTAAAAAAATAGTGGCAAGCCTTAAAAGCCTATTCTAACAACTAATGCTATGGCAATCTGATGGAGGTCACCTAGTTTTGAAGACATCTTCATGCTGAGTTTGACATTTCATGGAGGTGACACAGTTGGGCTCAGAGATTAGAGAGGGTGGCTGGAACTTAACTGACAGAGAGTACTGTGTGATAGCTAATATATAGTGGCACTGGTACTGGCCTGGAAATAAATGATTTCTCTACTATTCAGTGTATAATAGTATATTATCCTTCTTAGAAATGAAGATTGGGTGTGGAAATGCTGACTTTTCAAAAGAAAAAATAAATCACCTATAAAATTGCTAATGATTTTCAAAAGATCTTTTGAGTCTGGGTCAGAAGGAAAATGTATAAATATCTGACTTATGTTTCCAAAGTTATGATTAAAAATACCAGAATCAAACTCTGGTGGATTCAACTGAATTTCTTTATGATCTGGAGCACAGGGAACTGTATTGGATATATGAGAAAGCCCAACTTAAAAATCAATTCCCCCACATTCTACTTTGGCTATTAAGGAAGCATTATACGAGGTGGCATTTTTATGCACTACTTGTTTCCCTACATACCATATCAGACATTTTCAGGGAAAGTAAGATGCAATTTTTCCTTTTTGTCAAGTTTCAGGGCTGCGTTGTAGACATTTAGACTTTTAGAAGCCAAAATTACTCTTACGGGGTTTTAGGACTACAGACACTCTATTTTAAAATGTCCATTTATTTACAG